>NW_024063123.1:0-647085 GCF_006381635.1 Hibiscus syriacus
AAACTCAAACCAAATTTTAACCCGATCCAAAAGCAACCTGAATTGAATTTAATCTGACATGAAAGCAACCTAAACATAAATTAATATGAATCGAAGCAAATCGAATTTAATTTATCCAATTTGATTTGAACCGAACATTCTCCTATTTTTTACTTGATAAATGAGTAAAAATGAACGAGTGATTTATTGTTATTATATATATTTTAACAATGTGATGGATAGTAAAATAATGTATGTTTTATTCTTTTTTTAATTATACTCCTAGTTAGCCACCAATTTGGTAATAGTTTAATGAATATCAGTATCAACTTTGATAATATTTTAATGATTTAATATTAATTTTTAGTTTAAAAAATTATATTCATATTTGATTCGATGATTTTTAAAAACAATTAAAAATTATTTGAATGAAGAATTATAAAATAAAGTTAAAACCTAGTATTTTGTTTTATATGATTAATATTAATTGTCATCATTTAGATAGTATACTCAATACTATATATTTTAATTAACATTAAAAGAAAAAAAAATCACTTTTTTATAAACACAAATTAACATGAAACACAAATCTCAAAGGAAGAATTCCCATTCAAAGAATCAAAAGTGATATGTAGCTACTACTCTTGCAATCAAACTCAATTACTTTGAGTTTCTCAATAAAACTTTCTTAATAAAACTTAAAAGATCAATAAAATAGTTGAAAGAATCAAATTCAACCCTCTTACATCTTAAAATATCAGTAGACATAAATACTATATGCATCAATTGTTGAATTAAATCCAATTCAAATCAGAACCGACAAACTCATCTTTCTCCATAGCTACATAAATTAAAAGAAGTTATTAACTTGTTTACCAAAAATAAAAATGAAATAGATTAATAATAAAAAAAAAGATGGTGTGATAAACAAACTTTACTATAAGAAATCGAAAAAAAATCTAAAAGGAAATAAAAACTTACATTCATAACTGAATAACCAACTACGAGACGTTATCAAATCTTCCACATTTTCAGGGATATAAGAACTTCTCCCCTCATTCAAAATTCAACCTCCTATATTAAAAGTTGATTCTGAGGCAACAGTTGTAAGAGGTATAATCAAAACATCCCTAGCAAGATGAGAAAGTTGTCTATATCAATGTTCATTTGCTTTCCAAAAATTAAGGATGTCAAGCTCTGTTTTCCTATCAATTTTGGGGTTTTCTGAGTAAACATCTAATTGTGTCTTGGCACAATAAGAAAACATGGCCTCTTTCTTGTCAAAATCATGTAAAAATATACAAAAAATATAACTTGTATTATATAAATTATAAAAAAAATATAGTAAAAATGAAATACTTTAAATGAAAAATAGAAAATAAAAAAATAAAAAAAGTTCAAAATATAAGAAACTTACTGCAAAAAGGTCGAATTTGTGCTTATGATGTGCAGATGACATGCTCAAAGTATCTAAGTTCGAGCTCAATTCTAAGGACGATTCATGTGAGATACGTGTTTCTAAAACATATTCTTTAAAAAAAAACATCTCTATCTTAAATCTTACATCATGGATTTTTAAAATGGCATATATTTCATCCTCAAATAATTTTTCATAACAATAATTGAGAAAAGACAACTTACAACGAGGATAAAAAATCACCGCAAAGGTAAACAACGTGTCATAGTCATCCTCACTCGAGTTGAACCAATACTTATCAAACTTTTTCTTCATTTCTTTTGTCATTGTTTTCAAAACTACATCATTACTTCTTGTCAACTTTCTTAAAAGCATAATTTTTTCAAACATTCTCAATGTATAAATTCACAGTAGGATAATCATTTCTTGAAAATAACTCAATTATATCAAAGAATGGTTCTAAAATATCTCAAATTTTTTTCAAGTATTTCCCATTCTTTGGTGTTTGGACAGTGACAAAAAGAAAAAATCAACAACAACCATTTGCTTAAAAGCTTCACGATATAAAATAACCATATCAAGCATCATGTGTGTAGATTTTTATCTTGTAGGAACATCAAGTCACAATACTTTAGTTTCTTATATCTTGGTTAATTTCACACTACGTTGAAAATCATTTTTTTTATTGTTTTTGGCCATTTGATGTACTTCACCCATTATCTTAGCTTGACAACAATATGTTCAATAACCTTAAGATCATCCTTAACAATGAGATTCAACACATGTGCAACATATCGAACATGAAATTAAGCCCCTCCACATAATAAAGTCCCTCGAGCATTAAAAGTTTTCTTCAAGTGATCTTGCATTTTATCATTATTAGAAACATTATCCATTGTAATGGAAAAATTCTTATACCCCAATCCTGAAGTAAGTCTAGCAAAATACTATACATAGTACTTCCAGTATGTAGCGAGTCAATATGACAAAAGTTTAAAAGTTTACTATTTAACTTCCAAATTAGCATCCACATAATGAGTGGTTAAACATAAATATCCCTCAATTTGACAAGATGTCCACATATCACACGTCAAAGAAATACGATTGAAGATATTACGAAGAGTTTCCTTTAAGTTATCTTTCCAACTTTTATGCAACTTCAAGCAATCCACTTTTACAATATTTCTACATATGCTTCTAACTTGATTGTTCAAAGATGCATTAATTTTTCTATTACCTTCATGTACAACCCAAGAAAAAGCATATCCATGCTTTATAATTGCTTTAGCTACCAACTCTATATAGATTTTTTGGTCATAAACATTACCGTCTAGTCCCTCTATTCTCAAACTATTATATTGTTTACATTTTTAATGTTTTTTTGCATATTGGAGGTTCCATAATGTGTTACAAATAAAGGAAACAGTCTTACAATGTTTGCAAAGTGTCATCTCTTTTCCATTTTTAGCCTTTGTGAAATTAATAACAAGAAAATGTTTCCAAACCTGACTTCATCTCTTAGAAAAAGATTGTGATTCTTCTACAACATTATTGGTATCACTTGGAACCTCACATGCATTAACATTAGATTCCATGACTGCAAAAGCGAAGAAAAACATTATTAGTATTAAGTTGAACCTTACATGCACGTCAAAGACACATAATGAATCACACAAATATATTAATAAACATGTAATAAATACACACATAATTCTATTAATAATATAGAACCAAAAAATATGAATAGAAAATTGTTAAATAAATAATGTACTACGATATAGAAATATACCTAGAGTCACGTAGAATAAGTATTTTTTCAAATAAGAAATTTTCTCGACTGATGAATAAGATATTCAAATTAGTGTGAACAAGATATACAATAAAATAAAAGATATTGACGTTAGCACTTTGATTGCTAAAAACTCTTGCACTTAAATTTTTTTAATAATAATTATAGTATAAAATAATATTAAATTTTAGAATAATAATAACAGATTTTAGTAATGAATTAATAGTGATAATTGTAAATAATAATGGAAATAATAAAGTGATATGATATTAAAATAATTAACTAAATAAATTAAATTAAAGTGAAATATGATGTATTTGGAAATTGGAAGTTATTGGTTATGGCTTCAAGCAATCCCAGGGTAAGGTGCTTGCTCAACAAGGTAGGAGGAGTTGAGCACTGGGTGAAGAGGCGTCTGCGTGTGAGAGTTGACGCAGAAATGGAGATACTTACGAACGACAGTTGGATCTGGCAAGAGTTGAGCGACGATTGAAACTAACATGATTGAGCGATGACATATGAAATTCTTGAATTTTGAATTTTTTGAGTTAAAGAAGAACATCATACTTATATATATATAGTATTTGTAAATAATACATTAAAGAAATTATATATAAATAAAATTATACTTTAACTTAAATAGTGAGATTTTTTTTATTTTGAATATATATAAGGAAGTTTACTTTAATTTAAACTATAAAAGTTATTTTGAGTAATAAATTAATTTAAATAAAATTTGTAATTTATTAAAAATATTATATTTATAATAAAAATAGGAAGTTTAAGAAGAATATAAAAGTAAGAATATAATTGTAAGATTGAAAACGGGGAATAAATAAAGTTTACTTATTTTGTAATAAAAAATATTATATTTATAATAAAAATAATAGAAAATGAATAAAACAAAATAGATAATATTATATTCATAATAAAAATAATATCAAGTTTACTTATGTTACGACTAAAACTTATTAAATAAAGTTATTTATTGTTTTTTAAAATTTAATAAAATATTAAATTTATAATTGGTAATAAAATTTTTAATTAAATTTTATTTCTTTATCAAATAGTTCTCATTATAAACTTTTCATACGAGATTAATATAAAATTTTTTTATAACAATTCTAGCACATAAAATTTTGATAACAAATTCTAACACGTATTATAAGATCATATTTGTATCAAATTATCGATTTATCATCTCTAAATGATTGTTTAATTCAAAATATTGAAAGATTGAGAATTGAAATTAGACCTAAATGATAATATTAACAAAAAAGAAGACATATTTTACAAGAATATAAATAATTCTATATATACTTGATTTTTATTAGACTCATAACCAATTCAACTTGAACTAACTTAATCTAAAGGTTGACCTAAACCGAAAACCACTTGATTTGATATTGACCCGACCCAAAATCTAACCGATCCGGTATTAACCCGACCCAAAAATCAACTGATCCGACATTGACCCGACCTGATATTGACTCGATCAAAAAATCAACTGATTTAATATTGATATGAACCGAAAATCAACCGATCTGATAATCACCCGACTTGAAAATTGACCCGGCCCGATACTTGACTCGATTTGATTTACCGAACACCTAAACTAAATCTAAACCAAATCTGATCTAATCCGAACAAAATTAAACCGAATTTAATATAAACTCGAAATTACCTGACCCGAAATGACCCAACCCAAACCCAATCTGAATGACATGTTTACCACCTCTAGCCGCAACAAAGCCTAAAAAGAAGAGTCAATTACCCCACGCGTCTATTTAGATTGAATTTTACAAAAATTTATAATTATATTCTTTCAATTCAATTTATTTTATTTACAATTATGTCTCAAATATCATTCACAATTGATTCAATTAAAATGTTTTTTAATAAGTTAAATTATTATTTCTTATATATAATAATTATTTTAAATTCATAAAAAATTAATAATCAATAGCATAAAAATCCAAACTTTAAATGATTGTTACTCTCAAGTTAATACGTATATAAATACTCTTAAACCTAAATTCTTATAAAGAACAATCATTAAAATAATTATTGTCATTAATAACAATTAAAATATTAAGAGGAATAAAATCTCAATTTAAAACAATATGATTGATATAAGACTATCCTAATAAGATAATGAGTCCATAAAATAAATTAATATACTTGAAATACTTGAACAGACGATGACGATATCATTCATGAAAAAAATTAAAAATAAAAAGCTTACAAAAATAATATAAAACTTGTATTCTACCCATTAATTTTAATGTTTTATTCAAAATAACAGTTGGATACTTATATTTTTTTGGATAATAATAATAATACAAAGAAATCATGAAATAAATTTGGTTTTACTTGAATTTTAAAAATTTAAATTAATTAAAATTCAACTAGGAGAAATTGAGATTTTTGCTGAATTTTCTCTTGAAATTTTACCTAAATGCCCTCATTTTTTAGCTAAAAAAAAGGAGGCGCTCTCCTTCACTTTCAACTCACTCTCGTTTTTTCACTCTCATTTCTTCTTCTACATTCTCTCTCTTCACAAGCATAGTATAGTTTTCCCTTTTCGATGGCCTTTGATATTTTTTCGATAGAATTTACTCCAGATAAATTATTTTTCTTTCTTCCAAAAAAAAAGAAACACTATTCAGAGTTCTGCTTCCTTATTTCGAGTGTACGAAATTCATAAGATTGTGTTAACCTTGGGGGGTAACATCCATTTTTAGGGATTATACCAACCCAGACAAAATTGCTTTTAAGACAATGACTACATGACACAGTAAATTTATTTAGTTTTCATTTATTTATTTTATTTATCTTTCCAGTCAGTGCTAATCTTTCATTTTGTAGTAAGTTATTTTCCAACAATTTAGAAGCAATTTTTACTTACCACAAACAAGTTCATCCCTGGTATATCCAAACTTGAACCATTGGACAGAACCAATTATCGTCGCTGGTCACAAAGAATGATGATTTTCTTTACAAGAAGTTGATTATGTCTTATGTGATGTCCCCACAATCGATGAAATAAAGAAGCTCTTGTTGTTCCCAAAGATGATGTAGCCAAAGCCGAACATGAGAAGGATAACAAATAGTAAGAGGTCATATGTTTAGTCACATGGCTAATAATCTCTTTGAAATCTGCCAAATTCTTCTAGGATACTCTACAAAAGAAGTACGGAGCGAATGATGTTGGAATCAAGAACTATGTCATTGAAGAATGGATAAAGTTTCAAATAACTAACGATAAGCCCATCATGAACCAAGTACATGTCCATGAAAGTCTCTTCTCTGACATCATATCTGAAGGGATAAAAATGTGTGAGATTCTCCAGGTGAATGTGTTGATCGAAATACTACCCAAGTCATGGTCTGATTATCGAAATATTTTGAAGCACAAGAAGCGATATATGTCCTTGGAAGAGCTTATTTTCCACATGAAAATCGAGGAAGTAAATCATCTTAAAAATAAAGATTTTGTTCCAATAAATGAATTATCTTTTAAAACTAATAGCGTGGAATCTTCTTGTGGTGAAAATCATAACATGTTCAAGAATTCTTCCAACCTGAAGAAAAAAAGTAACTCCCAACCAAAGAAGACAACCAACTTCAAAAAGATGGGAACCAAACTTAAGCCAAACAATCCGGTGAGTTGCTATGATGTGGAAAATCAAGACACAAAGTACATCGATACTTTCGTCGCTCTGATTGCCACAAACATCATAATCAAAATGAAAATAAACCACAAGCAAACTTTATTGAGAATCTAGACGAGGTGATTGTTGTTGTAGTCTCTGAGGTCAATTTGGTGGAAAATCACACTAAGCGGGTAGTGGGCATTGGCACTTCCAAACACTTCTGTACCAATAGAGAAATGTTCATCGAGTTTGAAAATGTAGATAAAGGTGAACAAGTCTACATGGGAAACTCCAGCAATTCAAAATTACTCTGTAAAGGAAATATCTTACTTAAACTTACTTATGGAAAAACTCTAGCTTTGCATTATGTTTTGTATGTTCCTGTGCCACATAGAAATCTTATTAGTGGTGGACTCTTGAATAAGGAAATAATTAAATTAGTATTTGAATCTAATAAGCTTGTATTATATCGTAATGATGATTATGTGGGGAAGGGTATTTATGTGGGGGCTCTTTGTGATTGAAACTATAACTAATGTTATGAATAAGACATCTACTTTCGCTTATACCATTGAGACTTATGATATGTGGCATGCTAGATTAGGTCATGTGAACCTTCACTCTTTAAAAAGGTTAAAACAAATGGACATGCTTCATAATCTAGATGAAACCAACTTAAATAAATGTGAAATATGTGTTGAAGCAAAATGTTAGGAATTACATAGTTCTATTGATCAATCAAAAAAGGTGTCATGAGGGGGGGGTGAATTGGCCAAATAAAAATCTTGGGAGTATGAAGAGAAATGATAGACAATTTGCACAATGATTTAGAGTTGTTCGACTTTTCAACCCAGTGTACATCCACTACCTTAGATACACAATAAGGATTTCTAACAAATTCACTAATTTGTTCTTTCTTTTTCGAGGCTTAAGAGTAACCTTTTACAATTCTGTAGTTTTCAATGGCTAAAGTAGAGTCAAACCTCTTTTACAAAAGGATAAAGAAAATGTAAACAAGAAACCTCTCAAAGGAATGTGTTTACACAATTAAGCTCACTAAAAACATTTATGTAGAAGAGAAAAGGAAAAATAAGAATAAAAGAACTCTTCTCTTGATATGGATTGCTTGGATTGGTATTGTAACTTTCTTCAAGTGTCTTGAACTTGTTTTTATAGCTGGAATGAGTTCTTAACCGTTTCTAGCTATTGGGGATGTTTTGGAGCCATTAGAGCATTAATTTTGAGCATTAAATGTTCACCTGCAACTTTGGTATCAGTACCAGGAAGTTAGTAACCAAACCGAGCATCATAACGGTAAACAATATAGCCATTGAAACCCAAAGAATCGAAACTACAAGGAAAGTTTTAAAACTCTTGTTAAAGTTTTGAAACTCTAGTGAAGTTTCGAAACTCCAAAGTCTACTTAAATTTTGATCTCAAGGCTGACAATATTTTTTAGCTAGTTTTAAGAATTTTAAGCTTTAGAACAATGTTTAAATGTTTGACAAAGTTAGAAAACATCTAAAACATATTTTTCAAATTTATTTGGATTTTGAATTATTTTTGAGCAAATTCAATTTAGTCCAAAAACATTTTTCCATTATTTGTTATATCAAAATATAAGTTCAACAATATCCCTCTTTTTGATATAACAAACCTTTGAAAAATGGTTTTCGGCAAAAGCTCCCCCTTGTTGAAAATAATGGTTGAATAGGAGAAATAATTTGGAAAATATTTAAGCTCCCCTATTTCATTCTTGAAATTGAATTTTTTAAACCAATACTTATTCCCCTTTTTGTTATATCAACTTAATGGAGAATAAATAGAAATTTTAACATAAAAGTCATTTGAAAAATTAAAGTTTTCCCTCAACAAATGCATTCCAAAAAATTGACTTTTAAAAACTTAACACTTAAAAACTATTGAATTTCAACAAAGATGAACAAACATGTTAGTAACACATGAAATTCAATAAATCCAAGTCTAAATTACTTTATGCAATATTAACATGAGACATTAAAGTTCATATGCATAAAGCTATCCAAAAATGTTATGCATTTGAAAAAATGATATCAATTGTTAGAGAGATATCATTTGCAATAAAATCACATGCATAAATTCAAGGTCAAAAATTAAAATTTGCAAAAACAAAACACTAAAACCAAATTTGACCTAAAATCATTACGATGACGAAATATTTATGAAAAATCATTAAAAACTTGAAAAGAATGTTCATCATAATATATTTTAACATACATGAGATAGAAAAATAACACATAATCATTTATGTTAAAAAAACTCAAGCATGCATAAAACAAATAGGTAACCAATAATACAAAATCAGTGGACTTTAAGGTTAGAGGTTACCTATTCCTCATCATGTGTGTGGCTAGAGTATTTGAATTTCTTCAATTTTGTCACCATTGCTCTCACACACCTACAAGAGACATTTATTTTGATTTTGATATCCAAATTTCTTTGGATCCTTGATTGTTAGTGATGATGCCCCTTGTTCCTTTAAAAACTCATATTTTTCTAATTTTAAAAGGTTTTCTAAGTTTTAAAGAACGAGTATGTTCTATGTGAACATGGAAATGACAATGTGAGATTTTGTCATTTTTAAACACGATGAATTATTTTGTGGAATTAATTCCTTTTTCTTTTGTTAATTAAGCTTTCAAGCTTAACTTTCAAATCACAATTTTCTTTTTCTACATCATTATTTTGATTTTTGAAAGCTCAAAATCATTTTTCAAAACTTCATTTTGTTTTTTAAAATCAAACTTTATTTCAAAATCAAATTATTTCAACTTTGAATTTTGAATTAATTTATTATATTTGAAATTCATGGTCTCAAATTCCAAATACAACACATCATAGGCATATTGTAACTCTTTAAAAGAATAGAAATTTAAATCAAAAGATTTAGAAGTTACCACTTGCTCTTAAAGAGCCACAAAACACACCACCTTTAGATTTGAGAGGATGTTTGAACTTGATGGTTCTTCTTTCTTGTCACCCTGAAGTTCTTCAAGCTTATCCCAAAGCTCATTAACATTAGAACATGAAGAAACTCCATATATGTTGGGACCAAATGCATAAAATAAAATGTGTATGACCATGGCATTTTGTTGAAATTTCTTCTGTTCTTGGTCACTCCTGTAACAACCCTGAAAAAAATGAAAAGAAAAAAAATTATAATTTTGTAAATTGGTGAAATTTTGGGACTAAATTGAAAGTTTTCAAAACTTGTATCATGTTTTAGAGTTGAAAAAAATTCAGGGACCAAGCCCTGAATTTACCCCAAAAAAAAGTGTCGGCAACCTTTTCTATTAAATGAAACGAATTGGTTTCTGCGTGAAAACGCAGAAACCAACTCATAAAATTCTCCTCCCGCACCTCTGCTTTGAAGCCCGATTCCGACACCGTCCGACCTCCGACCGTCAAATTGAAACCACCATCGTGTTCATCTTCGACTCGTGAACAAAGCCCAGTAAACCAATTATAGTGAAACGCTGCCAAACGCCGTAAATTTTGAGTCAAAGTCTCGAAGATTTTTTAGCACCACCACCGAGAAAATCATAAATTCATCTCCGATCGTTGATCCGTTTTCGACACCTCCCGCACCATCGTGTTCCTTGCATCGTTTCGAGTCCCCCGGTGTTCACCGTTTCTCCGTCGCCGCGGGCGAGTGGAGGGGTGAAACGGTCAAAGTTCCAGATTTGTTGAAATCGAGCTCTCCACCGTTCAAAATTTTGAACCGAGCTTTGTAAGTATCTCAAAATCGCTTAAAATAATTTTTGGAAATTTTTCGAGAATTTTTAGGACACCGGGGAGCTTCAAAACAGTGGTTGACCGGTTTGGGTGTTAATTTAGTAATATTTTAAGAAGATGGCTAGATTGGTAAATAATTGTTGTTAGGTGATATTCTGGGAAATATTTCGATAAAGGTGACATTTTGGGAATTATTTTGAAAAGATGACATTATGGGAAATATTTCAAAAAGGTAACATATTGGGAATTATTTCGTAAAAGGTGACACTCTGGGAATTATTTTAAAAAAAGTGACATTTTGGGAATTTTCAAATGTTTGACAATTTGTTGATCTCCTTTGACCAGAACTCTGATCGTCTTTGACCGGCTATTAAACGATCGTTAATCTTTTCCGAAAATACCTATCCTGACAGTTTTTTACGTTCGAAATCCGTTTTTGGGGTCCGTTTCACCAAATTCGAACTCAAAAGTCTCTAAATCGACGGTCAAAGTGGTTGACGTTGACTTTGACAGAATTTGAATTTTCAAAAAGTCATACTTTATGTTTATCGACGTCCTGATTCCGATTCCGCAATCTGTTTGGCCAAATTCAGACTCGAAATACCCTAAATTGATAGTCGAACCCAGAAAATGCTTATATACTTAAGAAGTCTAGCTTTGAACAATTAAGTAAGATTTGGGACTGATAGATTATTATTGTTTGAAGGTACAAGAGACTCTCCAGATCGTTCGACAGCTCGACCCAACTCTTCTAGATCTGTTAAACCACGTATACCAGTATTCACCCGTTCGAAAACTGTAACAGAGTGTGGTGAAACCAGCAATCAGTAGATCTACTATCTGAACCCATTATCGAGGTGTGTTCCTGTTTACTACATAATGGTTTTATATGTTTTGAAATATGGTACATTGAAATCTATGGTTTATTATTGTTGGTACACCGATTTATTGTTGATGATTTATGGACTTTGATGACTGGTATATGGATATTGATTTTGGGATGGATTGAACTACAATTGTATAGCTCTGATCAAGCTAATAAACGGGCCTAATGTGACTCTTGATGGCCCCAAGATGTTTCATTAGGTCGGCTTTCCTTTGTTGTGTGCTTAGGGTAAGCTATATGGACTTATGACTTGGGCTATATGGACTTATTGACTTGGGCTTAAGGATACAAGCTTTATAGCCTATACTTAAGTCAGCTTTCTTTTTGCTATGTGCATAAAGTAAGCTATATGGAAAATAATTTTGGGAATTACTGATGGTGTACCAGAAAAGGGTTTAAACTATGATTTTCAAAAGTTAAACTCTTTTATGAATTTGTGAGATTTACTGGACTATGATTTGTTTAAGGTACCTATGGTGATTTTATGGTAATGTTGGGACACACTGAGCCTAGCTCACCTTTCGAAAATGTTTTTCCCCCTTTCAGATATTGTTGGTTAGATACATCGGTTCGAGCACTTGGAGGATCAACATATCTCTTGAAGTATATCTGATTGTAATGTTTTATCTTGCTAGTTGACATTATTTTGGTGACATGGACCTTATTTTAAAGTATCGTATTTTAAGATGATAACACTTTTACTATTATTATTCAGTTTATTGTGATTTTGATTTTGAAGACCTGTTTTAAATTAATTTATTACTTATTGGTATTATATTTACAAGTTGGGTTTTGATAGTATAATATCATGTCATTTATAATGTGATTTTACAATGATTGAATAACGGTTTCAGAAAATGTCTTTAAGAATCATGTATGTGATCCACTAGACTCAGTCGAAACGCATAGGCCGGGTCTAGGGGGTTACATTTATTGGTATCAGAGCTTTTCGTTTTTAACCCTCGGACTGTGTATGAGTCCACATTGAAAATACGGTTTTGAAATATTTTACAAAACAGGTTACTAAGGCCATGTCACAAAATTATTAAGAATTTTAACTGTGTTCGAGACTCCAATTGCTTATCTAACCTTAAGTTTCATCTTCTAGAGTAAACTTGAGATCCATCAAAATTAGTGCTAGACGTGGTCGTCAAACTAGCCGTGGACGAGGTCGAGTGGCTAGATTTACAGACCCGATCAATGGGATATGAGTAGATCCCCCACCTCCGTTAGGTGATCCTGCTCCTACGACCCCAACGAATCTGCCTTCTGCCGCAGGTATCGGCATGACTACATCATCATAGGAGCGACTAATATTGAGTCATCAGCACAGTCCGAGAAGAGGACTCATATTTTGGCCCCTCAGAGAAGCAATACACGTTTTAGGCCTGCAGTATCCTCATCGTTAGTTGGTAGTCGAGACGGTTCCTCCTCGTATTATCATGGACTCCTTTGTGAGTATTGTGGTAAACAACACACATGAGAGTGTCGTAAGAAGATGAGTCTTTGCTATCAGTGTGGATCTAGTGGTCATTATCGGAGGGATTGTCCTCAGCTAGCTTCGTTCAGTAGACCGCTACTCAGACTCATGTGCGTTCTCAGATTACAGTACAGACCACAATTAGAGGTCGTAGTCAAGGAAAGACTCGAGGATCAACGTCCAGAACAGACAGTAGAGCCCGACCTCAGCAAAATTGAGGGCCAACAGCTTCTGAGGCTAGACAGCCAGCTTTGGTTTATGCCACTAGACGTCGGGATGACAGAGATGAACCTGAGGTTATTGAATGTACATTTACTATTTATTATATCTCATACTTTGCATTACTGGACAATGGCTCTACTCACTCCTATGTATCGAGCTCGGTATCTCGAAACCTTCAGATTCCGATTGAGAACACTGAAAATACTATTACAGTTACGAGTCCAGTAGGACAAGCGGTATTAGTGAATAAAGTATTTCGGCGTTGTCCTCTTGAGGTTCAGGGAGAAATTTTTTCTCGTTGATCTTATGGAGCTTTCTTTATAGGAGTTCGATCTAATTCTTGGGATGGATTGGTTGACTAAATACAAAGTAAATCTGGATTGCGAGTACAAGATAGCTACTCTGAAAACTTCTGATGGCCGGACCATTGTGTTAATTGGTGAACGTCGCGGCTATCTCTCCAATATAGTTTCAGCGATAGAAATTGATCGTATGATCGGAAGGGATATGATACTTTCATTGCATGTATTTTGAACACCAAAGGTTCATTGTCCACGATCGAGGAGATTCGTACAGTTAGCAAGTTTCTGGATGTTTTTCCGGAGAAGTTGCTTGGGTTACCTCCTGATAGAGAGGTAGAGTTCGAGATTGAGACTTATCCAGGATCTTCACCTATTTCGATGGCACCTTATCGTATGGCTCCAAAGGAACTTAAGGAGTTGAAGGTCCAATTGCAAAAATTATTCGATCGAGGATTTATCCGACATAGTACTTCACCATGGGGAGCTCCAGTTCTGTTCGTGAAAAAGAAGGATGGGTCACTAAGATTATGTATTGACTATCGGAAATTGAACAAGATGACGATCAAGAATAAATACCCACTACCCAGGATTGATGACTTATTTGATCAACTGCGAGAAGCTACTATATTCTCTAAGATTGATCTTCGTTCGGGTATTATCAATTGAAAGTTAAAGGATCTGATGTTGCAAAAACGGCCATTCGCACTAGATATGGTTATTATGAATTCTTGGTGATGCCTTTTGGTTTGACGAATGCTCCTGCAACTTTCATGGATTTGATGAATCGGGTGTTCCGACCATATTTGGATCAATTTGTGGTGGTCTTCATTGATGATATTCTGATCTATTCTTGTACAGAGGCTGAGCATGACGAGCATTTGAAGATCGTTCTGCGGACTTTGAGAGAGCATCGACTTTATGCCAAACTAAGCAAGTGTGAGTTTTGGCTTCAAGAAGTGTCGTTTCTAGGGCATATTATTTCTGCGCGAGGTGTTCAGGTCGATCCTAACAAGATAGAGGCTATTATGAATTGGAAACGACCTAAGAACGTATCTGAGATCCGCAGTTTCTTGGGCTTGGCTGGTTATTATCGACGTTTTGTTGAGGACTTCTCGATCATTGCTTCTCCTTTGACAAAATTGTTAAGGAAGAATATGCCGTTTGACTGGGGCGAGGCATAACAGGAGAGCTTTAAGAAATTAAAGGCAGTTTTGACTCAAGCACCGGTGTTGATTCAACCAGAGTCCGGGAAGGATTTTACAATGTATAGTGATGCGTCACATTCAGTACTTGGTTGTGTTCTAATGCAGGAAGGTAAGGTGGTGGCTTATGCATCCCGTCAGCTGCGACCGCATGAGTGTAATTATCCTACTCACGATTTGGAGTTAGCAGCAGTGATTTTTGCCTTGAAGATTTGGAGACACTATCTTTATGGAGTGAAGTGTTACATTTTCACGGATCATAAGATTTTAAAGTATCTTTTGACCCAGAAGGAGCTTAATTTGAGACAGCGACGCTGGCTAGAGCTTCTAAAGGATTATGATTGCGTGATTGATTATCACCCTGGTAAAGGTAACATTGTAGCGGATGCTTTGATTCGAAAGACGGTATCGGAGTTGAGGTCTTTAATGGCCAGTATGAATTTATATGACGATGGAACTCTGTTAGCAAAATTGCAAGTTAAGCCAACCTTGGTTGATGAGATCAAAGCTAAGCATCCCCTTGATAGCTCCTTGCTTTCCATCTTTCAGCAAGTAGAGCAAGGGACAAGCTCAGATTACGCCCTTGATCAGGATGAAGTTTTATGCTTCAAAGGTCGGTATTGTGTGCCGGATGATGCTGAGTTGAGGCAGACTATCCTTACGGAGGCTCATAGTAGTCCATATGCTATGCACCCCGGTGGAGATAAGATGTATCGGAATTTGAGAGAGAGGTATCATTGGGTCGGCATGAAGAAGAACATCTCGAATTTTGTGGCTAGGTGTTTGACTTGTCAGCAAGTTAAGGCAGAACATAAACATTCATCAGGTTTGTTACTGGTTTACCTATGACTCCTTCGAAAAAGGATTCAGTTTGGGTGATTGTTGATAGACTTACAAAGTCAGCTCACTTCATTCCTGTGCGGGTAAAATATACTTTAGACAATATGGCGAGATTGTATATTTCATAGATTGTCCGATTACATGGTGTTCCAGTGTCTATTATTTCTGATCGAGATCCGAGATTTACTTCGAGATTTTGGAAGGTGCTACATACGGCTTTGGGAACAAGATTGGATTATAACACATCCTTTCATCCAAAAACTGATGGTCAATCTGAGAGAGATTCAGATTCTGGAGGATATGTTACGGAGTTGTGTAATGGATTTTCATGGTAACTGGGAGAACTTTTTGCCTTTGGCTGAATTTGCTTACAATAACAGTTACCAGACCAGCATTCGTATGACACCCTATGAAACACTCTATGGGTGTAGATGTCGCACCCCGATTTGTTGGACTGAGTTGCATGATAGGAAGACTTTGGGACCTGAGTTAGTGCGAGAGACGGAGGATACATCAGATTGATCCGTGACCGTCTGAAAGAGGCATTTGATAGGCAGAAGTCTTATATATCAGAGAAGGAAATATATACAGTTTGAGGTTGGAGATCAAGTCTTTTTAAAAGTTTCACCTTGGAAGAAAATATTGAGATTCAGGCGTAAGGGTAAATTGAGTCCAAGATTTATTGGACCATTTCATATCTTGAAGAGGGTAGGACCCGTTGCATATCAGCTTGAGTTGCCTCCTGAGCTCAGTCGTATTCATGAAGTCTTTCATGTATCAATGTTGAGGCGATACCATCCAGATCCAGGTCACATCATTCAGGTTGAGGAAGTAGAGCTGAGACCTGATTTGTCATATGAGGAGGAGCCCATTCAAATCTTAGAAAGAGATGAGCGAATTCTTCAGAATAGACGTATTCCAATGGTCAAAGTTCAATGGAGTAATCGAGGTCCCTCAAAAGCTACTTGGGAGACGTTGGAGTCAATGGAGGCTCAGTTTCCTCAACTATTCTCATAAGGTAAATTTCGAGGACGAAATTTCTTGTAGAGGGGGAGAATTGTAACAACCCTGAAAATAAATGAAAAGAAAAAAAAATATAATTTTGTAAATTGGTGAAATTTTGGGACTAAATTGAAAGTTTTCAAAACTTGTATCCTGTTTTAGAGTTGAAGAAAATTCAGGGACCAAGCCCTGAATTTACCCAAAAAAAAGTGTCGGCAACCTTTTCTATTAAATGAAACGAATTTGTTTCTGCGTTAAAACACAGAAACCAACTCATAAAATTCTCCTCCCGCACCTCTGTTTTGAAGCCCGATTCCGACACCGTCCGACCTCCGACCGTCAAATTGAAACCACCATCGTGTTCATCTTCGACTCGTGAACAAAGCCCAGTAAACCAATTATAGCGAAACGCTACCAAACGCCGTGAATTTCGAGTCAAGTCTCGACGTTGTTTTAGCACCACCGCCGAGAAAATCATAAATTCATCTCCGATCGTTGATCCGTTTTCGACACCTCCCGCACCATCGTGTTCCTTGCATCGTTCCGAGTCCACCGGTGTTCACCATTTCTCCGTCGTCGCCGGCGAGTGGAGGGGTGAAACGGTCAAAGTTTCGGATTTGTTGAAATCGAGCTCTCCACCGTTCAAAATTTTGAACCGAGCTTTGTAAGTATCTCAAAATCGCTTAAAATAATTTTTGAAAATTTTTCGGAAATTTTTAGGACACCGGGGAGCTTCAAAACAGTGGTTGACTCGTTTGGGTGTTAATTTAGTAAATATTTTAAGAAGATGGCTAGATTGGTAAATAATTGTTGTTAGGTTATATTCTGGGAAATATTTCGATAAAGGTGACATTTTGGGAATTATTTTGAAAAAAATGACATTATGGGAAATATGTCGAAAAGTAACATATTGGGAATTATTTCGTAAAAGGTGACACTCTGGGAATTATTTTAAAAAAAGTGACATTTTGGGAATTTTCAAATGTTTGACAGTTTGTTGACATCCTTTGACCAGAACTTTGACCGGTTATTAAACGATCGTTAATCTTTTCCGAAAATACCTATCCTGACAGTTTTCGACGTCCGAAATCCGTTTTTGGGGTCCGTTTCACCAAATTCAAATTCGAAAGTCTCTAAATCGACGGTCAAAGTGGTTGACGTTGACTTTGACAAAATTTAAATTTTCGAAAAGTCATACTTTATGTTTATCGACGTCCTGATTCCGATTCCGCAATCCGTTTGGCCAAATTCAGACTCGAAATACCCCAAATTGATAGTCGAACCCAGAAAATGCTTATATACTTAAGAAGTCTAGCTTTGAATAATTAAGTAAGATTTGGGACTGATAGATTATTATTGTTTGAAGGTACAAGAGACTCTCCAGATCGTTCGACAGCTCGACCCAACTCTTCTAGATCTGTTAAACCACGTATACCAGTATTCACCCGTTCGAAAACTGCAATAGAGCGTGGTGAAACCAGCAATCAGTAGATCTACTATCTGAACCCATTATCGAGGTGTGTTCCTGTTTACTACATAATGGTTTTATATGTTTTGAAATATGGTACATTGAAATCTATGGTTTATTATTGTTGGTACACCGATTTATTGTTGATGATTTATGGACTTTGATGACTGGTATATGGATATTGATTTTGGGATGGATTGAACTACAATTGTATAGCTCTGATCAAGCTAATAAACGTGCCTAATGTGACTCTTGAGGGCCCCAAGATGTTTCATTAGGTCGGCTTTCCTTTGCTGTGTGCTTAGGGTAAGCTATATGGACTTATTGACTTGGGCTTAAGGATACAAGCTTCATAGCCTATCCTTAAGTCGGCTTTCTTTTTGCTATGTGCATAAAGTAAGCTATATGGAAAATAATTTTGGGAATTACTGATGGTGTACCAGAAAAGGGTTTAAACTATGATTTTCAAAAGTTAAATGCTTTTACGAATTTGTGAGATTTACTGGACTATGATTTGTTTAAGGTACCTATGGTGATTTTATGGTAATGTTGGGACACACTGAGCCTAGCTCACCTTTCGAAAATGTTTTTCCCCATTTCAGATACTGTTGGTTAGATACATCGGTTCGAGCACTTGGAGGATCAACATATCTCTTGAAGTATATCTGGTTGTAATGTTTTATCTTGCTAGTTGACATTATTTTGGTGACATGGACCTTATTTTAAAGTATCGTATTTTAAGATGATAACACTTTTACTATTACTATTCGGTTTATTGTGATTTTGATTTTGAAGACCTGTTTTAAATTAATTTATTACTTATTGGTATTATATTTACAAGTTGGGTTTTGATAGTATAATATCATGTCATTTATAATGTGATTTTACAATGATTGAATAACGGTTTTAGAAAATGTCTTTAAGAATCATGTATGTGATCCACTAGACTCAGTCGAAACGCATAGGCCGGGTCTAGGGGGTTACAACTCCACTCCTTCATCTTCTTTGTTAGAGAAGAATAACAATTCATGATCATCTCCCATGATTCAAGATCAATGGATTAAATGAATAACTTCATTAAATTCTTACAATGATCATAGTTAGCTCCATTAAAGTATAAATGATTGTCGAACGGTTAAAAGTCATTCACGTAGAATGAGTTGGATGTGGAAACCATCTTTTCGATTGTGTCAAAAATGGATAGAGCTTCTTCAAAGATTGTTTCAAGGTTGTTAAACCTTATAATAATTCAAGCACTGATATCAATTGTTAGGATTTGCGTTGCTCTATCGATCAACCAAAAATAGTGCCAATAGGGGTGAATTACCCAAACAGAATTTTTCGGAGTATGGAAAGAAAAAATAGACAATTTGTACAAAAACTTATAGTGTTTCAACTTCTCAACCAAGTCTATATCCAGTACCTTTTCTCCACACTAAGGATTTTCTAACAAATTTACTAATTTGTTCTTTCTTTTTCTAGGCTCAACAGTAACCTTTTAGAACTCCCTAGTTTTCAATGGCTAAACTAAAACCAAACCCCTTTTAAAAAAGATAAAGAAAATATAAACAAGAAACCTCTCAAAGGAAGGTGTTTACACAATTAAACTCACTAAAACACTTATGTACATGAGAAAAGGAAAAATAGAACGAAATATCTTTTCTCTTGATGTGGATTGCTTGGATAGGTGTTGTAACTTTCTTCGAGCGTCCTCAACTTGTTTTTATATATTGGAAGGAGTTACTAGCCGTTGGGGATATTTTGGATCCGTTAGAAGCCTTAATTATAAGCATTAAATGCTTACATGTAACTTTGGTATCGATACCGAGAAGTTAGTATCGAGACCAAGCATCATAACATTAAAAAATATAGTCGTTGAAACCCAAAGTATTGAAACTACAAGGAAAGTTTTTTGAAACTCTTGTCAAAGTTTCGAAACTCTAGTGAAGTTTTGAAACTCCAAAGCTTAATGGAATTTCTGTCTCGAGACTACAATATTGGTTTCGAGATTGACAAGGGCTTTTGGTCAGCTTCAAGAATTTTAAGCTTTAGAACAAATTTTAAAAGTTTGACAAAGTTAGAAAACATCTAAAACATATTTTTCAAATTTATTTGGACTTTGAATTATTTTTGAATCATTTTAGCAAATTCAATTTAGTCCAAAAATATTTTTCCCTTATTTGTTATATCAAAACATAGGTTCAACCAGTGGCGGATCTAGAAAATGAAAAATGGGGTTTAAAATTTTAATACCCGGTTCTAAAAAAATTTAGGTGTGCAAATTTTCTTATTTTTTTCCTATTCCCATTAGTAAACTAAACTAAATTTAACGTTTTTCTCAAAATAATGGGTGTGCAATGGCTCCCCTATGGAGCCATGTACATCTTCCCCTGGGTTCAATAGTAGTTTAGACTCATCGTTAGGGAGTATTGCAATAGCTTATGGAGCTTTGCCGTGTAACAACGGCGGTTAAGAAGATTTTATCTTGTTTATACTCTTATTCTTCATTGAGATAGGGAAGTAACAAAGTACAATTAGGATTTTTTTTATTAAACTTTTAGGATGATAATTTGATATTCGATTTTGGTGTTTGTTTAAATGTTCTTGCTATGATTTATGTTTAACTCTATGCTTATGTGCTACCATACTTTTAAGATAGTTTTAGAAATAAGATTATCTTCATGTATGTTGTATTGATAATGTTTAAAAGTGAATATTATTAATATTTCATGCTACTTATGCTCAACATTGGTTTTGATGAGAAGTAATTTTGCACATTGAAATGTATGATACCACTAATATGGCATTGTTAAGTGTTTAATTACTTGAATGAATGAAAGTTTATTCTTGTAATTAATTAAATGTTATTAATCTTTTCTAGATACATGAATGAATGGGTGTATGCATAATTATAGAAGGGCGACCAATTATTTTCCTAAACCATTCGACGATTGACTCAATGTTTTTCTTAAAGTTGTAGCACCGTCTGACAATTATTTCCATGTTTCTTTATTGCTCTTAGCTTCACTTCAATACTGCAACAATTTATACTTTATACATTTTTCATTTAACTCTGTTGTAATCTGTTATGCTCTCTGTGGGTTTGACATCCGAAGCTTTTTAGCTTCCACTTTATTACTTGATACTGTACGTATACTTGCGTGATTGCTATAGCATTTTACATAGCATCAACGTTCAATTATTCAAAAATATCAAGTCAAAGCCTCAAATTTTCTTTGAAGGTCTTTTTCTCACTAAGTTTAAATAGGAGAACATTTTCCTTTTTTCTTTATCTTGATTAATTTTAAGTTTGATCAATTTTATTTAGGGTTTTACTTAATGGGATATTAAACTATTTTAAAATATTGAGATATGATATCCATTTATTTTAAGGTTACCATTCTCTAAATATTTTAAAATAACAAAATACTATATTTAGATTAATTATGAAATTAATTGGAGTAATGTTTTATAAGGGTAACATACACATTAATGAAATGATGTCATGGAACCACAAATACATTGACAAATTATGAGGACCACTTACTGCTAGTAGAGTTTACTTACAATAACAGCTTCCATTTGAGCATTCAGATGGCTTCGTATGAAGCCATGTATGGGCACAAGTGTAGAACTCCGTTATGTTGGTTAGAGCTCAACAAGAGTAAGATAGTAGGTCCCGACTTAGTCAGGGAAATTGAGGAGAAGGTTTGATTAATTCAGAGTCGATTGAGAAAGACCTCACATAGATAGAGATCTTATGCAGACTTGAAGCGTAGGGATATTATGTTCACATTGGGATACAATGTGTTCCTCAAGGTTTTTCTATAGAAGAAAGTACTTCATTTTGGGCACAAAGAAAAGTTAACCCCGCACATCATTGGGCCTTACGAGGTGGGAGAGGATTGGGACAGTAACATACTATTTAGCCTTACCACTAGAGCTGAAACACATCAACAATGTGTTTCACGTATCCATGATTAGGAGATATTATTCCGATCCTTCCTATGTCTTACCCTCAGAACATATCGAGGTGAGCCAAGATATGACCTATGAGGAAGAGCTGTTTAGGACCTTGACAAGAGACGTAAATGAGCTAAGAAACAAAAAAGGTCATCTAGTAAAGGTAAAGTGGAGAAACAATGACATTGAGGAGCTGAAAACTTTGGAAATTAATGAGGATATGTAGTTTCAGTATACTCACCTCTTCTACCTAGGTAAATTTTGAGGATGCAATTTTTTCTAGTAGGGGAGAGTTGTAATGTCTCAAATATCAGGTTAGTAGGTTCAAGTTAAATTGAGAATGTTTAGGATTTCTAATAGCCTCATGGAGAAACTTAGTTCAATTGGGTGTTGGATTGGGCTTGGTTTGGGCCTAATGGGTGATAAAAAATGGTGTTTTAAAATTGTGATCAAAGCTTCCCTTTTATTTTTGAAAGGCCTAATCTCATTTGTGTGGGATGATCTCACGCTTGTATCCTCTCTTTTTCCCCTCATTTGTCATTTTATTCTCCGGAAGACTTAATCTCATTTCTTCATCCTCTTTATCAAGTCTAAGATAGAAAAGGTAGTAACTTTATGATCTTCTAGTTGCAGCACGAGAATTACAAGGTAAAAATCATGATCACCTCATTCGAAGCTTACATTCAAGCCTTCAAAAACCAAGTTTTGGCCATAGTGGCCATATGTGGGGGGTTTAGTAGGGGTTTGGAAACCCAAAGGTAACCAACTCTTTTTTTAGAGATTTAAGCCTAGAAAATGTTATAAATCCTTTCTAAGCTTTCAACCAAGTTAGTAACTCTTGTTTTTAATTCTTGCCTAGCGAGAGAGGTTAGAGAAGCTCTAAGAATAAGGGAAAGTAAAAGCTAATACTTGGTTGAGCTTGGACGTTTTCGGCAGCTCAAGATTCAAGGTAACACACTTGTAACTCATCTTTACTACCTATAGATCACTAGATGTGTTTGGGCAGGTTGCATGAGTTATGAAGCATGTATGTATATTCATGGTAAATATCAATATTTGGTGTTTTTCAACTTATTTATTAGCATATCATGACCTCTTTTATCTTACATAAAATTTTAATAACACTTGGGAACCTCAATAGGGCTTTTGGGATAAATGAATAGTCATTTTTGTGTGTATTTTTTGGGTTTGAGTATAGGTATTAGAAGAACAATACCAACACTATTCATTAGATAGCCTAAAATAAGAGGATTCAAGGTATCGATACTCGTAGGAGTAGTATTAATATCGAGTTCACTTTGCAAATTCCATTACCAATTTTGGTATCGATACTCATGAGAGTATCAGTACTGAGGTATAGAGTATCGATACTCTCAGTAGGGGTATCGATACCTAGTAATTTTTTAAAACATCGAAGAAAATTTTGGTATCAATACTTAGGATAATGTCGATACCCTAGTTCAGAAGTATTGATACTCTAATTAAGAGTATCGATACTACCCAATTCTCTCATTATCCAGTAGCCATTTTTAATATCGGTACCAAGGGTGGGTATCGATGCACAAGGGTCACTGTCGATACTGAAAGACACAATATTGATACCATCATACAATTTTTGGTAAGTAACTCAAATGATTAAGGGGTTAGACTCGATGTGCCCAATAACACGAGAACGTCACCAAGATAAAACTACAAGTGAGAACAGTAATAAACATAGTTACAACTAGAAACAATATTAACTATGATAACATAAACCTAGTCTTTGCATGACGCTCGATAAACAACCAAGACACCCGAGTTACTTTAGCAGTTGAAAATCGTCTTGTTTGTTAGTAGTATCTGGATATATCTCAGCTAGTGCCAAAGCACTTCAGTTGCTAACTGGGAGCAGATGCCCCAAGACTCGACAGAGTAAGTTGGTCGAGTGTACATTTTTTGATGCAGTTTTGGGTCTCACCCCAAATACCCAAAGGTATCTTAAGTAGGCTAGAGGGGTATGCGCTTTGAGATGTAGAACCCTTAGCCATACCATGATGCCTACCTTGGCTTTGCATGTCAGCATCCTTAGGTGTTAATACCTATGCCACCAGCATGCTCATGTAGTGAATGCATGTAGTATAGTACAATTATTAGTGTAGCACTGAGCTTGTAAACTCAGCGTTCAGAATGTGTTTCCATGCGCAGGTTCGTAAGAGACTAGTCGAAGAGCATTATCGTCGTAAAAAATTCCAGATTAGCCAAGGCTTTAGAGTACGTCTTATGTCATATTTAGAAGGCATGCAATATTCATAGACAATTTGTATTCATCATAACTCTGTTTTGTTTTAAACACTATATTATTTCTGGAATGTATTTTGGGAGCTCTCTGTATTTGTAAACTTTAACATTATGCTTTTATTTATAACATTGATGGATGGTTTTTTTATATGATGATTTACAAATGATTTTAAAGAAAATTTTTGGGCTAGCCACTTTGGTGGTCCCGTGTGACACATTAATTCGTCGATCTTCGGGTCAGATTGGATTAGGGTGTTACAAAAGTTCAGTCGAAAATAAATGTCTACACATTATTTCGATCTTAGGGATTACAACAATCTCTTAACCATTGGAGTCACTTGATTCATGCAATAAATTCAAATTCAAATAAATATATTTTAACCATGACATATATTTTCATGTTCAACGCTCTTGTCCATTTTTACCACTAATATCGGTTTTCAAAGTTGAAATACAAATTTTTTATATTAAAATTATAATATGTATTATCATTAGATTTAACATCTACGGATATTATTTTTCTTTCTTTCTTTTTATTATAATCATATAATAAGTTAATCAATCAATGAATTCATATATCACTTAACAATTAATTGAATTGTCCAACAAAAAGAAGTAAAATACATCTAACAATTTTATTATAAAAATATTGAAATTATAAAGGTATTTATAATCAACTCATCTCAGTGGTTAAAAGAATTATTGTTGTTCAGAGAAATCACGGGTTTAAACACCAACGGTTGCAGTGGATGATTAGGTTTTTATTGTCAAATGATTAAAAATATTTATAAAATATATTATTTTGTAATCACCTTAACTTAATAAAATATATATATAACAATTATAATTTTTTAAAATGGGAGAAGCAATGTTTAAAGAAAATAAAATGGTCAATGAAAAGTACATATTTTCAACGTCGAGATATCTTTGAGAATTCAATAAAAGTTAATATTTTTAATGTTTTTTTAAACTCTTCTACGGTGTTTGAGAACCACATATGGGGAAATTAGCTTCTTTTTTGTATGAGAAAGAACATCAAAAATCCATGAAAGAAAAGCAAACTTATCTGATCAATTTTCTCATTTTCGTACATAAAATTTAGAGAAAATAACCTCAGTGACCAAAAATCCCATATAATATACGATTTTAACCAATTTTTTCCGGATTTGCCAAAATGACCAACAAAATCGCAATGCGATCGCTAATTCGCAACGCGATCTCCATTATCGCAAATCAGTTTCCAGATTTGCAACGCGATTATAACTATCGCAATGCGATTTTCCAATTTCGCGTTGCGATTTTCCCAATTCGCAATGCGAATAAGTAAATCGCAATGCGAATACGTAAATCGCAACGCGATAAAGTAAATCGCAATGCGAATTAGGAAAATCGCAATGCGAATACGTAAATCGCAATGCGAATCTTACTATCGCAATGCGATTTATATAGCGCCATTCGTATTAACGCGTATTTTTTTTTTCAAATTCCAAAAACAAATTTTTTCTTAATAAATCGGAAACTGAACCGTCCACAGTAATCGCAACTGATAACCTCAAACCTAAAATCACAACACTCAGTCCCATCTCCATCTCTCATTCTCTACGGCGAAATCCGTCCCATCTCCGAAGATTTCCGTCCCCATCGCCGGCGAAATCCCTCACAACCATTCACAGTCAAAAATCCCTCACAATCATTCAGAAATGGAAAATCAACCTCCGAGGGTTAGTTTTTTTTTATTTTTATTTTGAAATTTTTGCATTATTTTAGGTTTTTTATATTGAGATTGATGATAAGTTTACTGGTAATTTCAATAATAATTAACCATTTCACTTAGATTTCTTATTAAATTCATTCGATTGCTGCCAATACTGCTAAACTGTTTAGCCTGTGAAGTTAGTATTTGTCTTTGTTTTGTCTTTTGGTTGAAGTAATGCAGAAGAAGAATAGTTTCGAGAATGAAAATCGCAACGCGGAAATAACTATCGCAACGAGAGAATCGCAACGCAAAATAAAAATCGCAACGCGAAACCAAAATCGCATTGCGATTTTCATTTCGCGTTGCGATTCTCTCGTTGCGATTTTCATTTTGCGTTGCGATTTTCATTTCGCGTTGCGATTCTCTCGTTGCGATAGTCATTTCGCATTGTGATTCTCTTGTTGCGATAGTCATTTCCGCGTTGCGATTCTCATTATCTCGTTGCGATTTTCATTTCAACCAAAAGACAAAACAATGTTGCAAATTTTAGTTTCAAGAATAAACTACTATTTATGTTTATTGTTTTTTGGTATATCTTGACAGTGTAGTTTTTGGTATATCTAACTTGGTATGTTTATTGTTTTTGTAGAAATTTTTTTCGGCTTCATTGACATTAAGGAATAAAGTTAGCCTAGCCACTACAATTGCTTCGAAGCTTTCACCTGCACAAAGAAAATTGTTTGAGGAAACCTGCTTCGGGCCATGGCTGAGAGTACAACATCCGGGTGGAGATGCTAATTTGACCCATTTGTGGCTTCAGACCATGACTAGCGATCTACCCGACAGTATACAACGTGGTGAGGAAGAGATATGGTTTCATTTTCCACCGGCGTATACTTGTTTTGGGCGGAAGGAGTTCTGCTTAATCACTGGTCTACGATTCGGACATGATGATGTAGGCCGGTACACTCGTCATATCACCCGCCCATCATGGTTATCCAGGGTTTTTCCTGATGAGTTAATAGAGAAGCCGAACTTACACGTCGACGACATGAAGAAATTGTTTAATAAGAAAGATGGTTTTACTCGGATGAATGACGTCGATGTTGTCCGAGTATGCCTTCTACTACTTTTGTATGCCGACTTTTTAGGCAGAGAGGCCAGACAACCTATTCCTCAGGAGCTAATATTATTGGTAGAGGACTTAAATGCATGGAATCTGTTTCCGTGGGGTTCGTATATATGGAAAGCTACCTGGACTAAGTTGTCGTCTTCCTTTGATGACAGCAAAAGTTTGCGGGGCGATGGGTCGAAATACACTTTGTCAGGCTTTGTTTGGGCCTTTAAGGTAAGAATTTCTATATAATGTTTTCAAAATTATAATTAATTATTTAACAATTACTAATGTTTGTTATTATATTGTTTGTAGATTTGGATATTCGAGGCCTTTCCCGCCATGAAGACATATGCAATAAAAACTTCAAATGATATTCCCAGGGCTATTTCCTGGAAGAGGAAACGTCTGTTGGATTGGGAAGACTTAATACCATATGCGACAATAAATAATGGAAGTTAACACAAATACTATCATAAATAAACAAGTTATTAATAGTAGACGTTTAACTTTGTTTGAGTTTTTATATTTTTAAGAGGCCAACATTCCATTAATGAGACTGACACCCATGGAGGCTGAGCTTGCCACTGATTGGTGGCAAGCTAGTCAGCGTTTTCTTGATGGCACGAATGATGAGCAGCCTCCACTTCCTCCACTTCGAGAGCCATCACCTCACCCAGAGCCATCACCTGATCGACTCGACTATACACCTCTACAACGAGAGCCATCACCTATCCCGTCACATCATCGAGCCTCTTCTCCACCATCACCTCATGATAGGTGACCGGCAAAGATGCCACAACTTCTATCTCCCTGTTCTCCACCTCCACGGGATGAGTCAAGGGAGTTACGTGATGAGGTCAATGAATTGCATGAGGAGATCGGTACTCTACGCGATAACGATGGTGCATGGCGTGTGGAGGTGTCTACTTTACGTGGTGAGGTTGCCGCTCTACGTGAGATGGTAGTATCGTTGCAGAATGAGGTTCATACTCTACGCAACGAGGTAAGTTTAAGATTTTCCATATTTAACTTGATGATAAATTTACTCGTAATTTCACTTAAATTAACCATTTCACTTAGATTGCTTAGTAAATTTATTTGGTTGCTGCCAATACTGCTAAACTGTTTATTAACACTGTGAAGTTAGTATTTGTCTTTTTGTTTTGTCTTTTGGTTGAAGTAAATTTATTCGGTTGCTGCCAATTCTGCTAAACTGTGTATTCTTTAACACTGTGAAGTTAGTATTTGTCTTTGTTTTGTCTTTTGGTTGAAAGTTTGAAATATATTTGTCTTTGTTTTCACTGTTTAAATATCATGTCTGTTTATTTACTGATATTTGTATTTAATTATTTAGCGGACCGATAAGGTGGATGCTTTACGTCAGGTTTTTCTTGCACGACAGAGTTCACACATCAGACGGCGTGCACGTGCTATTAAGTCTCCGTATACCCCAATAGTACGAAGACACCGCAAGAAGAAGCCCGACTCGCCTGTTATCCCTCAAGAGTCCACTCCTATCGTTGAAGAGGCCCCTATCATTCCTCGAGAGTCCCCTCCCACCGTTCAAGAGGCCACTGTCATCGTTGAAGAGGTCCCTCCCACCATTCAAGAGCCCGATTCACATGGCGTCATATGTAGGATTCTTGAGAAACCCTCTGACGTGCCGGATATGATGGATTCAAGTTGGCTCTCATATGAGTTACCGGCCAGTACCATACCGGTATCTGAAGTGGAGAGGAAACAACTACCGGACACAATTCTGGATAACACCCTTTGGGCTAAGACCGCAGTTGATTTTTATCTACATGAGCGGAGCCAGGGGTGTTTCACTGACATATGCAAGCTCAACGATGATATCTATTTGTTGCTTGATCGGTCTTGGTGGGGCGTATTATTAGGGGTCGAAGACAATGGCTATTTCGATGGAGGGGTAAGTCTTATATTTTTCTTATATTTTAATTTGATTATTTTTTTTAAATTTATGTAAGTTACTAATATATGTCTTTTTTTGTAAAATAGCATATCGATGCGTGGGTGTCACGTCTTCTAATAATTAGGAAACTTAAGGAAAATAAAAGAAATACACGATATACAATTATGCCGACATCTTTTAACGCCGTTCACTTGAAGAATCAACGAGATGAATCATTTGCGTTGGGCAATGGACAAGCTAAACTTTATCCTGCATGGTGGGAGGTCGATAAGGTTAGTGTTTATTTTAGATTGAGTTTAAAGGTATTCATAAATAAGTGCACAAATGAATGAATTATTACTTATGATTGTAGGTGTTTATCCCTGTTTTGGAACGTAAACATTGGCTTCTCATCGAGCTTCAGATCCCATCCCTTAAGGCAATAGTATATGACAGCATGTTAAATTACATATCATTGGCTGATTTAAGAGATATTATTAAGGGATGGAGCTCTTATTTGGCTAAATTCTTGGATGCGATAAATTATTGGACTCGTTCTGGAAACAAGAAGCCAAAGAAGCTCAATATTACAGTTAGCAGAGACGAGACCGCACCACAACAAACGAAAGGACCCAGAGGGGATTGTGGTCCTCTCGTATGCTTGGCGTTGGACCGTTTGATCACAGGAAGTATAAAGTATCTACCTCCCACCGATAGAGATAGAGCTGCAGTAGGCTTGTGGTTTCGGTATTATATGGCTAGATCGATATATACGAGACGCTGCCTACCTGCATCCGCGTTATAAAAATGTCCATAAACAATTGGTATGTTTATAGGCTTGTGGTTTGAAAATGTTTGGTTAAGTACCTAGAATTCAATAATTTGCTGTTTGTAGGTTTTAGATGTGTAGAAAGTGTTGTTTGAGCAAATGTTTGGTTTATGCAGGTTAATCTCAGAAGTGAGCTGCGTGAAAATGATGTATGGCTGCAAAAGTTGATTCAATAGTAGATGAGGAAATAAGAATTATTGCTTATTTTTTGATTGTTTAATTGATTTGTAAAAGGTGATTTGTAAAAGTTGATTTGTTTAATTGATGTTAACATAATTCTTATTTGTGCTTGTTTAATTGATTGAAATGTAATGGTTGATTTTTTTGATTTCAATCTGCATTATGTTGAAGGCAAAAAGTACTATCGCAATGCGAAATGAAAATCGCAACGAGAGAATCGCAACACAAAATGAAAATCGCAACGAGAGAATCGCAACGCGAAATTAAATTCGTGTTGCGATTTTTATTTCGCATTGCGATTCCCTCGTTGCGATTTTCATTTCGCATTGCAAAATTCGCGTTGCGATTTTCATTTCGCATTGCGAAATTCGCATTGCGATTTTCATTTCGCATTGCGATTCTCTCGTTGCGATAGTAATTTCCGCATTGCGATAGACATTAAGATGATTGCCTATTAAGTGATAACAACTGAACAGATCATATCAATTTTCAAACTCAAGTTACTAATACATGCCTAGCTGAAAATGTTAAAAGTTCACACATAAAATCTACATAATACAACGTTTGCATTTAAAAATCACCTAAGTTAACAGTCCCAAAAGGTGAAGCCAGTTGTGATTGGGATTTTAAAGATGATTGCAATTTTGATTGCCTTTTTCTTGACACCATATGAGCTTTGGATTTTGATGATGATCCATATTTTGGTAGAGGAAAAGATGATTGTGATGGCACTGGTGATCCACATGTCAACCTTGTATGACCACTTTCCTTGCACCGACTACATGTCGATCTCTTCTTCTCTTCACCCTTAGACGGTATACGATCGTGACTTTTTGGTCGGCCAAGTATCCTTCTGTCCATGGCTGGTGGCAAAACTGTTTGTAAGTCATCTGGTATGTCCCACTCAGAAGGATGTGGAATAGGGTAGACAATCTCGGCATAAGTCTGTCGATATACTTCTGTAGTGTAGCAATCCATAGCGTATGTGCTTGAATCATCTTGGTTTAGATGAAGAGAAAACTTTTATAACATGGCCACACGGATAACCAGATGTTTGCCATTTCATACAACTACACGTCCTTGCATTTAGATCGACAAGCCCATTTAAGTTATTATCCAGTACTTCAAACAAAGTGTTTGAACATGGTTCAACTCTCCATGACGTTGACTTCACAACACGTTTCGTTATCTTTTTTTTCAGTCCATGGTGTAACACGATGTTCCAATGTTCCTGTAAATTTAAATAAATAATACTTAGTAAAATATATGATAAGTTACGAATTCAAAGAAATAATACCTGCATGGTTTCTTTTCTTGTAGTACCACTGTTGAATAGAGGCTCGAAAAAACTCCATTAAAAATAGTAATGGGTAATTTCCGGGAATGACGACTTAGAGCGTTGATTGATTCTGCACTATTAGACGTCATGAAACCATATCTTGCTCCAAGGTATCGACCTTTCAAATGTGCTCCGTCAACTATAATAACTGGGCGCATGCAAGTAATAAACGAACGAATCTACAAAATAATATACACAAGAAATATAATCATTTAAATGTGAAATGCATGTAACTAACAAAAATGAGTCAACATAATTATATTGATTTACTAACCGCAACACCAATGGCGATAAACAGCAACTCAAAGCGTCCATCTCTATCTGTTTTGATATGAGTTACCGACCCAGGATTTTTCAGCTTTAAATTGTGACAATAAGCCGGCAGTTGGGCAAACGATGCTTCTGGCGACCCCCTCAACAATATTATATACTAATCTTGAACCGAGCATTCATGTCAGTCATAATTTCATGTCCCCGATATACCCTGCCATTCAAAAACATTAACTCAGCCAGAAAACCACCCAACACCTTTTTGTTTGCCTGTCTATGGTGAGGAAAAACGTGGGTTCTTGAACATGTATGTTTATCAATAAAAGTCCTAACTTGAAACATTTCGCAATCTTTTATCCTCTTTGCAATCATACGCCACGTACAGTTTTTGTCAATCATACACCTTGTTTCGAAACGATCTTTGCTTGATTTGTTAACTTTTAGTTGATAGCCATCCTCCACACATTTCGTATACAAAGCTATCTTCAAGTCTTCCTTTGTATCAAAACAATCATCTTTCTTGATACGAATAACTTTTGTGTAACAATCAACTGCTTTCTTTACCAACTCTTCTTCCGGTATCTGAAGTAATTCTGGCATATTCCAGTTATACTCCCGTGGCATTTTCTTTTCTTCGGGGACTTTTTCTTCTTCTTTTTCTTCTTGGTTTTTCTTCTTCAGGATTATATGAATTACAGAATGGATGTTCAACATGTTCATTCATAGTCGTAACTTCCTCCTCATTATCATCAACAACATCTTCCTCAACAACGGTTGTTTCATCATCAAAATTCGGGTATTGACCAATATCAAAATCATTACACGCAGGGCCTGTTTCTTCTTCTGAAACATCATCAAAATCCGAGTATTGACCAATATTAATGTCCGGGTATTGACCAAGATCAAATTTCGAATACTGACTAGTACTCACAATTTTTTCTGTTGGCTCATCATTGTCTAATTGGTCAATACGAAAACCAGAATTTGGTGCTGAAAGTTGATTGGGATTTGGATTAGAGAAAGGTTGTGGGTTTTGAGAAAAACTTAGTTGATTACTACCCGCTACTGACCCAACAATACTACTTCTAGGTTCAACAACATACAATGTAACATCATCACTTGAAACACTAATGTAAGCAATGAATCGTTCAACATCTTCATTGTCGGTTAACAAATAAACTTTACCATTTCTCTGATAAGATAGCCTAAATCCACTTAGGGGCTCTAAATTCAATTTCTTTGAAACACGTAACATTAGAGTTTAATAAGTTAACTTTTTTAATGACAGTTTTAGTTGAAGATTCGTGGGTAAAGGCATATATTGTAAAACACCATGAACATTCTCCCATGACCCTCCAAAACACAAATCTATCCAAACATGATCAACATTAGATGATTTCATGGTTGTAAATTAATTTACTAAACAAACGAGCTGCGAAACTAAGACCTGTTGCCGGATGGGGAAGGATGTAGGAACGGATATAGGAACGGATGTCGCCGGAGAGAGTGATAGATGGAGATGGAATGAGTTACGATTTAGGGATTTAGGTTATGAGTTGTTGCTTCTGCGTAGATATATATACAAAAAATTTGTGTTGCGAAACTAAAACCTATTGCGAACTTTGAAAATCGCATTGCGATTCTGTATTATCGCGTTGCGAAAGTAAGTATCGCGTTGCGATTTTCCTAATTCGCAATGCGAATTTGGAAAATCGCAACGCGATACTGACTATCGCAACGAGATAATACAAAATCGCAACGAGATTCTGACTTTCGCAACGAGATTCTGAAAATCGCAATCATCTTCAAAATCCCAATCACAACCGGCTTCACCTTTTGGGACTATTAACTTAGGTGATTTTTAAATGCAAACGTTGTATTATGTGTATTTTATGTGTGCACTTTTAACATTTTCAGTTAGGCATGTATCAGTAACTTGAGTTTGAACATTACTATGATATGTTCAGTTATTATCACTTATTAGACATTCATTTGACTATCGCAACGGGGAAATCGCAACGCGAAAATGGCTATCACAATTCGAAATGAAAAATCGCAACGCGAAAATGGCTATCGCAACTAGAAAATCGCAATGCGAAATGAAAATCGCATTGCGATTATCTCGTTGCGATTTTCATTTCGCATTGCGATTTTCATTTCGCATTGTGATTTTCTCGTTGCGATAGTCAGTTTCGTGTTGCGATAGTCTGTTTTGCCTTCAACATAATACAGATTGAAAATCAACAAATCAACTATTACATTTCAATCAATTAAACAAGCACAAATAAGAATTATGTACACACCAATTAAACAAATCAACATTTACAAATCATTTTTTACAAATCAATTAAACAATCAAAAAATAATAATAATTCTTATTTCCTCATCAATTATTAAATCAATGAATCAACTTTTGCACCCGTACATCCATTTCACGCAGCTCACTTAAGGATTAACCTGCAAAAACCAAACATTTGCTCAAACAAGACTTCCTACACATCTAAAACCTACAAACAGCAAATTATTGAATTATAGATACTTAACCAAACATTTTCAAACCAAAAGGAGTATATATGTTAACAAAACTTGCATTTGACTTACCAATTAACAATGGATACTTTTATAACTCGGATGCAGGTAGGCAGCGTCTAGAATATATCGCTCTAGCCATATAATGTCGAAATCACAAGCCTACTGCAGCTCTATCTCTATCGGTGGGAGGTAGAAACTCTGTGCTTCCCGTCGTCAAATGCGCCAAGCACATGCATACGAGAGGACCACAATCCCCTCTGGCTCCCGGCGATTGTTGTGGCACGGTCTCGTCTCTGACAACTGTGACATTGAACTTCTTTGGCTTCTTGTGTCCAGAATGAGTCTAATAATTAATCCCATCCAAGAATTTAGCCAAATGAGAGCTCCATCCCTTGATAATATCTCTCAAATCAGACAGTGATATGTAATTTATCATGCTGTCATATACTATTATCTTCAGGGATGGGAGCTGAAGTTGGACGAGAAGCCAATGACGACGTTCCAAAACAGGGATAAACACCTGCAATCATAAGTAATAATTCATTTATTTGCGCACTTATTTATGAACACCTTTAAAAAATTTAAAAAATAAACACTAACCTTATCGACCTCCCACCATGCAGGATAAAGTTTAGCTTGTCCGTTGCCCAACGAAAATGATTCATCTCGTTGATTCTTCAAGTGAACTGCGTGAAAAGCCGCCGGCATTATTGTATATCGCAAATTTTTTTTATTTTTCCTAAGCTTCCTTATTATTAGAAGACGTGACACCCACGCATTGATATGTCTGTTTTACAAAAAAAAGACATATATTAGTGAATTACATTAATTTTTAAAAAAATTAATCAAAATCATATATAAGTCAAATATAAGACTTACCTCCCCATCGAAATAGCCACTGTCTTCAACCCCTAATAACACACCCCACCAAGACCGATTAAGCAACAAATACATCTCATCGTTGAGTTTGCTTATGTCAGTGTAACACCCTTGGCTCCGCTCATGTAGATAAAAATCAACTGCGGTCTTAGCCCAAAGGGTATTATCCAGAATTGTTTCCGGTAGTTGTCTCCTCTCCACTTCAGATACCGGAAAGGTACTAGCCGGTAACTCATACGAGAGCCAACTCTCATCCATCATGTCCGACAACGGTGGGGGTTTCTCAATAATTCGATATATTACCCCATGTGAATCGGGCTCTGGAATGGTGGGAGGTACCTCTTCAACGATGACAGTGGCCTCTTGAACGGTGGAGGGGGACTCTTGAGGGATGATAGGGGCCTCTTGAACGATTGGAGGGGACTATTGAGAAATGACAGGTGAGTCGGGCTTCTTCTTGCGGAGTCTTCGCACCATTGGGGTGAACAGAGACGTAATAGCACGTGCACGCCGTTTGATGCGTGAACTCCGTTGTGCAAGGAAAACCTGACGTAAAGCATCCACCTTATCGGGCCGCTAAAAAAAAATTAATACATAAATCAGTAAATAAACAAACATGATATTAAACAAAGACAAATATGTTTCAAACTTGCATTGTATTCACCCAAGTCATTATTCTATCATAGTTCACAAAATGCATCAGATAACATTCCAGAAGTAAGCACTTATATAAACATTTAAAAGGACAACATATATAAAAATTCAAGAAGAATAATAGTTTACTTTCGCAACACAAAACTTACTTTCGCAACGCGAAAATGACTATCGCAACGCGGAAATGACTATCGCAACGCGGAAATGGCTATCGCAATGCGAAATGAAAATCGCAACGACAAAATCGCAACACGAAACACAAATCGCATTGCGATTTTCATTTCGCATTACGATAGCCATTTCCACGTTGCGATAGTCATTTTCGTGTTGCGAAAGTAAACTATTCTTCTTCTGCAAATTGAAACTTGAATGGATTGCATTACTTCAACCAAAAGACAAAAACAAAATCAAAAACAAATACTAACAAAAACAGTTTAGCAGTATTGGCAGCAACCGAATGAATTTATTAAGCAATCTAAGTGAAATGGTTAATCTAAGTGAAATTACGAGTAAATTTATCATCAAGTTAAATATGAAAAATCTTAAACTTACCTCGTTGCGTAGAGTATGAACCTTATTCTGCAACGATGCTACCATCTCACGTAGAGCGGCTACCTCACCGCGTAAAGTAGACACCTCAACACGCCATGCACCATCATCTTTGCGTAAAGTACCGACCTCCTCACGCAAGGCATTGACCTCATCACGTAACTCTCCTAACTCATCCCGTGGAGGTGGAGAACAGGGAGATAAACGTCGTGGCATCTTTGCCGGTCGCCTATCTTGCGGTGATGGTGGAGAAGAGGCTCGATGATGTGATAGAATAGGTGATGGTTGTCGTTGTGGAGGTGTATAGTCGGGTCGATCAGTGATGGCTCTAGGTGAGGTGATAGCTCCGGGTGAGGTGATGGCTCCCGAAATGGAGGCTGCTCATCATCCGTGCCATCAAAAAAACGCTTACTAGCTTGCCACCAATCAGTGGCAAGCTCAGCTTCCGTGGTGTCAGCCTCTGTAATGGAGTGTTGGCCTCCTAACAATATAAAAGCTCAAACAAAGTTAAACGTGTACTAGTAATAACTTGTTTATAAACATATGGTAGTATTTATGTTAACTTACATTATTTATTGTCGTGTACCGTAGTAAATCTTCCTATTGCAAGGTCCGTTTCCTCTTCCAGGAAATAGCCCTGGGAATATCATTTGAAGTTTTTATTGCATATGTCTTCATGGCGGGAAAGGCCTCAAATATCCAAATCTACAAACAATATAATAACAAACATTAGTAATTGTTAAATAATTACTTATAATTTTGGAAACATTATATAAAAATTCTTACCTTAAAGGCCCAAATAAAGCCTGTCAAAGTGTATTTGGAACCATCGCCATGCAAACTTTTTCGATCATCCAAGGCAGACGATAACTTATTCCATGTAGCTTTCCATAAATACGAGCCCCATGGAAACATGTTCCACGCATTTAGGTCTTCTACCAATTTGATTAGATCATTCGGAATAGGTTGTCTGGCCTCTCTGCCTAAAAGGCCGACATGCAAAAGTATTAAAAGGCATACTCGGACAACATCGATGTCATCCATCCGAGTAAAACCATCTTTCTTATTCAATAATATCGTCAGGTCTTCCACGTGTAGATTCGGCCTCTCTAGCTCAGGAAAAACCCGAGATAACCATGATGGGCGGGTAATGTGTCTAGTGTACCAACCTACATCATCGTGTCCGAAGCGTAGACCGGTGATTAAGCAAAACTCCTCCCGCCCAAAACACGTATACGCCGGTGGAAAATCAAACCATATCTCTTCATCACGACGTTGTATAGTATCTGGTAGATCCCTAGTCATGGTTTGAAGAAACAGGTGTGTCAACATCGCATCTCCACCGGGATGTTGTACTTTCAGCCATGGCCCGAAGCAAGTATCCTCAAACATTTTTCTTTGTGCAGGTGAAAGCTTCGACGCAATTGTTTTGGCCAGGCTGACTTTATTTCTTAAGGTCAATTGAGCCGAATAAAAGTTCTACAAAAACAATAAACATACTAAGTTAGATATACCAAAAACTACACTGTGAAGATATACCAAAAACAATAATAAACATAAAGAGTAGTAGTTTATTCTTCAAACTTAAATTTGCAACACTGTGAATTTCTTATTTGTCTTTGTTTTTTAGTTGAAGTAATGCAATTCATTCAAGTTTCAATTTGCAGAAGAAGAATAGTTTCTGAAAATGAAAATCGCAACACGAAAATGAAAATCGCAACGAGAATTTGACTATCGCAACGAGAGAATAAAATCGCGTTGCGATTTTGTCGTTGCGATTTTCATTTCGCGTTGCGATTCTCGGTTGATTTAATAAGTAATCTAAGTGAAATGGTTAATCTATTATTGAAATTACCAGTAAACTTATCATCAATTTCAATATGAAAAACCTAATAATAATGCAAAATTTTCAAAAAGAAAATAATTAAAAAAACTAACCCTCGGTGGTTGATTTGGTTGATTTTCCATTTCTGATTGTGAGGGTGGCTCTGAGAGATGGAGATAGACGGATTTCGCCGGAGATGGGGACGGATTTCGTCGGAGATGGGTGAGAGAGTGAGAGATGGAGATGGGACTGAGTTGTGTGTGAGGAGAAATATTTAAACCTCTAACAAACAAATAAATAAAAATGAAATTTAATACCTGAAAAGAAAATAAAAACAATTAATAAAGAAGAATATAAAAATATTTTGAAAACCATAAATATATATAAAATTTTGAAAAAAAAAGAATTATAAATTAAATATATGAATTTTTAATTTCTAATTCATAGAGACAATTTATAATTGATTTTAAAAGCTTGACCAGGTCCCCAGCAGAGTCGCCAAGCTGTCGTAATCAGTTTTCGCCCGGGAACGAATTTTTACTCGATGGGAAAAATATAATGTGGATGAAAAAAATGTTTTAGAGTCGTCATCGGCCTTTTGAGTCAGGTAGGTCGAATACCTAAAAATCATCTTCTAAAAGAGTTTTTTTAAGAAAACATCAGTTAAAAGATAAACTGGTCTGCGTTTAACCAAAAATTCATTTTTTTAATAATAAAAATGGATTCATGGTCGATTACGTTTGGGGAATGATTAGCACCCCCACAACACCTAAAATTGGTACTTATTAATTATAAATTGTCTCTAATAATAGAATTTAAAAATTCAAATATAAATTTAATTTATAATCCTGTTATTTCGTATTTTAATCGGAAGAATATTATATATATATATATATATATATATATATATATATATAGAGAGAGAGAGAGAGAGAGTTTTGTAAATAGAACATTTATTTATTTAAGAATATTAAAAAAGAGCTTCTAGTTGTTTTAAGACAGCTCTTTTCTTAATATTAAAAAATAAATAAATATTAATAAAACATTTATCTAAAAATAATTATATAATTTAAAATATTTATTTAAAATATCAGAAAATGGACATCCAGTTGCTTTAAGACTGCCCTTTCTTAATATTGAAAAAGAAATTAAAATATGATTATTATTTTTATTATTTTTTATAACACTAAATTTATAAATAGGATTTTAGTAAAATAAAATAAATAAATATTATTTATTATATTTCATATTATTAATAATAATTAAACATATTGGAAATAAACATATAAAATTAATAAATGAAAATAAAACTATATAAAAAATAATAATCAAAACTAGTAATTAAAATTAATGACTAAATTAGAATATATTTAAATTAAATATCCTAATTCGTAATTAATTATTTAAAATTACAGGGATTAAACATGCTATTTTACATATTATTTAATATAGTGACTAAAATAAAGTTATCTTAAATTCAAATATCGAATTAAAATAAATTAAAACATGCTTTCGGGATTAAAATATTAATTATTAAAATTAAAGGACTAAATCTGTCATTTACCTAAAATATATATTGTTTTATGTAAAGGACTAAAATGAATATATATAAAATTTGAATACCGAATTAAAAGGATCTAAAATTTACTTTAGTGACTAAAATGTAAGATTACATGACTGTGATGGCAGCATGTATAGTTTTACCTTTAAAAAATTACAAAATTACGCATATATCCCTCCTCAAAACGATGCCGTTCGGGGAGGGGTATTTAAACTCAAAATCGAACTGCCTTAAGGCCAAAACCTTCATTTCCTTCTCTCCCATTCTCTCTCTAAATTGAGAGAAGAAATTTCTCTCTCGCTTCTCTCTAAAACATAGAGATATGGCACCGGTCGGCAGCCGTCTGCCGCCGTTGACCCCGCCTCCGGTGGCCAGAAAATATTACTTTACACCAAACTGAAGATCGGACCGTCCTAATGACGATTCCGGTGTCCGTTTTCCTTAAAAAGCTCCCAATCGGAGTGAATCTACGAAAATACCTTCGGTTTTCGAAGGCTTTTGATGGCACGTGGAGGAGCGTGTGAACTCCGATGGCGTCGCAGCTTCCTCGGTAAGGTTTATCTTAATTTTTATCTTGATATTTTGGTGGTATTTGGTTGTTGTGTTGCTCGTTGCTCTCTGGTTTCCCTTCTTGTTTTTTGTTTCTGTCTTTTCAGTATCTCTCCGTTGCTCTGTCTGTGTTCTTGTTCTCTTCTTTTTCTCGCAGATTTGGTGATGGCTTTATAGCCTTCACCGGTGTCTTCTTCGGACCGGTCCCAAATGGTGACCCTAGGTGAGTCACCGGACTATGGTGGTGACTCACCATAGGGCTTCGACGTGGGGCAGTGATGAGGCTCTTCTGGAGTCTTTGACAAGGCGTGGCAGAAGCTAGAACGTCGGTGTGGCAGCGGAGGCGTCGGCAGTGGGGCGTTGGACCACCTGGCAAAGACGTGGCGGCTGAAGCTTGGAGCGGCGTCATGGCCCTAGGGTGATGATACCCTAGGGTTCCATCTGAAACCTCATGTGGACCGTTGGATCAAAGCCAGATCCAAAGGCTGAAAAGAGCTGACGGCTGATTGAGATGATACAAACCATAAATTGGGTTTAGGGTTTAGCTAGGCCAGTTGGCTTTTGTTTGGGCCATTCGGGTCTGATATAATTGGATTGGGTTTGTAAATGGGCTTCGGTTTACTGTTTGGGCTTTGTAATTATTTATAATTAATAATATAATAATAATAAATGAAAAATTAGTGTTTACATGTGGCATTGGGGAGGAAACGGTCACTCACATTTTACGAGACTGCCACCAAGCGAAAGCCATCTCGACTTGTTTGCTCCCAACAGGGAAGATATCAACCTTCTTCTCCGTTTCTTTTTTTGATTGGCTTCGCATTAACCTTACTTCCAATGCAGGTTGTATGAGTGAGGATTGGCATTGGCGACATGTGTTCGGCATTCTTATTTGGAGAATTTGGAAGAACCGGAACGATTTTATTTTCAACGGAAGAATATGGAGTCCGATCTCCACCATTCAGGCGACCAAAACTTGGGCCACCGTGTTCAAAAGGGATCGCCTATAAAGGAAACCTGCGATGAAGGATAACATCAGGAACACTGTGTGGAAATGTTCCCCTCCCGGGGCGTTCAAACTCAACACGGATGGTGCAGTTAACACCTCAACGAAGAAGGCTTCAATGGCGGAGTCATCCGTGACGAGAATGGAACCTGGATACGGGGCTACGCTAGAAATATTGGATGCTGCTCGGTAATTCGAGCTGAACTCTGCGCAATTTTTGATGGACTGCAAATAGCCATGGCGAGTGGGGCACATCACCTGGAATAATATATTAATTTGGTCATAATTCAAATAACACAATAAATTTAGCCTGTCATATTTTAATATTTTTATTCTTGTAAATGGCTTGTTCTTATCCCAAAAATGTTATATCACATTTCTTTTACTTTCATGATATAATAACAACTGAACAATAACTTGTTACCATTTTATGAAAAATATACTTATCTATTTACGGTTTAAATCTAATGGATTCGATTGGTTTGGCAGTAAAGTAGAAAAATTGTTGAGAATTTTAAATATACTTATCTATTTACAGTTTAAATCTATTTACGATTTAAATCTAATGGATTCGGTTTGGTTCATGGAAAAGATTGTTATCAGGGAAATAATCTTTTTTAGAATCACATTCTCATGTTTGGTTTAAGAGCATTCGCTCCTAGGGTAATAAATTTTTTATATAGTGATAGTTTTTTTGCCTTTTCCCGAGAATGTCATTCCCCTCGTCTTCTTAGAAATTAAACAATTTTCTTCCCTTAAGACAATACCCCTAAAATAATATAGTTATTTCAAAAATGATTATAATTATAAATTTATTTTATTTCTTTTTAATGGTTTCCATTATAAAGTATTTCAAAATAATAGGATGCATATAAAATAAAAAGTAAAACAAAAATATCATATTTTTATTTTATTTTATTTTATTTTGATTATTTATTATGTTTGTGTTTTATTCAAGTATTATTTTTATTATGTGTTTTATTACATTTATTTTTAGGATTAATTTTCTAAAAGGTTTTATATATTATATATATTTTTTATTTTTTCTACTAATTTTTTAAAATAATTTGATATGACTTTTCATTGTACAACTCATACATATGACATGAATAAAATAAAGGGTTAACTATTTGATTGATAACTTATGTTTGTATTTTCTCCACTTTTCCTCATCGATTTCAAAAAAACATAATATATAGTCACTTTCGTTTTTATTGATTAAGATGCGGTCACCATGAGTTAACTGTCGTTAAATATTTTGTTTTTATTTTTATTTGATTGATAACTTATGTTTGTATTTTGTCCTTGCTATATATATATCCCAATAGCCCAAAATCACTCATTTGTAACATTTTCTCTCAACTTCCTTCTCTCAGCCGAGAGAATGCTCTCAAACCTTTCCCTTGGGCGATTTTCGACCACTCGCCGCTGACGGCCGCAACCGAAACCCCTCAAGATACTCCTATCCACCCCGTAAACCCAAAACTGAACCCCAAATCCACTAAAAAAACTCCAAACATCATAGATCTACCCTTAAAGTTTCGACCTTTACCCTTTAAAACCGGCGTCTCGACTCTTATGCTCCCGGTGACCCTTCGTGGCTGATGTTTTGGTTTTTTCGTTGTGTATTGGCTTGCTTTATTTTATGTGTTGTTTGTTTCGAGTTTGCTCCCGGTTTCCTCTGTTTTTTTGGTTCTGTATTTGTGCTGTTGATGGTTCGTGTTTTGCTTGTGACCGTGTTTGGCTTTGATGATGTTTTTTGGCTTAGAGTTTCTCTGGTAGTGTATTGTGTACCGATTGTTGTTCCTGTCCTCTGTTGGTCACCGGGGTATTTATACCCTGCTCGGTGAACCAGTACCCCGGGTTGTTCTATTTTGCTCGGGGCGTTAGTGCTGAAATCCCGGGATGGTTCAGTCCCGAGATCCTCGACCGACGTCCGGCCATTTCACGTGACCCTTGACCTTGTTAAGCGGTGCCTTGACTTTAGGGTTTCAGAAACCCTAGTCTTGCTGTGTAATCTTCATGCACTTGGGCCTAATCGGGTCAGTTGGATCAGGCTACCTGGTTGGGCCTGTTGGACTCTGACTTGGACCCTTTTATTCGGACCTGAACTTTGGACCTACAAAAAAATAATAAAATGTTAATAATAATAAAACTGAGAAAAGGAAAAAAATTAATAATAATATATTATATATAAAAAATATTTTCCAAAACCTATATAATATATAATTTCAAAATATTTTTGAAATTGTATATTATATACTTTTTAAAAATGTTTTCAAAATTATATAGTTTTCAAAAATGTTTTTAAAAAATTATATATTATATATAATTTAAAAAAATGTTTTATATAATATATGTTTTTAAAATGTTTTAAAAACTATATATTATATATACTTTCAAAATGTTTTAAAAAATATATAATATATAAATGTTTTCAAAAATGTTTTATATAATATATGTTTTTAAAATGTTTTAAAAACTATATATTATATATACTTTCAAAATGTTTTAAAAACTATATAATATATAAATGTTTTCAAAATATTTTTCAAAACCATATACTATATAGATTTTAAAAACGTTTTCAAAAACTATATAATATATACTTATTTTCGAAAATCATTTTTCCGAAAATTATACATTATATTTTGTCAAAACATTTTCAAAAATTGTATTACTGTATACATATATATATATATAATAAAATAGGAATAAATATATATATATATGTATATATATAAAAAATTACTCCATGCGAAAATAAATGTATACACACACGTCAAACAAATTAAATAAAATAATACAACATTCCTAATAATATGTTAAGTAATGTAACACTTTAGTAATATTATTTTCAAAAATAATATTATATTCGGTGACCAAACGGCCCGTTGATGTGAAAAATTATTCCAAGTCGTGAATGGATTTTAAAATTTCAAATCACTAGAAATAGGGGAGAATAATATTAAAAGGCTTAATATAGTGTAGAGACAGAAATTGAGCAGAGAAGTTGGTAGATTTATTCATTATATCAAATGCCCAGCGCCTTTGGCAAATCCATCTTTTGCACCGTTCTCCAAATGGAAACCCCATCCCTACTCCTATAGCCCCCCATCCTCTTCTTCCTCTTTCTTTGTGTTAACTACACCTCTTTATTCATCTTAACAACAGAAATGCATGGGGTGTTAAATCATGCAAACAAGCATTCGTAGGTGGAGGACGTGCTTTCCAATGCCAATCCAAATCACAATCTTATTAGAAGACACAAACTGAGAAAGACAGCATTTATATGTATATATATACTTTTTTCTTCTTATCAACTTGAATACTTTAATTCTGCAGGCAAATTGTTGGATGGTGATGTGATTCAATGGCGACTTGCATTTATTTACTCATCGAAAATAATTATAAGGTGATGGATGGGGTGAGAGAGGTACCCTTTTTTCACTTGGAAAGACGAGTGGATTCACTTTTCACAAAGGATTCGTGAAGTTGTCAAAGCGAAACTGGTTCAAACAGGGCTCTTTTCACTATCCCTTAACCAAAAATGGTTTCAATTTTTGATATGGCAATTTGGGTCATTTAAAATGTTTATGTGTTATTCTTTCAAAAAAAATGTTTGTGTTACTTTTAGTCGAGCACAAGTATTTCAGGGCTAAAATTTTCAAATAATGCGTTGAAGAAAAATAATTGTTCGAATAAAATTTTCAAACAAGGCTCATTGTACGATGTATCTCTATCTCTATATGTCAACTTCATTTTCACATTCCAAACCTAGCCGTATTTTACTTGGTATCCAAATTGGTTTAGAATATATGCAGCTAACATTGAACAAGAGATATTTGGATTCTTCTCAACCAACACCTTAACGTATACACATATTACATCGGAGTCCAATAGTCGGTTGTCTTGTTCGATTGAGTTTCGCAAACATGTGTGAGGACCATTGTACCTTATGATGACCCAAGCATCGTGCCTCTGAATTTTGGACACTCTGGGTCATATTTAACACACTTCGCATATATGGTTTTTTTTTGGACTCTGCAACATGGACATCAACATGACCTTTGATGCAATACTCTTTAATCGCTAGCGTAGCTTCATCTTTTCCTCTAAATTGCATCCAAACCGAAAATTCACCAGAATTTTCGAACGATTCAACCATGTGGTATGGAGGTATATGTGGCATGTCTGGGAATTCTTATCCCCTCATCGCATCATAATTTATCTCGTACATGTGAGGGGTAGGTTGATACAGTGTCGGAACTTCATCAGTGGCCAGGTTAGGTGCACCACCACAACCAAAATTATCATCGTCGGCCAAAACGGGTTCATCAGTTTCTTCATCTTCGCTGGAATCATCATGGATTTCTCCCCATCGATTTTCAGCATCAACATCAACAGTCAATTCTGAGTTATATATGTTTCCCTCCTCGTACTCTGCTACTACGGATGTATACCGACTTCATTTCCACTTTCCAATAATGCCATAAAATTATTTATTTGATATGTATGTAGGGTCCTCAAACTCACTTCCAAAACCATTTGAGATGAATTTCAAGCCACATTTCTTGATGACCCAAGAACATCAGATATCTTACGCACATCAACAAATAACTCAACAACTGAAATATTTGTTGACTCGTGTAATCCAATCATGGTTCCAATATCATCATCTTCTTCAACTGGTACTGCAACATATCTAACTAGATTGGGACATACCATGAACATGTACTCAAACCATCAACTGCAGCTCGAATTTTCCTTTCTATCATTTGCTTCATTTCTACAAATGTGATGTCCCTTTTGAACATCAATTTTATAGGTCTTTTAGACTGAAAAATAACTTCGGCCTCATTTTCCATAATATGTCCATTATAATGGACAATCGTGAAACAATTGTTGCTCATTTTCTCTATAAATTCAAATTTGTATTTAGAATGAAAAAATTATGTTACACTATGATCATAAATCGTAAAAATGATATTATACAATATAAAAATAATATTAACATAACAATCAATAGTAAAATACCTCAAATAAAATTTCTTCAAACTTAACTCACCTTCATTATGCAAAAAAATTAACAAACTATTCGACTAATATCAGACAAAAAACATAAATTTAAACCAATTTACCATATAATACATACTCAAATTAGAATAACGAAAGAAAAAAACACACCAAATTTCAGAAATTCTCCCTCTGTTAATCTTCTTTGCAATTTCTTTTGCTCCCTCTATCAATTTTCTAAATTGCTTTACCCCGATTTCATTCTTACATATATATAGTTGAGTGAAATTGTTTTTAGCCATTCAACTTATTATTACAGGGTATGGTTAGGATAGGATAGAGGTATGGCTTAAACTTTTATCATTTGAATGTCAGCTACCTACTGTACCTATGTGAGTGGCATGCCATGCGACTTTTCCAGCTACGCGAGAGGACCCCGAGGAGATGCATTCAGCCACTTGCAACCCAGCCCCCCTTGAGAGACACATAGGTTAAACGTTTATCATTCAAATACCAGATACCTATTGTACATACGTGAGTGGCATGCCATGCGACTTTGTCAGCCACACGAGGGGACCCTGAGGAGACGCATGCGACCACTTGCAACCCAAACCGCCCCTGGAGACGCATGACAAGCCATGCGATTCCCTCCTCCTCCGAACACAATTCATCTTAGAGGAGCTGGGTCGCCGGAACGACAACGCGACTTCGGTACACTGTAGCATTCACCCTATTTCACGAAATAATTTCGACACATCATTATTCGATAATTTTTTTTCCACCGCATTATTGGAAAAATTCCCCATCATTCTACTCACATTACTCCCTATTTAATTATCCATACTCCTCAATATTATAAGATTAGAAAATACTTGAGTTTAAAATTACATGAATCAAGCTATCTCAATGAAGAATTGTCCGTCTAGCTCAGTTGGTAGAGTGCAAGGCTCTTAACCTTGTGGTCGTGGGATCGAGCCCCATCGTGGGCAATTCATAATTCTAACTGCCGGAGGTCTTTCACGAAAGGTGCTATCAACCTGGCGTTGGGGGCAACCTACTACCTACCTCCCCCATACCCCATTACATATGGGAATATGGCTTTGACAAGCTATCTCAATGAATAAATGGATATAGTTGTTATCCTTAGAAGTCTTGGGTTCAAGTACCAAATACATCAGGATATATGAGTTTTTATTATCAAACTAATAATAGTCTCTAGAATAGATATTACTACATGACTATAGGTAAAAAAAAGGTCAAGACTAAAAATGTTAGGAATTATTATTTGCATGGATAAAGCTAAAGATACTCTTTTGATTCAAAGTTGGGAAAATTAAAGTGCAAGTAATTGGTTTATTAGGTGGAGCCATTCATTGACAAGAGTGACAATGTCACATGGTGTAAAGTGCCGGAGCAGCAACCTATACCTACCTCTATTTGGCTTTGCTTTATAAAATACTTGGCTTTAAATTGGATCTGAAGATCAAAATCATGTCCTTTTAACTAGAATATGATGGTATACCAAAACAAAAATCAATGAAGTAGATTTAAGAAATGAATCACACAGCTGCCCAATGATTCCAAGAAACTGAAATGAAGAAAAACAGAATTTTATTTTCTCCCGAGTACAATGATAAGAATTACAAATCCAAACTTAAATTAATTTAGGAAGAAAACGTACTGTAAATCGGGTTAAAGAAGCCATTGTGTTTCCTCCAGTCATTTACATAAATGCCAATGGCTCCATGATTAGAAGCTGGAAATGAATCAACTTCAGTGTGAGCAAATATTACATAGAATCTGTATCCTTTGTACATGTTTTCCCCCTTTCTTCTTTGTTTACATAGAGACGGTCGGAATAGCTACCGCAACTCCGTTTCTGTCAGCCTGGGAGTCCGTAATTCTCAAAGTTCCGGTATGATTTTTGACTTGTTTTTTAGCTTGATGCTGAGACCAGTAAGCATGAGCAGCCATGACCCTGTCCAACAGTTCTTGGGTACCGGCTCTCCCCGTCTTTGCTGCGGCGAAATTTTCGCAGTGTGAACTAATGTTTTCCATTTATCCTGGGAACAACAATGATATAGTTTAATAACAGCTGATACAACTAGTTCCAGCAAGAATACCGGTTGTGCAAAACATAGCAATTAATGAAAGATCCATCTAGCAACGAAAAGAAATGTTGAAAGCCTAGGTTAACGAGAGTCATGGAAATCCAGCTACATAGAATGATAACCCAGGAATCCAACATACTGGTTATCGTTCATGGTAGTTCTTATTAATCATCCATTTCCTCTTCATAGTGAAAGTAACAGTTGAAAAAGAAAAGACTTTTACCTTCAAGTCCACATAAGTTCGATGGCCAGCATTCTCAAATGCTCGCAATTTAACGTCCCGCCACCTGCAAATGCCGGAAGAAGGACGATTTTAAATTCTCAACTTTTGTATGTTGCATCCTATTCAATGAAAGAACCAATCGAAACAACATATATAATTGTTTTCGTAGCCGTCATCAAATTCATGAAATGAGGGTGTCAGGGTGCATGAGAGAAGTAAAAAGGACGTCAGCTTATGATATTATACCTTCCTGTACCGAGCTCCTCAACGGCCTGTACCAGTGCTTCTACTTCTGACACAGAAAATGGCCTCCTGATTCGGCGCTGTGCAAGCTCAGATTTTCGTATTTTCTGGTTGGCAGGGACAACCGCAAGTGCCTTGACATTCATTGCAGGAACTGGAACTAGAGCTCTAGACTCCGACAGCTTTTTATCAGTTAGTATGTCAGTTTGGGAGGAAGTGTGTTTGTAATTACAATCCATGGCTTTTGCTGAATTGGTCAGTAATGTTGGGTCAGCTGTGGCAATCTTTGTATCTGGGTCTGGTGTGGCTCGAAAGCTGGAAACCAAGGATGAATTAATCAAAGTTACAAGTAACTCATATCGCATAGAACGTGACGTGAAGAGATTCAAACCAAGATTCATTACAATTTACAACCAAGCACGAAACATAAAAGAATCACCTTGTTAAATTTTGAGGGGCAGCACCACATGGCAACAAGAGAGGAGGTTCCTCAGAGCACAACTGTGGGGGAGCTATCACAGGACCAGGCTCCAAAGTGAAACCTAGAGTATCCAAATTATCTTCAGAAGAAATACCTGTTTGTGATAAAGTTCTACTGTCATCTCTCACTTTCTTCCCTTGAAGGAGTACCCCAACACGGATTCTACCTCCAAGTAAGGCAGTCACCGCCTCCAAAACAGTCCTCTACTCACATTTAAGTACCACTAATATTAAAAGCTGAGCATTGATTAAATGAAAAAAGGTACAACAACATGAAATTCCTATACCTTTAGTGAACCGACAGTCGCAGTTTCTGGCACCTCAATATAAAGTTCTGGAATCCTAAAGGACTTTATTCTTAATTTTACTGTACAAAAGAACAAACCTTGAGTAAGACATTCCCCAAAATCAGAACCCACCCGTATGTATTTTGTGGTAACACAAAAAAACATTCATACAATGAGAATCATTAGACTTGTAGGATGATTGGTGGCCTGTAACCAAGGAGGATATCTCACATGCCACACGGCAGAATAAAATAGTTTAGTTGGGTTAGTTGACATCTCGATCTGGAAATCTATAAATTAAAAGATAATTGCAGTAGGGAAGCACCTCCATGCGACATTGCCCCTGAGCTACTATTATTTTCCTTCTTAATCTTCTCAGGTGAATTAGAAACGCTTCCGCTACCAATCCCCTCATCAGAAGTTACTATAGAGCTACGGTCAAAGAACTTCCTCCTTTTATAAAGTGTGTCATATTGACAATTGTCATAGTTACAGTAGGTCTTCCGCTTGTGATTTACAGATTTTATTCCTCCATCTAGAAACATAAGGAACACAAAATCAACAAGAGGGACGATTCATGAACTTTAATTACGAGTGGACAAAATGTACGAAGAATGCTACTAATTCTAAAACCATTGGAAACACTCACCAGCTCTCAAATGTTCAAAATCCTTCATCTTTGGAGCAGCTTTCCAGTATTTGGAAGTTAGGAACTTCCTTATTCTTCGATCTTCTGTAAGTGTTGGAGGCTTAGAAGCTTTGAACCTGTTGCTATGTTTATTAAACCTAGAAACTTTTTCATCATCATCTCTACTACCTAACTTAATATCGTTCCTAAACCTTGAAAAATAAGCATTAGGAACAGAATCACTACGTGATGGTAATTTGACATCTCTATCTGAATTAAAGGGTGCAGGAAACGTCATAGACAAATAATGGGTCCTTCAAGGAGAAATTATTAGCAATAGCGTAAGCTCCAGATTCCAAACCCTCAGCCTCTCTCTCTTGTTTACCGTCATTCTCACATATACCATCACACAACTTCCCGAAATCAGGGGAACAACCATCTAAATTACCAGGAAAACTCCCATATGCTACATTGGATTTGCAAATTGCAGACTTTAAATCACAGTTAGTTTGCTCTGAGTAAGCAGGCTGCATCTTTGTCACAATGCGATCCAAAATGGCATCGTTTTCATAATGTTTAAATTCCTTCATATCATCACTGTTTTCGGTAGTCCAATCTGAGGCAACAACACTAGCTTTGCAAATTACATGCTCGATACATTCAATTTTTGATGGTTTATCATCATACTCAATTTCTTGTTTAACATCTTTACCTATAGAAACATGATTGTATCCTTCAGACGCATTGCTTAAACCAGAGCTTTCACTCTCCTCCAGTAGCTTCCCAGCTAAAGAAGCTAACAATTCAAATGCGCAAATTTTAGTATCATCAACTGTCTTCTTAGTCCGATCCCTCCTCTGGAACCAAAAACAACAATCATTTTGTTCATCAAGTTTTAGTACAATATTCAACATGATCAAAAGCCAAAGAAAACCAACAGAAAACTTTAAAAGATCCAAGAAATAATGAATAAGAAAAAGGCATACCCGAATTGATCGAGGGGCACGTGGTATATTTGAGACACTGAAGGCATTAAATCCATAATCTAGCCTCTTCTTAAACGCCATATCTCAGGCACGTATGATAATCCAACCCATCAACCATAAAGAAACATTAATCTCTCCAGATTCAAATTCTCTGTAAATAAGCCAATCCAAAAATGAAAAATTACAAATATAACCACACAAACTTTATAATCAACAAAAAATGAATCAAATTAATTTTCCTGTATCTATGAATGATTATTAGATTACCCGATCCAAACGCCAAAAAGAAAAGACATAAACCCCAGAAAACAAAAAATAAATGGCCGGAATCTTAAAAAAATAAAAACCAATCAAATTTCAGATAACAAAACCCAAAACATTGCATCAAGGGAAGAACATAGTAACGTTAACTTTGATAAAATTAAAAAAAAAATCGTTAAAAGTAAATTAACAAAGTAGAATCAAATTGCCTGAAATTCTCAACGTCAAACAATAGCTTAATGGAACAAATGTCGTATTCTTATTATCTTCTCTCTTTATCTTTCAATTAAAGTCGCAAAAACCTCTAAAATGACCCCAAGATTTAAATTTGCCATGAATCATGGTGAACATCTACCAACAAGAAAAACAGATTAGATCTCTACCTAAAACACAGTTTAAATCGAAATTCAGTGATGTAAAACACAATTTGAGCACAATTCAACCGAATAAAAGAATCCACTCCAAAAGAAGATAAACCCAGAGAAAGAAGAAACCAATAATTCAAGTAAAAAAAACAACAGAAAAGTTAGAATGAGACAAGCCAATAACTCACCTTTTAAATTAAAATGATCTCCAGTTTCTTAAATCCCAATATACATATATACGGAAAAGAATGCAAAGAAGATGAAAATTTTCCTGAGGGAATTCCTTGAATTTTTTCTAATAAACAAAGACCGGGAAATGCAAAAAATAAATACCAAATTAAATTCAATTTAAATTCATTGAAACAACATCCATTTTTCTCTTGTTCTTTAGTTTATGTGGTTTGGAATGAAGGAATTTGAAGACAAAAAACCCTTTAAAAAGAGAAACCAACAAGAAAATAAATAAATAGAAGAGGAAGTGCTTAAACCCATATGATCTTTGACCACGAAACCGGATCGACCGGTGGAGTCGAGATGGTGTACCGGCAATAGAAGGTAATTGAAACCCCTCCCTTTCTATCTGCATTGTGACCGGTTCTCAATCCTTCCTTTTAATCTAAAATCAAGATCAAACTGCCACGTGGACCAATAATATTTTTACAAAAGCTTGTTTAAATAAAATATGTCGGGACACGTTTTTATTATATATTTCCGAAAAGATATTCTACAACGTTCGACAAACACTGATTAATATTATTAACGATGAATATTATTAATTTATTTTTTAAAATTTTAAAGGATTCAACTTTTAATTTTAAATTAGTTAAAAATTATTTAAAGGTAAATTAATTAAAATAAAATGTAAATTATAACAGTGACCACCTAATCATTACCTTTTTTATTTTGACTTTCATTTTTGAAATTTTATCAATCAGGTCACTCAACTATTTAAATACATTAAATTAAACCACTTGTCGTTAATATTTAACGAAAAAACTGATGTTGCAGTCAAAATATTTGGTATAATTACACATTTGGTTATTGTTACTTATATATTCTATCAATTTGGTCTTAATTTTAATAAATCAAATATATCAAAGTAGTTAATTGGAGAAGAATCCAATTTAATGCCAGTTATTACAATTTTTCTTTTCTCTTTATCGATTTTTATTTTTTTTATAATAAAGTAAAATAAACATGCTGATATTTTGTGATGAAACTTGTTAACATGTTCTTTTTTTAGCTTAAAATACTATATTTTACATTGATACACACAAGATAATTAGTGTGACAAATTTATGTGTTTAAATTACATCTTTTAATGATTTTAGAAGTTTAAATTTTATTTTGTAATTACTTTTAGATCGTTTGTTTAAAAATATTCATTTTTATTAGTCAGTTATCCAAGTATTATAACTTTATTTTTACCTAATTCGTCACATTATAAGTAAAATCTAATTGCTTTGGATTAATTTTTAAGAGTTTAAATTTTGATTTTACTTAATATAGATGTATTTTTTAAATCAAAGTGTTTGATATTTGATTTTTTTTAATTTCTCAAAAATGAAATCATTTTTTTGTAAGTTTTTTTATTTATTTCTTGTTTGTTTTCCTACAAATTGAAAGAATAAGATGAATGAAGATAACTTTGACACCATTTGATTTGAGGGTTAAGTTTATTTTAATTTATTAAAATTAGGACCAAATTGATAAAATATATAAGTAACATGGACCAAATATGTAATTATATCAAATATTTTAGTTGCCTCATCAGCTTTTCCGTTAAATATTAACGACAAGTGACTTAATTGAGTGCATTTAAATATTTGAGTGACTTGATTGGAAAAGTTTCAAAAATGGTGGTCGAAATAAAAAGGGGTAATAATTAGGTGGTCACTGATATAGTTTATATTTTATTTTAAATAATTTACCTTTAATTTTTTAACTAAATTATAACTATACGTCGGACCCTTTAGAATTTTAATTTTTTATAAATTAAATTAATGATGCTTACCATTGGTGTGTTCGTCGAGCGTTGTAGAATTTTCCTTTCCTAAATTTATGAATTTGTATATTTTATTTTTGTTAATACTCTTTCTTATTCCTTTTTGTTATTGGCGGGTATATGCCATGTTAAATTCATTTATTAATTTTTGTAGGTTAGTAACGCCATTTTGATATAGGTTATAAATTAGTTACTACTACGTTAGACATTTCATGAGAAATAATGAAGTTATGGATATTTATTTATGATCGTAATTATTTTTAAAATTGCTATATATATCTATTCAAATATATATATAAAGAGACATACAACTAAAGTAGTATTCATGTTTAGAATTTTCTTAACCAATTGATAATAAACACATGTCCTATACGTGTAATTGGTCGAACTCAAAACCTTTAATGAAAATAATATTTTTTTTACCACTGACATCATTTGATAGATTCAAATTTATTCTTTTAAAACAATAAATAATTAAACCGATCAATAATTAGAGTATATCTCAATAAAAAGATAGTATTCATACTTAAATTTGAATAGTTATATTTGTATGCTTTGTTTATTTATATATATTTACTCTTTGGTATATATTTAAAATTCAGTCTCCCAGCTACTCTATTCAAAGATTTAGTCCAAATTTACAAACATCATTAATATTCTTTTGTTACAATTGGATGTCTATCAGGACGATATTTCTTTTGTTACTTGACATAAATTAGTGCATTTTATTTTAAAATCTCGTATTAGTAAATTTATTAGAATGATTTTAATAATAATAATAATAATTAACTTTTAAATTTAAAAGGTAAAAAAACCTATTCTTTCATGAAATAAAAACGTATTTGTTATACCTTCGAATAAATCATCTGAAAATTATCAAATTTCCTTCAATAAAGATATTAGAAGACTCCATCTGTTGAGGGAAGCTTCCAGAATTTTTCTAAAGATATCATATCATCTTTAAAACCATCATTCATCACGATTGTTCTTCGAAATTCATACTCCTCAATCTTTGACGCAACTTTCAATAAAATAAAATTTAATAGTTATTTATCATATTTGTATAGTCTAATAGTCAACTAACGGACATCAATTGTCAAAGAGTGAGTAAAAAAGTCTATAAAACAAATTTTTTGAGAGGGCTCTCTATTCTCTCCTTCTATCACCTACATTGTTCTTCTTTTTTATTTTCTCTCTTTCTTTATTTCTATCACACGAACCAGTTTTGAATACAGTCGAATTTTATCACCAACTATTGATAAGATAAACAATCATATTAACCTTTTACGCACTATTATATAATAAATCGAGCATGTAATACAATGATAAAAGAGTTGCATTAAAAAAAGTTTTGGATCATACCAACACTTTTGGATTGTCACTTTCCATTTTAAAAAAAACTGTTATGTATTTTGTTTAAATTGAACTACACTCGTCTTTTGTCAGATGCAAATGAAATTAGATTCTAGAAAAAAAAATGTTTGATATATACCTTTTACGAAATAAATATGAAAATGATTATTTTAACTAAATTAATCATTTTTTTGTTACATAAAATTTAGGTAAGGGATGGTTCTCTCAATTCAAGATCAAAATATACAAAATCATAGTAGTAAGATTCGAATTTAATCTTACAATAACAAATTTTTAATCTCACCCACATGTACTAATACTCGTGGACATTTTTATGATTAAGTTTAATCCTTAATAAATATATTTTTGTTACGTGACACTTAAACAAATATTTGGGTTGGTGAGGTCAAAGTTGGAAGAGAAGATAGAAGAGTAAGATTGGGGGTTTGGTGGGAATGGGAACAGTGGGCACGTGTCAGTCAACTGGTCTTATGGTTAGATAGGAATGACAATTGAGCGGACAACATAGACGACGTCTAATCAAATTCACACCTAACTGCTAGCAAGCTCTATCCTTACCCGTTACGTGATAAATGTGTAATTTTTAAAAATAATTATTCCCTTCCATGTTAAATATATGGTAAATTACAAAATTCACCGATGAACTTTTTTCTCACTCCCATTGAAGTTATAAATTCTTTTTAATTTCAATCATTAAACTTTTGAATTAATCCTTCGATCAATTGATTGTTAAACTATAAAATATATTACGACATGGTTTATTTTATTTATATTTTATTATAACATGATTTATTTTATTATTATTATTATTTTCATATGATATGTAAATTTAAAAATTGTAAACTCTAAATTAAAACTTAAAAATTTCAAAATCCAAACCCGCAACATTATTGTCACCTTCATCGTCACACTGTAAACCTTTCTCTCTCACGAAAACCCAGAAGGATTATATTTGAAATAATGGTCTTCTAGCCTTTAGATAAATAAACCAAGAAAGATAAACCTAAAATATTTGAAATCGTTTATTGTATGGGTCTAATCAGGGATCTCCGTCTATATTAAATTGCATGGTCTCATCTCTATAGACTGAAATAAAGAGTCAATGGCTTAATCGTAATTTTGATAGTGCGCTCCTCGTTAGAGATAAAGACATCAATGCACTAGAGTATGTCGAAAACACTATTTTATTTATTGATAAAACACATACATACATTCATACAAATCGTCTACAATACTCAATATATAGACTCCTTATAACAAGCTATGACATCATCCATGTATAACAACCTCACCAGAATAACAAACCCTAGGTAAACTCATGCATACCATGCAACCATACGTCAACATATATCAATGCGTTCCACATTCCAATATTCTCGCTGCTCCTCACTATTTTCTGAGGTCTACAAACTCATGCTACAACATTCTAGCTACTTTTCATCTACTGTAGCGACCAAGATGTTGCGTGTCACGCCCCTAAATTTTCGAAATTAAATAAAATTTGTGGTTATTACAATCTGAACCCATACGTGTTCTAGACAGTTCAACCTAAGGCTTAACCATTGAGCTATGGTCATTGTGGATGGTGGGTAATTAAAAACTTATTTTAAACCAATTCATATGTTTTTAAAACCTTTTTTTCTTTCTAATTTGGTGTATCCGGTAACCTTCCCCATATGAAACCCATATCTCTCTCCCTAACCGTCTTTCTCGTTCACCGTGTTCCGGTCAGCAGTGTCTTACGCTGCCACCCTCAACGACACCGATGACCTCCAGTGACCAAAACCCTTTTGTTTATTCGACGTAAACCGTTGCCAATCGACGTGGAAAGCCCCGTGAAGGTTATCGAAACCTAAAACCCCGTTATTGTTTCTTCCTTGATTTCGGCCACCACATGCTTCCGTGAGACGCACCACCATCAGCAAGCAGAGTATTATCCCGCGCTGAGTAAAACCTGACCACCCTCGCTCCATTTAGGGCCATCGTTCTTCATGGAGAACGACTTAAAGATTCGTCAGAAATTCCTAAATCCACCATAATTTTTTATGATTCTCGATCGATACCGTCGTCGGTTAGCCTCACCGTCATCGTCATTGGGTTCCCCGCTCTGTTCTGACTAAAACTGAGTCAGTATCGTCGCTTCACCATCGTTTGTTCGCTTCGCTGACCGTCATTTTGGTAAGCTTCTGATTCTTTTTCGGTCATTTTAGTGTATCTCAACTTGTTATTTTATCTATTATTGGTTGATTTTGGCAATAATTGAACGAAGAGAAAATGATCGTTCAAAACTCACTCTGTCGTCGTTGCACGTGCCGCCACGCACCACCGCCGCATGTGGGGCTTGTCATCCAGCCGAGTCTTCTATAAATCGAGTCAACCCATTGAGTCAACTCGTGTCGAGTCAACACATACAAGTCAAACTGTTGATCGTTGATTGAACAATTGACTTTGACCCGCTGTTGATCATACCTATTAACTTTGACTTTGATGTTGACTCGTTGATCGTTGACTTTGATCAAAAAGTTAACTTTTTTGAAAAAAATCATATTTATGTTTTTAACGTCTTAAGTCTGAATCCGAAATTTGTTTCATCAAATTCTAAACCGAAAGCCTTCGAATTGACCATTGAACTCGAACTTGCATAGTTATTTAATTAAACTGGTTAAGGAAATAAAAAGGAATGACGAGGATTGATTTATGCCTTTGGTTTTGATAGGTACATGTGATTCTCCCGATCGTATGACTGCTCGACTCAACTTCTCTTGATCTGTATGGCCGCGTGAGCCGTGATTACTCGTATAGTTCTGTAACTCTGTTAAATACTATGTTCGGTACATTATTCCGATAGTAACCCTGTTATGATTTGATTTAGGATCGTGTATTACTTTTTATCGTATCGATACTAGTGCTCAATAGATTTCTCAAGCATACCCGCTTCGCGAGGTGTGTTCATTGTGTGCTATATTTATTTGTTTTGTTGTAACTAATTTTGAAAGCATGATTTTGTTTACTGATTTTCTTGAGTTCTGTTTTTACTGATTTGAAATTTTTTATTGTCTGGTACATGTTCTATGGATTACTATTACTGTAAAATGTCTTATTTATGATCTCATGATTTTACCGGTGCTATCTGAAATTGTTTTATTGGGCTACTGTTTGGGTAGGTGTCTGGAGACTTTGAGGTTCAACTAGCATGGTAAGTCATTTATGTTATGATCATTCATATTGGGCTCTTAGATCCTAGGGGTATAGGGAAGGCCTTATGGATTCCTGTTCTGGAGAATTTCATTTGGTGTACGGGTGGAGGGTAGTTATTTGTTCTAAATAAAAACTTTACTGTTATCTTTATTTTATGATTTCTAAAATCTGATTTTTAAATGTATTAGCATGTTTTATTTTGCACGTGTTGGAACACACTGAGATCCCTAGCTCATTGCCCCAATGTTTTCCCTTTTCGATACTTTTGGATAGGTACCTTAGACCTGATATTTGGAGGATCAACACATTCCATACAATATCTTTTAATGTAATGTTTCAATTTTCCGAATTGCCTTTGTTTCGGTGACGTGTGCTTATTATTTTGATATAATGGTTTATGGCTTATTTACTTTCACCTGTGATATATGGATTATTTTGTCACTAGTTATTGATATTTTGTTTCACTCGTGGTATTTCATGTTTTATGTTACTCGATTTGAGTTTTACTATTATAACTATGTTTTAAAAGGGGCTTTGAATTTTAAAGTGTGGAAAAATATTTTTTGTGAATTTTTATTTATTGTAATATGTTAGATCTGATCGTAACACATAGGTTGTGACTAGGGGGTTACATTTGTATAAAGCAAGACATGAGATGCTCTTGTTAAAGGCGTAGTGAAGCTATTCGCGACTTATCATGTACATAGTTTACTTGAAGAACTTGATTAGTCACATTCTCTCGGACAAAATACATATCTAGCTCAACATGTTTAGATTGATCATGAAAGATAGGATTAACATTCATCGTCATAGTACTTGTGTTGTCGCCCCCAACCTACTGGTACCGAATTTGGAACATCCTTCATGTCTAATGGGAGAGATTTAATCCAGACAGCCTCAGACACATCATCGGTGACACTTTTATATTCAGCTTTAATTGTTAATCGAGACACAATTCTTTATTTTTTAGAACCCCATGACATAAGATTGCTACCTAATAAAACACAATATCTTGAGATCGAACAGAGGTTATCAACACTACTCGCCCAATCCACATCAGCAAATTCTGCTATGTGACACCTCATTAGAGCTAACCGCTTGAAAGACGAGGCCAAAGTCAATGGTTCCATTCAGATATCAATGTATACTTTTAACAATGATCCAATGCCCTTCACATGGTTGATGTATATACTAAGCAACTAAGTTCACGCTGAATGTTATATTAGGTCTCGTAGGACTGGAATATAGCAGAGCGTCAACCACACTTAGATAAGTTTAAGCATCATCGATAACTTTATAAACTTCACGAGCTAGCTTTGGAGAAACTGTTATCGAAGTAGGCACTGGTTTGGCGTCATGCATATGAACTTTCTCAAGAAGTTCATAAATGAATTTTCATTGTCGCAACACTAGCTTCCCTGTGTTTTGTTGTACTTCAATGCCAAGAGAATAATTAAGGTCTCCTAAGTCCTTTAAAGAGAACTTTTGCCCAATAAGCTTCACGATTTCTTTCACTGCTGCATTGGAGTATCTAGTCATAATGATGTCATCAACATATATGAGTTACATCGTATGAGTACCATTTATTTGTCGAACAAACAATGAGGCATCCGCATACGACCCTCGAAAGCCCATCTCGATTAAGAATTGCCTCAACTTTGGGTACCATATACGTGAGGCTTGGCATAAGCCATAAAACGCCTTTTGCAATTTACACACAAGCTTTAAGCCATCGCTAGCCACTTGCTCAAAGCCCAGGGTTGTGTCATATACACTTATTTGTCAAGATCAACGTTAAGGAAGACGTTATTTATATCCACGTGTCAGAAAATTCGTCCTCGCAAAATCGCAAGAGATGGAACCACGTTAACAGTGGAGTATTTAACCACAAGGCTGAAAGTTTCAACAAAGTATTGCCAGGAATATGTGAAAACCCCTTGGCAATTAAATGAGCCTTATACCTGGCGATTTAATTGTCGACATGACATTTGATTTTAAACAATCACTTGCACCCTACAGCCTTTTGACCTTCAGGTATGGGAGAAAGAACCCACGTATCATTCTTCAGAAGAGCTTCACGCTAACTAAAAATCACCTCCCTCCATTTTAGGTGAGATAAAGCTTGGGTAATCGAAGCAAGTTTATTACATTCATCAACAGCAACCGATGCTACAAAGGAATTTAGTTTGAAGATTCCTAGTTTAATTCGTGTAACCATGGGATGACAATTGGCCAAGGATTGAGCACCACGAGAAGACCCTTGTGAACAGACAACATCCATGCATTGAGCAAGGAAATGATCAGTTTTATGGAGAACCGAAGTAGTACAAGATGGGGTTGTAGAACAAACACCAGGCTCATGAGAAGGATTGTGAGTGGTCAATGTAGCGTTCTGACTCGTATGGGTGTTGAAAAAACAAATGCACCGAAAGTGCATTGGATTATTAGACACTAAAAGTGGTGCAGTTTTTGTTGATTTTTAGGTATGGGTAAAACCTTAAATTTAGTCATTGTAATTTAGGGTATTTACAAATTAGTCCTTAAGCTTTAACTATAAATACTTTAGCTCATTTAGCTTCAAAATCATCCAAAGCATTCTAGCTTTCTTCCAAATACTAGAGAGAATTTAGAGAGTTTCTTGAGAGTTGTTTTCTCTTTTTTATTAAGAGAGAATTATTATTGTTTTCTCCTTGGTAGATCGAGAGAGGTTGTAATTCCTATTTTCTCATAGTGAAATTCTTCTACCGTTGCCCGTGGTTTTTACCCTATATTATTTAGGGGTTTTCCACATAAATTTTGTGTCTTCTTTATCTTCATTTTTATTTTCTCAAATTATCAGTTGCGATTTTGCTCTATCCGATAGCCGTCTTCTGCAACAATTGGTATCCTAGCCAGATAGAGTATGTAATATATGCTTATTGTCTTTGTGGTTGCCACCAAAAGGTGGATCCTCCAACATAAGAAAATAAGAAGTTATTACCCATTCTTTGAAGGTTCCAGAGAACTATTCACGATAGTGAAATAGTGGGAGCTATCCGTAAAAGAAGCTATGACAACGAAATTTGATATTGAAAAATTCAATGGGAAAAATTTCTCATTGTGGAAATTGAAGATAAAGGTCATCCTGAGGAAATACGGTTGTCTAGCAGCTATCAGTGAAAGGCCGGTGGATTTCACATATGACAATAAATGGATCAAAATAGACGGGAATGCTATGACAAACTTTCATCTAGCATTAGCAGATGAAGTATTGTCAAGCATCGAGGAGAAGAAGACAACTATGGAGATATGGGATCATCTCACCAAATTGTATGAGGCCACATCGTTGCACAATAAAATTTTCCTTAAGAGGAAATTGTATACTCTCCGGATGCCAGAATCTACTTCAGTGACAGAGCACTTAAACACGTTGAACACGTTATTTTCTCAGCTTACATCCTTAAGATGTACAATGGGAGAACAAGAACATGCTGAACTTCTACTTCAAAGTCTACCTGATTCGTATGATCAACTCATCATCAACTTGACAAACAATAATGTCACCAGTCTAGTCTTTGATGACATTGCAGCTGCTGTTTTATAAGAAGAAAATCGGCGCAAGAACAAGGAAGACATACAAGTAAATCTGCAACAAGAAGAAGCGTTGACAACGATGAGAGGGAGATCAACGGAACGTGGCCAAAGCAGCAGTCACAAACATGGTAGATCTAAGTCGAGAAGTAAGAAGAATTTAAAGTGTTACAACTGTAGAAAGAAGGGTCACTTGAAGAAGGATTGTTGGAGTCTAAATAAAAACTCCAATCCACAAGGCAATATCGCAAACACTTCAGATGATGGGGATGCTCTATGCTATGAAGCGTTAACCACCGTGGAAGGCAGAAAAATATTTGCAGATATATGACTCATTGATTCGGGAGCAACATATCACATGACCTCAAGAAGAGAATGATTCCATCATTATGAACCTGTCTCAGGAGGATCTGTGTATAGTTGCAATGATCATGCCTTAGAGATCATTGGCGTGGGAACCATCAAATTGAAGATGTATGATGAAACAATTAAAGTTGTTCGAGATGTGCGACACGTGAAAGGCCTGAAGAAAAATTTATTATCCTATGGATTGTTGGATAATAATGCAAGCAAGATTGAAACACGAAAAGGAATCATGAACGTGTTCCGTGGAGCGCTTGTGGTGCTGAAAGGCGAAAAGATAGCTGCAAACTTGTACATGCTGAAGGGATAGACTTTTCTAGAAGCAGAAGCCTCTGTTGCCTCATGTAGTTCAAATTCTGCAATGCTATGACATCAGAAACTTGGACACATGTCAGAACAAGGAATGAAAGTCCTTGTGGAGCAAAAGCTACTTCCAGGCTTAACAAAGGTATCACTTACTTTGTGTGAGCATTGTATAACAAGTAAGCAGCACCGGTTGAAATTCAACACATCAAATTCTAGAGGCAAAATTGTTCTAGAATTGGTTCACTCTAACGTATGGCAAGAACCGGTTATATCCCTAGGCAGAGCAAAATATTTTGTCTCATTTATTGATGACTACTCCAGGAGATGTTGGGTGTACCCTATTAAAAAGAAGTCAGATGTGTTTTCAACTTTCAAAAACTTCAAAGCGCGGGTGGAACTTGATTTTGGAAATAAGATCAAGTGTTTCAGAACAGATAATGGAGGAAAATACACAAGCGAAGAATTTGATGATTTTTGCAGGAAAGAAGGCATCAAAAGACAGTTCACAGTGGCGAACACTCCTCAACAAAATGGAGTGGCAGAGCGGATGAACAGAACCTTATTAGAAAAAACAAGGGCAATGTTGAGGGATGCAGGCCTAGAAAAATCATTCTGGGAAAAAGCAGTTAATACCGCCTATTATTTGGTGAATCGAGCTCCATCAACTGCAATAGAGCTGAAGACACCAATGAAGATGTGAAATGGAAAACCAACTGATTATTCAAACCTCTATGTATTTGGAAGTATAGTGTACGTGATGTACAACTCCCAAGAAATTTCAAAGCTGGATCCAAAATCCAGGAAATGCAAATTCTTGGGGTATGCTGATGGAGTAAAGGGGTATCACTTGTGGGATCCCACTGCCCGCAAAGTGATCATCAGCAGGGATGTTATCTTTGTAGAAGATAAGCTACAAAGAAAATAAGATGATGATAGCGCTGAAAAGTCAAAGACTACACAGATACATGTGGAAAAGGAGGTTGAACAAGGAGATTCTTCTGAAGTAGAACCAGCACATGATGAACAAGAACCAGAGAGTTCTGAAGCTCCAACAACTCGTCAATCAGATCATGTGAGAAGACATCCCAATTGGCACTCAGATTATGTTATAGAAGGTAATATTGCATAATGTCTTTTAACAGAGGACGGTGAGCCATCAACATATGAGGAGACAATAAACAGTTCAGATGCTTCACTGTGGATGATGGCGATGCAAGAAGAAATCAAAGCTCTTCATAAAAATAATACATGGGACCTTGTGCCACTACCACAAGGAAGGAAGCCAATTGGTAACAAATGGGTCTTCAAAATCAAGCGAAATGGTGACGATCAAGTTGAGAGGTATGTGCAAGACTGGTGGTCAAAGGATATGCTCAAAAACAATGTATTGATTTCAATGAAATATTTTCTCCTGTGGTTCAACTAACAATAGTTCGAGTAGTTTTGGCAATGTGTGCTACCTTGAACTTACATCTAGAGCAGCTAGATGTTAAAACAACTTTTCTTCATGGAAATCTTGAAGAATAGATTTATATGCTCCAGCCTGAAGGTTTTGAAGAAAAAGAAAAGAAGAACTTGGTTTGTAGGTTGAACAAATCTCTGTACGGTCTAAAGCAGGCGCCGAGGTGTTGGTATAAGAGATTTGATTCCTTTATTATGTGCCTTGGATACAACAGACTTAATGCAGACCCTTGTGTTTATTTTAAGAGGTCTGGTGATAATGATTTTGTTATATTACTGTTGTATGTGGATGACATATTGGTTGCAGGACCCAACAAAGATCATATTGAAGAATAAAAAGGCACAACTGGCTAGGGAATTTGAAATGAAGGACTTGGGATCAACAAACAAGATTCTAGGGATACAAATTCACCGAGACAGAAGTAATAGGAAGATTTGGCTTTCACAAAAGAATTACTTGAAGAAGATCTTGTCACGATTCAGCATGCAAGATTGTAAGCCAATTTCTACCCCTCTTCCTATTAACTTCAAATTATCCTCCAGTATGAGTCCTAGCAGTGAAGAAGAGAGGATGAAGATGTCTCGAGTACCGTATGCATCAGCAGTGGGAAGTTTAATGTTCGCTATGATATGCACAAGACCAGACATTGCACAAGTAGTGGGAGTGGTTAGTCGGTACATGGCGAATCCAAGCAAAGAGCATTGGAATACAGTAAAGAGGATCCTGAGATACATCAAAGGGACCTCAAATATTGCATTATGTTATGGAGGATCAAACTTACTAATCAATGGGTATGTAGATTCTGACTATACAGGGGATTTGGATAAAAACAAATCTACTACAGGATATGTGTTCAAAGTTGCTGGTGGAGTTGTAAGCTGGGTTTCAAAATTGCAGTCAGTTGTGGCTACATCCATAACAGAAGCAGAATATGTACCAGCTACACAAGCCAGTAAAGAAGCAATTTGGTTGAAGATGCTATTGGAGGAGTGTGGGCACAATCAAGAGTATGTCTCTCTGTTTTGTGACAGTCAAAACGCCTTGCATCTTTCAAGGAATCCAGCATTTCATTCAAGGACAAATCACATACTAGTTCAATACCATTTCATTCGTGAAAAGGTGGAAGAAGGGATGGTAGATATGCAGAAGATCCATACCAAAGACAACATAGCAGATTTCATGACGACGGCGATCAATGCCGATAAATTTACTTGGTGTCGATCCTCCTGTGGCTTGTTAGAAACGTAAGGAACATGAAGGTACAATGTAGAAAAAATGGTGTGAAGATATGATTGTTCCAATCAAATCTTCAAGTGGGAGATTGTTGAAAAAACAAATGCACCGAAAGTGCATTGGATTATTAGGCATCGAAAGCGGTGCAGTTTTTGTTGATTTTTAGGTATGGGTAAAACCTCAAATTTAGTCATTATAATTTAGGGTATTTACAAATTAGTCCTTAAGCTTCAACTATAAATACCCTAGCTCATTTAGCTTCAAAATCATCCCAAAGCATTCTAGCTTTCTTCCAAATACTAGAGAGAATTTAGAGAGTTTCTTGAGAGTTGTTTTCTCCTTTTTATTAAGAGAGAATTATCATTGTTTTCTCCTTGGTAGATCGAGAGAGGTTGTAATTCCTATTTTCTCATAGTGAAATTCTTCTACCGTTGCCCGTGGATTTTACCCTATATTATTTAGGGGTTTTCTACGTAAATTTTGTGTCCTCTTTATCTTCATTTTAATTTTCTCAAATTATCAGTTGCGATTTTGCTCTATCCGATAGCCGTCTTCTGTAACAATAGGGAGAATTATGAACCTCAAATGCAGAATTCTTAAGAGCCCTATCACTAGAAACCATAGTATAAAATAGCGGTTGTCGTATCTGTCGCGGTTGCGGTGCCGCGGTTATGGATGTTGCGGACGTTATATAACGTGTTGCGGCTGTCGTGGGAGTGATTTCTTCCTCAAAAATCAAAATACTTCCAAAATATTTTATAGCGTTGCGTTAATATTGCGTCGCGGTGACCTTTAAAACTGTTACGATGCGACCGTTACATTACGTTACGGCTGTAATTTAATATCATGCTAGAAACAACAGAAGAACCAGGTGAACTTGAAGAAGAAGAAGAAGAAGAAGACTAGGACACCTGAGTTTTCATGATAGGACAATGAGTGTACGAACCACAACAAACCAGACACACCCCGGGAACAAGATAAATAGACTCAGTGAAGGGAGAGGTATAGTGACCAAATAGGAGATTGAACTGAAGCGTCAGTAAACGAAAACACACTCTCATCAAAGATAACATGCGAATAGATATATATCTTTCCATCTGGAGCTAAGAAGGAATACCCACGATGTTGAGAGCTATAGTCAAGAAACACACATGGCTTAGAGCAATAAGCCAATTTGTGCATCTGAAATGGGCACAAATGAGAAAAACAATGACAACCAAATATCCGGAGGTAACTACAGTCGGGTGGACGAGAAAATAACCTTTCAAATAGTGTGAGCCCTTAAAGAACTCGTGTGAGAAGTGTATTAATTAAATGAACATCAGTGATAGATGCATACGACCAAAATCGAAGAGGCATTGCAGCTCGAGCCAAAAGAGTTAATACCATCTCAATCACATGACGATGTTTACATTCGACAACATCATTTTACTGAAAAGTATGAGGGCAAGACACACAATGATGAATACTACCCTTAATAAGAACTAGTGACAAAGAGCTATATTCACCGCCCCAATTGCTTTACATAACTCTGACTTCGGTATGAAATTGAATAGAGACCATTTGTTGAAACATATGAAAGGCATCCATTGCTTGCCTGTTAGACTTTAACAAATAGAGCCTAGTGTGTCTGGTATGTGTATCTACAAAGGAGACATAGTACTTGAAGCCATTGGAAGTAACGAGAACTGGTCTCCACAAGTCTGAATAAACAATATGAAATGGTTCGAAGTAAACAATGTGATATTAAAAGAAATGAAGTTGATGACTTTTTCCCACTTGACATGAAGAGCACACAGACAATTGCAATTTAGTCAAGCATTTAGGCAAAGCCATATTATATCGAGAGCTAACTTATATAAATATGTCAAAATAAGGATTAAAAAGGTGATCATGCCACACTCGATACAAATTAGACAGACCCAACACAACATTAGCTTCAATAAGAGCTTGATTATTGGCAAGCAACTCAGATCCAAACTCATAGAGTCCACCAATCGCCTAACCCTAAAGTAGAATAGCACCAGTATCCTTATCACGAACTAAGCATTGTCTAGCATGAAACTTCAAGAAGACATTGTTATGGCTAGCAAGTTTTGAAACCGAAAGTAATCTTTAGTAACATGTAGAACATGTAATAAGTTACTTAGCTTCAAATAACAAGAAGGAGTAAGTAAAACAGACTTTCTGATCTTAGAAATATGTAAACAATTACCATTACCCATAACAAGCTTAACGGGACCAGTATATTCAACACCATTTGCTACTTTAATTGCATATGGCGTGACGTGATGCGTGGATCCAGAATCAATAAACCAAGCACATGTGTTGTCATCAGCAACATGAGTATGAGGATTGTTTCGATTGTTAGCACTGGACGAAAAAGACCGAGAACCAGACTGTCCAGTATGAGTGCAGCCACAACCTGAATTTCCAACACTGTAATGACAAACATTTGTCATCAATTGCTTTTCACTAGCAGACCCACGAGAACCAGTTGCTGTTACCCCCAGAAACGATTGATCAAATTGATACCAACACCGATCAACGAGGTGATCATTCTTGCAGCACAGTTGACATTGTAGTTTGATGCATCCACGACCACGGCCATCGGAGTAGGAATGAGCAGCAGAATCAGTTGGCAATGATGAATGATCCCTAAATTTAGGGGCCTGAAAATGTACAACATTGGCACTCATCAGCAGGTTTTCAGCTCATTCAAAGTTCGTCTGTTGAGTCTCGACATTAAGAAGAATAGAGACGAACCCTTTCAGAGTCAAAAGCTCACGACTTACCGTAGCGACAGTAACAACTGAGTGATAATCTACATGTAACCCATTCAAGACAGTAACCACCTGCTCAAAATCAAAAACCGATCAACCACAAGCTGTGAGAGTCTAAAATACCCAGGGTTTTAAATAGCGTTCGCGGTCGCGTTTTTGGTCGCGCCGCGTTTATCGCGGTTGCGGACATAACAGATGCCATCACGTTTATTGCAGGTGTTGCGCGATCGTGAATTTTTTTAAATTTTGCACAACTTATCTTAAAACATAATAAAAATAATTATAATTATAAGGAATCATTTTTAAAGATTTTTAAAATATTTTCTAAGCGAAATTGACATATATATATATATATATAATATAGTTTAACCAAATAGAGGACTTTAAAAATCCGATGATAGGATGAGATAATTAATTAGCGATGACATATGATTTTTAATATTTTTATGTTTTTTTAGTTTGGTCTGAATATATAAAATTTAACAGGAAAAATTTTCAACTTTAATATTATTGTGTGTCCTATTTAAGAACTCTAAACTCCAATCTATAACATTTAAACTCTAAAATATAAACCTTAAATTCTAAAATGCTAACTCATAAATCTTAAATAAAATATATGACAATATTAGAAGTTTAGAAGGTTTAGAACCTAGCTTGTAAAACAAATTTTCATTAGTGGTGGATGAAATAATTTTTCCTATTTTCCTTTTTTTTTAATATAACTATTTGGCCAAGAAGTTTCTCAGCTCTTCCCAGTTCCCACTTCTCTCAAACCCATATTCGTTTCTTCCCATCTCCATTCTCCAGTTCAAATTTTTTCAGTTTTCACCTCATTCATTTCACTCTTCCATGTTCAAAACCCCAAATCTCCCTAGTAAAGAATTTATCTTCCATTACTGAATCCTTCCTTAAAGATTTCTCGAAATAGAACCTCACCTATGAGATGGATATTTTTCATTCACTTTCATCAACTTCAACCATTTTCGCTTCAATAATCTTTCTTTCCTCGTTTATATGGATATTCAAGAACACTTTGAAGGTGTTAAAGAGAAAGGGGGAAGCACCAGAAGATGGAAATTCATGGCCAGTAATCGGCCATCTCCACCTCCTAAGAGGACCCAAACCAGCCCACATAATCTTCACCGTCAAGATGGGTGTTCACAGAGCTTTGATTGTCAACGACCATGATTGCATCCTCTATAAGGTTCGAAACCCCATTTCACTCTTTTTTGTTTTTCTATACGATTGAATGGTTGATTGCAGTGAATCAACAACGGTTGAATAACGGTGATTGCGTCCCGTTATTGGCGCAATCGTCTGTTTCCCGTTAAATTGCGGGTGCAATCGACCGCAATCGGTGTGAATCCGTGACCCACCGCAAAAACTATGAATAACTATTTCAAATGGTAGCGCGACCACAATATCGCGGCCGCTATAGCGTTTTCAGAACGCTATTTGATACCCTGGTAATACCCAAAATTTTGGTTAGTGACCAAAATATAAGTTTTGCAAGTTTACTAGCCAAAGTATAAAATTGAGAAAAGTTTAGGAACCTAAGTGGTAATTCTCCCAAAAATATTTTTATTCCATAAATAGATAGTTTACTTTTAAGAGTGGGGTTTTATTGAAATCAGATTCTTGATCCAGAATTTATGTTGAAAAATAGAAATAGTTAAAGTCTAGTAAGAAATCGGTAAATCAGATTAAATATGAATTTCGGGAAAAAAATGAAAGATGATAAATTATGCTTAAAAATATTGTTTCCACATGTTAAAATGATGGAAAATAATATGGACCATTGGATTTGAGAACTTATTTCCATGTTTAATTTGGATCGTTGGATCAAAGTGGCAATATTGCTACTTTGGGAAAGTTGTTTGGTAAAATTGGAAAAGGGTAAAATATTTTGTTCATCTTTAACTTTGGAAATATAATAAGGTTATGTGGCTTGGTATTATTGTAAATATCAAGTTTCATTAATGGTAAAATGGACATTTCACATTAAATGAATTTTTAATTCATTTAAGCTTAATATAAGTTAAATTAACATGAAGTTCATTAGAAATTTCATGAAAAACTTAGCCATTTTTACCCCTTTCATCGTGCACCCCCTAGAAAGGTAAGAGAAATTTTGTTCTCATTTTTGAGCAATTTCCTTTGGATTTTGGATCATGTCGTGAAATAGAAAATTGTTATATTTTAAAACGCTATCATTTGATACCATTATTGCTTGCTAATTTGGCTTGTATCGAAAGATCCCAAAATTTAGGGTTTGTGATCATATTAGGATTTATGGAATTGATGAAGGATTTTTATGTTTTTGAGGTTGTAGAATCAATTCCAAGCATGATTTATGATTAAAATCAACTATACATGCCTATATAAGATATGGGTAATTTCGGCCTAACCCTAATATTGGAGGAAGTTTATGTTATGATGAAATTTCATTAGGGATTTGATTGTAGAGATTGTATAAGGTTGAATCGAGGTTGATTTCATGCTTAAATCGAATCAAAATCGAGTAAAAATCATGAAAACCCTAGTCTTGGGTACATAAACCATTCGGCCTTGAGGAAGATGTTGGGGAAATTTTTTTAAAAAAAGCATGTGGCTTAGAAATGATATTAGAAAGGTTCTACAAGCCTTAGAAATTTTTTTGGGCCAATATATAATTTTGTGAAAGTTGGGGGACCAAATTGATAATTATGAAAAATTTATCGAAGTATTTGTGTGTGGATTCTTCGTGCTCGTGTTTCGATTTCCGGATCTAGAACTACTAATTCACCTGGGTTTCTTCTGATCATAAATCAAAAACTAGAAAAATAAATCAGTACTTGCCATTAGTCCCCAGCAACGGCGCCAATTTGATAATTGTCGTTTTGCTATCAAAATAATTTCGGCTTCTTAAATAGAAAGGAAAATGTAGTATAGAGAAGCAGGGTCGATCCACATGAACTGTGGTGTTTCTGATTTAGTAAAATTGTTTCTTGATTTTAAGAGGAGATAGAATTCCAGGTAAAGTTGAAAAAATTTAATAAAATAAAATAGATAATAATAATAATAAATAAAAGGGAAAATAATAAAATAATAAATAATAGTAGTAAAATAAAAAGGGGTTTTAAATTATTTAAAGAAGTATAATGAGATAAAAATTAAATAAACAAATAAATAAATAAAATAAATTAAGATAAAGAAAACTTATTGTGAAAGTAGCTTCAGACTTCAGTTTCACCTCAAATTCCTCAAATTATTGAAACAGATTTTTACTTCAAGATTCACGTCGACTTACAAGGACAATTCTTTGTTGTCAACTCAGATTATGTCGTTTCAACAATAACTGATTACGATCTCAGTTTCCTCTTAGCAAACAATTTTGCTAAATGTGTTTTCGGTAAGTCGAATATGCTTCAATAAGAAAATCCTTCTTCAAACGTTAACCATAACAATATCCGGACCAATGTCGAATCGTTTTGATTTGAAAAGTAAGCTCAGAAAACATAGAGAAAAATCCGAAGCGATTTAAATACCTTACAATTCTCACGTTTGGAATTGAGTCTTCCCTTCAGTCTTCGGCTTGAAAGAAATTTAGCTAAGCATGACTAAAGTTATACTTAGCATAATTGAAAAGTACACGAAAAATAGAGAGAAAACTAGAGAGAAAAAGAAAATTTTATTCTTAGATGAGAGAGATATGTTTCTAGGCTTATCCTGAGAGGGTATTTATAGCCTTCAAATTCCTAAAAACAAGCTAAAACATCTTAAATCCTAATTAAAACTATTTAAACTAAAATACCTAAAAATAATAATATTTTAAATCCTAATTAAAATTCTAAAACCTATTTAAACTAAAATACCTAAAACAAAGATAAAATATAAAAATAATATCCTAAAACTTAATTAAAATACTAAAACCTATTTAAACTAAAATACCTAAAACAAAGATAAAATATAATATTTAAAATATTATCCTAAAACTTGAGTTTAATCCAAATACGAATTCTAGCCAGCTTTGATTCCGAAAATAAGAAAAACTGCATAATTCCGTCATTTTAGTGCAATTTCCAAAATCTAACGTTGTGCACAGAAAATGAATGAAATTGAACAATTAAGCCACAAAAACCAATGATTAAAGAGTAATTTAAAAGCAAAATATTAACTAAATTAAGCACTTATAAATGGTACACGAAAGGTCGTGGACCTATAATATGCTTATAATTTGGAGAATTTATAATAAAACTTTAAGAGAGAACCAAAATAATCAAGTAAAGCTAGAAACAAAAATCATCTAAGATGACATAAAATTAGCCTTGTTTGAATACTCGGGAAGCGTTCAGGACACCTGGGTTACTTTAAAAGTGATACTAATATCGAATAATAGAATCAGTTCGTATATCCTTAGGTAGTGCGCAAGGCACTTTAAACTGACTAACCAGGGGGAAGGTTCGACACTCGCAAGAGGTGGGTTAGTCAAGGGTGTTACGTTTGATGTAGAGTTCTGAGCATCATTCTCGGTAGACTAGAGGGGTGCGTGAGCTCCGAGATACAGAACCCTCAGTCACACCATGATGTCTATCATATAGTAGAGAGTGGGTATACGAGTTTACTCACTGATGCATTAGACTTGATAGCTTGAGAATTTATTGAACACCTTTAGTATGATGTAGTTATTAGTATGGCACTGGGTTAGTGAGCTCAGCGTTTGGAATTTGTTTCCTTATGCATATTAGGTGGAGAAATCAATGAGTGTTTTGAGCAACCAAGTTTCTGGACCGTGTGTAGAGCAGAGTATGTCTCATGTATTCTTAGAGAGAATGTATATTTTTAGACCACAGTTATATATTTTGAGTCGTACTTTATTTTGAAAAGCTAATTTGTATATTTTGTTGTAATTATTTTGGGAGCTTATGATGTAAAACTTTATTTATATTTTATGAATGGATTTCCTTGTTTAAATGATTTTTAAATGGATGTTTATAAAGAAAGTAAGAAAAAAATGGTTAGCCACTTTGGTGGTTCGGTGTGACATTCTAATCGATCAACTGTGTGTCGTACTGGTTTAGGGTGTTACAACTTTAGAGACGAAAACAACTAAAGCGCCCTTAAGTGAATAATAACCGGAATACATCAGCTTATTAAACTAACAGAAGTATCAGACTATTAAACACTAGCATAACGTTCTTGTAACACCCCCAACCCATACCCGACCCGGATATGAGTCAGAGATACTACATTGACTTTAAAACACAACTCTTAATAAATAATAGTAAAAGGTTTGTACTTGTATTAAGAAAATACAATAATATACATACTGTAATATAAGTTTACCAAAATATTCAGAGCATACACAACTTAACCCTTTAATTACATGCCAACTGCTATTACATCACAAAATGACCTACTGATTAAGTTGCTTCTGATCTGATGGTTGCAGGAGTAATACTGTCCAGCTGCTTCACCTGTCTCTTCTAATTTCCCGGATCCTACGTGTGAAACACTCACACGCTAAGTCATCGACTTAGTGAGGCAATAATAATAAGGCAATGTAATGTAATCAAAATGTCAGGATCATATGATATGAGATGCAAACATGTACTTAATCAATATAGTATACTTCATCAATATCCATACCTGTAAGCGTATGACTGTAACATTCATTATTCTGTATTAATTAAGTTTATTGGCCCATGATAGCATATTGAGAACCTAAGGTATTTGAGTAATGTGAGGTTGTGCACTATGCTGTCACCACAGCTCGTATAAATGCACCGAAGTGCCCGTAGAATTGCACCGAAGTGCCCGTAGAATTGCACCGAAGTGCCCGTAGAATTATGTCCATAAGGACCACGTAGAATTCCTTAAGAATCATACATATACTATGGATCAAGTATGTGTCTTTCAAGACTTCACACAGGTTCCAAAGGATATACATATGTCCTAAAGAACCGAGTATACCCTCTACCCTTGGCATGCCAACTATACCTATTGTTCTCATCTACATAACATGGGCTTATACATTTCCCGTAGTTCATATCGCGTAGACATAGTATTTCCATAACTTTAACACATAGGCATATCATTTACATACCTTTATCACATAGTGCATATAACTTTTTCTGCATATTCATGTCATGTAATACATTAAACAAATTCATGTCATGTATCATAATATGGAATGTAATCATATGTCAAAATATGGAATCTAGACTTATCACAAGTCTAGAACTGAATATACTACTATATTCATGCTATGCATATGCACTCACCTATACTTCTTTGCCTTTTCCTCGATCGATCCTACTTGTAGATTGTTCCCGAACTCGAGTAGGCTCGTATCTACATAAACATAATTTTTAAGATGATCATCAGACGTCTATGTCTTGAAATTAAGCTTTAATAGCTTACTAATTTAAAGAATTTATAGCTTAGTCTTGCTTTCTTTTCTTTCTTCTTCTTTTCTCATGGGGAATCGGTTCCCCCCTGGGGGTATCGATTCCCCTCAAGCAATCTGGAATTTCATATACGATGAGGGGGTATCGGTTCCCCCCTGGGGGTATCGATTCCCCTCTTGCATTCTGGAAATTCATTTCGTTGAAGGGGTATCGGTTCCCCTTGAATGGGTACCGATTCCCCTAACCCAGAAATCCTATTTTGAGCCCGGAAATCATCTAATTTCAGCTCAAACATACTTATTTCAATCCCTTTAACACTCTTAGCTCTCATACACTTACTTAAACTAATTATTAACCATTCAATACCTCTAAAACTAAGAAAACTCCTCATCCATATAGAATTGAAGAATCTTACTCCAATTTCAACTTGTTCTAATTTCAATTCTATTACTTCATACTTTTAATTAGCTTATTGACAAGTCAAAATTGATTCAAACATCAAAAACTCATTCCTATCAAGATTTCATCTAAAAACTCATTTTCCAAATCATTCTCTAAATCACTTATCTTGTGTTTTAATGTCATATAAGGTTTCCTTTATCTTATATAACATACCAACTTTCATTTCCAATCTTAACAATCAAAGAAACTACCAAGTTCAGTTTCTTACCTATAATTGCAAGCCCACGGTTGGAGGAGGAAGAGAAGAAAGTAAGGAAGAATGAAGAAGAAATGGGAGGTTCTGGAACCTAAAATCACACGTGGTTCTCATATACCCCATAACATCTTATTTTAATTAAAATTTCCTTCCAAATGACCATTTGGTCCCTACCTTCATTTCATATTTACTAACCTTTATTTTTAAACTATATAATCATTCTACTTTAATCCCCAAATGTTGAAACTTTGCAAATCAATCACTCACCCGACATGGAGGATGTTACAAATCTCTCCCCCTTAAGAAAATTCGTCCTCGAATTTTTCATTGCACGAACAAATGAGGGTATTGATGTCGCATATCCTCTTCACGCTCCCACGTTGCTTCTTCTACTTTGTGATTTCTCCACAATACTTTGACCAAAGGAATAATCTTGTTCCTCAATTGCTTAACTTCATGTGCTAAAATTTGAATCGGTTCTTCCTCATAAGTCAAGTCAGGACGAACCTCAATCTCCTCTGGTGTCACGATATGAGAAGGGTCAGATCTATATCTACGAAGCATTGAAACGTGAAAAACATCATGCATCTTTTCCATCTCAGGTGGTAAAGCTAGCTGATATGCTACCGGTCCTACTCTCTTTACAATCTCATATGGTCCAATAAACCGAGGACTCAATTTTCCTTTTCGACCAAATCTCAACACTTTCTTCCATGGAGACACTTTTAAAAACACTTTATCTCCAACTTGAAATTCAATTTCTTTCCTTTTAAGATCAGAATAGGACTTTTGCCGATCAGAGGCCACTTTGAGGTTATACTGAATTTCTCGAACTTTCTGTTCTACATCTTGAATTAAATCCGGACCAAGAACACTTCGGTCTTTGAGTTCATACCAATTTAATGGAGTACGACATTTTCTTCCATATAATGCTTCATAGGGGGCCATCTTTATACTAGACTGATAACTATTGTTGTAAGCGAACTCTGCCAGCGGTAAATACTTTTCCCATGATCCTTTAAATTCCATTACGCATGCTCTCAACATATCTTCCAATATCTGAATAGTTCTCTCTGATTGCCCATCAGTCTGAGGATGAAAAGCCGTACTGAAGTTTAAACGAGTCCCCAACGCTCCATGCAAAGATTTCCAGAATCTAGAAGTGAATCGAGGGTCTCGATCAGAGACTATGGAAACAGGTACTCCATGCAATCTAATAACTTCTCTAATATACAGCTCTACATACTTTTCCATAGAGAAATCCGTTCTAAGAGGAAGGAAATGCGCTGACTTAGTTAATCGATCAACAATTACCCAGATTGATTCTCTTTTGTTCGGGGTCAAGGGTAACCCCGAAACAAAATCCATCGTAACATTTTCCCACTTCCATTGAGGAATGAAAAGCGGTTGCAATAATCCTGATGGAACTTGATGCTCGGCTTTGACTTGTTGACATATCAGACACTTAGACACAAATTCGGTGATGCTTCGCTTCATCCCTGACCACCAAAATCGATCCTTCAAATCCATATACATCTTGGTTCCACCCGGGTGCATCGTTAACGGACTGCAATGAGCCTCTTTCAATATTTCTTTCTTCAACTCCTCATTGTCGGGTATCACAATTCTTCCTTTGAAATACAAATTTCCATCTGACTTAACCTCAAAGTCTTTAATCTCTTTGTTCTTTACTTGCTCAATTCTTTTCAAACACCTTTCATCTTTACTTTGCAATTCTCCTATTCGTTCCAACCATGCTGGTTTAAGGTTTAATTCCGCACAAAGACCACCGTCTCCCGTTAAAGATAATCTTGCATCCATAGCTCGTAAAGCTGCAAACGTCTTTCTACTCAGAGCATCTGCTACCACATTAGCCTTTCCGGGATGATAGTCAATTATCACATCGTAATCCTTTAAGAACTCTACCCATCTACGTTGCCTCAAATTCAATTCTTTTTGAGTCATCAAGTACTTCAGGCTCTTATGATCCGTATATAAGTAACAACGCTCCCCATAAAGATAATGACGCCAAATCCTGAGAGCGAATACTACAGCAGCCATTTCTAGATCATGTGTGGGGTAATTCCTTTCATGTGGTTTCAACTGTCTCGATGCGTACGCTACCACTTTTCCTTCTTGCATTAATACACACCCCAACCCGTTATGGGATGCGTCACTGTATACTACAAAATTCTTGCCAGATTCCGGTTGAACCAATATCGGAGTTTCCGTCAAAATTCTCTTTAAAGCTTCGAAGCTTTCTTTACATTCAGAAGTCCAAACAAAGGATACGTTCTTTCTCATTAGCTTTGTTAGAGGCAGCACAATCATCAAAAAATTCTTAACGAATCTTCGATAGTACCCGGCAAGTCCCAGAAAACTCCGAACTTCAGACACATTCTTAGGAACTTCCCAATCCATTATAGCTTTAACCTTTTGAGGGTCTACTCTAATCCCAACTGCTGAGATCACATGCCCCAGGAAAATTACTTCCTTTAACCAAAACTCATATTTAGACAATTTGGCATACAACTTTTTATCTCTTAAAATTTGCAAGACGATCCTCAAATGTGTGCTATGCTCTTCATGGGATTTCGAGTACACCAGTATGTCATCAATAAAGACAACAACAAACTGGTCCAGATAGGGCTGAAAAATCCTGTTCATGAGATCCATGAAAGTAGCAGGTGCATTCGTTACTCCAAATGGCATTACGATGAATTCATAATGACCATATCTCGTTCTGAAAGCTGTCTTTGGAATATCTTTCTCCTGGATCTTCAATTGATGATAACCCGAACGTAGATCAATCTTCAAAAATACCGAAGCTCCTTTTAGTTGATCAAACAAATCATCAATGCGCGGAAGAGGATACTTGTTCTTGATGGTCACCTTATTGAGCTGTCGATAGTCAATGCAAAGACGCATTGATCCATCCTTCTTTTTAACAAATAACACCGGAGCTCCCCAAGGCGATACACTTGGTTGGATAAAGCCCTTCTCTAGCAATTCTTGTAATTGATTCTTTAACTCTTGCAATTCTTTCGGAGCCATTCGATAAGGTGCCATCGCAATCGGAGCTGTTCCCGACATTATTTCAATTTGGAATTCTACCTCTCTATCTGGAGGTAATCCTGGCAATTCAGCAGGAAAAACATCAGGGAACTCTCGAACTATTGGAATTTCCTCTAACCTTTTCTCTTGAGCTCTTGAATCAATCACATTTGCAAGGAAACCCTGACATCCTTGTAGCAATAATTTCTTGGCAGACATCACTGATATTACATTTGCTAAAGGATTAAACTTTTCACTGCTCACACTTATCTCTGTTCCTTCTGGACTTTTCAGAGTTACCTTTTTCAATCTGCAACTAACATCTCCATAATACCGGAACAACCAATCCATTCCCAGAATCACTTCAAACTCGTCAAAGGGTAATTCCATCAGATTAGCAGGGAATTCAATTCCCTGAACCTTTATGGGACACCCCTTACAGACTTTATTCACCCGGGCACTATGGCCTAACGGAGTTGTTACTATAATCTCATTACTCGTAGCTTCTAAGGAAATCCCCAACTCCTTTACTAACTTACTTGTAATATAAGAATAATTAGAACCCGGATCAATCAGTACCAGTACTAATTTATCATACAACTGAAAAGTACCTGCTATAATATCAGGATCATCACGGTCTTCACTTGTCTTTAGGTTGTATACTCGAGCAGTGGATCGAACTTCAGGTTGAGCAGAGAATTCAGACGGGTTCCTTCCTCTGCCTCTTCCTCGTCCTCTTTGTGAGAAGGAACCAGCTCTTCCAGATGGTGCCGGCTCACCAACAATCAAGGGACAATCCCGGACAAAATGTCCGGCCTCTCCGCATCGAAAACAAGTCCCAGCTGCCATACGACAATCCCCATAATGGTTTTTCCCGCAGTGCTCACACTGTTTCCTTTGACCCGGAGTAGATCTCCCAGCACCGGATTCCACTGACTGCGTCTGTCTAGTTCTTGCCTGACTTGATCCCCTAGCAGACGATGCAACTGATTCTGATCTAGTTTGTGATCGAAATCCCGAGTCTCTTCCCTTTTTTGTTGGTGTTGAACCAGAATAAGTAGTCGTCCTCTTTGATGTCTGAACTCTCGAGTCCCCAAATCTTTCATTCTGAGCCCTTTCAAGAGCTTTTGCACGATTGATCACCTCCTGGAACGAGGACATGTTTAATACTATCAACATTTCTTTAAGTCTAGGGCGCAAGCCCTCCACGAACCACTCGCAAGCATCTTTTTCAGTAGGCACAAGTTCAGCTGCAAACCTGCTCAGCTTATTAAACTCACATTCGTACTCATACACAGAGCGGCTCATCTGCTTCAAACTCATAAATTCCTGTTTCATTTGGCGGATAAACTGATCTCCAATATACTTGCTTTTAAATTCTTCTAAAAACAAAGACCAAGTCAACTGGTCGGTTGACATCCTCATGGTGACATTCGTCCACCATATCCTTGCCTGACCCCTTAATAGAGACACAGCTCCATCTAATTTCTCCACTTCGGAACAGTGGAGACCATCTAACATGATTTTCAAATCATTCAACCAAAGATCCGCTGACACCGGACCTTCCTCAGCTTCTCCCTTAAATTCGGGAGCTCCTAAACTTCTCAACTCTTTTGCTACATTAATTCTTGGAGTTAGTGGAACAGGAGGTTTTATGACTCGTCAGAATAGCGTCTAACGTTCTGAAGAACGTATCTTGATCTTGCACAGGCACTCCTTGAGATGCCTGTTCTTCACCTTGCCTGGCCAGGGCAGGTGAATTACTGCTTTCAGCATGCCTATCTTCTCCCGCTTCACTTCGGGAGCTATTATGTCCGGACATCTAATAAGAATAAACACATTATCCTATTAGCAAAACAGCATACTCATACTATACCAGATCAGAAGTTCTCACTATTAGTTGGCATGTATTCCATTTAAAGACTCCATAGACTCTGGTTTATGCCTAGAATCGGCTAAACCATAGCTCTGATACCATTAAATGTAACACCCCCAACCCATACCCGACCCGGATATGAGTCAGAGATACTACATTGACTTTAAAACACAACTCTTAATAAATAATAGTAAAAGGTTTGTACTTGTATTAAGAAAATACAATAATATACATACTGTAATATAAGTTTACCAAAATATTCAGAGCATACACAACTTAACCCTTTAATTACATGCCAACTGCTATTACATCACAAAATGACCTACTGATTAAGTTGCTTCTGATCTGATGGTTGCAGGAGTAATACTGTCCAGCTGCTTCACCTGTCTCTTCTAATTTCCCGGATCCTACGTGTGAAACACTCACACGCTAAGTCATCGACTTAGTGAGGCAATAATAATAAGGCAATGTAATGTAATCAAAATGTCAGGATCATATGATATGAGATGCAAACATGTACTTAATCAATATAGTATACTTCATCAATATCCATACCTGTAAGCGTATGACTGTAACATTCATTATTCTGTATTAATTAAGTTTATTGGCCCATGATAGCATATTGAGAACCTAAGGTATTTGAGTAATGTGAGGTTGTGCACTATGCTGTCACCACAGCTCGTATAAATGCACCGAAGTGCCCGTAGAATTGCACCGAAGTGCCCGTAGAATTGCACCGAAGTGCCCGTAGAATTATGTCCATAAGGACCACGTAGAATTCCTTAAGAATCATATACATATACTATGGATCAAGTATGTGTCTTTCAAGACTTCACACAGGTTCCAAAGGATATACATATGTCCTAAAGAACCGAGTATACCCTCTACCCTTGGCATGCCAACTATACCTATAGTTCTCATCTACATAACATGGGCTTATACATTTCCCGTAGTTCATATCGCGTAGACATAGTATTTCCATAACTTTAACACATAGGCATATCATTTACATACCTTTATCACATAGTGCATATAACTTTTTCTGCATATTCATGTCATGTAATACATTAAATACAAATTCATGTCATGTATCATAATATGGAATGTAATCATATGTCAAAATATGGAATCTAGACTTATCACAAGTCTAGAACTGAATATACTACTATTCATGCTATGCATATGCACTCACCTATACTTCTTTGCCTTTCCTCGATCGATCCTACTTGTAGATTGTTCCCGAACTCGAGTAGGCTCGGTATCTACATAAACATAATTTTTAAGATGATCATCAGACGTCTATGTCTTGAAATTAAGCTTTAATAGCTTACTAATTTAAAGAATTTATAGCTTAGTCTTGCTTTCTTTTCTTTCTTCTTCTTTTTCTCATGGGGGAATCGGTTCCCCCCCTGGGGGTATCGATTCCCCTCAAGCAATCTGGAATTTCATATACGATGATGAGGGGGTATCGGTTCCCCCCCTGGGGGTATCGATTCCCCTCTTGCATTCTGGAAATTCATTTCGTTGAAGGGGTATCGGTTCCCCTTGAATGGGTACCGATTCCCCTAACCCAGAAATCCTATTTTGAGCCCGGAAATCATCTAATTTCAGCTCAAACATACTTATTTCAATCCCTTTAACACTCTTAGCTCTCATACACTTACTTAAACTAATTATTAACCATTCAATACCTCTAAAACTAAGAAAACTCCTCATCCATATAGAATTGAAGAATCTTACTCCAATTTCAACTTGTTCTAATTTCAATTCTATTACTTCATACTTCTTAATTAGCTTATTGACAAGTCAAAAAAATCTGATTCAAACATCAAAAACTCATTCCTATCAAGATTTCATCTAAAAACTCATTTTCCAAATCATTCTCTAAATCACTTATCTTGTTGTTTTAATGTCATATAAGGTTTCCTTTATCTTATATAACATACCAACTTTCATTTCCAATCTTAACAATCAAAGAAACTACCAAGTTCAGTTTCTTACCTATAATTGCAAGCCCACGGTTGGAGGAGGAAGAGAAGAAAGTAAGGAAGAATGAAGAAGAAATGGGAGGTTCTGGAACCTAAAATCACACGTGGTTCTCATATACCCCATAACATCTTATTTTAATTAAAATTTCCTTCCAAATGACCATTTGGTCCCTACCTTCATTTCATATTTACTAACCTTTATTTTTAAACTATATAATCATTCTACTTTAATCCCCAAATGTTGAAACTTTGCAAATCAATCACTCACCCGACATGGAGGATGTTACAGTTCTAGATAAGAGAATGAACGAGATAGCATCTAATGAGAATATGACCTCACTTTAGTATATCGAGCTATGTTCATGTGTAGCTAGGCTACCTTAGTTGCCTTAGTGGGGCATTGTCAGTGTTATACGACATTTAGGCCCTCAGTTATGCATTTGTAGTTGCACCAGTCCAATAAAGCAATTATCCATAAAGCTTGACTTGATGTTATGTGATACCAAGTCAATGCTTCAGTTGAGTGGGAATTATCGATGCTATGTGATACTAGGATTCCCTTTCAATGATCTACTTGATGCTATCTGATACTAGGAGATCATTCAGTAGCTTAAAGGGGATTTCACTAATGTTATGTGATACCGTTACCCACTCCCAACAGTCTAGTATCTGAAGTTATATGAGACCAGATACTAGCAGAGCATCGCATTCAGATAATGCACAACAGTGTTAGTGTTGAATTCAGATAATGTATAGCAGTGTCAGTGTCGTATTAAGATAATGCACAACAGTGTCAGTGTCACATTCAAATAATGCACAACAGTACGTGTCATGTGACACATTTAAGTATGCACAACAGCTACAATCAGGGTGGGGAAAGACCTAATAAAGGTGTACTCATGGCGATGCCCTTAACAGAGGATTAAGGGAAGCATGGGACTTCTATTTTAGCGATAAAACAGTTTAACCTTAAGTAGGTAGTACTTGATTATGACCATGCATGTACCTACTGCTTAGTATCGTGTCTAGGGATGGCAACTCAACCCGAACCCGACGGGTTCCGACCCGATCAGGTCAGATTTTTTAAAAAAAATATCGGGTTCGGGTCAGGTCGGGTCAGGTTTTTTTTAATGCACTGTTCGGGTCGGGTTTAGGGTGAAAAAAATCCGAATCGACCCGACCCAAAAAATATATATAATTTTACCCTATATATTTAGGGGTAATTACAATATTACCCCTCTATATATAATTTTTTTCAATTAATTCACTGTTTTTATTGAATAAAAATATTTTTTATTATTTCGGGTCGGGTCGGGTCACGGGTGAAGGACCCTTTCTTCTCGGGTCGGGTCAGGTGACCCAAAAACCCGACCCGACCTGACCCATTGCCATCCCTAATAGTGTCTTTAACATGTTTATGTTTATGAGACTCATAATGTTGCTCTAGATTAGCGATTATATTATTGGGCTTTGTAAGCTCAACGTTCAAATATTTTTCGTTCGTAGGTTTTTAGCTTGAGTCGTTCGTGGAGCACCATCACTGCAGGACTTCCAGCATCTTTCCCGGAGTATTGTACTATAGCTTTAGTGGACATTTGTATTCATAGAACCTTGCTCATGTATTTGGTTTATCGAACTATGAGTTTGTATTATTTTAGTTTTAAACAATGTGTCACGGAACTTCGGTTTATAGATGTGTTTTATAACTGTCATGTATATTTATTTTAATACCATGTAGTATGTTTTGAAATGAAAATGAACAAAATTTGAAAACCAGATATTGTCTCGATAACCTAGTGTGTCACTTTAAATCCAATCGGATTTAGGGTTCTACAAATTTTAACAATGAAATATATTGTTTGTTCTCATTTCTTTGATTTCTTCTTAATAATGAAATGTTTGAACAAAAGTTGTATACAAAAAATATGAATAAAAGTGTCAGGTCAAGACTTATTATACATACAGATTCAAAGGTTTGTTTAAAAATTGACGTTTTATCTAGGGTTAATCAATCATTTCACTCTATTAGTAGGGGTGTACATTCGGTTAAAATGGTGGCCGATCGAACCGAATTAACCATAACTGAATTAACCAAACTTTTTTTAACCGTTAACCGAACCGAAATTTTTTTCGAACATATTAACCGAACCGAATAAATTTCGGTTAATTCGGTTAATTTTGAATTAACCGAATTTTTTTTAAAATTTTCTAATTTATATAAAAATTAAATATTTTTTAATTCAAAAAAAGTTTATAATTAATTTAAATAATATATAATTATAAAATAAAAATTTTAGATAAATTTTTTAATTAATTAATATTGATTTAAGTTTAAAAGTTATTGGATCTTAAATTATTAATTGGGTTTTAAATGGTTTGGGCTTAGCCCATATGTTATATATAATATATTTAATATTTTTTAATTAAAAAACAGTTTACAAATAATTTAAATAATATATAATTATAAAATAAAAAATTTATATAATTTTTTAATTAATTAATATTGATTTGAGTTTAAAAGTTATTGGATCTTAAATTATTAATTGGGTTTTAAATGATTTGGGTTGAGCCCATATGTTATATATAATATAGTTAATATTTAAAATTTAATTTCGGTTAATTCAGTTAATTAACCGAATTCGAACCGAATTAACCGTTAACCGAATTCTAAAAATTTTCTTAACCGTTAACCGACCGAACTAATTCGGTAACCGAACCGAATTAACCGAACTAATTCGGTTCGGTCGGTTAACCGAATTATTTCGGTTATTTGAACACCCCTATCTATTAGTTGAAAATATTTCAAATATTATAAATTGTATTTACTATTAAATAGTAATATATAATCTTTTAATGGGTTAAGATTTGTTATATAGTATAAAATTTAAAAAAATTACATTTTTTAATAGATGGATGAATAGAAACGAACGGCTCATATTAAATTTTTTAAATAAGAATAACCTATTAGAAAAATCTATGAAAGAATGTTGTTATTTACCAATAATTTAAAGAATTAATAAACAAAAAGGTAGAGATGGCCCCAAGAACAAAAGGAATCACTCGCGCAAGCTTAAAGAAAGTGATAACATGATTCTTTTGGTCATTTTGTCTTTTGATGGTCATCTTCACTAAGCTTAAAGTAATGCGTGATACACTAAAAATTCATAAATGTCGGGATTTAGATTCTAAATTTAGTTTATATAAATTAATTAAATTATTAAAGTTAAAATTTATTAAAGTATTTTTTAAAATTCAAAAGTAAATTGTTAGTTTAAGAAAATAATTATAAAGGATAATGACATAAATTCAAACTCAAAAAGTGTACTTATTAAGAGATAGTACTTTGTGTATTTGAGCAACTGTATCTGCAGCAAAATGTGTCGTTATCAATATCTAAATAAGATTATGAACAGACGTTACTTTGTAATAACATTAGACTATTAAGATTGTTCTCTCTTGATGTAACGGGTTTCAACTGAAGGATTGAAATAGTGAATGAAAACAAAGAATATAAAAATAAAAAGCAAAGATGAAGAAAGAAAGAGAATGCATGGAAAAGAAGAAAGTTGAAGATATGATTCCAATTTTGGTTGCTCAAGAAACAAGGGCAATGGCCCCTTGAGCCAAACAAATGGTCGGCTAAAAGATCCTCACTCAACAAATCCTGCATTGCCATTAACGAATTTCGCACTAACATTTTTTTTATTCTCCTATAATCACAACCACTTGTTATTCTCTCGTGAATGTCCATTCAATTCCATCATATAATTGTTCTTCCTAGGAGAAAATTTGTTGGCCTTTAACGAAGTTTTCCTCAACCCCATAAGTGAAATATTATATAGGGTTAATATAAAAAATATTAAATTATACTCTTTTTACTATTTAGTTGCCTAATTATTTTTTTATTCAATACATGTACCTATCGTTCAAACTTACACTTTAAAGTACTTGAACCATCATAGCCATTAAATTTCATTGTTAAATAATATGTGTTACATTTATAAAATTTTTATTTTTAAATAAAAATATTATACAAATAAATAAAAACAACATGTGTATCCCATTTCTCCCCCTCCCTGCATTTTTTTTTCTTAAACAACGGTCGATCAAACAGTCGACTGTTATAGTCGACCAAATAGTCGACTGCCATGATCGATCAAAAGAATTTAAGATTTTTTTTAGAGATTTGAATGTTTAAGATTTTAGGAATTTAGGGTTTTAAGTTTAGAAATTTAAGGATTAAGGTGATGGTTAGTCATTGGGTAGACGACGACTGAAGTGGTTGTTCGTCGATGATGGCGATCATGGTGGCAACGACGACAACGATGTCTGGTGTTTGAGATTTAAAATTTAGATTTTTTATTTTTTATATTTAAAAAAGTTTGGAGTTTTTTAAATAATTTTTTAACTTTTTTATTTTAAATAAAAAAATTTTAAATTTCTATAAATGTAACACATGTCATTTAACGTGTAATTTAACGATGGTGACACTTCAAGCACATAAAAATGTAATGTTATAAATGTAAAACACTTGAATTGATTTGAAAATAGTTTAAACACCTAAATAAAAAAATTTGAGTATTTTTTATATTAAATCTATTATATGTGATGAAAATTTGGAAAACTCCTTTATCTTTAACGGTCAACTACTCTGCCCCAACTGATTTGTCTTTTGCTACCATATTCTTTTCTTTTAATATTCTTTTATTGGTCTCAATTAATAATAATGACTCTACTTTGATTTTAAAAAAATACTCATTAAATGCACGAATCAATTTAGTTAAGTGGTTAAAAGAATCGTTGTTGTTATTAGATCAGGTCACGAGTTCGAGCACTAACGGCTGCAGCATAGTGATTGAACGTTTATTATCAAATATCTAAGAGTATTTAGAATATATATTACTTTATAATCACTTTAATTTAATAAAAAAATATTCATTAAATCATGCGAATACTTGAGGTATAAGAAACGGATTAAGTTGAAAAAAGGGCAGTAATTATACCAAATCTAAGCCTAATAATATATACTTATAATGCAATTTACTTGAATCACGTAAATTTCATCCAAATAACAGTTATTAAATCCCACAATTTTCAGCAACAATGCATTTTTAAGAAAAATATTTTTTAATTTATCCATAATTTAAGAAAAATATTCTTATCGTAACATTCAAGAGACCTATAAATTCAAATGTGCTCACATGTAATAACTTTTGATTTAAACGTTGGGACTGCAAATGGTTTAAAGATTATAATTTATAACTTAAAAGGTTTACATTAATCCTATTAACAATATAACTGATCATTTTTCATTAGTTTAATTAAAAATAACTAAATATAAATCAAATTCAACCAACAAGGTCTAGGGTTTGGTGGGATGATCACATGCAAAAGCAAAATGAAGGTGAGGAACTTAATTTGATCACGCTTCCTACGATTTGTTGTTCAACAACAAAGCTATGTGTTATATGTGACGTGTTCCCTTTCATCAAATTAAATGCTTCCCTCATTTATTTTCTATTTCTATATTTGTCTTTGTTGTTTAGTCCACTAAACCTTATTTTATGCTGACTGATTTAGATAAATGAATTTTTTAATATAAATAAATCGTGAAGTCAAACTTATTAAGTGACCTCAATGATAAAAATGAAATGTTATTCTCTGTAGAGATTCTAGTTTCAAGCAAATATGTACGTAGAGTGTGTGCGCTATCAATTGAATAAAAAATTATGAACATATACTACCTTTGTAATCACCCTAAACTATTGTAATAGACCAACTTTTATAATGAACAAATTTATTTATTAATATATGATTTATAGTAAAATATTCAAAAATTTAATATATTTATTAATACAAAAAATATATGATAATGAACAAATATATTAAAATAGACCAGCTTGATAATGAACAAATTTATTTATTAATATATTATTTATACAAAAAAATCAAAAACTTAAAGGATAAAATACACAAATGGTCCTCCGACTATATGACATTGCTTTGTTGAGTATCTCAACTATTAAAAGTTATAAAATAGTCTCTTAACTATAGGATGTTGCTTTGTTGAGTCCCTTGAATATTAAAAGTTATAAAATGGCTACCCGACTATTCATTATATTTCAAACTCGTCATTTTTATTAAAAAAAAATCAACGACCGTCTGAGTTGGATGTTAATCTATTGTTTATGATGTGATAGTCATTTGGGATTCTGATATTATATTTTATCATATCTTAGACAACAAATTAACATCTAGCTCAGACAGTCGTCAATTTTTTAACGTAAAAAGATAAATTTAGAACATAATGAATAGTCGGGTGACCATTTTATAACTTTAATTAGTCGAGAGACTCAACAAAGCACCATCTTATACTCACATGACCATTTTTGTAACTTTTGATAATCAGGAGACTCAACAAAGCAACACCGTATAGTTGGGGGACCATTTCTATACTTTGGCCAAAATTAAAACACTTAAAAGTCTAAAGTCTTTTGTTAATCTATCAAGACTTTAGTGATAAAATATTTTTTTCTAATTTTAAAACTAAATGTGGTTCTTATTTAAAATGAAACATTTATATTATTTAAAATAAAATTTGTAAAAGCAAACAAGACCTATCGCTTTCACATCTAGGTTTGATGGTATATATAATATATAAATACATAAACGTGGAAGTGGATTGATGGGAACAAATTCTTAAAACCTTGACTTTTTTTCTTTCTTTATTTTAGTGAAAAAATTGCGACTTTAAAGTTTACACATCTGTATTTGACGAAATGGAAGTGTATACAATTTATTCATTAGTCGAGTCCACTATAACGTACTAACAATGCACGGCGTAATACGTGGCCCGATGAATGCGGTTCACGGGCCCCATTGCCCTTAATTTTGGTCTTTCTTTTTTCCCTTTGAAAATTTGCTGTTCTTTTGGGAATCTTCAGTCTCTAATTACTGTCTATTTGTAAAACAATCTCCAAAATTAACGTAAAATGGGTAAAATTAAGAGAAAATGAATGTTAAAAAATGGGGGTATGAGATGATAATAAGGGAATTAACAATATTTTTGTAGTGCAAGTGAAGTCCATTTGAAATTGATTTGGATAAAGTAGATAGTATTTATTGACAGAGACAGATGTAAGATTTTGTTAGATGATGAATTTATAAAAATTTAAGAGAATAAATTTACAAAATTTAATCCCTCGACTTTCATTTCTTTACAATTTACTTTTAAAATATAATAAAATACAGTAAAATGTTCAATAAATGTCGATACTTCTTTTAAAATTGTCAATCGCGGTAAGACTCATCATATTTTCATAAATAAATTTTTATAATTCCAATTTCTTTAATTACTTTTTCAATATAAAAATTTCATTGAATGATTCGTGTAAGGTGGCATCATTAGAATTTAGAAGGAAATCTATGGGTGCATGGGTTGACCCCCCACTTTTCCCTCCAACTGAAGCTTCAAAAGAAGGGAAAATGGAATAAAAGGAGAAGGAAAGGTAGATATTGTTGGGGGCAAAAGAAGTGAAATAGTGCAAATGATGTCGCAACTTGTAACTTAAGCAATACAATTCCATATCAGCCCTTGAGTTCAACCACCAATCTTCACAATTCCACTCCACGCCCCCTTTATCGAAGGACAATCATGCCAATTTCATATTAATTTGATCATTTCTAACCTTTACGTATTTTCATTTAACCTTATCAAATAATTAACCATGTTTTTTTAAAATATATATATGTGACATATACAGTGACAGTTTTTTTTGTAGAATTCAGACAAATTTTTTAAAACGTGGTAATGAAATTGAATGGAAACAAGGTTGAACAGTTTGTTGGGATTTCCTGAAAAAAAAACAAAATAAATGTGATAATGAAAATATATGATTGAACTTTGAATGGGATTACCGCCGAGATGAAACATGAATGAGTAAATTGAAAACAGGGGAAATCTCACTGCTGTAATTAAAAAGAAACTGCATAATTAGAGTGATGATAATGATAATAGTAATCTGGGATCTGCAAAATTTTCCACTTTTTTTTTTTTTAATAATGTTAGGTTATATGTTCCCTCTCTTTTTCTCTCACCTCACACTCCATAAATACCACCCTCACACCCTCGCCTCCTCGTTCATATTTTAGCTTTCTACACTCTTTTCTTAGTCAAATATGGCAATTTGGGGTATTGCCTACTTCCTTCCTTTGATTCTCATTTTCCAAGCTGTTGAAGCTAGAATCCCCGGTGTTTACTCCGGTGGCGCGTGGCAAAGTGCCCATGCCACTTTCTATGGCGGCAGTGATGCCTCTGGAACAATGGGTAATTCGAAATTTTCTCCATTTTTGTTATTTAAAGTTTAAACCAAGAAAATGCTTTTTAAACACGGTTTTAATGATTTTTTTCAGGTGGAGCTTGTGGCTATGGAAACCTTTACAGCCAAGGATATGGAGTGAACACAGCAGCTTTGAGCACTGCTCTGTTCAACAATGGGTTCAGCTGCGGTGCCTGTTTTGAGATGAAATGCGCCAGTGATCCACAATGGTGCCATTCTGGTAGCCCTTCCATTTTCATCACCGCAACCAATTTTTGCCCTCCCAATTATGCTCTTCCCAACGACAATGGCGGTTGGTGCAATCCTCCTCGCCCTCACTTCGATCTCGCCATGCCCATGTTCCTTAAGATTGCCGAGTACCGTGCCGGCATTGTCCCAGTTTCTTACCGCAGGTAAACGACGACACTGTGTTTTTTAATCTGAAACCGGTTGAGTTCCCCGCGTTATTTAACATTTCCCGAGATACAAACAGAAAAAGTAACTCTCTTTTTCTTTTTTTCGTAGGGTGCCATGCCGGAGAAAGGGCGGAATAAGGTTCACGATAAACGGTTTCCGATACTTCAACTTGGTGCTAATCACGAACGTGGCAGGCTCCGGTGACATCGTGAGGGCAAGCGTGAAAGGGTCGAAAACAGGGTGAACGAGCATGAGCCGAAACTGGGGTCAAAACTGGCAATCCAACGCCGTTTTGGTGGGGCAATCTCTTTCATTCAGGGTCACCGGCAGTGATCGTAGGACTTCTACTTCGTGGAACATTGTCCCTTCCAATTGGCAGTTCGGGCAAACGTTCGCCGGCAAAAATTTCAGGATCTAAATATAAATTTTATATCTAAGAGGGGGGCCTTTGGGTTTTAACACTTGGTATTTACTTTCCGGGCAAGTATGGGAAAGTGCGTGTGGTCAATATTGTTTGACAGTGAGGGGAAATGGGCTTTTTACTTTTCCTTTTTCGGGGGTGAAAGGGTCAGGGAGAAATGAAATGGGGACAGCTGATGTGGCTTGGAAAGAAGTTGTAGCCCGCAGCTTAATACTTTTTTCTTTGTATTGTTGTTTAGTTTAATGAAAGAAAGTGTGATTAATTTACATTAAATATCAAAAAAGAGTCCTGATTCCTCTCTTAAAATAGTTGGCATTGTAGGGGGAAAGAGATAAAATAGATTCCTCATGCAATTTGCAATTGAGTGTATGTTTTGGACTGCCCAAGGCTAAGACAAAAAATTTGGATATTTTGGTGTACTTTGTTTTTCATATTAATGCCTACGCATGTTATTTCATCTTCCAAATATTAATTAAACTCGAAAGATATGATTTGATTAAAATAACTAAAGACCCACAAATAATGTTAATATCGAGGATGTCATTAAAAATCCATGTCTTTAAATGTTCAATAAGTTGCATTTAGAGATGGTAATGGGATCATTTGGATCGAGTTTGAATAGGATCATTTTTTTTAATTTAGATTATATTCAATTTAAGTTTGATTTAGATCAATCGTTCAATGTTTCAAATTTAATCATTATTTAAGAATGATAGTTTAACTTGAACCCGATTTTAGGAGGTGCGTTAGTGTTGTTGAAAAATAAATTTTTGTATCCCGATGTGTTAGCACTGACAAGTATAATTTAAATTAATAAGAAAGAGCAGGAACAAATAACCGTATCGTCAAGGACGGAACTAAGATTTTAGTTCAAGGGGACAAAATATAATTAACAATAAAAATATGAGAAAAAAATAAATTCAAGCATTAAAATCTTTAAATCCAAACATTAAATCCAATCATTAAAATTATACAATTGAAATTATCAATAAAATATTTTAAATTCAAGCATTAAAATCTTTAAATCCAAGCATTACTGATATATGCGAAGTAATTCTTTTGTGAAAGTAAGAAATTTAAAGTTAAGAAACAAGGAGCAATAAGATTAGTCATTTAAGTACTAATGAATGTATCTTCAATTAATGTGTGACACAAATTAAGTGGCCTATATGGTAAATGAATTGTTGTTATTCCTTGAAGACCCGGGTTCAAGCACCATAGATGCTAGGGGTGTGAGCATTCAATGTCGAAAGGTTGAAAGTTATGTTTGAATAGATATTGTCTTATACTTATCCCAGATTAATAAAAAAATAAAGAAATTAATGTGTGTATATATATATATATATATATTTGGTGACATTAAATTAATATATATTAAAAATGAGTGATTCTTCCCTCAATTACTACAACGAAGAAATAGAAACATACTTGTCAAAGCATCATTAAAAATATTGGCTCAACCATCTAATTCGTGAAAGTTCGAGTAAATTATATGTTTAGTATCTAAACTATCAATTTTGGTTCGTTTTTATAACTAAACTTTATTTTTTTTAAACCATATCTAACGCTTAGTTTTTGTTTCATTTTAGTGATCGTTAAAAACTTAACATTAAGTTTTTAAAAAAATTGAAAGTTTAGCTACTAAAACAAACCAAAATTAATAGTTTATGTACTAAATATGTTAAGTTTTTAATGGCGGATACTAAAATAAAAGAAAAAAATAAACGGCAGGTATGATTTTGAAAAAATAAAAAATTTAGGTAATAAAATAAATCAAAACTGATAGTTTAGATACTAATCGCGTAGTTTACTCGTTTACTGTTAATTAAGATTTTTGGGCTTTCTAGGCTTATGTAATTGAGTTTGGGTCTGTTGGCTAGTTTTTAGAGTTAATTCGGCTGTGTTTTTTGTTGGGTTTGGGTTTAGTTGAATGAACATGTTTTTGATATATATTTGTGGCTAAATTGGCCCATTAGGCCAGGCAGTATATTTAAATGGCCCATTAGGCCACACAAAATTTTATTTTGGGATCTATGACAAACACTATAGTGCAAGTCAAATTCGTCTTGCCGAGGTGACGAGTTTACCCAAATAATAATTTTAAATGGTCCAAGGTAAGTGAGTCCAGTGGGGTCCAATATTATAATATATTTCTATGAACTCTTCAAGTCGATTTTTCCGCTAAAAATTAGTTTTTCAAAAATTAGTAATTAACTTTTAAATTATAATAAATTTAAAAAATATATGTGGAACTCATCACGTCGACATGACGAGTTTCTTTGGAATTTAAAATCAACTAGTCGTTGGGCAACGGGCAGAAGCAAAGGTTAGAAGAAACGGTCATATTAGAACCCGTCACGTTGATGTGACAAGTTTCACGAAATTTTTGAAAAATCTAGTCGTTTATAGTAGTTGGGTTTGTCGTTATAAAGAAGGGTTTGGGTTTTGGGATTTTTATTATGTCTTGTTAAGAAGAAAAAACACTTGAGAAAATTTATTTTTTTGAAGAATTCCTCAAAATGTCTGTCTGAGATTAAATGTGAAGCCTTGATGATGTCCATATTTCCTTGCTTGCACTCACTCTGGAAGAAGAACATGACATTTTTGAACAAGGAAATACACTTAAAAATAAAATCCACATGAGGCAGAACAATCCAAATTGTATCCAGCCACATTTCTTCGTGGTTTTAAGGTAAACTCGACACTAATTTTGACGTTGATTAAATGTTAGAGTCCTAAAACGTGTACTTTTCATTTTTTGAGTGGTGAATCGATTATTACGTTAAAAGATGTCGCTTACCAACTCAATGTTTCAATTAATGGTGCAACACTTGTGAGGTAGAACAATTACAACTGATTCGATATTATTGAGGAAGTTTTGGGAAAGCGACCACCGCCAAATGTCTTCGACAGGATGCAAATACAAATAACTTGGTTGGAGTCTGAATTTCAAGTGAATCAAGACTCTACTGAGGATGAGGTCAAAGTTGCAGCCCGATCGTATCTTCCCCAATTGATTGAAGGGATATTGTTACTAGATAAATATGAGAATTTGGCACACACTCAGTATCTTCTGATATTGAATAATTTCATTGAGGGTTGTAAAACTAGTTGGGCCTCAAAGATTTTGATATTGTTATACCGGAAACCTTGTAAGACTATAATCATTGAAAGGGGACAAAAAGATGATGTAGCAAGTTGTTTAGTCTTGCTATAGTCCTAGTGTGGTATTAGTTCCCGTTTTACACCAATTACATCAAACTTGGTTGAGTTTTCTTATATTTATTTATTATATTATTTAGATGGCGACATAAAATTACCTAGCCCAAGTTGTCGGTGCAACAAAAATTGATTTACGAATGAGGACTAATATCGCGATCGATATACGGTAAGAATTATTTTAGTAAATTATTTAAATTTTTATTTATTTATAATTTATACTAATTTTTATAATTTAATTAATGTTTACAGTTTTGTTGGATTCTGTATTGTGAGTCAGAGATCTACTAGTTATTGTTACCAGGATTTTTTTAAGGCTCAGAGTTGTGGTATGCCGTAACGACTTTGTTTCATTTTTCCCATTGTTGAGATGCACACCGTAGATAGAGTGTTACGCCAGTTTACGTCCCATCAATCAATTTCTACGTAAATATTTGAGATGGACAAGCTCCATAGAATTGATGCACATGGGAAACATAAAGAGAATTGGTCGAGGAAGCATGTTGTATACATTCAACAATGGAATGAGCGACATCTATCTACACCTATACGTTTCAAGATTACAGATGTTGATCATGATTTTCAAATATCTCCCTACCTCTGAAATTATGAAACTGACACAACAGGCCCCTTCGGGGAGAGATCGACGAGTTGCAACGAAGGATTTTTGAAGTGGTTTTGCAATGATTTTATGAAATGTTAAGAGTCGCCACCAATCATTTTAAGGTGCGATTTGAACACCATAAAAAATAAGGTAATTTAATAAAACATTTTTTTATCAAAATACCAAGTTTGGGGTCTGTGAAAACCAAAAATAAGTTTAGGAGTCAGTTAAGCGTGGAAAATGGTTAGCACCCACATAATGCCAAAAATTGGTACCTAGTTGATTACCATATATTTTAGAATTTAGAAATTTGGAGTTTGAATCTTTATTTAATTTAGAAATCATTATGGATGCAAAGTTGAAAAGGGTGCTTGTTTATTAAAGTCAATAATATTCACTGCTAGCATGAATGTGGGAGATCAATTATTGTGCCCAATAACCGGACATTTCCTCGAGATTTAAAAAATGAAGGGTTTTTTTAAAATGATGTTGACCTACATCAGGAATTACCAGTAGTCACCCCTATAGCATGATTGTGGAAACTATACCATTAATTCCTTAACAAGTCAACATTGCCTGGTATTTGAAAAAGAAATGCAATCAATCAACAGATTTAAGAACCTAATTATACTAAGTGAGTTTATTAAAAGATTTCCTAACCTAAGGTGTCAAATTATGAAATTAAAGAACCTAATGGACTAATGAAGTCTCTAATACTAACCCTGTTATTTTTATTAACCAATTTTGGAATGGATAATTGATTTGAGAATTTAGGCAATTTCATGCGAAAGCCCAAATCGAATCACCCCTAATTAAAGGACTAAGATGAAATTAAACCTAGTGTCAAGACTCAAATTGTTAATCTAATCAATTATGTCAATTGGAAAACCTAATTAAAGCTTAGGGCTAAAAAGTGAGAAACCTAAAGTCAAGGGACTAAATCTAAACTAAGGCTCTAGTAATTAACCTGATTAAATATTTTAATCGGAAAGTCAATTTGAATCATTGAGCATGAAGGTAAGGACCAAATTGAAAATTCTCCTATTTTAAAGGACTAAAATGTGAAGAATCTAAATCTAAAGGATTAAACTTGAAGTCTAATTAAAGGAAAGATAAAACCTATAATAAAGTATAAATTAAATTAAAATTAGCTACCATAATTAATACCTACCTGAAAAGCAACAAGACAAATAAAGATTAGAATGCTAATTAAAACACCTTAATTAAAATAAATAATTTAAAAGAAAAAGAATAAATAAATAAATTTAAATAATTGAATGAATAAAAATTAAATAAATACACAGTTGAAGATATTGATTCGAATAACCTGAAAATGATAAAAACGAGAAATTAGTAAAATAATTTAAAATAAGGGTTAAATTGAAATAAAATAAAAAATAGGGCCTAAATTGTAATTAGATGAATCAATTTCAGATTAGGGACTAAATTACAATTTACAGAAATGATTAGGGATTAAATATTAAATAATTATATGAATTAAACAAATGACTAAATTGAAATAAATACAAAATTAAACATGCAATTGAAGAATTAAAACATGGACCAAAATGTAAAAAATAGCTAATGTTTAGGGACCTTAAAAGAAATAAACCAAAAGTTAATAATGAAATATAAAATTAGTAAATAGCAAGATTAAGACATTTAAATTAAAAATAAATAAATAAACCAAAATTAGGAACTAAATTGAACACGAGAGAAAACTACAAGGACCGTAAAGAGGGTTAGACCCTTGGGACCAAAACGCACAGGTGAGGGAGCCAAAACGTTGCCGTTTGGTTTGGGTATAAAACCCTTTTTTGGCTCATTTCTCCTCATTTATTGTCTTTCCCTTCTCTCTTCTCTTCTCTTCTCTTCTCTTCACTTCACTTCACTTCACTTCACTTCACTTCTCTACCCTCTCTTCAAACCCAGAAATCGATGATGGTGACCAAAAACCGCACCGCCACCATTTCCAATGGTCGTTCGAGCCTAAAATTTTCAAGATGGCTCTCCTCGACGCTGTGATTTTAGAATGAAATAAGGTTGAGACCCTTCAACTTTCGGTTCTTCGATATACCTTCTTCGTTGTTGGAGTTGTTTAATTTCTTGTTTGATTGTGTTGTATTATTTTTCACCAATTAGAATTAGAGATGTTTTTAACGAGACTTACAATTCGACGCAAACGCTCCTTTGTTTAATTGAATAAAATCAATTTTGCCGAGGAAAAAAGAGTGTCAAATCTTCTCTATTTTGTACTTTATATTCACCCTTCAGGTGCCCTCACGCCTTGAGCATGAATGACCGTACAATTTATCATCTTTGTTAACTCATCATTTAAGGAATCTTTCTAGAAATCCTTTCACAGTTGGTTACTACGACTTTCCAAAGTGTAATCCGCACATTCAGAGTAGCGACAACCTAGATTATAAAAACTATTAGAGTGCAACGAATCGAGTGAGTTTGCTATGTAAAATGATGATTAGGGATGGTAAACGGATATAGTTTCGTGGATTCTGCATCGTACCCGTTTCAATTGGGGCGGAGATGAGTATAATTTTAGCTGGTAGTGGGCGGATGTAGATTTAGAAAGTTGTACCCGTCACAGGTGGTGGGCGGGTACGCGTCCACCCGTCCCGCATCCACCCGCCCCGCATCCGCCCGCCCAACTAAATATCCATTAAATTTTGGACCATTGTGAATTTAGGTGTAATTTTAGAGACTAATTTATAAATTCTAATATTGTATAAGATATAATATGTAATTTAACCAAATATTAGGGACATTTAGTCTTTAATCTGATCTCTTCTTTAGTCTTTAATCTCGTTACTGCGTCGATCTTTCCTGGTCTCCACTCTTCAGGTACGTTTCTTCTTCTTCTTTAATCTTTAATCTTTAATCTTTAATCTCTGTGCCCCAAATCTACAAAAACCCAACTTTGATTCCTATATTTTGCTTGTTTCTCGAGCAGAAAAATAAAAGAAAAAAGGTGTTTCCTTTCTGCAGTTTTACCTTCAAACTTCACACTGTAAAACTTAGCCACTTTCTGTCTCGGCTGTCAAAGCTTGTTAGATTCTTTTTCTACAGTTAAAACTCAGGTATTTTCTCTCTTTCTCTCAAGACCTATGATTTAAAAATTCCAATTTTTTGCTTGTTTCTCGAGACACAACGTATACTTCCATTTCGTTTTTTTCTTCTAATTTCATTTATCAAATGCTGATTTGAGATGGGTATTTTTTTAACTTCAGTGATGTTTTCAAAATTTTGAAGTTTTAATTAGAGGGTAAAAAGTTCTAGAAGCTTTATCAAGATTTTGTTTAAAAGCGAGTGATGTAGGATAAGTAAGTAGAAGAGACACTGTAGAAAATGGATGGGAAATCTGAAATTAAATGAAAATAGTGAGTGAGTGGTTGGATGAAATTTGAGGACAACCTAACCACAAAGTCAACAAAAGACTAAATTAAATATAGAGATGAAAATGAACAACGTTGATTTGAAATTTAAATCATCATAATTATTAATTATAGTGTGCTTAATATATATATATATATATATATATATATATTATTCTTTTAAAACAATTTAATTTAATGTTTATATTATCTAGATTTTTTTACATACATTATTATAATATTTCTTAATAGACATGTTTTTTTATGTTTGTTGCTTATGTATAACTTAAGTTTGCTGTCAGGCGGGGTCTAGACGGGTACGTCGCTAGTGGGTAGTGGGTGTGGGGATGGATTTGAGAATGTATCCGCGTGGGCGGGTGTGGATTTAAAAATTTATACCCATCATGGGTGGCGGGCGAGTGGTGGATTGAAAAATATTAGGTGAGTACAGAGATAGGAGAGGATGTATCCACATCCGACCCGCCCGTTTGCCATCCCTACCACCATGCTTTGAGCTTGATACTATCCTCATTCCAACCTTCGCTACAGAATCCGCCAAATTATTACACTGCCTAGGTGTATAATTAAAGCAAATCCTCCCCATCTGTTTTACTACGAAATCTCTGAAGAAACTCCAGAACATACATGGCGTCGGCAAAGCATTTTCACCCATGCCAGTACCCCTTGTGCGTCCGATTCCACCTCAACTTCACAGCTAAGACATTTTCCAGACTCCGACAGTAAACCCAGTGCCAACTTTAAAGCAATTAATTCAGCATGAACAGAGCAAGAAGCATCAACCGGACCTGAAAATATTGTAACAATCTCTCCCTTATGATCCCTCAACACCCCCCACACCCGGCCACCCCTTCTTTATAAGCCCCATCAACATTAACTTTGAGCCAACCTTCCTTTGGTGGTGATCATTCTAGATTCAAATTTGCTGTGACTTCCTTTATCGGGCTACAAAGATTCGGCTTCTGCCACCAGAGTTTCTCCCACTCTTCTTTATCTTGAATGTTGCCTTAAACCAACAAAGGAACAAAGCTTTATCAGCTGGAACATGTCATTTATAGAAAAAAAAATTCAAATTAAAAATTATCTCATTTCTTGACAGCCACAAAGTCCATAAAGCCGCTGCAACTACAATGAACCAAACTTTTCAGAGTCCCTTGCATATGAACTCGCGAACATTTTTCCAGCAAACCTCTAACTGAACTTACATTCGTCCAGTCTAAACTCCACCAAAGAAATACTTTTGACCAGACTGCATTTACTCCACTGCAAGCCAAGAATAGATGATCTACACTCTCTGTGCCTCATCCACACCAAGGGCAAGCATACAACGCAAGATCTATTTCAATACCTCTGGTCAATAAGAATTCTTTCGTTGGGATTCTATTCAATATCTGCAACCACAGAAAACTTCGGATTCGAGATGGGATTTTCAATTTCCAAATGAATTCAAAGTTGAAAATTGGAACATCCGCAGAATATTTTACTAGTAAGTAAAATTGGAGATGTGTGAATGACTTATTTGGGATTATATTTGCAATTCCTCTGATGGCCCCACTGTCTTCAATTTTGTCTAACATTAAGTATAGAACTTCAGTCACCAAAATAAACAAAAACAAAGATAACAGATCTCCTTGTCTAATCCCTTTGCTCATCCCGAACTCCTTAGTGGGTGATCCGTTAACTAAAATTGAGATTCTCGCCGTTAAAATGTATTCCTGAATCCACCTTCGCCGTTTTTCTCCAAATCTCATCCTTAACATAACAAGATCCAAAAACTCCCACCGGATGCAATCATACGCCTTCGAGAAATCTATTTTCACCATGATGCTCCCGACCTCATCCTTCTCTTCCTTTATTGTGTGAGTGATTTCACTTGCAATTAGAATACCATCCAAGATTTGTCTGCTTTTATGAAGGCGCACTACGTTTCACTCACTATGTTTCCAAGGATCGCTTTAAGCGTCCGAGATAACACCTTAGAGAGTATCTTGTAAAGAGACCCCACTGGGATTATGGGACGAAAATCAAAGTTAATAAACGAAGCATTCAGACATGACCAGCAAAGTTATACATGATAGGAAATCTTTTTTCAGAATCAAAGTTATAAACGAAGGATTCACGTTTTTTCTCAAAACTTTCTCTACAGCAGAAATCTTCAATCATGACCAGCAAATCATTTTTCACCATATTCCAACATTATTTTGGAGAGTGTTATGTTAAAACCATCCGGGCTTGGAGCTTTCGAATCTTCACAATCCCACATTGCATCTTTGATTTCTTCGATCGAGAATCGCTCCTCCAATTTCTTCTCCTCTTCACTGGATAGAGTCTTGAATTCAAAATTAATATTTTCCTTTAATCTCCATTCTTGATTAGGGCACTTGTAAAAAGATCTAAAGTGATCAAGTAATCTGTTCTTTAACTCTTTTTAGGTATTTACACCACCTACACCCAATCTTGTGACCCTGCAATCCCATTCTTTTCGCTTTAAATTTTACTGCATTGTGGAAGAAAACAGTGTTCGCGTCTCCCTCTTTAATCCACCTAATTCTCGATTTTTATCTCCATTCTGATTCCTTTCAGTTCCTCAACTTCCATAGCTCCTCTTTTAAATTATGCAACATTTTCTCTTCCTCTGGATTCAAGTCACGACTCTCCCCCACCGCATCCAACTCTTCAATCTTTCTTTGAGTTTAATTTATCAAATTTTCTGAGCTGCCCAAACAATCCACCTTCTATTTGTTTAAAGCCCTTTTAATCATTCTTAGCTTCGAAGACGCCTTTATGTCTAAGCTCCCTCCATTGCATCTCCTCCACGTTCTTTCTATTAACTCCAAACAGTCTTTTCTCGATAGCCATACAATAAAGATTTTGAATGGACGAGGACCCCGGTCAACTTAATTCCAGTAATCTAACGTAACACACATTCCCCGTATCCATATCCGAATACGAGTCATATGTGTCACATAGCATTTATAAATATTCCTAATTTGAATTTTGGAAAAATTTTGTTTATTTAAACTTTATTCAATCAAATCCCTTTTTAATAAAATTTCTTAATATCATAAAATAAAAAATATATATAATATTTACCTTTAAATTTAAATATGAATTCAGGCAGTAACTAGACAGTTCAATATTGTTTCACATAAAGAATGAAACAACCAAAAAAACTATCGGAATTAAAGCTCATCTTTACATTAATAAAATATAACTTTATCAAATATTTAACGAAAACTCGTATTTATAACTATTTTTATACTTACTAAAATCCACACATAAATATTGTTACGAACCACTTAAAAGCTATACGTATGTCAGAGCGTTTCTAATTCATTTCAAATATAACCATATTAAAATATTTCGAATATTTATTACATGTATACATGCCAACTAGAAATCAAAACAAGAGCAGGATATCATTTTGTTATCAGTAATAAATATTCGATATTTGATGTCAAGCTCAGCTCCGTACTCCACTTGCTTTCTTTTACCTAAACAAGAAACAATCACACGCTAAGTATATACTTAGTGATGCATTATCGTAACTAAGGTAAGTCATATCAAAATATAAAATATATAATAAAAATTATAATATGGAAAATATCATTTACTCTTGTATAATCATATAAATCGACTTACAAAAGTCATTTTCTCATTATAAAACCTTCAAATCAACGTACCAGTTATAAAGCCAACAGTTCTGTTAAGATTTGAAGAGGCTCAAATTGAACAATCGAAAGAGTTGCAAAGGGGGTGAATTGATAAAAATGTGTTTAGGGAGTAAGGAGAGTAAAACATAAGACAATGAACACAAAGATTTATAATGGTTCGACTTCTCAACCAAGTCTACATCCACTACCTAAGCTCCTCACTTAGGATTTTCTAAAAAATCACTAATTTGTTCTTTCTTTTTGAATGATCAAGAGTAACTTTTTACAACTACCTATAATTTGAATTGGCTAAGATAGAACCAAAATCCCTTTACAAAAGGATAAAAAGAAGTCAACAAATAAACCTCTCAAAGGTAGGTATTTACAAGGAATTAAGCTCACACAAACACAATATTTACAAGAGAAATGAAAATAAGAATGAAAAACTCCTCTTGTGTTTGATTGCTTGGATAGGTGTTTCTAACCCTTCTTCAAGTGTCCTCAACTTGTACTTATATGTTGAAATGTCGTTGTGGCTGTTTCTAGCCGTTGGGAGTATTTTGAAGCCGTTGGGGATCAATTTTCGTGCAAAATAAAGCTGCCCAGAACAGAGGGTAGTGGTTCTCCTAAAGGGAGTATCGGTACTACATTTATTTATTTTTAAATCAACTAGTTGTTACTAGCTGTTGGGGCCATATGGTATCGATACTATACCTATGGTATCGATATTACTATGTAAAGTAGTATCGGTACCCCTTTGGGTATCGGTACCATTTTTGCATTCTGGAATTTGAGCAATACTGGTAGTATCGATACTACCTAGTGAGTATCGATACTTCCCTTACCTTTGGATATTGATACCATTTTTACATTCTGGAATTTGAGCAATGCTGGTAGTATCGATACTACCTAGTGAATATCGATACTTCCCTTACCTTTGGTATCGGTACTATTCATGAGGTATGTATACTGTAAGAACAGATCGGTACTGCTTGTCCAGAAAATCATTTTGTGCTCAATTCCACTTTCAAATGGACTTTGAATTATTTTTGAAAACTTTGAAAAACTTTGAATAAATTCAATTCAAGTCCAAAAACATTTTGCCTTAATTGTTATATCAAAATATAGTTCAACAATCTCTCCCTTTTTGATATAAAAAAACATTTGAAAAATTATTTTTGGCAAAAACTCCCCGTAATAAAATGTTTAATGAAGAAGATACCAATTGTTGGAAAATATGTGAAAATGTTCAGCTCCCCTTTTTCATTAAGAAATTGAATTTTTTAAACTCACATTTCTCCCCCTTTTTGTTATATCAAAAATAATTCAACTTTAAAGTTCTAAAATAACTTTGGAGAGTAAGTGTTAAATTTTATCATAAAATCATTTGAAAAATCAAAAACTCCCCTTCAAAAAGTGCATTCCAAACAAAAATTAGCTTTAAAATCTTGACACTTAAACAAAATTGAATTTCAACAAAGAGTAACAAACATGTTAGTAGCACATGAAATTCAATATATCCAAGTCTAAAATACTTTATGTAATACCAATAATTAAAATTAAGTACATGTGCATAAAGCTTTCAAAAATGTTATGCATTTGAAGAATTTGATATCAATTGTTAGAGAGTTATCTTTAACATTTAAAACACATGCATAACTATTTAAATTTAGGTCAAAAATTTAAAATTTGTAAAAACAAAGCATTTGAAAAGTTGATATCAATTGTTAGAGATATATCATTTGCATTGAAAATCAATTTTGACCAAAATTCGTTATGATGAACTAAAAATTATGAAAATCATTAAGTTTAAAATGTTCATCATAAAACTTTTTCAACATACATGAGATGAAAAACAAAACGTAGCCATTTAAGATCAAAACTCATGCATGCTTAAAACTAAATGAGCAACCAAATAATCAAAATCAAAAGCATTAAGCTTAGAGGTTACCCATTCCTTTTCAAGTGTGGCTAGAGCATCTCAATTTCCCATTGTTCCCACACACCTACAAGAGACATTTATTTGGATTTTGGTATCCAAATTGCTTTGAATCCTTGGACATTAGTTTCAATGACCCTTGTTCCCTTAGGAACCCATACTTGTCTAATTTTAAAAGATTTTATTTTCTTTATAGGACAAGTATGTTCCAAATGACAATGTGAGCATTTTGTCATTTTTAAACATATGAGTTGTTTTGAGAAATTAATTCTTTTTCTTTTGTTAAGCTCTCAAGCTTAACTTTCAAATCAATTTTCTTTTAAAATTATTGATTTTGACTTTTAAAAGTTCTAAATCATTTTTCAAAATTTCATTTTGATTCTCAAAATCAACTTTTGCTTTCAAAACCAAATCATTTTCAACTTTAAATTTTGAAATCAATTTCTTATATTTGGAATTCATGGTCTCAAATTCCAAATACAACTCTTTATAAGCATCTTGTAACTCATCAAAAGAATGTGAATTTAAATCATTTGAGTTAGAAGATACCATTGAATCTCCTTCGATGGCCATGAGGCATATGTTGGCTACTTCATCTTCACCATTGAAGTCATCTTCATCACTCCAAGCTGCCACAAATGCCTTTTTCTTGGATGATCCCTTCTTTTTTAGGATAGAGCATTCATACTTGACATGTTCGTTCTTTGACAATTAAAGTACACCGGGGAACTCTTCTTCTTGGTCGATTCATGCTTCACTTCTTTGGAAGTCATGAATCTCTTGAACTTTTTGAAGAGTTTGGTCATCTCTTCATTATCATCATCGTCTTCATCCACCTCTTCATGTGAATCTTGATAGCTCTCATTGGTGGACTTGAAGTCAATGCCTATCTCCTTCTTCTTCTTGTTTTGCTTCTCTTCATCTTCTTCCTCTTCCTTCACCAAACTCATAAGTAAGAAGAGAACCAATCAACTAGTCGAGAGTGAGAGACTTTAGGTCTCTAGCTTTGATAATAATCATCTTCTTTGATTGCCAAGACTTTGGAAGAGAGTAGATCATCTTCCTCACAAGTTTCTCATTAGAGATTACTTCTCTAAATCCCTTGAGACCGTTGACAATCACGGAAAATCTATCTATCATAGCTTTGATGTCTTCATCGGGTTTCATCTTGAAATTCTCATAGCTATGATTGAGAAGACTTATCTTGGTTTCCCTCACTTCATCAGTTCCTTCATGAGTGACTTAGAGCTTATCCCATATCTCTTTGACATTGAAACAAGAGGAGACTCTTCCATATTCATCTGGGCCTAGTGCACAAAAGAGAATGTGCATAGTCTTAGCATTGAGTTGGAACTTCTTCTCTCTCCATCACTCCAATCATCCATCTCACCGGTTGGAATGGTGTAGCCTTTCATGATAGTTCCAAGCTCTTAGATCATTGGCTTGAATGAAGAGCATCATCCTATTCTTCCAATAGGCATAATTTGTTCCATTGAAGTAGGGTGATTTATTGACCAGTTATGAATCTTCAATGTAGTAGGCAATGGAGGTTGAAGTCATTTATTTGTCGGTTGCATTGGGAATCGGTAGAGCTTCTTCGAGGATCATCTCAAGGTTATTAAACCTTCTAATGAGTCAAGTTCTAATATCAATTGTTAAGATTTGAAAAGGCTCAAATTGAACATCCGAAAGAGTTGCAAAGGGGGTGAATTGATAAAAATGTGTTTAGGGAGTAAGGAGAGTAAAAGATAAGATAATGAACATAAAGATTTAGAGTGGTTCGACTTCTCAACCAAGTCTACATCCACTACCTAAATTCCTCACTTAGGATTTTCTAACAAATCCACTAATTTGTTCTTTCTTTTTCAATGATCAAGAGTAACCTTTACAACTCTCTATCTTTTGAATTGGCTAAGATAGAACCAAAACCCCTTTACAAAATGATAAAAAGAAGTAAACAAATAAACCTCTCAAATGTAGGTGTTTACAAGGAATTAAGCTCACACAACAAATTTATAAGAGAAATGAAAATAAGAATGAAAAACTCTTCTCTTGTGTTTGATTGTTTATATAGGTGTTTTTAACCCTTTTTCAAGTGTCCTCAACTTGTATTTATATGTTGGAATGTTGTTGTGGTCGTTTCTAGCCGTTGGGAGTGTTTTGGAGCCGTTGGGATCAATTTTCGTGTAAAATAAAGCCGCCCAGAACAGAGGGTATTGGTACTCCTAAAGGGAGTATAGATACTACCTTTGTTTATTTTTAAATCAACTAGCCGTTGGGGCCTGATGGTATCGATACCATACCTATGGTAGATACTACTATGTAGAGTAGTATCGGTACCCCTTTGGGTATCAATATCATTTTTACATTATGGAATTTGAGCAATTCTGGTAGTATCGATACTACCTAGTGAGTATCGATACTTCCCTTACCTTTGGTATCGATACCATATGAACAATATCGGTACTGTTCATGAGGTATCGATACTGTAAGAACAATATCGGTATTGCTTCTAGAAAATCATTTTGTACTCAATTCCATTTTTAAATGAACTTTGAATTATTTTTGAAAACTTTGAAAATTTGAATAAATTCAATTCAAGTCCAAAAACATTTTGCCTTAATTGTTATATCAAAATATAGTTCAACAAGTTCATATATAACGCACTATATGCCAAATCAAAATATTTAATGAAAATTTTACTTTCAATGAATCAGATAAACCTGCACTTTTCACATTTATTTAACTAGCAACCCAATGTATAACAAATGATAATGCATGGTACGTGAGTCAGACGAGTGTACTGTAAGCAACATAACTACTTATGAATAAATTGCATATTTAGTGTCATGTGAACCAATTGCACCATAGGTGCTATATAATCGGTTTGCATATATAGTGCCATGTGATACCGGTACAGGTATTGTAGAACACAACAAAACTATACATATAACCAGGATACATCGCACTAGCATATCATATGTGCAGATAACATATCATATATGTGTCATGAAATGTATCACGTCCTCTCTGTAATGTACACAAATGTACCCATATAAGATCGAACGATAAACGCTCCACCTGTCATGCCAATTGTACCATCAAATTTCAATGCACGTACAATGGGCTTTTTAACAATTTTTAGATACTATTCACATATCAAAGTATCATATATCGAAACGTTGGACATTTCATACTTGAAATCATCCATATATCAATTCAGAAAATATTCAAATAGCATTTAATAAAATATCATATAAAAAACACATTGGGTAATTCATACCCAAAATCATATGAATATTATTTTTTTAAATAATATGAAAATTGATCAAATACGATATAAAATTTCCTTTCTTTTCAAATTACCCAAGGATGGCTCGTCGCAAGCCGTCCTCATAACATATAAAGTAAGAATACACTCACCTGGTAATGCCTTACTAGCAAATCTTTATTTTCGGTATAAGACTTTCATTTTGCTTTTAACTCATTTCTAATCTCGGTTTCAATCACGATCTACATGTGCAGCATTTAAATAACTCATATAATTCAAAGTACACATTAGTATAATACTATCATAAACGAACAATAGGAATTAAATTCCTAAAAATTCTTTTGATACTTGTTCGATACTAATTTCATTTTATACGATCAATGTCAATTTTAATACTTCAAAATAACTATTCAAGTCCCTTACTATTCATATTCATCACTAATTTCCCATGACATTTTCAATTCTTACATTAACCATTAATTATGAAATATTTTAGAATTCATCTTAATATTTTTAATTTATTCAAAATGGTTCCTTACCATGTCACTTCAAATTCAAACTTCCAACAACTTTTCAAGCATACTAACAATCCATTCAAACATTGTACATCAATTACTAATCAAATTCCATTTCAAATTCATTATTTCTATACTTTGCAATTTGGTCCCTTAATTTTGACATATTTTCAAATTGACCCAAATCAACATTCTGACATCAAAATGAACATTCTAATATTTAACTCCATCATGGTACATCAACTTTTAAACAATTTCCACTTCAATCCCACAATTTCCATAATATGTGATTTGGTCTTCAAACCTTTACAAGTTTCCAAATTGGTCCAATCAACATTCTAAAGCATGTAAAATCATTTCTAGTCTTAGGAAAATTTTTCCATATTTTCCCCTAATATTTCTCACTAGACCGAATATAAAGGGGTTCTCTATACATAATTTCCAACATGATTCAAGCATGAATTCAACATCTATTCATCATTTCCATGCAATTCCAATCAATTCCTTATCAAAAACAATAAAATTTCACTTTTTCTCCATAAATCCTAGGGTGGCCGAATTCTATTCAAACATTTCCAATTGATTTTAATCATCACACATGCTTGGAAATTAATCTAAAACACCAATAACATCATAATTCAACTTTAATTCAATGAATTTCAACTTCTTCTTCATCCACCCTAATCACCAAACCGATGACCCAAGCAAGAAAAACATGTAATATTTATACCAAATGATAGAGAATTTGATATAGATTAATGCTCTATTTCATGTCTTAATCTAAAAATCAAGTAAATAAGCTTAAAAATGAAAAAAAAATCATCACCTTGCTAATAGAGGTCACAACCAAGTAGGAAGAAGATGAGCTAATTTCTTTATTTTTTCCCCATCAAAATATCTTAGTACACATGTTAATATGCTAATTAAATTCAATTCATTTAATGAAAAAATTACTTTTTTACCATTACTAAATAATGATAATTAACACCATGCCATTATCATGACATCATTCCTTATATCATCAAAGTTAAATAAAAATAATATTTTATTAGTGTCGCGGTGTCTTTCGATTGGGCCCAGAATTGGGCTTCGACTTGAATAATTGGGTTGGAGTCGCCACCGATTATTTATTTTTAATACAAATGGGTTGATCGAATACCTTATTTCTTACCTAATCTACGTTTTACCAAAAATATGCCAGGTTCGGGAATCGGTTACGGTCAAGGAAGGATTAGCACCCTTGAACCGCCCTTTCGGTACCAATTAATTTGTCAGTTGTCTTAGTAGCGAAAATTAAAATTAAAATTTAAAAATTCAACTCGAACTGCTTACCTTTGATCAGTTGGAATTCTTCTAAAAATGGGTCGAAAAGGTTAGATAAAAAAAATAAATAAATAGAAACATAAAAATAACAAAATAATAAAGCACAGGAGGAAAAGAAAACAAAATCAAATCAAAAAAATAAATAAATAATAAAAAAAAAATATTAAAATATTAAAAAAACAAAAATAGAAATAGAAATAAAATAATAAATCAAAGGGAAATATGAAAAAATAAAAAGAGAAAAATATTGAAAAATGTTAAATAAATAAAAAAATATGAAAAAATAATTTTTAAATAAAAAATAAATAAAATAAAACTTAGAGGGTCAAATTGAAATATTAACATAAAAAACATATAACATAAAAGCAGGACTGAAATGGAAGAAAAAAAACAGCAAACAAATTATGACAAAAATAGTGACCTAAATGAGAATAATAAAAACCATTAGAGCTATTCGAAATAAATAAATAACATGACAAATGACCAAAATGAAATAAAACAAAACATATAGCTTAAATCATGACAAATAAATAAAAGATGAAATTAATGACCAAAATAGAAATATGCGGCTAACTATGAGGGATTAAAATGCAATTCCCCTTAACATAATGACCAGATCGTAAATACACACATAAAGTTTGAGGACTGAAGCATGATTATACCTTAATTTAGTGACTAAGATGTAATAGGACACCTAAGGTATATGGATCTGTGGGTAATTAACCCGCTGCACAATGACCAAACGTGAAAACACGCTAAAGGTAGGGACCTTACCTTGATTAACCCAACAATATAAAAGTAGTCATTCTAAATGATTGAACCAACTTGAAACAGTGAATATCCCACAAGCTTCCAGAATTGATGCAAGTTCTGCTTCGAAGGATGAGTCATTCTAAATGTTAAGTGCTTTTGGAATGCTTTTGGATTGAACCATTCTAGAATCGCTGCATCGTAAATCAAACGAACCACCCCTTTTTTTTACTCTATTTTTTTATAAAAAAAGAAAGGAAAACTTGAATATGGAAGGTAAAAGATCCCTCTGAAATGTTGTTTATTTCTCTATATTGCTTCGAAAATTCATGGGTAAAGGACCCGTTTACATTGTTTTGTAAAAACTTACATTGATTTTTTTTTCTTCCTAAATGGTAATCCCCCCTAATCTCTCCCCCTTTTGCCTTGTTTTTGCATCAATTTATAGCCTAAGAATCCCTTTTTTTTTTGTTCAGTTTTAGTGTTTTGTTGGGATTGAAATGCTACATGATTTGTCTGTTTGGTTCTGATCTTCACGAAACCCATGATACGTCAAATGATTAGAACGTGGGTTGGTTGCAGCTGTCGTGAGGACTCTCCAAGAGTCATCAGTTTGGCCGGTGGTTCATCCCTTGCATGCTGGTTGTACGGCGTTGAAGGGTAGAAGGAGGAAAACCCAAACTCACCTAGGGCTGCACACGTGCTGGGTTGGGTTGTTGGGCCAGTAGAGTTGCGGGTTGGGCCTGACAAAAACCAAAAAAAAAAAATATTACTATAATAATATATGTAATATAATATGTATACATAATAATAATAATAATAATAACGTTTATAATATATTATATAATGTGGTTGGACGAAAATGAGTGTCGACAATTAGTTTTTATCTTTATCCTTGTATTTTTTCCAAAAATTACGATCTTGTCACTTTAATCCAACGGTCTTGATTTAATATGAAAAATCAACTTAAATCCAGTGTTCATGTTAGATTCTACTAATAAAAATATGGAAATGGCATTATTAACCTTATACTATCATCCTTCAAAATTTTCTTAATCTTTTGATTCGATCCGATTATCTGAATATTTTATCAAACTTTATTACTTAATAGTTTTTAATTCAAATTTCCGATCAAAAATTTAAAAATACATAAATACCATTCTTAAGGGTAAATTATCCATTTATGAGATAATTTTTTTTGAAAAATTTATTATTTTGGTCTCTAAACTTTTTTCAAATTTATACTTTAGTCACCAAATTTTCCAAAAATATATTTTGATCACTAGCCAAAATTTTGATATATTACAAGTAAAATCGGAATATGATCCGATAGTGACCCCTTCAAACCTCTTGAGTAAAATCCTTTGACCAATCCAACCACTTCTCGTCTAGGAGAAATCTGTCAATCCTACTTTTACGATTACTAAGGCCAAACCAAGTAAATTTTCTATTCACCATTGGAATGTCCACCAACATGCATTCACCTATCAAATCATTGAAACTCCTTGAGCTTACTACATATTACGTCTCTCAACTCCTTTCGCTTCTATTCCTCACTGCATTGAAGTCGCCCCTGCTATCCAATTCTCACCACCCGCCTTTCTCTAAAATCTTGCAGTTCCTGCTATAGACATTCTTGATCTACTCACACACGGCGCATACACATTTATCATTACAAACCTTTTTCCTTCATGAACCCAATTCCTTTGATCGCGATAAAACTTTTGCTTACCACCTCATCATCCTTGTCAAATTTACTTGCATCCCATACCGCCTGATTTGCCTATTGTATAGAGAATAAACAAAATGAAATTCATCGTCGATCCAAAATCTTCTAACTGCAATTTCATTAACCACCTCCATTTTAGTCTCTTGAATAAGGCACATATCCACTCCATGAACACACACCAATTTCCTTAGTTATGTTAGTTTAGCTTCTGCCCCCATCCCTCGAATGTTCCAAGACAATATCGTCATCTTTTAAAACAACCCTAACTACTTTCACCCCTCTCTCCCTTTCACGAGGTTCTCTCAAGCACAGGGATAAGTCTCCGAAACCTTCCAGTCTAGCAAGTTCTTCCACTACCAGTTCTTTGTCCCTTCAATTTGGAAACCCAATTTTCCAGTTAAGATAATTTTCTTTCAGTTACTAATATGTGAATCCGATAATGAGCTGTTACTAATCTCAACCGCTTCTCTCCCTTTTCTTCTTATTTTGCTTGTTAATCGCTCTATCCCTTTTTTCCTCAATCATTGCCTCCCACTCTTGCCCCCCATCTTTGTCTCCCTTATCTGCTCATTTTCAAGGCTCATTAATTGTAGGCTTTCATCCTCCAAGGTTGCCCGACCACCGTCTCTGTTTCATGTTCTTCTTCCGGTCATGGAATCTGAAACATTGCTGGATGATTCACCAGTTTCATGCTCTTCTCCTATTGATGATCTCATCTTCGATTTGATACCCTCTTTAGTTGAGAGATTGTCACCAATAAACTTGCTCTATCATAACTAGGAATATTTGTAGTATTTTCACCCAACGCTAATAGTATCTATCCTGCTCTTCTCATATTTGTTCCTGTATCTATCTCGTTGTCCATATCAGTGCAATACAACTTAAGAATAACGATAGTGCAACTGTGGTAAGTGGGATTCTCTAATTCTGTCAAGAGAAATAGATATTTAATTTCTCAAGAAGCATAAGGACTATCTGATACTGGTGGTCGAGTCATGAGCTTGTAACGTCTTGTTGCATATTTGGAGGTTGGATTTTACTAGAATGATTGTACATATAGATAATATGAAAGTTTCTCTTTTTGATTAGTTTAGAGTATTATTTATAAAAATAGTATTGATTTATAATCTTTCTTATTGATGGCGTATACACACATATAGACGAATCTAAATCTTTAAGAAAAACAATACCTCTTTTAAATACTAAATCTATTTAATTGATTTGACTAACATGTCTATGAGGCTCACTATGCAATGAGGGTGTCTTTTATAAAAATGAAATCACTGTTAAAAAATCTTTATCCTCTTAAAAAATTAATCTTATCTTTTAAAAAATATTTTATAAAATATTTAATTATAATAAATCTAAAATTTGATTTCAATGACATACATCTTCCCAAATTTTTATCATATTATTATTAATAATATATTCACATAAAAATATTTATTAAAAAATAAATTTATATAAATATCTCTATCTCAAATATAAAATCATTTCACAAAGCTAATCATATAATAAAAACTTTATATTTTTTAGGGAAAATATCATTTAAAAATTAAATTGATTGGTGACCAAAATAAGTTTAAAAATGAATAATAGAATATGTACATACTTATATGGGTATAAATATATTTATTTCTAGATGTCATGATTATGATAGATGTACATATTGATACTAGTGTAAATCTAATACTTAGAATTAAACACACATTTACACATATATAACCATGTATTTCTCTTACTATTTTGGCACTAGAAGTAAACATATATTTATGCTAGTATAAGTATGTACATCTGGATTAATGAATTGAAATGTAAATAAAAATAGAAGAAAATATTAAAATAATATTTTTATAAGAAAAATATCAATTATAAATAAACGAGTCAATAAACAAACTTATAAATAAATAATAAACAAATTTATTTGTGATCACAAATGAACCAAACATGCATATGTTCATGTTCGTTCATTTTTTAAACTAACATAATTTTATTTAGCTTAATAAACAAACATAAACAAATATTATACAAATGCTTCATGAACAATTCATTAACTGTTATGTTCATTCACACCATTATTTTAATTGTATTGTGCATTAATTTTTTGAGTATTAATATTATGTAAAAATTTATATAATTTTATTTAGATGTTTTAATTTTAAATTATGACACAATAATCTAAAATTTCTGACTTGGCCTCTATTCATGTCCTCCGACAAAGGAACGTAGTTGCCTATCATTTGATGTTGTAGGTTCGCGGAGGATGAGTTGAAGAATTGTTGTTTGATTCATTTTCACAATTTGTTGATGCATTATTTATTTTTATTTTATTTTTTGCTTGGCAAAATACGGTTTTATTAAAGATTTGAAGAAACAAACCAAAATTGAAGTTGTACTTCTAATTTTGTTCATCATCAAATTATAAACACAATTTTAATAGTATCTACACTTTTATTTTTATAATATTTCTAATTATTTATGATTTTATAACATAATTGACCACTTAAATTATGTCATATTTTATATTAATAATATACATTATAAATATGTACCTCATAATTATAGATTTTAATCCAACAAGTCAAGCAAATGATTCGCATTCTCACATAGAGCTTCAAACGTTTCCCAAATTTCTAACAATCTCTCGAGAGTTGTACAGTTCCAACAGTGTAATGGAAATCCAGCAACTTCTACCCACGTTTTTTTTTGGATAATTAGATTATTATTACCCAATGAAAGCAGTAACTGCTTCAAATCCAATACAAACAAACAAGCATAAAAAAGGGGTGACAAGATACACAAAAAATCATATTATACCCCATGAATTACAAAGAGAAAGATTAGTAATATCCAATCTATTGACAACCCTATTGCTAAGTTGTATTCCTACAGTCTGTTTGATTGAGGCCAGAATTTCGTCTTCGGATCTGCAGGTTCCTCGAAAAAGTCTTCGATTCCTTTATTTCTATATTGTATAATTGAGAGTGCACCAAGAAAGCTTCAATATACTAGTAAGCAAGGACTTGCCTTTCCATGTGTTATATGCCCAAGTAAGCAGATTAGTCCAGGTAAGAAGAGGTTTATGAATACATGTGAGCTGAAGAATAGAATTCCATATTGAAGCAGTTATTTTACATTCATTAGTTTGGTACAAAACCGTAGCAGCCTATCCTTTGTAGGAAGACGATCCAAGATAACCATCCAAGAGATTAAGCTAAACTTGGGAATGTGCAATGAAAACCAAATCAGTTTATGCCATGGGACTTTACCATTTTTCGTCGAACCTCTTCCCAAATCAGTTTGGTAGTCACAGCACGGATGCAGAAGAGGTAGAGCAACTGCTCGGAGTTTCATGATTTTCCTTAGGATCCAGCTTGAGTTCTTCGGTTTTTCCATGTGCCAGAAATCATGATCCTTAATGAGATAGTTGAGGATCCAAGCTACCCAAAGGGAACCCTCCCCTGCAAGTAATTTCTTGATGAGTAGAAGCATGCATGATTTGTTCCATGACTTGATGTCCTTAAGACCAAGCCCGCCTTCTGACTTTGGGGTGCAAATTTTACCCCAGCTAACTCTAGCTCCCACTGCTGAAATGTCGGAACCTTTCCAAAAATATCTCGAACAAATTTGTTCGATTTTGTTAATAACAGATTGTGGCAAAACAAGTTGCCTACACTAGAAGTTTGCCACACTAAAAAGAGCTGTTTTGATCAACTCCAATCTGCCAGCGTAACTTAGCTTCTTCCTGGACCATTGATGGAGTTTGACCTTGATCTTGTCTAAGAGAGGCTGACAGTCTTTGACCGAAAGCTTCCTTGTGACCAGAGGTATCCCCAGATATCTTACTGGTAGTTTTCCAAGCTTAAAACCAGAAGAATTAATAATAGTGTCAAGAGAGTAAGCTGAAATTCCAGCAGTAAAGATTTCACATTTTGCAACATTAAGCTTGAGGCCAGAAATTTCATAGAAGTAGTCAAGAACAATGATGACTCCCATGACAGATTCCAGATTTCCCTTGCAGAAAACTAGGATATCATCAGCAAAAATAAGGTGGGTGAGATGAATTTTCTTGCATTTAGGATGAAAATTAAAGACCCCTTTTGCAGCAGCATTATTGAGTAAATTAGAAAGAATATTTGTTACCATGACAAATAAGATTGGGGAAAGGGGGTCCCCTTGTCTAAGACCCTTAGCACCCTTAAAATATCCAGTCAAGCATCCATTGAAAGCTATGGAGTAAGTTGCAGTAGAGTAGCAGGCCACTATCCATTCTATAAAAATATTTTGGAATTGAAGAGCCTTTAGAATGCTAGGAATGAATTTCCAGTGAATGAAATCAAAAGCTTTTTGAAGATCAATTTTCAAGGCACGCCTTGGGGAAATTGATTTCCTCCCATAACCTTTCACAATTTCTTGAGCAATGAGGGTATTGTCTATAATATTCCTACCTTTAACAAAAACGGATTGGTTAGAGGAAATAATCTTTGGAAGGAAATGAGTCATCCTAGTAACAATGATCTTTGTTATGGCCTTATAAATTACTAATTATAAATTACTAAACAACATGAAATAGGGTGAAAATCAGAGACTTTGCTGGGGTTCAGTATCTTTGGAACCAAGGCGATTGTAGTGGCATTAAAAGCTGGGAAGATATAAGATTCCTTGAAGAAAAAGGTAATAGCTTCAATCACTTCTTTTCCAACCACTGGCCATGTTTTCTTGAAGAAAATAGAGGAATATCCATCTGGGCCTGGGGCTTTTTCATTTCTTGGCTGAAAATGGTCTCCTTGATCTCTTCTGAAGTAACTTCCCTAGTAGGGCCTTCATAATCTTCAGAGAGAGGAATGGGATGAATGAGGTCTTTAAGAATCTTGGAGGGACATTCTTTAATATTAGGGTCTTGAGATCCTAGAAGTTTTTGGAAAAAGTTTACAACTTCTGAGGACATGTCATCAAAAGTTTCCAACCTTCTTCCTTGATCATCCACAATCACTCTAATGGTGTCTTTCTTCCTTTTAGAAGCAATGACTGAGTGGAAAAATCTGGTACATTTGTCACCTTCTTTTAGCCAGTGAATTTTTGCTTTTTGTTTGAGAACCATTGCTTCGACTTCCTCTAAGGAGGCGAGGTCATTTTGCAGTTCAAGCTCCTTGTCAACTGGCTCAACGCCTCTTAAGGTAAGGATTTGCTGTTTTTCAATTTCTTCTCTCTTTAGTCTAGCCCGAGCAGAAATGTCACTGTAGTAGTCATTATTGAGGGTTTTGAGACTGACTTTAAGGCGTTTGAGCTTGAGGAAAAGTTTCTTCATAGGATTTTCTTGGATTGGAATGGACCAAGAGTGGCTGAAAATATTAATAAAATTTGGGTGCAAGGTCCAGCAGTTAAAGAATTTAAATGGCTTTGGTCTATTGGATTGAACCTCTTTGTGAAGAGACACCAAAGCCATACAATGGTCAGAGGGACCAGGGGCCAGAAATTCCACAAATGAGTGAGGAAAAAATTCAGGCCAATGAGGATTGATGAGAACTCTGTCAAGCTTTCGGGCAAGGAAATTTTCTTTTTGTTTGTTACTCCAAGAGTAAGTTGGGCCAAAAAATGGATGGTCAATGAGGTGAAGATCGTGAGAGATTTCCTGGAATTCAATCATTTAAGGGGAAGTGACCATACTAAGTTGCTCATGAGCAGAAGATTCATAAGGATGAAGGATGAAATTAAAGTCTCCTCCCAAAATCCAAGAAAGATTACCAAAATCAGAATCAATATTGCGAAGGTCTTGCCAATGGTTCCTTCGCGTGATTCCATCGTTACACCCATATATTGCAGTAAGTAAGAATGGACTGTTATTGAAATTGCTTTTAATAGTAATGCTCTGATGAAGCATGGCATAAAGATATATTAATATTGTTCTTCCATAGAAGCCATATTCTTTCATTTATGGCAAAGTCATAATTGGAATAAATATTCCAATTTTCAAAAGTGGAGGCTAGAATGTCAGTGGATTTGTCTTGCTTAACTCGGGTTTCTAGCAAGCAAAGAATATCAACTTTGTAGAGATAGCTCTTCTGAGGACCTTAGTTTGTTTTAGAGGATTGTTTAATCCTCTAACGTTCCAAAATGAGATTATCATTAGGCTTGAGTTGAGGGATTTGGTTCCCCTCCTTTACTTCCAACAGTAGAAAGTTTTGATTTCTCAAGATTGTGTTTCTTCTTTGATTTGAGTTCTTTGATCAAGATGGCAACACCAGAAGCAGCTTTTCTGGGCTGTTTACCAGGAAGAATAGGTATTGACTGAGTATCTTCAACCAAGTTGAGAATTTCAAACCTGTTACTAGATGCTGCTAGAGCTCTACTTGGAGAATTCTTAGGAGGTCGACCTCTGCTTCCTTTAGAAAGAGAAGAAGAGGTTTAAATACTGTTTGCAGAGCTTTGTAAAGCTGGAACAGAAGGAAAATTTGAATCTTGAAGAACAGGGTCAACTTATGGAATGGGAGGAGAGGAAGACAGAGTTCTTTTGGAATGAATAACATCCAGAGACGGAGGGGAATTTTCAGAGGATTGAACATCAGATGCTGGTTGGTCACTTGTTTTAAGTTCCTTGGAATTTATATCCTCTACGCAGTTAGAAGTGAGCTTAGAATCCACCTTGTCTTCAATGATTTTTGAGTTTTGAGTATTAGTGGAAGTAGAAGCTTCCTTCTTCCTCCAGACTTGGGTGGTCGTGTGAGAGGTTAAAGGAAGAATTTTGCAACTTTTAGCATTATAACCAAAAGTATTGCAAGCTTTGCAGCATGGTGGGAGCCAAGGGAGTTCTACAAAAACAGAAGCAGTTTGTCCATTATTAAGAATAACATCAACTTGTTTAGGAATCTCGTCTGAGGCCCCAATTTCGATACAGACTTTTGCAAATTCCAGACGAGATTTAGAAACTGTTATAGAATCCATTGAGAGAGGGAATCCTATAGCACTAGAGGTGTAACTTAAGCCTTCATTAGAGAACAATTCAAGCGGGACATTGTATAAATGAACCCACAGAGGAATTCTAGATAAGTCAAAATGCAGTTTTTTCATGTTTGGTTCTCACTTCCTAAGGATTAAGGCTTGTTAAAAATATGTCAAGGGCCATTTTCCAATACCCATTCACGAGCAGATTCAGAATCAAAATTAAACAGGTAAAGGTTAGGTCCGGTGTAACTGACCTGAATTTTGGCACCTTGCAAGGGTTTTTTCCACAAGCTTTCAATGATCTTTTAAAGGGAAGAGAAGTTCGGAGTAGCCCCAAGCACATGCCCAACAAGAGAGATTTTTCACTCGGTAATTCCTTCTTCAAAAACTTTTGGTGGAGGATGAACAGTTGAGGTACCATCTTTAACATTTGGGGGGAAATAGCGAAGCTGCTGTCCAGTAGAACAAGAGAATAGTTTATGCCAATCCATCGATTAAACCAGAGGAATATATAACTTGAAGATCAGCAAAGAAACAGAGAGAATCGGTGATGGATCTGTGAGATTTCTGGCGAAACGAATGAATTTTTCCAGATTCCATTAGACCCGCTAATGTGCGCCGAGAGAAAGCCATAAACGTGCGCCATGTAATTCCAACTTAATATGTAGAAAATTGGTCTCCGTTCTACCCACGTTGCTCTTGCCGTTGCATCCATATTTTCAAACCATAACTCCACGTTAAAGAAAATCTCCTTCAAATAGGACCACTCTTCCAGCATCATGAACAGGTCTTCATCTTCAATAGTCAATAAAAGCATTTTACCTCCCATTCTTTGCACTTTAATTTCTCTTAGACCCCACTCATGAAGCCTAGTTTCTATACTTCTTACACTACACACAATGGCCATTTCCCCAACAGGACATCTTCTCATCTTCCATATTTTTTTTTTCTTCAAAGTGACCCACTATTCACTTCACTTGTGCCTTTTTAGTAATGACTTCCTATGCTTCATTAACTTCTATCCGAGTTTAGTTCTCTTGACTTGTGGCATTCTCTTGACCATCTTTTCTTTCAAATCTCTTTAATAACTCATCTTTTCCATTATCCCTTTCTGAAACTAAGTTTCTCCCTTGCATATTCTTACCCATTTTCACAACCTGCCCTCCATGTTTAGCCATTTTCACTGTCAGTCGAGATCCAAAAATAAGAATCCATCTAATCTTTCTATTGCTCTTAATGCTTCCACCACCTTCGCAAATCTCACAAAGCCGAACTTCTTGCCCCTCTACTTTGCTTTCTGGAAATGAATGCATTTACCACCTCACCATGCTTTGCAAATGCAAACCCTAATCCCTTCCATCGCATTGCTTTTGGAATATTTTCAACGAACAAAGTGAACATATCTTCGCCAGTATGAAGGATTTGTTTTTCTATGCAGCAAATGTTATTAACTGCTTCAAAATCTATCTTGAATAGAATGCTTGCTAAAGAAAGAAGTTAGATGCTATTACCAAAGCGTAACTAGGAATTTATTATAGTGTAATTAAAATATTTTTTTATTTTCATAAATATAACTTTTTTTAATTGAGAAAACCTGATATTTTTTTTATAAAATATATATTTCTTATATTAATTAATAATTAATAATTAATAATTAAAAATACAATTTGTGAGGGGCCAAGACTAAAAAAATAAGATGGTGGGAGAATTGTATGTTATCTTCATAAGAAAATAAGATATTACATTCTTTAGAAACGACAAAGGCTGCCGACAGCTCTGTCGTGTTCACATTGCATCCATTCGTTTTCTATTTTTTTACGTCTTCTTTTTGAAAAAAGAAGAAGCGTGTTCAGTTTCAGTAGCTGATGTCACTATCAATATGTTCATAAGAAATCATTATTTGTTTACTCGTTCTGCAAATTTAGCTATTTACGACCGGCGTTCAAAGAATTTGGTCATTTGTTGTTTAAATTTAAACAAAATAAAACAAGTTTCATGTACAACGCATATGATAATCATGTCGTATTTTAAGTAGGATTAATTATTCATGAGCAGATTAATCATGTTCTGTTGCTTTAGCTGGTGACGTAACTTGGGTTTTTGTTTTTGTATAAGAGAAAATACTGAGTAATTAAAAATGTTTTATATTATATGATTTTAATTAAATATTTTTTGAATTTATAAAAATAACCAACGAATTTACAATTCAATTTCGAATTCGCAACACGAACTCTAATTTTGCAAGACCATTTTTGAATTCGAAAAAGAAATTCGTGTTGCGAAATTGTCAATTTCGAGTTACGAATTCGTCATCTGTGTGCGAATTTCAAATTCTGTATTGCGAATTCGAAAACTGTGTTGTGAATTAGCTTTTGTGTTGTAAATTCGAAATTGAGTTGCGAATTCGTTGGTTATTTTTGCAAATTCAAAAAAAAATCGTTAAAATCGTATATTATAAGGTATTTTCGGTCACTCAAGTTATGTTCCCTTTGTATAATGCTGATTTTTATTCAGGGTTCTATTGTCATTTTGTTGAGACAGCCAATTGGTCAATAAATTTATATGATAAACTATAACAATAACCGCCCAACTATATTTTCATTTTGACCATTATTTTTTAATTCTTATCAATTAGGTCATCCAACTATTTAAATGCATTCAATTAAGTCACATGCCGTTAATATTTAGCGGAAGTATTGATATGACAGTTAATAAAATTGGTATAATTACATATTTGGTGACCAAAGAAGAGAACACTTTGATTCCAAGTCACCCTTTGCTTTTTAATCCCAAGTTACCTGGGTTCGATTTCAAGTGTTCTCTTCTTTGGTTTTTAATTTTCTTTCCACCATAGGATGATAAGTGTCACATTCTGATTGGTAGAAAATAAATATATTAAATTAAAATAAAATAAATTTAATCATCAAATTCAATGGTGACACATGGCACCATCCAATTAGAAGCTTAATTTTATTTTAATTTATTTAAATTGATACCAACTTGAGAGAATATATAAATAACAGTGACCAAATATGTAATTATACTAATTTTATTAACTGTTACATCAACACTTCTGTTAAATGTTAACGACAAATGGCCTAATTGAATGTATTTAAATAGTTTGGTGACCTGATTGACAAGAATTCAAATGTAGTGGTCAAAATGAAAAGGGGTTATAGTTGGGTGGTCACTAGTATAGTTTACCCATTTTATATTTAATTGAATATTTAATTGAAAGTTTATCCATATTGAAGTAATTTTATTTTTATTATCATCATAATTTTACAATATTAGAATTTAAATATTAATAAAAATTAATTTTATTGTAAATAATCTATTTAATTTTCATAAAATCAGACTTAGGATATGATTTTACAGGATTAAAATTGTTTGTCTTATATTCAAGTAGAATACATATTTTAGTTTCTTTTATGCAAAATACATATATTTTTTGTTGAATTTATTATCTTCTTATTCGGATTAATATCTTTAGAATTCTCTTTATAAATAGATATATGGATGAACAAAATTTGACTTGACTCGAAAAATCAAATTTTTTTTTTTAATTTTGAGTTATTCGAGTCAACTCGAAATATAAATTTGGTTTTTGAGTTCGAGTCGAGTTGAAATTTTCAATTTTCGAGTTACTCGAAAACTAAAAATTTGACCAAGTATTTTGACATTTTAACGATTTAGTCAATGATTTCATTATTTCTTCAATTCCTCCTTCATTTTAAGTTCATTTTTTACCAAATTTGAACTACATGCTCCTAAACCATAGTAGGATACATGTGTACTTTCAATTCATCTTTTTGATAACAAATTTTTTATTTTTTAATTTAGTCCTTCAATTTTTCATAATCTCCTTATTTCTTCAATTCGTTATTTATTTTAAGTCTGTTTTTTTACAAAATTTGAGCCACAAGCTTCTAAACCATAGTATAATACATGTATACTTTCAATTCCTTTTTTTGATAACAAATTTTTATTTTTCAATTTAGTTCTTCAAAGTTTCATAATATTCTTATTCCATCAATTTGTGATTTATTTTAGTCTCTTTACCAAATTTGAACCACATGCCATATACCACAATAGAACATATGTAACTTCAGTTGTTATTTTTTTTACTAAAGATGTACTCTCTTTTTTATATAGTCCCTTAACTTTACATTTTACTCAATTTGCTCTTTTGACTACAATTATTTGCAAATTATTTCTTATTATCAATTCATTGACTCATTTATACTCTCATCAATATTTACCTTCAAATATTTTCTTTTTTAAAAGAAGCAACTAATTTTATTCAAAATAGGAAATATCCCAAATTACATAAAGATGTACAACCACAATCATAAATTAAGTACATAATTAAGAAAATTTCCTATAATTATTGAAACAAAACTAGAAACTTCACATCACATGAATACAAGGAAATGTTGAGTTAATCGAGATGGAATAGGCCAAGAGGGGGGGTGAATGGCAATAAAAATTTCGGTGGAAGCTTTTGCAGAAAACTGAAAATATTTGCACAGCAATTTAGAGTGGTTCGACTTTCTCAACCAAAGTCTACGTCCACTACCTTAGCTATCCACACTAAGGATTTTCCACAAATTCACTAATTTGTCTTTCTTTTGAGAACAAAGAGTAACCTTACAAATCCCTCAAGAATTATACTCCAAATTCTTGAGAACACTCTCTCCCAAAGAGAACAATACAAATTTTACAAATTTACAAGAAAATCCTCACAAAGAAAGATTGTTTGCACAATCTAGAACAAACAAAGAACACTCAAGAATAATACAATTGAGCACAACAAGTGCTCTTGAAAGCAATAATGAATATTGAATGAAATAGGCTTGAAAATGCTCAAACTTGAGGTTTGAAGCTTTCTCTTTAATTCTCTCTTGATTCTTGATGAATGTTGTTTCTTGTTGTTGATCAATGACTTCTAAGCTTGTTTAAATACTCCTTGGATCATTTTCTGAACGTTGGAGATCATTAGTGGAGTTAATAGAGTCGTTAGTGTGTGAAAACAATTAATAAAATCAATTGGGAGCGTGTGTGCATCGATGCATAATCAAGGTGTATCGATGCATCAAGTGTAAAATTCAAATATTTCGACCGTTGGAAGACATAGTGCATCGGTACACTAAGGGTGATCGATGCATAAAATACATTCGATGTTTTAAACAAGCCTGGAGTGCATCGATGCATGGTCTGTGCATCGATGCATAAATGCATTCAATGTTTCAATAAAATCCTGAGTGCATCGATGCATGGCTGTGCATCGATGCATCCCTTCACAAATTTGATTTTTGACTCGTTTTTTGTTCGAAATACTTTATGAAAATTGTTTTTAAAATATTTAAGTATAAAACACAATTTTACACTTTAGTAATGATTGAAATTAAACTTTGAAAGACTTGAAGTAATATTTTGATATTCGAATAATTGTATCGAATATATTTAGAAATCATTTGTAAATCTTAAAATTTATTTAACTTACTTGTATATCGAAACATCAAAATGTTTCAACAATCTCCCCCTTTTTGATATAACAAAACATTTGAGTAATTTAAGATTTTCTTATGAAAATTATTTTTGAAATCAATTTTAAAAATTACTCTCCCTTACTATAATACATCTTAATCTTCTCCCCCTTTTTGTTAAATCAAAAAGACTTTATAAAACGTTTTAAAGAAGATGTTTGAAACATAGCCAATTGATACATAAATATAGCTTAAGCTGCTAAGATCACAATCAAGAAAGGTTAGCCATTAGTTTCATAATTCAATATTCATAATGTGAAATGGCAAAGTTGGCCATAATGCAACTAATATGTAAATTAATAAACATTAAGCGCAAATGAAAAACCAAACCAACCAAATATATATATATATATATATATATATATATATATATTATATATATATATATATATATATATAATATATATATATAATAAGTTCAAACTCCAATCATCCAAAAACATCCAAAATAAAAACAATCCATAAACATCAAATGTTCATATTCAAAGTTTTGAGTTCGGGGATCAATCAAGCAAACTAAGGCAAAATAGGTCTAGTTGTCCATAGGAGGATCGGGAGGAGGATATGTGCTTGCACTTCAAATGTGAGAGCATCCATACGTTCACGCATCTCCCGTTGAAACTCAGTCAGTTGAGATTCCATGGAAGCAAACCTCAGATCAAATGACTCCATAAATAATCAAAAATGGGAGGCAATTTGTTCCTCTTGTTGTGTTGGCCATCGTCTGGTACGTGATCGTCAATATCTTGCATAACTGTTGAAACTCTGGATCATTGTCCGCAGCTGGTACCGGTTATAGGTGGAGCACAAGAAGTGCTAGGTGCAGGAGGAGCTCGTGAGGAACTAGCGCCCGGTGTTTGCTCAGTGGGTCTATATTCCCATTGACACCGTTACCTTATCTTGTTTCTATCCGGCTTTCTTTAAGGAAGTTAGGTTGATTTGGTTTAGAGAGGCATGGGATGTCAACCGAGACCTAAGTTGTAGTCGCATTTGTTCCTCTTGTGTGTGGCTCATCGTCTGGTACGTGATCGTCAATATCTTGCATAAGCTGTTGAAACTCTGGATCATTGTCCGTAGCTGGTACCGGTAGGTATAGCATAAGAAGTGCTAGGTGCAGGAGGAGCTCGTGAGGAACTAGCGCCCAGTGTTTGCTCAGTGGGTCTATATTCCCATTGACCCTTACCTTATCTTGTTCTATCCGGCTTTCTTTAAGGAAGTTAGGTTGATTTGGTTTTGGAGAGGCATGGGAATGTCAACCGAGACCTTAAGTTGTAGTCAGATAAATAGATTAGAAAGAAGACACCTGTAAACTAAAGTTTCGACATTTTTGGAAGGAATGACGTTTATGGTATCGACAAACTCACCAAAGATAATTTGTGGCAATTAATTTTCTTATTATGTTGGATACATTGTATCCACCATAAATGTATGACTCTAAGTTTGAAGTACCTACCTCCGGATAGTCTAAACCACCAAGAGATCATCAAAATAAAGGAAACGATCGTGATGAGTTCGTAAGGTACTAACACTATCATTAGACTTATAGGGAGTAGCCAGAAGATCTCTTTCATTATCTATCACAACATCGTCTAAACCGAAAACATTAGCAATTGTTTTTGAATTGATAAAAATGACTTCTCCTAAGAGATATGATCGTATGCCTATGGTTGCGGTTTAACTAGCATTTTGAACACATATCGCATTTGAGTAAAAAATGCGAACTAATTGTTGATAGACAATGGGTTGAATTTGGCACAACTTATCAAATTTCCAGGAACAAAGAACATGAATATATTTAAAGTTAATATTTTCCATTACTTGAATGGAAGGGATACGTTCCTCTCGAATTTTGTAGGATTGAAAATGACTAACAAACCTATCATATAATTAAACTCTACGACGATTGGGTTGGTTGAAGTAAGAGTTAAGAATGGTTAACTCGGGTTCGTTTGGGTTTGGATTTTGTGGTGGAGGAGGAATAGGAAGAAGGTTTGATCGACTCTAAGAGGACCTATGTCGTTTAGGGTTTGACATGATTTAGAAAATCGAAATAGGATAACCTGCAAATATAAAACACATGTATGCAATTTCAATCAATCCCAAAACTCAAATGAGTCCTCAATATTTTAAGATTCTCTAAACAAAATCCTAATGTGCAAAGTTTTTAAAATTATTTTGAAAATAATGTTTGAAAATAATATATATATATATATATATATATATATATATATATATATATATATATATATTCATGAAAATCAATTCAATTGGATCAAAAACATTAATTTTTTTATATTTCGAAATTTAAAAATAATTTTGAGAAATTGAGTGTTTTTGACAAAATTGGTTGTAAAATATGGTTTCTAAACACTAAACAATCAATGCCCGACAATTTGTTCAACCTAGAACTAATTAAAACTAGTCCTAAGTTCAAAAATCAATAAAATAGAGTTTTTAGAGATATTACCTTGAGAAATTCGGATTTTGTGAGAATGTGATGATTTTTGAACTAATTTGATGATTCTAACAGGTTTAGAAGATGAAGAACATTTGGATTCCGACTTTAAACCAAAGATTTTGAGCAAATGGAGATTTTAGGGTTAAGAGAGAGGCTCACGACGACAAGAGAGTGTTTGAAGGGTTTTGAGATAATGAAGAAGAAACATGGATTTTAACCAAAAATCCGACGAGTGTATCGATGAACTGCTGAGTGCATTGATGCACATTCAAGGAGTGCATCGGTGCACCTTCAAGGAGTGCATCGGTGCACCTTCATGGTGTATCGATGCATATTCAAAGGATGCATCGATGCACTGACGAGTGTATCGATACATTATGCACAAAAATGTCAAAAATTCGTTTTAAACATTCAAAATATTAAATTATTTAGCTCTAGTGGTATTGGCAACTCATATATTGAAAAATAATAATGTTCTATCAATCAAATTTGTCAATAAATCTTATTTGAACATATAATTAATTTTCACCAAGAATCATAAACTCCCCCTAACTAATAGCAAAGAATGCAATCAAAAGTGTTATTTATAAGCATTTTCCAAAACTAATTAAAAGTGCTAAAAATTATTTTAAACACTGAGTGAAGATAGGTCAGCTAAACCTAATTCTCTTCTAAGTGTCCAAATCTTTCTTGTCTAAAGGTTTTGTAAAATATCTGCTAATATCGATGCATATTCAAAGGATGCATCGATGCACTGACGAGTGTATCGATGTGTAACACCCCCAACCCGTATCCGATCCGGATACGAGTCCGAAGTGTCACATTGACTTTTCAAACATTTATTCGTATAAAATAGTGAGTAATTTAAAAACTTTGATAACATTTAACTTATTCAAAATGTTTACAAAATATATATATCAGAGTTCATACAATTTATGTCTTTAGACTACATGCCAACTACACTCTATATACAGTACCTATATTTTTGATCTGACATTTGGTAAGGAAAACTGACCTGTCTTGCTCCGCATTACTCTTTACTCTTCTCGAACCTACGTGTGAAACAATCACACGCTAAGTCGAAGACTTAGTGAGGCATAACAACTTATAATGCACTTTAAATATATCAATTATGCATGTTCTGTTCTATCATGTCATATCAATTCCATGCATTCTTCGTATCATATAAAATCATATCAGATCAATGCAGTAAATCCATACATACACATAATTCATCATTAACAGTTTCATGTAATCACATACTTTTATGGTTAACCTTTTCAATCAAACACTATACACACACAACATCATATCATTTCTATAACATTTATCATACCACTAACATATTTGTTCATATCTCTGGATTAGCCCATGTACACCTATGAGAACTGTAGATATGTGAGTCTATTGAGGTTTGCACCACTATGCTGTCATCACAGCTCATATAAATGTCCGAAGAACCTATCCAGAGGTCATAAAGATCCTCGGTAACTATCCAGAGGTCATAAAGATCCTCGGTAACTATCCAGAGGTCATAAAGATCCTCGGTAATTGTCCATATGTTCCTTAGAACATAGGTATACTGTCCATATGTCTCGAAAGACATAGGTAAAACTGTCCATATGTTCCGTAGAACATAGGTAAACCCTCGACTCTGGCATGCCAACTATACCCCTATCTCTCAAGACAATAACATGGGCATTTTTTTTTTACTTATCATTTCACATAAACTTGTAATTCACTTTCACATATCATGTATCATAGCTTCTTTTCATATTATCACATAGTCACATAGTTCACTTACACGTAGATCATTTCCATATAATTCACATAAACTTTCTATCATACAACCCCTGTGTTATAGTTTTATTTAAACATATGAATCTTTCCCATCTAGCTTATCTTATATGCTCATATTATCATTTATGTTCAAATCTCCTAGTTAGTGTACTATTCTCACATTATCCTATAGATCAATATTATCTAGCTTATTTCACTTATCATTTAATCATATAATTATTTTTACTATGATCACATAGTTTATCTCATATAATTCATAACCTTTCTTATGTAATCACTTATACTTTATCACCTAACACATAAAGAACAGATCAATCCATATAATCAAGCATACATACATGCATATTCAACTCATGCCTTTAATCATGAATTCATGTGTAACACTCAGGAAATAGACTCATCGCAAGTCTTATTCCCATCGCACATCATATACTATTGAATATGCACTCACCTGGCCTCACTAGTCAAATTCCAATCTCTTATCTTTCCCTTGATCGATCTTACTTGTCAATGATTCCGGAACTGCTTTACGTGCAGAATCTACATAAATGTACATTTTGAGGCAATCATTAGATGCCTACACCTTTTAATTAGATACTAGCAACTTAAACGAACTTATTAAACCAATATTCCCATTTTTCCTTTAGGGGGAATCGGTTCCCTACTATGGGGGTATCGATTCCCTAATGACATTCTGGAAATTTTGTTCGTTGAAGGGTATCGGTTCCCCTTGAATGGGTACCGATTCCCCTTGCCCAGAAATCATATTTTCAACCCGAAAATTACTTCATTTCCTCTCAAACACTTCATATATCATCCCCTTTTCATTCTTAACTCTAGTACACATACTTAAACCAATATATATTCATTTATTTCATCTAAAACTCAAAATCCTATCTTGCATATGAGATCAAGAATCATACCAAATTTTCAATGTGTTCTAATTCCAATTCTAACACTTCATACTTCTAATTAGATTGATGACAAGTCAAATTCATCCATAAAACTTCAACAACCATACCATATCAAAATTTCATCTTAAAACTCATATTGCAAATTCCTTCATAATTCTTTTATCTTATTGTTTAAATCCCATATAAGCTTCTTAAGCTTATTTAATACCCAAAGAATCAAAACTAAGCTTAAACTCAAGAATTAACCAACTGAAATTAACTTACCTTTGCATTGCTCTCCCACGTATGAAAGAAGAAAGGAGAAGAGAACTCTGGATGTTTCTCAATTTCCCACGTTTATATTACCTTAAAAAAGAAATATAAAAATCTTTCTGGTCAAATGACCATTTAACCCTTAATTTCCTTTAATAATTACTAATTAACTCATCATATACATCAAATAATCATTGAACTATTTCATCTTATACTTTAGTCACCAAATCTGAAACTTTACAATTTGGTCACTAACCCGGTATTGCGGATGTTACAAATCTCCCCTCCTTTTAAGAAAATTCGCCCTCGAATTTTCACTGCACATCTTAATAAGAACATATCTTCTAATGTTCTTATGTTGCTTCCTGACTTATCTTTCTTGTCATCACAGAAACTTACTTTTCAATCCTTAAGTTTTCCGACTATCTTTTTCGTTATATTATTTCACTATCATAAATCCATCTATTCTTCATAACTCTCTAATTACCTTAACCATACCAAACTTGTATTTTCCTTCCTGAAGGTTCCATGCGAATACTTATCCAGTGTCTACATCATAGCTATCTGCTCAGAACATACAACTATATTCAAATTCACATCATAATCAATTAACTCCACTTTATCTTTCCTCTAATCTTATAACTCTAGCACCTTTACTCTGACATCTAGATAATAACTTTTGTTCAATCTAGGGCACAAGCCCTATTATACCAATCATATACATCCTTTCCAATCTAAATTATCTCAACATTCGCTTACTCAACTTATCAATTTCACCTCTATTCGCATACATCCTGAAATTTCTTTTGCTCAAACTCAACATTCGACTTCCTGTGTCCTATAATCTGATCATCGATATATATTCTCAACTCTTCTTATCAATCCTCAGCTTTACTTAAATATACAAATTCTTACTTCCTTTTCCTTTACTATACCACATTACTATGATCCAAATATGCAACTATATCCAGATCCATTGCAGATCTGGTTATCATATCCTGACAATATCTTATAATCTTATAATTCCAGTACATTTTTATCACATACTCTAGTTAGCCAATGCTAACTCTTCTATCTTAACTGCAAACCTTACCATAAACAACTCTTGTTTATGCGCAATACTATCACTTCGTTTCAAACTCATAAGCTCTGACTTTATACATCTTATACACTTGTCACTGATGCACTTATCCTTGAGTTCTTCTATACGTACTCACCATGTCATTAGATCTTTTAACATTCTTATGGTGACACCTGTTCACCTATTCTATCTATCCACATAATAGCAAAACTACTCTATATCGTGTTTCCAATTCAAAACAATGAAACTTTCTATCATTATTCAGATATGATTTTAGCTTTCTGAAATCAACTTTTGATCTTACTAGGCATTTCCTGAGGTGTCCGCTCTTCATCCTGCCTGGCCAGGGCAGGTGAATAGCTATCACAATCATGAATATCACCTTTCACTTACTTCAAAATTATCACGATCGGATTTCTACTGTATTAAACTATTCTTATTCTATTAGCAAGACAACATATTCCTTACACTATCAGATCAGAAATTTTTCAATCTATGTTGGCATGTACACCTTTTATGACACTTTGGACTTCGGTTTACGCCGAGAATCGGCTAAACCTTAGCTCTGATACCATTAATGTAACACCCCCAACCCGTATCCGATCCGGATACGAGTCCGAAGTGTCACATTGACTTTTCAAACATTTATTCGTATAAAATAGTGAGTAATTTAAAAACTTTGATAACATTTAATTATTCAAAACGTTACAAATATATCAGAGTTCATACAATTTATGTCTTAGACTACATGCCAACTACACTCTATATACAGTACCTTATTTTCTGATATGACATTTGGTAAGGAAAACTGACCTGTCTTGCTCCGCATTACTCTTTACTCTTCTCGAAACCTACGTGTGAAACAATCACACGATAAGTCGAAGACTTAGTGAGGCATAACAACTTATAATGCACTTTATAACATATATCAATATATGCATGTTCTGTTCTATCATGTCATATCAATTCCATGCATTCTTCGTATCATATAAAATCATATCAGATCAATTGCAGTAAATCCATACATACACATAATTCATCATTAACAGTTTATCATGTAAACACATACTTTATGGTAACCTTTTCAATCAACACTATACACACACAACATCATATCATTTCTATAACATTATCATACCACTAACATATATTTGTTCATATCTCTGGATTAGCCCATGTATATCTGTGAGAACTGTAGATATGTGAGTCTATTGAGGTTGTGCACCACTATGCTGTCATCACAGCTCATATAAATGTCTCGAAGAACCTATCCAGAGGTCATAAAGATCCTCGGTAACTATCTAGAGGTCATAAAGATCCTCGGTAACTATCCAGAGGTCATAAAGATCCTCGGTAACTGTCCATATGTTCCTTAGAACATAGGTATACTGTCCATATGTCTCGAAAGACATAGGTAAAACTGTTCATATGTTCCGTAGAAAATAGGTAAACCATCTAGCTTATCTTATAGGCTCATATTATCATTTATGTTCAAATCTCCTAGTTAGTGTACTATTCTCACATTATCCTATAATCAATATTATCTAGCTTATTTCACTTATCATTAATCATAATTATATTTTACTATGATCACATAGTTTATATCTCATAATTCATAACCTTTCTTATGTAATCACTTATACTTTATCACCTAACACATAAAAGAACAGATCAATCCATATAATCAAGCATACATACATGCATATTCAACTCATGCCTTTATCATGAATTCATGTGTAACACTTCAGGAAATAGACTCATCGCAAGTCTTATTCCCATCGCACATCATATCCTATTGAATATGCATCACCTGGCTCACTAGTCAAATTCCAATCTCTTATCTTCCCCTTGATCGATCTTACTTGTCAATGATTCCGGAACTGCTTACGCGCAGAATCTACATAAATGTACATTTTGAGGCAATCATTAGATACCTACACCTTAATTAGATACTAGCAACTTAAACGAACTTATTAAACCAATATTCCCATTTTTCCTTTAGGGGGAATCGGTTCCCTACTATGGGGGTATCGATTCCCTAATGACATTCTAGAAATGTTGTTCGTTTGAAGGGGTATCGGTTCCCTGAAATGGGTACCGATTCCCCTTGCCAGAAATCATATTTCAACCCGAAAATTACTTCATTTCCTCTCAACACTCATATATCATCCCTTTCATTCTTAACTCTAGTACACATACTTAAACCAATCTATATTCATTATTTCATCTTAAACCTCAAAATCCATCTTGCATAGAGATTCAAGAATCATACCAAATTTTCAATGTTTTCTAATTCCAATTCTAACACTTCATACTTCTTAATTAGATTGATGACAAGTCAAATTCATCCATAAACTTCAACAACCATACCATATCAAAATTTCATCTTAAAACTCATATTGCAATTCCTTCATAATTCCTTTATCTATTGTTTAAATCCCATATAAGCTTTCCTTAAGCTTATTTAATACCCAAAGAATCAAAACTAAGCTTAAAACTCAAGAATTACCAACTGAAATTAAACTTACCTTTGCATTGCTCTCCCACGTATGAAGAAGAAGAAAGGAGAAGAGAACTCTAGAGTTTCTCAATTCCCACGTTTATATTACCTTAAAAAAGAATATAAAAATCTTCTGGTCAAATGACCATTTAACCCTTAATTTCCTTTAATAATTACTATTAACCTTCCATACATCAAATATCATTGAACTATTTCATTCTTATACTTTAGTCACCAAATTCTGAAACTTTACATTTGGTCACTAACCCGGTATGCGGATGTTACACGATGCATATGCACAAAAATGTCAAAAATCCGTTTTAAACATTCAAAATATTAAATTATTTAGCTCTAGTGGTATTGGCAACTCATATTTGAAAAATAATAATGTTCTATCAATCAAATTTGTCATAAATCCTATTTGAACATATAATTAATTTTCACCAAGAATCATAACTCCCCCTAACTAATAGCAAGAATGCAATCTAAAGTGTTATTTATAAGCATTTCCAAAACTAATTAAAAGTGCTAAAAATTATTTTAAACACTGAGTGAATAGGTCAGCTAAACCTAATTCTCTTCTAAGTCCAAATCTTTCTTTGTCTAAAGGTTTTGGTAAAAATATCCGCTAATTGTGCAAAGTATCAACAATTCTAGAACTACATTTTTCTTAGCGACATGGTCTCTAATGAGTGATGTCTAATATCATATGCTTAGTTTTAGAGTGTTGGATGGATTTTTTAGTGAGACAAATAGCACTATATTGTCACACTTGATAGGTATGGTACCAACTTCAATTCTATAATCAAAAAGTTGTTGTTTCATCTATAAACTTGTGCACAACAGCTACCGCTGAAATGTATTTTGCTTCAGTGGTAGATAATGCAACACAATTTTGTTTTTGAAAACCATGAAATCAACATATTTCCAAGGAATTAACAAGTACCGGAGGTGCTTTTCCTATCTATTTTGCATCCTCCATAATCCACATCTGAGAAAGCATGCAAGCTAAAGCTAGAGTCTCTATATTAAAGTCCTAAATTAGGAGTGTCCTTAAGGTATCTAAATATCCTCTTAACGGCTAGTAATGTGATTCCTTATGACATGATTGAAATCTAGCACATAAACAAACACTAAACATAATATCGGGTCTACTTGTGGTTAGATAACAATGAGCCAATCATGGATCTATATAATTTAACATCCACACATTTACCTCATTCATCTATGTCAAGCTTTGTAGAAGAGCTCATTGGAGTGGCATGAGGTTTCCCATTTTCCAATCCAAACTTCTTGAGCTATCCTTGAAATACTTAGCTTAATTGATGAAGATGCCATCCTTTCTTTGCTTGATTTAGAGTTCTAAGAAATATGAGCTCCCCCATCATGCTCATCTCAAATTCTCCTTGCATTAGCTTAGAAAATTCTTGGCAAAGAACATCATTAGTAGAACAAAAATATATCATCAACATAGATTTGAACTACTAATAAATCTTTACCTTTTCTCTTTAAAATATATAGTGTCAACCTTTCCTTTTGAAAAACCTTTTTCTATTAGAAAATTTGACAACCTTTCATACCAAGCTCTATGAGCTTGTTTTAAACCATAAAGTGTTTTTGTCAATTTAAAACATGATCCAGAAATTTTGAATCTTCAAAACCTGGAGGTTGTTCCACATACACTTCTTCTTTTATAAAACCATTTAAAACGCACTTTTAACGTCCATTTGATAAAATTTAAATTCATTGAACATTCAAATGCTAATAACATTCTAATTACTTCCATCCTAGCTACGGGAGCATATGTTTCATCATAGTCCTAAGCCTTCTTCTGAGTATAGCCTTGAGCAACAAGTCTAGCCTTGTTTCTCACTATGTTACCACTTTCATCAAGCTTATTCCTAAATACCCATATAGTACCTACAGTAGATTTATTACTAGGCCTTTCAACTAATGTCCATACTTTACTTCTCTCGAATTGATTTAATTCTTCTTGCATAGCCATAATCCAATGTTCATCGTCTAATGCTTCTTTGATATTCTTAGGCTCTATGCATGAAATAAATGCAATATAATTATAAATATTTCTAAGAAAAGATCGAGTTGTTACCCCTTTTGATGGATCACCTATTATTTCACCATCCTTGATATAGTTGTACTCTCTTGGGTAAGATACTTCCCTTTCTTCAATGATTGGATTCTCGAGGGGATCATGAGTTTCCTAATTTTTCGTTTCTTCCTTTGATGATGGTTCTCTAACGTCATGTCTAACGTCATTTTCTTGTATAATACCTACATCATCATTAACACATGAATCCTTCCTCGGAAGGGGATTATCATCGAAAACAACATGTATAGACTCTTCTACAACTAAAGTTCTTTTATTAAATACTTGATAAGCTTTAGAATTTAAGGAATAACCCAAAAAAATTTGAATCTTCAAAACCTGGAGGTTGTTCCACATACAATTCTTCTTTTATAAAACCATTTAAAAACGCACTTTTAACGTCCATTTGATAAAATTTAAATTCATTGAAACATGCAAATGCTAATAACATTATAATTACTTCCATCCTAGCTACGGAAGCATATGTTTCATCATAGTCTAAGCCTTCTTCGTGAGTATAGCCTTGAGCAACAAGTCTAGCCTTGTTTCTCACTATGTTACCACTTTCATCAAGCTTATTCCTAAATACCCATCTAGTACCTACAGTAGATTTATTACTAGGCCTTTCAACTAATGTCCATACTTTACTTCTCTCGAATTGATTTAATTCTTCTTGCATAGCCATAATCCAATGTTCATCGTCTAATGCTTCTTTGATATTCTTAGGCTCTATGCATGAAATAAATGCAATATAATTATAAATATTTCTAAGAAAAGATCGAGTTGTTACCCCTTTTGATGGATCACCTATTATTTCACCATCCTTGACATAGTTGTACTCTCTTGGGTAAGAACTTCCCTTTCTTCATGATTGGATTCTCGAGGGGATCATGAGTTTCCTAATTTCGTTTCTTCCTTTGATGATGGTTCTCTAACGTCATGTCTAACGTCATTTTCTTGTATAATACCTACATCATCATTAACACATGAATCCTTCCTCGGAAGGGGATTATCATCGAAAACATCATGTATAGACTCTTCTACAACTAAAGTTCTTTATTAAATACTTGATAAGCTTTAGAATTTAATTTAAATAACCCAAAAAATTCCTTCATCACTTTTAGCATCAAATTTTCCAAGATTTTCTTACCGTTGTTTAAAACAAACATTAACACCCAAAATGATGAAAATAACTAATGTTAGGCTTTTTTTTTTGTTGAAAATTTCATAATGGAGTTTTCTTTAAAATTGGCCTAATCATTACTCGATTTACAGCATAACAAGCAGTATTTGTGGCTTCCGCCCAAAACTATTTTGGCAAATTATTTTCACAAAGCATAGTTCTAGCCATTTCTTTTAAAGTTCGATTCTTTCTCTTAATAACTCTATTTTGTTGAGGGGTTCTAGGTGCTGAAATTATGGCTAATACCATTATAATTAAAAAACTCATTAAATCCAAGATTTTCAAATTCAGTGTCATGATCACTCCTAACACTAGTGATAGAGTAACCTTTTCGTTTTGGATTAATTTTGAAAATGTGATGAAATGTTCTAATGCTTTATCTTTAATACTTAAAATAGAACCCAAGTATATCTAGAATATTCATCTACCAAGACAAATGCATATTGTTTTCCCCCAAACTAGTAATCCTATTTGGCCCAAAAGAGATATATAGATCAATTGTAATACTCTACTAGTTGATACGTCATTAATGGATTTAAAAGAAACTCGTTTTTGTTTTCCTTAGCACAAGCATCACAGATTTTATCATTATCAAATTTTAGTTTTGGTAGCCCTCTAACCAAGTCTCCTTGAATAAGTCGTTGCAAAACACTCATACTAGAATGTCCTAATCTCCTATGCCATAACCAATTATCATGCTCATCCTTAGCAACTAGGCATAAATTAGTCATATCTATAGAATCTAAATACACCATATATATGTTTCCTATTCTATGATCAACAAGCATAATCTGATTAAATGCAATGTCAATAACTTTACAACCATTAATTTCAAACATGACATTGAATCCCTTATCGCATAATTGACTAATACTCAAAAGATTATGCTTTAATCCATTCACATATAAAACATTTTAATTTGTATGGAAGGTATTACCTATTGTACCTATACCTTCAATGTGACCTTTTGAATTATCACCAAAAGTCAACTCTCCTCCATTTTGGCGTTAAGCTCTATGAACCGGCTCTTGTCTCCGGTTATGTGTCTTGAGCATCCACTATAAAGGTACCATAAGTTTGAATTTGTTTCCCTTGCCTTGTAGCAATGCTCCTTTTCCTACAAACATAGATTAATTTTTTATTTTGGTACCCAAATTCTTTTGGGTCCATATTCATTAGTTTCCAAATTCTAGTCCCCTTAGGTATCCATTTGTGTAAGATATCCTTATTTTAGTAGTAATGAGTCTTTTAGGAACCCATATACTTCTAATGATTTTATCATTTGAGGTTCTTTAGGGACCTCTATGATTGTAGTTTTTAAAGCTGTTTTTAACATAGCTGGATTTTGAATTTTCACCCTTTTCAAAACTTGTTGTTCCAACTTTATTAAAAGAAGCTGTAAGATCATCAATTTCTTTTTGATGATCATCATGAACTTTTGAAAGTAAGTTATGCAAATCAATATTTTTCTTTTCAAAATCATTAATTTTGATTTGCAATTCCTTAATCTTACTTTTAAGCTCATTGTTGGTCTTGGACATAAGACTATTTTTATTTTTCAGTTTTGAAATATCATTTTTATATTTTGAAAATAGAGTCTTATAATCTGAAGTCAACCCATTATAATCCTCTAATAACTCATCATAAGATAATTCATCTGAATTGAATGAGTTAGAGGTTACCTGAGAGTTTTCCCCAATGGCCATCAAACACAAGTTGGCTACTTCTTGTTCTTCTTCATCGAAACCTTCTTCATCGCTCCATGTAGCCACGTGTACTTTGTGTTTTTTCTTTGATTGACCCTTCTTCTTCAATTGAGGGCAATCATATTTGATATGCCCCGAATTTTTGCATTCGTAGCAAATGATTGTGTCTTTCTCCTTCAATTCAGTTTTGAAGCTTTCATTTCGTTTGAATTTTCTTCCTCGGTTGGGTCTCATCAATTTTCTGAATCGTTTGGCAAATAATGTCATTTCCTCATCATCGTCATCTTTATCCGAATCACTCTCATCTTTGTGGATTTGAGAGCCACTCCAATGTTTTTCTTCTTCTCCTTCTCCTTTGGTGTCTCGTCAATCTTCTCGAGGTCTACCTCATCTTGAAGCATTATTTCATGAGTAATGAGGGAACCGATTAGTTCTTCAAGGGTTAAGGACTTTAAGTTCTTTGCCTCGATGATTGTTGTCTTCTTTGATTGCCATGATTTTGGAAGAGAGTAAACTAACTTCCTTACAAGCTTTTTGTTTGGAATGATCTCTCCATATGATTTGAGACCATTGACAATCGTGAAAAATCTATTTGTCATATCTTTGATATCTTCATTCGGTTTCATCCTGAAATTTTCATAGCTATGAGTTAGAAGACTAATTTTAGATTCTTTTACCTCGTCGGTACCTTCATGTGTGACTTAAGTTTATCCCATATTTATTTGGCGGTTGTACAAGATGAAACTCTCTCATATTCATCTGGTCCAAGAGCATAAAAAATATTATAGATGGCTTTGGAGTTGAGGCTGGAACAATCTCGTCTCTCCCTCACTCCACGATCTTGGATGAGTGAAAGGTTTGATGTATCCGTCTTCTATGACATTCCATGCTCCCATGTCACTAGCTTGAATGAAGTACATCATTATATTCTTCCAATAAGCGTAGTTAGCTCTATTGAAGAAATGAGGCTTGTTGACGGGCATTGAATCGAGACCGGAGTCAAAGTTTGAAGTGGAGGCCATTTGATGACTTGATTATCGATGTAACTCCCCGGATCTACTCAAGAGGCGATTAAACCTTTAATGTCAAGCTCTAATACCAATTGTTGAGTTAATCGATCGATGGAATAGGCCAAGAGGGGGTGAATTGACAATAAAAATTTCGGTGGAAGCTTTTACAGAAAATTGAAAATATTTGCACAACGATTTAGAGTGGTTCGCTTTCTCAACCAAAGTCTACGTCAACTACCTTAGCTATCCACTAAGGATTTTCCACAAATTCACTAATTTGTCTTCTTTGAGGACAAATACTAACCTTACAAATCCTTCAAGAATTATACCCCAAATTCTTGATAACACTCTCTCCCAAAGAAATAATACAAATTTGCAAACTTATAGACAATCCTCACAAGGAAAGATTGTTTGTACAATTCTAGAACAAAGAAAGAACACACAAGAATAATACAATTGAGCACAACAAGTGTTCTTGAAAGCAATAATGAATATTGAATGAAATAGCTTGAAAATGCTCAAACTTGAGGTTTGAAGCTTTCTCTTTGATTCTCTCTTGATTCTTGATGAATGTTGTTTCTTGTTGTTGATCAATGGCTTCTAAGCTTGTTTAAATACTCTTTGGATCATTTTTGAACGTTGGAGATCATTAGTGGAGTTAATAGAGCCATTAGTGTGTGAAAACAATTAATAAAATCAGTTGGGAGCGTGTGTGCATCGATGCATAGTCAAGGTACATCAGTGCATCAAGTGTAAAATTCAAATATTTCGACCGTTTGAAGATATAGTGCATCGATACACTAAGGGTGAATCGATGTATAAAATACATTCAATGTTTTAAACAAGCCTGGAATGCATCGATGCATAAAATGCATTCGATGTTTCAATAAAATCCTGAGTGCATCGATGCATGGCTGTGCATCGGTGCATAAAATGCATTCGAATGGGTATGCATTGATGCATCAATGAGTGCATCGGTGCATCCATTCACAAATTTGATTTTGGCTCGTTTTTTTCGAAATACTTTATGAAAATTGTTTCAAAAATTTTTAATATAAAACACAATTTTAACTTTAAGAATTGAAATTATGCTTTGAAGACTTGGAGTAATATTTTGATATTCGAATAATTGTATCGAATATATTTAGAAAATCATTTGTAAAATCTTAAAATTTTTTAACTTACTTTGTTATATCGAAACATCAAAATGTTTTCAACAGAAAAGATGAAATCTAACCAAGAAACTCAAACAAAGATATATAAATAATTTTGATCGCATCAGTAAACGACCACAACAGAGGATCAAGCTATTGAAACCACCGACAGACCGCAAATCAGACTCGAGCAATGTGAAAAGATATCCACGAACGCAAATCGAGTATCAAATCCAGTCTGAGGGTCCAAAGCAAGGAAAATCAAAAGATACCATATAATATCATCTGATCATCGTGGCGATGTCAAATCAACTCTTAGAAAAAAGATAAATAAAAACGGCCAAAGAACCGAAAAAATGTCAAAAAATATAAGAAGCGTGCCATAAAATTATATGAAAACGGCAACACATACAAACTTATTGAAATAAAAAAAAAGAAAAAAATAAAGATATGATATAAAAAAAGGCATAAAGAATGTCAGTTGTCAACAAATAGCATTAAAGTTGGTACCGCCACCTATCAATAAAAACGAAAAGAAAAGAGATGAGCGATACAACAATAAGAGAAAACTAATTTTTTTTTAAAGAAAACTACAAACGACAATAATGTAAAACTACTTTTTTTTAATATAATATTATGAATATATTTCATAGTTTCAGATTTATTTGATATTAATAACATAATATGAAAGAATAATATATATATATATTATATATATATATATATATATTATGTATGGTTAGATAAAATCAAAAAATTAGAATAAATATTTTCATAATAATATAAATAATTAAACAAAATTAGTATAGAACTTGAATAATTTGATTTAAATAACTTTACTCAAATTTCTTAAACTTGAATCGACTCGAAAAATATCAATATATATATATATATATATATGTATATATGGTTAGATAAAATCAAAAAATTAGAATAAAATATTTTCATAATAATATAATAATTATAACAAAATTAGTATAGAAACTTGAATAATTTGATTTAAATAACTTTACTCAAATTTCTTAAACTTGAATCGACTCGAAAAATATCAAGTTAAGTTCGAGTTGTAAAATATGACTCATCAACTCAAATAACTCAAAATTTTTTAACTTAACTCGAACGATCGAATGCTCACATCTAAATAGATATATTAGATTATTTATTGTTTACGGTCATCGATTTTCCGCAAAAAAAATGATTAATGTCCCTAAATATAAGAGAGAGAATATTTGTCGAAAACTCTGTAGGAATTATTTGAAATTTTATAAGACGGCCACTAAAGTCCACGGGAGAATCCCCTGCGCTGCACCTTCATCATCACCAGCTCACGGTTACAAAATCACGAAAACACCCTTGTATCTAACACCAACAGTACGTGTTACCACGTCACAATCTGACGTGGGTGACAAAAAAGCGGTCCCACCTAAACCCAACAAACAACTGAAGAGAAGCGTCCCTCCATTTTTAAAACCAAAAACTCATTAATCTCAAAACCTCGCCGCCGTACTATCACACCAATCTTCTATCTACGCCGACATCGTCTCCGGAGTCGACGACGATGGTTATTCCATGTGACGACATCGTTTTAATCCAGTTTCCCAAAGAACCATCGGAGCCAACCATCGTCACCGTTAGTTGCCCCGATAAGCCCGGTCTCGGATGCGATCTTTGCCGCACCCTTCTCGAATTCGGGCTTTCAATCATCCGAGGTACCTTCAATTCTTTTGATTGAATTTTTTAATTAAATGCTTGCAAAATTGATAATATTAATTTTTTTCTTCATTTTTTAAAAATTATTGTTAGATTTTTCGACGGATGGGAGATGGTGTTACATAGTTTTCTGGTTGGTTCCTAATGTTTCGAATTCGTCTAGAATTGACTGGGAAAGCTTGAAAAATAGGTTGTTATCGATGTGCCCTTCGTGTTCGGTTCCATTTTTTCTCTTTAATTATCAGCAACGAGGAGATGGAAATGGAAGCTCAACCCATTCTTGTTCGGTTATTTGTTGGAACTTTGTTGCTTGGACCGCAAGGGATTACTGCACGGTTAGGACCAAGAATTCATTTACCTTTTCTTTTGCTGTTGTTGATTATTTTAGCATGTTTATTTAGACTACTAGGCGACTGATAGGACTTTTTTCTATCGTCTTGTGTATAGATGTTACCAGGATACTGTCGGACCTCGAGTTTTCAATTCAAAGAGTGAAAGTTATGACGACGCCGGATGGTAGAGTTATGGACTTGTTTTTCATCACGGATGGAATGAGTCCTTAAAGAAAGTTTTGGTTGAGTGAATTACTGTTTGCAAATTTTGTTTTCTTTGACACATGTTTTCGACACTTATCTGTCTTGAGTGCATACCTTGTTCTGAAAAGCTCCCATATGTCATTATGATGACTCGTTGGTATGTTATATTTGTTGCTTAATTTCTGTTTTTTTTACTGCTTCAATTTCTTTCTTGGACTTCTATGAATGTTGGGTTTTAGAGTAGTCGATTTTAGTAGATTAAGATCTGTGGTCTAGTAAATATTAGCAGAGATGGATATGAAGATGTGATGCTGTGGAAATTTTTACATATACAATCAAAGGAGAGTAATACGTTGTACTTGTTATATGGTCTAAACTTTTGCAAAATAGGCATTCCTTTTTATTTTAGAGAAGTTAATAACCATGCCCAACAATTTAATAAGTTATAGTTTATGCCTTCTTGTCTCCCAAGTTAAGTCTACTTAAACCTGGTTGGAATTTTTATTACCCTCTGTTAATGCGTAACTGTCTCACAGGGAACTTTTACATACGAAAAAGAGACGAGATGACACCAACGAACATCTGATTGCTTTTTTGGGGAATTATTGTATCAGCTGCGAGCTTCATTTGGCAAGGCCGGAATGACAGCCTGAAGGCACTGCCGTCTCTCTCTCCTGCAGTTGCAGAAGAGTTATTTACTTATGATTGGCTAGCAAAGAGGCCAGCTCAAAGGAACTCAAATCTGATCTGATGACATTGAAGAAGGCCACTGTTACTGTATACCATTTGTTGAGCCCTGCTCATACATTGCTTCAAATACAATGTGCAGACCATAAAGGACTCTTTTACGACATTCTGAGGACGTCAAAAGACTTTGATTTTCAGGTAATTGTTTGACTTCTTTAGAGATACTTTTGACGATGAAATGTATCAACTTCTTGTCATGAGGTACTCAATATATTTGGAATCAAGTTAGTATTTATCAATCTCTAGATTCTGAACTCTCCTTAATATCTTTATGGTGCCTTTGCTGTCACGGTTCTTGTTGTCTGGAAAGCAATGAAATGGGATGTTTTGATTTCTCTGAATTTACTATGACGTAATCGCTAGTATTTCTTTTGATAATGTGGCTTTGATACACATTCCTTTTTTTTTTTTTTGTCTTTGCTTGCAATTTTACGAATGTTATTGTATATCATGTAGATCGCTCATGGTAGATTCTCTTCAAGTGTGAAAGGCTACCGTAATTTGGACCTTTTTATTCGGCAAGCAAATGGAAAAAAGATTGTGGATCCCAAGCATCTAAATGCCTTATGTTCTCGTTTTAAAGGAGGAGATGCTTCACCCATTTCGAGTGATTATTGTCAACCGAGGCCCTGACACTGAACTCTTGGTTGCTAACCCTGTTGAGTCATCTGGAAAGGGAAGACCTCGAGTTTTTTACGATGTTACTTCTTTTGGATGACAGCCATGAGTTTCCTTAACGAGCAGTCGAGCTCGAGATCAGCTTGCGGACAGAGTAAGAAGAGTATTGATGGGATGGTGAGCTCTGATCGAATACGTTGATGGCATCAAATGGACGGACGGTTTTGCTCTGGTGAATGTTTTTCGACACTCCGATCTTGGTGTAACATACATCACACAACTCCTGTTGGAAATCAATCGATCCTGATGAGATTCAAACATGTTAGGAAGCAAAAGTGTAAGATTGCAATGTGAGCCATCTGCTGCAGCCTCTCTCTTTCTTCAGGGTGCTTCAAAGTGTACATATCCTCTTTTTAATGTATATATAGCGGTCCAAGATTCTAAAATATATTATTAAGTAGATTTTAATAAAAATATGATATTTCTCCTTAACTATACCTTTTTTAAATTCCGCACAAAATTATTATATATAATCTTATCATACTCAATGTATGATAAACACGAAGCGGTGTTGTATGAGAGTCCTCCACCAGTATCACCACTACCATTCCATCACTAATGTAAAAATTTTATGTTTGAACTTGGATTTAAAAGAATGACAACAATTCATTTTAACCGATATCGTTTAGTTCCTACAATTATCTTTTCAAACAATATTAAGATATACTACTTTGAATCACCCTAAATTATTCAAAAAGAAAAAAAAAAAATAAATTTAAATTCACATCTTTGTGTATATTACTATCACCTAAAATATGATTGAAAAAAAAAAATAGTAGGAAAGAAAATGCATGTTATCTATTAGAATAAATGTTAAAAATCAAAATATCAAACAAAAATGAAAATGAAAATAATATAAAATAACAACGATTAAAATTATATTTTTTGAAACGCATAGTATCATCATCAAAAACCATAAATCAAACCAAATGCTACTCTTCTTTACCCCCAATAAATTTCCAGCAATAAAGTTGGAAATAAAAGTATGTATATGTTATGGGATAAAACTATGGCAATGCTTTTGCATTCACATTTTATTTGAATTCTCCAGCTTCCTTTGTCACCCTCTGGGAAAATGAGATGGGAACAAGCAAAGTCCTCTACTTCTTAGATCTGTTGCTTCCTTCCGATTTCCTGCTAAATAAATGCAATTTTATAAAATAAGATTTAAATTATACATTGTTACAATGAGGAATAAAACCCAAAACATCATCAAAAACCATAAATCAAACCAAATGCTACTCTTCTTTACCCCCAATAAATTTCAGCAATTAAAGTTGGAAATAAAGTATGTATATGTATGGGATAAAACTATGGCAATGCTTTTGCATTCACATTTTATTTGAATTCTCCAGCTTCCTTTGTCACCCTCTGGGAAAATGAGATGGGAACCAAGCAAAGTCCTCTACTTCTTAGATCTTGTTGCTTCCTTCCGATTTCCTGCTAAATAAATGCAATTTTATAAAATAAGATTTAAATTATACATTGTTACAATGAGGAATAAAAACCCAAAAAGAAAATTTCAAAAGAATACGTTGAATTATGGTTTTGGCCCCTCCACTACCTTAAATTTGAGATTTATTCTCTTCAGTTTAACTTGACATGATTTAATCCTTCCACTTTTATGATATCGTCCAAATAAATAATTTATATAATACTTAGTCCACTGTTGAAATAATTACCTGTGGATGAATAGCTCTGAGACTCTTGTATGAACTGCTCAGATCTGAGAGAAATTCAACAGCGGAATGTAAAAAAAGAAAAAGTAAACAAACAAATAAAAATCAGTTAATATACCTGAATTTGTTCTTGGAGAAGTTTGATATAAATAGAAGCCTCTTGAAGAACTGAAGCCGTATCTGTCTGCAGTAATTTATCAAACCAGACCCACATAAAATACAATTAAAACAAATATGCTATTTCTAACATTAATTTATGTATATATATACAAATGGAGGCTTACCTTTCCGTAGGGGGAAACCACTTTTGAAGAGTTGTGATTTTGTCACTTAGCTCTGGCTTCTCCTTACTGGCATATTCAACTAAAAACGCACACATACAGAAAAAAAAAGGAATTGATTATGATTACATTAATTGTTTATTGTTTTGGTTAGAAACTGCAAATTCCCATACCTTGAAAATTTGATTTGCTTAATTTGATGGGATAGCTGTTGTTCAAAGGAGGATAACTTCTTTTCTTGTTCTTATTCCTCTCATCCATTCCAATGGGGTCGTCGTTAATCTCGTGTTTCCTTCCATTTTGAAAGTTGTGTGTTTCCCTGATAAAATGAAATCAATAATTTTATTTGTGCTCGATATTTTACCCGGACTAAACTCTGACATACATACAAGAAAATAAGACGTTTTAAATATATTAAATTTTGCTTATTCATGTTCGGTTCAATCCAAAATATGAAGTTTAAATTTTGTTAAATCTAGATCGTAACGTACCGGTTCGAAATGTGGAATCGCTAGCTTGCTGGTAAGTGACATTGGTTGCTGGAAATCGTGGTCAAAACTGGAGCAGCCATACTGATAATCTAGCACCAAACAAAGCAATGGGTTAGAAAATTCTCAAAAGTGGTACAAGTGATGAAGACATGAACCCAACCTGGTAAGAGATTAGAGTTGAAATGGGATTGGTAAGGAATATCAAAGGCCCCATCTCTTATTTGGTGTCATTGTTCAGATTTGGGTTCCATACAAAAGGCTTCTCCCTCCACATTCCTGCAAAAAAAAAAAAAAAAGTTGAAAAAGAACCATCAAAATTAGGGTTTTTCTTCAACATACATATACAAGTTATTGACCTGCAAGGAAAAATAATTTGACCTTTTATATTCTTTGCCATTCACGATTCATCAATGAACTCCCCGACAAAAGAAAAGGTATCTTTCAAGTACTCTTTTTAATTGTGAATTGAAATTTGAGCTAAATTCAGGACACAAGAAAGCATATATAAATATATGGGGACAATTTTCAAATCAAGTTTTCAAGTATTTTGTTCGACTTTATCCAAGAGTTTGTTAGAATTGGACAATTAATATAGCGTATATAAATGATTCCTTTTGATAAATATTTCTCGACTTACTTTTGATAAAATATATATTAAAATATCCGAAACTAAGTCTAGGGTTTAGATAACATACAATAGAGGTTTTGTATTGTAGATATATTATTAATACAACTGTTATTCTTAGTTAGGACAGAACATATACCCTTTGCTTTCCATCTGCAAAAGGACATCCAAATAAGGCATCTGAACTTCATTGTTTCCTGCAACCAAAAAAAAACCCAGAAAAGTTATCAATCTTATACGTATACGTAAACATATACATATAGGGTACAAATTTAAGAACGATGATTATTACCAAGTGGTACAATGTGATAAAATGGCGAAAGATGAGCTTTTTCATGATCTTCACTCAGATTTCTTTCACAGACCCAAAAGACCAGAAGCTGGAAACTCAAAAGCCTTCCCCCCAAAGCCTTCGAGTGCAGAAGCCTGTACTTCAACTCAGTGAGTCAACTCCATCGAGAAAATCTCATAAACTCACAAACATTATACATATACATGTATCAGCATATAATCTTTTACGAAAAACACTTCAAATCAAACCAACAAAAAGCTCATGAAATCACTGGAAAAGAAAGAGGAAACACCAGAAAACCGAGATTACAGAATCTCTGACCTCTGATCCGAGGCGGCCGGCGGGCAAATGAAAAAGGGTTAAACCCTTGCTTTGGTTTTAGCAGATTGTGAAAGTGGGTTGATTTAAATCAAAGCTATACAGTAAGATTTTCTCAATGGTTTTTTTTCTAATTCTATGAGTGTAGGAACTTTTCATTTTTCATAGAGACGAGCGAGGTTGCAGCTTATTTATTGCATGCAAATTATACAAACGTCTGAGCTGACTCATCAAACCCCTTATTTTTGTTGTATATATTTACAGTAATAGGTAGCCTCCTTTACTATATGACTTTAGATTGGGTTGATTTCGCTTTCACGAAAAATTTTGACTGTTAATAATCACAATTTAATCATCATAGTCATGATTAAATCATTTAAAAAGAATTACAAGTCATCGCTTAAAGCTTGTGGGATCAGTTTTAGCCATGGACAGCATCGCTCGGAGTTGGCTATAAAATACTAAAACATCTGCAATTTAACTTATATTTACTGACATTAATATAATCATAAAAATATAAAATTTAGTGATTGTCATAATAAATAATATGTTTGTATAAGAATGTAAGAAAAGGGTGTAAAACCCATAAAGGAAACTGGCTTAACTTAGTTTTCAATCTTTATCATTTGCTTAAAATGGAGGAATAATATATTTTGGACATCGTAATTAATATCCTATATAGTTTTATTTTGCTTTAATTGGAAACCTATTAATTGATTAATATTTAATATCATGTGTATAGCTCTAAATTAAAACGACTGCATTCATATTCTAAAATCAGACTTACATATTCCATACCCTAATTTGGCAAAGGTGTGTTTATTGTTTTGGGTAATCAATTTGTTGATCAAAAGCGGGGAATATAAGGTGGCAATGATGCACATCCATTCAATTTTATCATGTAACTGGAAAATTAAATAATGCTATAAAATATAAACCCTAATTTTAAGGTGAACTACACCCATAGGCATTAGATTATTAATTATATTATGTCATTATTAGACTTTAAAATAAAATATTGATAAACTCATTGAATAACCTCAATGACTCAACGGTAAAAAAAATATTATTCTTTTTAAAAGATTAGATTCGAACAGTTACATATTCGGAGCTCATTATCAATGACATGATAAAATAATAATAAAAAAGAAATGATGATTATGCTTTAATTAATTTAGCTGGTATTTTAATATTTGGATTAGTCACTGGATTATTAATATTTTGTTCACCAAATTAATTTTATTTGATCATTTTAATATTATATTATATTATTAAACAATTAATAAAATTATTGATGTGATAGTTTTAAATTAATATAATAACATATTTTATTTTGAATATTTGTATTGTCGTAACCGTCTTTCGGGTGGGCCCCGGAATTGGGCTTCGACTTGAAAAATGTGGATTGGAGTCGCCACCGATCATTTATTTAAAACAAATGGGTTGATCGGATACCCTATTTCTTACCTGATCTGCGTCTTACCAGAAATATGTCGGGCTCGGGAGTCGGTTACAGTCAAAGAATGATTAGCACCCTTGAACCGCCGTTTCGGTACTACGTAATTTCCAGTTGTCTTAATTAAGAAAATTATAATTTTAAATTAAAAGGTAAAATTTGATCATGAATTACTTACCTCTGATTAATTGACGAAAATACCTTTAAAAATTCATAAGTTGTGTTAGAGGAAAAAAATGAAAAAAATGAAAAAATGAAGAATAAAAATAAGTAAATAAAATAAAAAAAGAAAAATAAATAAATAAATAATAAATGAAATATAATATAATATATATATATATATATAAAAGAGTAAAATAGAAAAATAATAATCATAACAATAATGATAGTAATATGAAAATATAATATATATAAAAAAAAAAAAACAAAAACAAAAATAAAAATAAATAATATATAAATCAATATAAAATATACATATAATGATATTGACTTATTAATAAAATTAAAAACATACATATATACGTATAATGATAAAGTAAAAAAATTAAATAAAGATAATTACAAATATATATATATATATATATATATAATATATATATATATATATATATATAGTACGCTTATAAGTAAATATTAAATATATATATATATAATAATAAATATAGTATTAAAAAATAACCAAATGAATATAAATAAATAAAAAAATATATGTATATATAATAATATAGTGTAAAAAGATCAATTGAAAATCATTTAAAAAACATACATATATATATTTATATAATGACAATAATGTAAACAATAAATAAATAAAAATATCTATACAATAAATAAAAGGACTAATAAAAGAAAAATAAAGATTGTGGCCAAATTTGAAAGATAATTAAAGTCGATATTGCGCATTAGGGGGATAAAAAATGAACACGCCTCGGGGTGGATCTAGGTTCGAAACTTCGAAACCTCACCCATTTTTGGTCGTTGGCGCAACCCGCGTTTTGGTTATTCGAACCAAATCTCAAGAAAAATAACGTGCACATACGAGAAATGAACGAAAAAAAATGTTATCTTTTATTTCCTTTTCGAATCGTTTATAATAGTTTTGCCTTTGTATTTTCCGTGTTTTCCTCTGTATTTTGTCTGTAAATCGTGTGTTATAATAGTGAGTTACAATGGCTATTTATAGTGCTTGTGGATCCTATCTTTAGGAGTTTAAATCATAGTAGAACTCTATCCTATTTTTAGGAGTTTGAATCCTAGCAAAATTCTATCCTATTTTTAGGAGTTTGAATCATAGTAGGACGAAAAGGTGTGTTGACAGATGCCCCTCTTTGCCCATAGTCATGTAACAGAGATAGGGCAAAGATTAAAAGACACACTTTTCGTTCGGTGGAGTTTAAAATTGACTCTGATGTTTCAATAACTCCTTGTCGAATTGAGTTACGGATGACTCCTCCGTCGTGAAGCCGAGTTCATCTTGAAATGATATGAAATTGAAGCCGTAGTTCGGAATTTGAATCAATACGTGGCTTCTCGTTGCCCTTCGGTCTTCTTCTCGGTTTAATGACCTTGGATCGAAATCGAACTCAGAAATCTTCATTGACAGATAGCTTTTGCTTGAAAATTGTTGCTTGTCACTAAAGCACGGTTAACCCAGATCATTTTCTCGACTTGAAAACCTCGACTGCAACCGGAAAGTAGTGCGATTGATGTGTCATCGAGCTTAATGGAATCAAACTCGACAATTTTGATGGCAGATAACCCTTCTAGCCTTGAGTTATGCTGTAAATGATGTGCCTTGGAGTTGAGCGTAGTCGAACTCGAAGGTCTTTGTTGACAGATACTCCTTCTTTGAGTTGGTTATCATTCGTTGTGAAGTTGAAATCCAATCTAAAGATGGATGATGCTTGTGTGCAGGATTCCCTTCGTCGTGAAGTTGAAACCGCGGGTGGCCCCTTCGTCGTGAAGTTAAGCCTGAAATTGGATATCCTTCATCGTGAAATTGAAATCCAAGTAAGTAGCATTGTTCCGAGTCCAATATCCTCCGTTGTGAAGTTGAAATTGGCTCTGGAACCGGGAAATTGTTTGTTGACAACCAGTCGTCCCTTCGTTGTGAAGTTGGAATTGTGTTGTCTCGAGTCCAATATCCTTCGTTGTGAAGTTGAAATTGACTCTGAATGAAATTTTGTTGACAATCAGCCGCCTCTTCGTCGTGAAGTTGAGCTTGTGTTGTCTTGGGTCCAAGATCCTTCGCTGAGAAGTTGAAATTGGCTCTGAAATTGGGAAGTTGTTTATTGACAACCAGCGGTCCCTTCGTCGTGAAGTTGAACTTGCGTTGTCTTGAGTCCAATATCCTACGCTGTGAAGTTGAAATTGGCTCTGAAATTGGGAAATTGTTTATTGACAACCAGCGGTCCCCTCGTCGTGAAGTTGAACTTGCATTGTCTGGAGTCCAATATCCTTCATTGTGAAGTTGAAATTGGCTCTAAAATTGAGAAGTTGTTTGTTGACAACCAGCGGTCCCTTCGTCGTGAAGTTGAACTTGCGTTGTCTGGAGTCCAATATCATTCGCTGTGAAGTTGAAATTGACTCTGAAATTGGGAAGTTATTTATTGATAACCAGCGGTCCCTTCGTCGTGAAGTTGAACTTGCGTTGTCTGGAGTCCAATATCCTTCGTTGTGAAGTTGAAATTGGCTCTGAAATTGAGAAGTTGTTTGTTGACAACCAGCGGTCCCTTAGTCGTGAAGTTGAACTTGCGTTGTCTGGAGTCCAATATCCTTCGCTGTGAAGTTGAAATTGGCTTTGAAATTGGGAAGTTGTTTATTGACAACCAGCGGTCCCTTCGTCGTGAAGTTGAATTTGCGTTGTCTTGAGTTCAATATCCTACCCTGTGAAGTTGAAATTGGCTCTGAAATTGGGAAATTGTTTATTGACAACCAGCGGTCCCTTCGTCGTGAAGTTGAACTTGCTTTGTCTGGAGTCCAATATCCTTCGTTGTAAAGTTGAAATTGACTCTGAATGAAATTGTTTATTGACAACCAACGGTCCCTTCGTCGTGAAGTTGAACTTGCGTTGTCTGGAGTCCAATATCTTTCGCTGTGAAGTTGAAATTGTCTCCGAAATTGGAATATTGTTGACAACAGCCGTCCCTTCGTTTAAAGTTGAACTTGTGTTCTTGAGTGGCCGATCCTCCGTCGTGGATTTGAAATCGTGGATGTTTGGCTTCGAGCTAGATATCCTTCGTTGTGAATTGAAATCTACGCTCGAGCAAATTGTGAGTTCGAGAGAAACTTTCAATCTGTCGAGTTGATCGAAGTGTAGCTTCTTGCTGCTGAGTTAAGCAACCAACATGAATCTTTAAAGGTGCTTTTGAATCGAGTATCCTTCTTCTTGAAGTCGAAAGTTGACTCTAAAAGCTGCAAAAAATTATGTATGTGGAAAATGATAAATATGATGCTCTAAAATGTATGCATAAGATGCATGTAACATGAATTGGTTATATTTTATCTCCTGAAAAAGGTATGATAATTTGCATTAGGATGTTGAATCCCCAAATAATGCCCCAATATCAAAAAATGCCCCAATATTTGATGTTGAATCTTCAAAGATGCCCCAAATGTTCCTCATTTCTTGCTTCAGCATTGATTCTGAGCATGAGTTTTGTGTCTAAAAGTCACATGTCATTTACCAAGATCCACTCTAGAGAGACTGCCTTGTTTGAAAAAATGTTTTTCTTTCTCTTATTTTCAAAGTTATGAAAATATCAATTAAAAGAGTTTTGAAAAATGTTTGATCCAAAGTTTGAAAATATTGTCACTTTCACGGTTTTACAATTGACGATCATAAACTAGAGTTCATCGGATATCAAAGAATTAATTATACTGTTAATCCTTCAATGAATTATAGCTATTTGACAAGTGCCAAGATCAAAGCTATTTTTGGGAAGTGGTTAAGTAAGGAAAGGATAAAAAAATCTCAGGTTATTATGTTTGGTCAAAGGTTTGGCATTTGATGCTCAAAGGTTTGGCATTTGATACTCATAGGTTTGGTATTTGATGCTCAACGGTTTGATGGGGTAGCTTGCATGCTCCTTTACTGGAAGTGTTCTCTAACTCTCAACCTTTGTGGTCACACTCAGGTTGTGTGATGTCGTATCAAGGAATTTGTGTAATCGCCTCAGTTGCACAATTTTTATATTCGAGCTGCCTTTTCAGGTTTTCAACTCGAACCCTCTTTTGGTTTCAAGACGTTATTCAAGATTTACGTCTTGAACCCCCCTTTGTTATTTTTCTCTACCATGCATTAATTACATTGTTTTTTTTGAAAACAAAGATTAATCCTGATGGGCGGGATGAAATCTGAAGATAGTCTTTTCTGTTTAGAAATCCATGTATGATTAGAAGGGACTTTTAAGGCACATAATGTAGGTCAGGGTTCATGGTTATGAAAGAAAAGGATAAATAGGCCCAAACAAGAGTTTCAGGGTGTTGAACCAAGGATCAATTCATTCTGATGCCTTCAATCATGTCTTGCTCAAAATGTCTCTCTCTTGATGCTCTATGATCTTCGAGTGAAGTGATTCAATGATTCGGGAATGTTTGTGCTTGATCAATCTTATAGTTTGAAGCTTGATGTGCCATTTGTCTTTAGGGAATCTTTGCATGTGCTTTTTGTCCCTTTTTCTTTTGATTTTTTCTTCTTTTCTTTTTTGTTCTTGATTCTCTTTTTTATTTATTTTTTGCTTCTTTTTTTTTTGTTCTTGATTGGATCTTCGCACTTGCCACTTGGTCCACCTTTTGGTATCTCCTTTGGATTGATGCCTTCACTCATGTGAGCAGATTTCTTCCACCTTGCCCCCAGTGTAGAGGGTGATCCTTGGTTAGGGTTGAATCAGAAGAAAAATACTACAAGCTCAAAAGAGGACACAAGGGATATATATTTTCTCCTGTTGTGAAGGGATAAAGAAAGAAAGTCGTTCATCTATCTGCGAAATGCTCCAAGTTAGAAGAATGCTTCTGTTCAAATGAACAACTCAATGCCTTGGGTTTTAATGGTATTAAAATGTCAATTTTGAGTCTAAAAAGACAATGGTGTGACTTTATTTGACTCAAAGAGATGTATGGGTGTATAAAAAAGATAAAGGCAATGTTCAAGAATTTCAAAGGGAGGTAATGTCAAAATTTGGTTTTTTTTGGTAATGACCATGAGTTATTTTGGGTAAAGAATCGAGGTATTTTATCTTGGGGTTTGAGACAAGATAAGAAATGTCTAATCTTGCCATATGTCAAAAATCTATAATTCTTGAAGAATTAAAAGGATCCTTAATTCATTTAATATTCGAAGAACTAAAGATTAAGATTTGTTCAATTGCTCCACCATAGAAAGTAGCATAAATTCAATCCTTTTAAAAAGACTAAGCAAACATGAAAGATGAAGAGTGTTCAAACAAAACAATCCTCTAAGTGCAAATGGTATATGTCATGCCCTCTTCTTCGGCAAGCGCCTTACAGTTTTTAGAGGAATGTTTGGGGCTTCTTATGTGGTAACAGCTTTAACATCGTAGCCCTTAGGATATGGGGATTCTTTTCTTAGATCATCCTGGCAGGCTTTGTCCTACAATCAGCTGATCAGGCTCTCACTGTATTGTTTTCAGTTTTTTCTTTAAGGTTACAATCTTGTTTCTATGTGGTTAAATCCACTTCATCGAATCCTCCATGACTTAATTTCATGAAAATGCTTAAAAATGAAATGTAGATGCAAAATGCAAAATGCATGAAATGTTCGAGGCATTGATCCAAAAACATGTATGTTATTATGAATAATCCTTATTGGGGACAAAAGTGTTTTATCTTTTAAGACACAAAAATATCCTGACAACTTCTGATATGTTGACTAGTCTTCTTCCTTCGTCTGTCATCGGTTGAATACCCTGTCGAACCGTTCAGGCTCCTTTGGCCAAAATGTGCAAGTGACAAGCTATTTGCCCCAAAAAAAGGTCTCGAATGACTGCATCTCTGACTTTCACTCTCTGTCGAGCTTGTTTCTAACGAAAGTGTCATTGAAGTCCTCAATCCGAAGCTTATCGACTTGTTTTTGGAATTCATCTTGTTCTCGTAGTTTTCGAAAGGAATCTTCGGGTCAGTAACTTTTTTCCTCGTCTTGCCCCTGCAACCTTTGCCTCTCAAAAATTTGACTTTAGTGTGCTCGGTGTAAATTTCGGTCCATTCGGAGTCCTTTACAATGTAGCAAAGTGACATATTCTTCGATTGCGGGTACCACGTCTTCTGGATTGAATGTGACACATAGTCGCCCTGTAGACTATCATCTGTATTTTCATCTCTTGTATTACAACCTCTTTGTCCATTAATGCAGATTATTCATGTTTAACAAACACGTTTTTGGTGGATCAACGCCTCTTTTAAATGATGCATATGATGTAAATAAAATAAAATAAAAAAATGAAAAGAGTTAGTAAGATAAATCAAAATAATAAAATGAAAAATCCTACTCCACATGATATCTACCCGAACATGGTTAGTATTCCTACTCAGACATGATCTCTATCCCGCATGCTAATTTCAAACAAATCCTAACCGCATATTTGTCTAGTTCGCATGCTTTGAACAGAAAGTAAAGCATGAAATAATTCTGGCATCCTAGTGTTTGAAATGAGGTTTTGGGGTAGGCTCTATTTCTCCATAGTCTCCCGGTTTAGGTTCTAAAAAAGGTACCCGAGTTCTCCTTGTTGGTGCCCCCTTGGGCTTACCAGACCCTTAGTCCTAAGCCCATTACAAGCTTGTGTGGATTAAGTTAAACTCGGGAGGATACATTCCCTTATGCCCATACGGAGAATAAATTCACACGAAGGCATAAGGTATATGAATCCCAAAGGTTACTTGCTAGGCTCATACGATGAATAAATTCACACGAAGGCGTCGCTTTCACCCCCACTTAAAATAGGTTTGGAGCTCGGGTATAGAGCCTTTAGATGAAAAAGTTTGGAAGGCTGAAATCATTGAGAAAATGGTCAGTTCAACTATTTACTCAAAAAAATATAATCAAAAGTAAGAAATAAGGATCGAAATGTTAACTTAAAATTTAAACTTACCCTTTTCGTTAAAAAGACAACTGGAAATTACCTTAGCCTGACTCACTTACCTGTGTCCCCAGCAGAGTCTCCAAGCTGTCGTACCCGTCTTTTGGGTGAGCCACGGAATTGGGCTTCGACTTGAAAAATGTGGATTGGAGTCGCCACCGATCATTTATTTAAAACAAATGGGTTGATCGGATACCCTATTTCTTACCTGATCTGCGTCTTACCAGAAATATGTATGGCTCGGGAGTCGGTTACAGTAAAAGAAGGATTAGCACCCTTGAACCGCCCTTTCGGTACTACGTAATTTCCAGTTGTCTTAATTAAGAAAATTATAATTTTAAATTAAAAGGTAAAATTTGATCATGAATTACTTACCTCTGATTAATTGACGAAAATACCCTTAAAAAGTCATAAGATGTGTTAGAGGGAAAAATGAAAAAAAATGAAAAAAATGAAGAATAAAAATAAGTAAATAAAATAAAATAAAAAGAAAAATAAATAAATAAATGAAATATTAATATATATATATATATATATATATATATAAATGAGTAAAATAGAAAAATAATAATAATAACAATAATGATAGTAATATGAAAATATAATATAAACAAATAAAAAAACAAAAACAAAAATAAAATAAAAATAAAAATATATAAATCAAATATAAAGTATACATATAATGATAATTGGCTTATTAATAAACTATTAAAAACACATATACATATAATGATAAAGTAAAAAAAACTAAATAAAGATAATTACAATATATATATATATCTTATATATATATAGTATTAAAAAATAACCAAATGATATAATAAATAAAAAATATATATGTATATAATAATAATATATAGTGTAAAAAATCAATTGAAAATCATTTAAAAAACATACGTATATATATTATATAATGACAATAATGTAAATAATAAATAAATAAAAATATTTATACAATAAATAAAAGGACTAATATAAAGAAAAATAAAGATTGTGGCCAAATTTGAAAGACAATTAAAGTCGATATTGTGCATTAGGGGGATAAAAAATGAACACGCCTCGGGGTGGATCTAGGTTCGAAACTTCGAAACCTCACCCATTTTTGGTCGTTGGCGCAACCCACGTTTTGGGTTATTCGAACCAAATCTCAAGAAAAATAACGTGCACATGCGAGAAATGAACGAAAAAATGTTACCTTTTATTTTCTTTTCGAATCGTTTACAATAGTTTTGCCTTTTTAATTTCCGTGCTTTCCTATGTATTTTGTCTGTAAATCGTGTTTTACAATAGTGAGTTACAATGGCTATTTATAGTGCTTGTGGATCCTATCTTTAAGAGTTTAAATCATAGTAGAACTCTATCTTATTTTTAGGAGTTTGAATCCTAGTAGGACGAAAAGGTGTGTTGACATGCATATTCTGTTAATTAATATTAGTTTTAAATAATATAATAAATTTAATCTTTTAAATCTAACAATTATATAGTTTGATTTTAAAAACTCTTTCACCGTCCATAAAATGAATCAATGATTTGTAAACATATGTTGTTTTATTTGAAAGAATCAAATGATGTGCAGGCCACGGTACTCGATTTTTCATTAACTCACTGATATTTTTACGTTATAAAATGAGCTATAATATTTACTCATTACTATTTTAACTGTTGGGTTAAGCTAATTGATACATTGGTACAATTAGGAGTAAGCAGATTAGCTCATTAAACTATAATCGCTAATTGGTAAATTGTTATATTTAAAATTATTGAATCAGATTATTGAAATTAAAGGTAAATTATGTATTTAGTACCTAAAGTATCAGTTTTTTCAAAATCATACCTAAAGTTAGTTTTGTTTCATTTTAGTACATCTGTTCAAAATTTAACATTAAGTTTGATTTTGTTGAAGTTTAGGTATTAAAATAGACCAAAATTAATAGTTTAGGTATCAAACGCGTTAAGTTTTTAACGTGGGATACTAAAATAAAATAAAAACTAAACGTTACGTACGATTTAAAAAAATAAAATATTAGGTACCAAATTATAGTTTAGATAATAAATACGTAATTTACCTAAAATTAAACAATTTAAGTTTAATGAATCATTAAAAGTGAATATCAACGTTACAACTACAAATAAAATTTTTGACAAACAATTATCCATCAGTTAACTATTATTAAATATAAATATATTTTTTAAGAAAAAAATATGGTAGAACCTTTATAAATTAATACTCATTAAATTAATAACTTCTCTAAAATAATTATTTTTCTTAGTCTCGACTTGCGTTCAATGTCTAAATTAATAATTTTGACAAATTAATAAGATAATAATTTTTTGAAAGACCCTTATATAAATTTATGGTTCATTCAATATTATAAATTAATAAGTCTATAAAATTATAAATATAAATATTACATTTTCTTAGTTAGCCGAAAGATGCTCAGATGGTCGCTTGAGTGTGTTCGATATTATACCTTGACTAACTTTTAAATGAAAATTTTCATCAATCTATTGTTACAAATCTTTTGAGTGCACGTTGAGTGATTTCTCTTATATTCACATAGAGATTTACATATTTGATCTATCATGGTTAATTTTTTTGACACATTTTAGATGTGAAGCCATGGTTGATTGGTTTTGATTTGGACTAACAAATTGTGGATATTTGATGTTGTTTATATAATCATTGATTTTCTTATCATATATATACTTAAATTAAGTTTTAAATAATACGTACTACAATGAATTATGAACATTATTTTTAGGGGTATCCATTATATATATATATATATATTTATTTATTTAAAACGTGGAAGGTCAATTTTTATTCATGATAAGTTGTAAACCAAACAAAAGCAATTTCTCAAAACGTCAAAAGGAAGCTGAGAAGTTAAGCAGTACAAAACTAAAAGAAAAATAATAAAGAATAGTCATTGTTATCTTCTGCCTAAAGGAAATCTTCTCTTTGATCGCACCAGCAAAAACCAAGCTTGATCGAACCTTCTACTTGTTGAAATCCCAACCTATATGTCAGCATGAGGGGGTCTAAACACCGCCTGCCCTCTTCCGTCTCTCTAAGGACCCTTGTCGGAGCATCCTCCACCACAAAAAGGTCTACTTCACCCAACGACGTTTCCGCCGCAAGCAGATGCATCGCCTGGTTATTAAGACGATGTGCGAACTGAAACTCAACTTCTTCGAAAGATAAGTCCTTTGCCAGGATTCCCAAGTGAGAACGCTAATCTCCGACCTATCAGTACCGCTGGTTATTTAATTACTAACATTGGACATGAACATCATTTAATTAATTAATATAATATATATGTTTTATTCATAAAGAATAATGTAATTTTTAATTAATAAATTATTAATTTATTATATCTCTTAAATTAATAAAATTATGTGAATCCCGATATTATTAATTTATGGAGGTTTTATTGACTTTGGTTTTACTCTATAGTGCTGTCCACCTGTATTCTAATTTCTAACATTATCTTCTAAAATAAAAGTATGTAGTATGTAGATATACTAATTAGTAGTATCAGTACGTGCTTTTCTTCTTCTTCTTCTTATTTTAAACTAAGTGTGGATTTTTTTATGCAAATAGAAACCTTCAATTTATTTAAAAATATTTTTAAAAAATGAAATATAATTAGAACAGGTTCCTATAATAATTAACACAATAAACAATTAATTGATATTATATAAGGATCATATAAGAAAAATGTTACAAATTCATAAAAAAATTAACAAAAATAGATACGAACATATATGATTGTATTGACAAACAAACTACAACAAGTTATTAAATTATTAAAAGACCACTGGCAATCGTAAACCAAAGTCAAAAGTAGTGAGAAAACTATTAACTTAAATATTTATTTCTAAAAAATAATATAATATTTATCATAGAAATAGTTTCATTATACTGAAAAGAAACAGTAAATATTAGAGGTGACAAACAGGTCATTCGGATCAGGTTTGGATCGGGTCATTTCGAGTCGGGTAATTTTGAGTCTATATTAAATTCGGTTTAATTTTGTTCGGATCTAGTTCGGGTGTACGATAAATCAGATCTGGTCGGGTTAATTTTTAGGTCGGGTGATTAACGAATCGGTTGATTTTCGGTTCGTATCAATATTGGATCAGTTGAATTTTTGATCGGGTCAATATTGGATCAGTTGATTTTTAGGTCGGGTTAATACCATATCGGTTAGATTTCAGGTCGGGTCAATATAGGATCAATTGATTTTTGGTTTAGATTAACATTTAGATCATGTCAATTCGAGTTGAATTAGTTATGAGTCTAATAAAAAATTAAGTATATATACAATTATTGATATATTTTTGTAAAAATATGTCTTCTTGTTTGTTAATATTATCATTTAGGCCTAATTTCAATTCTCAATTTTTTCAATATTTTGAATTAAACCATCATTTAGAGATGATAAATAGATAATTTTAATAGAAATATTATCCTATAATGCGTGTTAGAATTTGTTATTAAAATTTTTTTATGTATTAGAATTTGTTATCAAAGTTTTATATTAATCTCGTATGAAAAATTTATAATGAGAACTATTTGATAAAGAAATAAAAAAAATTTATTATCAATTATAAATTTAGTATTTTTTATTAAATTTTTTAAAAATAATAAATAACTTTATTTGTTAAGTTTTAGTCGTAACATAAGTAAATTTTATATTATTTTTATTATGAATCTAATATTATTTTCTTTGTTTTAGTTGCTTTCTATTATTTTTATTATAAATCTAATATTTTTTTATTACAAGTAAGATAAGTAAACTTTATTTATTACCGTTTTCAATCTTACAATTAGATTCTTACTTTTATATTCTTCTTAACTTTCTATTTTTTTTATAAATCTAATATTTTAATAAATTACCAATTTTATTTAAATTAATTTATTATTCAAAATAACTTTTATCGTTTAAATTAAAGTAAAATTCCTTATATATATTCAAAATAAAAAAGACCTCATTATTTAGGTTAAACTATAATTTTATTTATATAGAATTTCTTTTAAATATTATTTACAAATAATATATATATAAGTATGATGTTCTTCTTTAACTCAAGAAATTCAAAATTCAAGAATTTCCTCTATATCGCTCAGTCCTGTAGTTTCAATCGTCGCTAAACTCCAGCTAGCTCCAATTGTCGTGCGTATGCGTCTCTGTTTCTTCTTTAACTCTCACACGTAGACGCCTCTTCACCCAGTGCCCAACTCCTTCCTACCTTGTTGCATGAGCATCTTACCTTGGTATTGCTTGTTGGCGTAACCGATAACTTCCAATTTTCAATTTCCAAATACATCATATTCACTTCTTTTTTTTCAAGATTCACTTTAACTTAATTTATTTAGTTAGTTATTTTAATATCATGTCACTTTATTATTTCCATTATCATTACAATTATCACTATTAATTCATTACTAAAATTTGTTACGATCGTTATTATTCTAAAAATTAATATTTTTCTACTATAATTATTAATAAAAACTTTAAGTACAAGAGTTTTAGTAATCAAAGTGGTAATGTGAATGACTTTTATCTTATTGTATATCTCATTCACACTAATTTAAATATATTATTCGCCAGTCGATAAAAATTCCTATTTGAAAAAGACTTATTCTACGCGACTCTAGGAATATTTCTATATCGTAGTACATTATTTATTTAAAAAAATTCTATTCAAATTTTTTTGACTCTATATTATTAATAGAATTATGTGTGTATTTATTAAATGTTTATTAATATATTTGTGTGATTCATTATGTGTATTTGGCGTGCATGTAAGGTTCAACTTAATACTAATAATATTTTTCTTTGCTTTTGCAGTCATGGTATAACACCCCCAACCCGTATCCGACCCGGATCCGAGTCCGAAGTGTCACATTGACTTTTCAAAACCTTTACTTGTATAAAATAGTGAGTAATTTAAAATTTATTATTACATATAACTTATTCAAAACATTACCGAACTATTCAGAGCTTATACAATATATATTTGGAATACATGGCAACTAGAACTTTATGTATTAAAATACATATTATTCACTTCTTCTGATCTGACCTTTGGTAAGGAGAACTGACATGTCTTGCTCCACATTGCTCTTTACTCTTCTCACTTCGGTAACCTACGTGTGAAACAATCACACGCTAAGTCTATGACTTAGTGAGGCAATAAACATAAATATAAACTATAGCTTGTAATCATGCATGAATAATTACTACTATCACTCATACCCTTATTCATGTAAAAAATCCTTATAACACATATGCAATATATCATTTACATATAAGAACATATACACATTATCATCACTCATTTCCATCATTAGCTTTATTTCATTATCAATATTATTATCGTTTATATCAATTAATACATATCCTCTTATACCTAGCATTTTAACCAACATTTGACTCATTTAATCATACAATCCACATCATATAAATCATATAATACCATTCATAGCACAAAAGCATACAAGTCACATGTAATATTTTGTTGTTATTTCTTTATTAGCCCATGTACACATGTAAGAACTATAGATATGTGAGTCTATAGAGGTTGTGCACTAATACTGTCACCACAGCTCGTATAAATGCACCGAAGTACCACGTAGAATTGCACCGTAGTGCCACGTAGAAAAGCACCGAAGTACCATATAAGGTTGTCCCTAAGGGCCACGTAGAAATTCCTTAAGAGTCATATACATATGCCAAGGATCAAGTATGTGTCTCAAAAGACCTAACACATGTTCCAAATAATACATATATGTCCCGAAGGACGCGTAGACCCTCGACTCTTGGCATGCCAACTATACCCTAGCTCTCATGACACATAACATGGGCATAATCATTTATGGCATTTCACATTTTCACAAAAACATGTAGTTCACTTTCACATAGCACGTAGATTATGTCACATAAGTTGAATCACATATACGTATAAACACATAAATCACTTTCACATATCACGTAGCTCATATCCACTTTTCATACTATTTCACATTTCTTGTCACATTGCTTATATCTTATTTTATATCTTATATATATATATATATCATATAATCCATCATTTCATCATCTAAATGTGTATTCATATAATTCATCTTCCTTATATATATATATATATATATATATCATTTTTCCTATACTTGTATTCACATCATTATATTCTCCTCTCATAATCTCATATGTCCTGATTAATAGCTTATATCATATATGTATAAAATAACTTATATCATCATATAGCTTATACCTCATTCTATGACATTCACCTAGATCATATCACCTCTGTCATACTCATAAACATATATCACTTCTATTATTTCATTTATATACTAATATAATCTATTTACCTAATTCAATTCATATAGTACCTATAACTTTCTAATATGACTACGTAGATTTCCATCATACAACCCATATATCATAATTTTATTTAAGCATATGTATCTTTCCCATCTAGCTCATCTTATATGTTCCTATTGTCACTTATGTTCAAGTCTCCTATTTGATCTACTATTCTCATATCATCATATAGGTCAATATTATCTATCTTGTTTCAATTCTCATTCAATGATAAAATTTTATTTTACTATTTCACATAAATGTTCATACTACTATTCACTTGCACAACTCACATTCTTATTGTTTATATAACCTTTACATTTGATTACTTCATTCCTATCATTTCTTCTAAACTCACTTTTTACCATATTCCCATATTATTACCTAACTTATCCCATATCACGTATTCGCGTAATCTTATATTCCATTTCTAAATATCTCAAAGATCTTATCACATAACTTCTCTTTTATATTCATATAATTTCTTATCATATCATATAGTTCATATCATCATAACATAGCATAAATTCACATCAACCATGAAATACATCTACAATAACATGTCAACACATACCATAATATATAACTCAGACACTCATAACAAACACATGTTCATGTTCATACTTCATGCACAATACTATAGAAAATAGACTTGTCACTAGTCTTATTTCCCATTAAACATCATATATAAAATAATGCGCACTCACCTTGGCCTCACTAAGTTCCAATCCATTTTTATAATTTCCTCTCTGCGATCGAATCATAACTTGATAATCGTTCCGGACTTGTTCGTGCTCGATATCTATATAATCATACATTGATACATATTAGTATCCAATTGATATACACTAATCTATCATTTCTTAGACCAAAAGAAAGGTATAATTCTATTTCCCTTGAAGTGCATCGATGCACTACTCATGCGTCGATACACAAATCACCTTCGATGTTTTCATTTTAAGGGGGTGCATCGATGCACTCCTTATGCATCGATGTACTAATTGCATTCGATGTTTCCATTTTTAATGGGTGCATCGATGCACTTCCTATGCATCGATACACACTGAATAATTTTTGGAAATTTACCCTTGATGCATCGGTGAACACTGAATGTGCATCGATGCACATAGCCCAGAATTCATTTTTAATCCCGAAAATCTACTCAAATCAACTCAAATGCTTCATCTTTCATCCCCTTTCATGTTCTCAACTCATATACACATGCTTAAACCAAGTTATATCCATATAAACCATCTTTAACTTCAAAATTCTATTCCTCATATGTAACTAAAGAATTAAACCAACTTTGCAATATGTTTTAATTCTAATTATATGGCTTCTAACTTCTTAATTAGACCCTTGACAAGTCAAATTTAACTTCCAACTCTAGTTATGAACTCTATTTCAAGATTTCACCAAGAACCTCAAATCTTTAATCCCTCATAACTCCATCATACTTTGATTTTAAGATAACTTAAGCTTTCCTTAACCTTAGTTATCATCTAATAATCAAAACCCAACCTTAAAATCAACAATTAATCCATAAACAAAGAAACTCACCTTTGAGCTTGGAGATACGGGAGGAGGAAGAAGAAGAAAGAAAACTCTGGATAATTCTCTCCTTTCCCACGTGGTTCCTTTTCTTATAAAATGAATATAAAAATCTTACTTGTCAATTTACCATTTTACCCTTTAATTCATTCAATAATTACTAAATAACCTTCATCATATTTCCAATAAATCATTGAACTATTCAATTATCCTACTTTAATCACCAATTTCTGAAATATTACAATTTGGTCACTAACCTGGTATTGAGGATGTTACACATGGAATCTAATGTTAACGCATGTGAGGTTCCAAGTGATACCAATAATGTTGTAGCAGATTCACAATCTTTTTCTAAGAGACGAAGTCAGGTTTGGAAACATTTTCTCGTTACTAATTCCACAGAGACTAAAGATGGAAAAGAGAGGCACTTTGCAAAAATTATAAGACTGTTTCCTTTATTTGTAACTCGCATTATGGAACCTCCAATATGCAAAAACACATTGAAAAATATAAACAATATAATAGTTTGAGAACAGAGGGACTAGAAGGTAATGTTTATGACCAAAAAATCTGTAGAGAGTTGGTAACTAAAGTAATTATAAAACATGGATATGCTTTTTCTTGGGTTGAACATGAAGGTAAGAGAAAAATTCATGCATATTTGAACAATCAAGTTAGAAGCATATGTAGAAATACTTCAAAAGCGGATTGCTTGAAGTTGTATAAAAGTTTGAAAGATAACTTAAAGGAAACTCTTCGTAATTGTAACACCCTAAACCAGTACGACACGCAGTCGACCGATCAGAATGCCACATGGAACCACTTGAGTGGCTAACCAAATTTTTTCCTTTTTAAAAATGACCATTTGTAAAAAATACGCTAAATGAATCAACCACATTTTAAATAAAATGATTTACATCAGGAGCTCCCAAAATATTATTTCAAATCATACAGATCATCGCTTAAAAATGAGCCATACAAAAATATACAAAGGGGTTTACAGGTATACATGCCATCTATAAAGATGACTTGAGACGTACTCTGCACTAACTGGGTCTGAGTCACCGTTGGCCCAAAAATTCCTCAGATTGTTCCTCGTCTAACCTGCGTAAGGAAACAAATTTCAAATACTGAGCTAACTAGCCCAGTGCCACACTAACAACTAAGCCATACTAAAAGTGTTCATGTCATGCATTAAGCTAACTGATAACTGTAATAGTGAGTATACTCGTATACTACACTCTCTACTCTATGGTAGACATCATGGTGCGACTAAGGGTTATGTATCTCAGAGTTCACTTACCCCTCTAGTCTATCGAGGTTGGTTGCTCGAAATCTCTACATCGGTCAACCCCTTCGATTAGCTCACTCATTGAGTGTCGGACCTTGCGCCAAAGCTAGTTAACTTTAAGTGTCTTGCACACTACCTAAGGATATATCTGGACTGAATCTATACTTTCGATAATGCTACTATTTTCTAAAGGAACTCGGGTGTCATGATTATTTCTCGAGCATCATTCAAGGCTATTTTTATGTCACCCTAATTTATATTGTTTCTAAGTGTAACATTAATATCATTAATATTCTCAATTGTAGTCTTATTTGATGATAAAAATAAAGTGTTGGGGTACTTCGAGTCTAATTCCCTTAAAAACTGACATTTTTGCCTAAAACAGACTGAAAGTATCGATACTAACCCAAGAGTATTGATACTCCTACCAAATTTTCGATACTTTATATAAATATCGATACTTTTAAACATTCTTTTCTGCCAAGTTTTGAAACTTTATGGAAGTTTCGAAACTATGACCCAAAGTTTCGATACTCTTGCCTAGAAATTCACCAATTTGCCCAAAATGAAGAACAAATATCGATATTATCCTGATAGTATCGATATTATCCTGATAGTATCGATACTCTACATATAAAACTCATAAAACACATACTAAAAATGTTATATTTCAATACCAAAGACCTTAGTGAGGTACCCAAACATGCTTAAAGTTTTATTTGATCAACAAGGATCATAATAGAGACTTTAAACACATTTATAACTCAATAATAAGAATTTCACCATGAAAAGGCTTATCATGCTCAACTCAAACGTTTAAAATATCTTGAACTTCTAATGACTCGCTAAGAGTATAGAAGAGTTGTACAGGTGTTACATTGCTCATTGAATGGCTAGAAATTTTCTCAACTCACTCAAGATTCAACTTTTGTTTTACTTTAACTATTTAGTTTTCTCCTATTTCCTTTAGTAAACAAAATGAGAAAATGAATTACCAATCCATCTAGGGGTTGAATAACATATAAACAAACTCCTTATAACTTAAAACTTAGTTACAATCCATAAATTCCAGCAAATCTCTCAAGACCCATTTTTTGTTCTATGCATAAAACTAATGAAATTGAGCTTATATTGAAGCTTGAAGAATAAGGAGTTGAAATCTTACCTTGGATTCACTCAACTAGGCTTGGATTTCTCTAAATTCCTCACTTTAGGAAAGAATGAAGAAAGGGGAAATATGAGAAGATAAGAAGAGTATTTGGTGAGTTTGTAAGGGGTTAGTTCACGTAAAAATCATATATTATGAAGGGTTTTCCATCTTTCAAAATGGCTATGGGTAAACTATACTTTTAGTCCCTTTACTTATTTCATAATTTACTCATCACCCTTCATTAACTCTCTTGGGCCCTAACTCAAGTCCACTAACAACAACTTGGTCCAACTAATATAATATAAAGTCCAATGGCTCAACTTTGGGCTTCGGGTTGACCTGAACTACTAACCCGGGATTCGAGGCGATACAATAATATCTTCGGTCGTATTTCTTTGACGTGTGATATGTAGACATCTTGTCAAACTGAGGGATATTTATGTTTAACAACTCATTATGTGGATGCTAATTGGAAGTTAAATAATAAAGTTTTAAATTTTTATCATATTGACTCACCGTATACTGTAGGTACTATGTATAGTATTTTGCTAGACTTAACTTCAGGGTTGGGGTATTGACTATGAGATTTTTTCTATTACACTGGATAATGTTTCTAGTAATGATAAAAAACAAGATCACTTGAAGGAAACTTTTAATGCTCTAGGGGCTTTATTATTTGGAGGGGATTACTTTCATGTTCGATGTGTTGCACATGTGTTGAATCTCATTGTTAAGGATGGTCTTAAGATCATTGAACATATTGTTGTCAAGATAAGAGAATGTGTGAAGTATATCAAATGGTTAAAACAAGAAAAAATGCTTTTCAACATAGTGTGAAATTAGCCAAGATAAAAGAAACTAAAGTATTGTGGCTTGATGTTCATACAAGATGGAACTTTACATACATGGTGCTTGATAAGGCTATTTTATATTGGGAAGCTTTTAAGCAAATGGTTGTTGTTGATTCTTCTTTTCGTCACTGTCCAAACACAGAAGAATGAGAAATGCTTGAAAAAATTCAAGATATTTTAGAACCATTCTTTGATATAACTGGGTTATTTTCAGAAAATGATTATCCTACTGCGAATTTATACTTTGAGTATGTTTGGAATTTTTTTATGCTTTTAAGAAAGTTGACAAGAAATAATGATGTAGTTTTGAAAACAATGACAATAGAAATAAAGAAAAAGTTTGATAAAAATTGGTTCAACTTGTAACACCCCCAACCTGTATCCGACCCGGATCCGAGTCCTAGATGTCACATTGACTTTTCAAACTTTGACTCTTAAAGAAAATCATGAAAATTTTAAACTTTTATTAAAATAAAAGATGTTAATTTACACAAGTTAGACCAAAATAAACAAAATCAAGCAGAGCATTAGTAATTCACAATTTCGTTACATGCCAACACACTATATACAACCAAATATCTACACTTAACTACAATTCTGATATGATCTGTGGAAAGGAGAGTCTGGCCTATCTTGCTCCTCTTCACTTCTCCTCTCGCTTTTCAGAACCTACGTGTGAAATACTCACACGCTAAGTCGATGACTTAGTAAGGCAAATAAACATATAATGCAAACTATAACTTGTAATCATGCATGAATAATTACTACTATTATATCATACCACTCATATCCTTATTCATGTAACAAATACACTACATACATACATACATGTCATTATCATTCATATCTCTTATTATCTTGTTTATATAATCTCTCATGTTCATATCATATATCTTAACATGTACTCACTTATATCATGTAACATATACAATCAAGCAACTACATCATCATCTTCATTTTTATCACTGTCAAAGATTCCTTTTATCATATGATCTTATAATTACCATTTGTACAATCATATATCACACATAACATTTCACAAGGAAACAGACATATCATCATATCAAGTTTATTTATATTATCTCTTTATTAGCCCATGTACACATGTGAGAAATAAAGATATGCGAGTACATAGAGGTTGTGCACTATGCTGTCACCACAGCTCATATAATTCCCTCAAGGGGCACTGAATATTTATCCCGAAGGACCACTATGTCCCGAAGGACCACTGATTGTTCCGAAGAACCACTATGTCCTGAAGGACCACTGTTTGTCCCGAAGGACCACTGATAATCCCTCGACTCTTGGCATGCCAACTATACCCCTAACTCTCGTAACACATAACATGGGCATTATCTTTTATACCATTACACATCTTCACATAGCCACATAGCTTTTCACCTAACATTCCCATTTGCACATGTAATTACTTAACTTATTTTCACATAGCTCATGTTTCATATTCATATCTCATAAGCACGTAGCTCATATTACTTATATTCACATATACATTCACATCACTAATTCATATAAGCTCATGTATTCACATGGGTCATTTCTCATAGCATATCACATAGCTTCACAACTCATCTTATATAATTTTATGCATATACCCTTATGTCAATACCATATAATTTATCTTACCGATTTGCATAATCCCTTACAACATACAAAATTTATACTAATTCCATATATTTACTTAATTCAACCTCACATATTTTATTATCTAAACCTATATTCACATATGATTTCCTATATAATTCTTATATAACTACTATTAAATGTTAGTATAATAACTTATGCCAGTGTTTCTTAGTTACATCTGATTCTCATTTTCTATCATATATACATCAATGGTACTCAACTTATTTCGGTCTTCATTTAATCACATGAGTCCATCATATTAGTTACATAGAATCTAACTTACATAACTTATACTTGGTTAGCATATTTCACATAAATCATTGCCTTACAATATACTATATGTCATATAGTTCCCTTCCACTTATAACATTCCCTAGAGTTTGTGTACACTTATTATATATTTTACCCATGGTTCTTATTTCTTCTCCTAGTCATATAGACCCATAATTTCTCATTACCTAACCTATATTACATGTCCATATAATTCTGGGTATTTATACCACCAAGTGTATACCACTTTCTCTTGTTATTACTTAATCTTTATTATCTACATAGTTCATGATCATATAACCTATATCATCTTCTTATATAATCATATGAATTATATATATCATATGATTTACTACTCTACCATATATCCATACATATCATAACATAAAACACATATACTTATACCAACCACATGCTTATATTCCTTAATTCATGCATTCTAATATAGGAAATAGACTTAACAGAAGTCTTATTTCCATGAATCACCATATAAAATACACTATGCACTCACCTTAGCCTTGCTTTGGTTCGATCCTAATTCTTCGATTGTTCCGGAACAGGATTACGCTCTAAGCCTACATAGTAATACATTGATATGTATCAGTATACTAATTGATATCTTCTAAACTATCACTTCTTGGGCTAAAATAAAGATTATTTTCATCTTTTAATGAAGGTATGCATCGATGCACTCTACAGTGTATCGATGCATTCCTTAACTTGTGCATCGATGCACTACCTGTGCATCGGTACACCATTTACATTCGATGTTTTCTTCTTAAGGGGGTGCATCGATGCACTCCTTATGCATTTGATGTTTATTTATTTGAGAGTTCATTGGTACCCATTGAAGATGTACCGATGCACACAACCCAGAAATGTCATTTTGAACACGAAAATCCCTTCATTTTCCTCTCAACACTTCATATTTCACCTTCTTTAATATTCTTAACTTTCATACACATGTTTACATTTATTTCTACTCAATAATCACTTCTTTAACCTCTCAAACATATCCTTTATATGGCATTCAAGAATCATACGCAAATGTCAACATGCTCCAAATCTCATTCTAACACTTTATATTCCTTATTTAGATTGATGACAAGTCAAATTCAACTTCCAATTCTAATTATCAACTCTATATCAAGATTTCATTCAAGAACTCATAATCTTTAATCTCTCCTAATTCCATCATCTTTTGATTTTAAGATAACTTAAGCTTTCCTTAAGCTTAGTTATCATCTAATGATCGAAACCCAACTTAAATTTCAGCTAATAATCAACTATTAAGAAATCTTACCTTTGCAAGTTGGAGTCCACGGCTGGGAGAAGTAAGAAGAAAACTCTGGAGAAATCTCTCCTTTCCCCACGTGGTTCCTTTATCTTATAAGAGGGAAAAAATATCTTTCATGCTAAATGACCAATTTTGCCCTTTGATTCCTTTAATAATTACCAAAACCTTCAGGAAATATTTCTGAATAACTCATTGAACTATTCAAATATCCTACTTTAATCACCACATTCTGAAGTTTTACAATTTAGTCACTAACCCATAGTTTGGGATGTTACACAACTCGAGTGAGGATGACTATGACACGTTGTTTACCTTTGCAGTGATTATTGATCCTCGTTGTAAGTTGTCTTTTCTCAATTATTGTTATGAAAAATTATTTGAGGATGAAATATATGTCATTTTTAAAAATCCGTGATGTAAGATTTAAGTTAGAGATGCTTTTTAAAGAATATGTTTTAGAAACACACATCTCACATGAATCGTTCTTAGAATTGAGCTCGAACTCAAATACTTTGAGCATGTCATATGCACATCACAAGAGCAAATTCGACCTTTTTGCAGTAAGTTTCTTATATTTTTAACTTTTTACTTTATATTTTTCATTTAATGTATTTCATTTTTACTATCTTTTTTATAATTTATATAATACAAGTTATATTAATTTTTATATTTTACATGATTATGACAATAAAGAGGCCATGTTTTCTTATTGTGCCAAGACACAATTAGATGTTTACTTAGACGACCCAAAAATTGATAGGAAAACAGAACTTGACATCCTTAATTTTTGGAAAGAAAATGAGCATCGATATGAACAAATTTCTTATCTTGCTAGGGATATTTTGACGGTACCTCTTACAATTGTTGCTTCAGAAACAACTTTTAGTATGGGAGGTCGAATTTTGAATAAGTGAAGAAGTTCTTATATCCCTGAAAATGTGGAAGCTTTGATAATGTCTTATAGTTGGTTATTCGGTTATGAATGTAAGTTTTTATTTCCTTTTAGATTTCTTTCGATTTCTTATAGTAAAGTTTCCTTTTTTATATTATTAATCTATTTCATTTTTTTTATTTTTGTGAACATATTAATAACTTCTTCTTTTAATTTATGTAGCTACGGAGGAAAATGAGTTTGTCTGTTCTTATGTGGATTGGATTTAATTCAACAATTGATGCATATAGTATTTATGTCTACTGATATTTTAAGATTTAAGAGGTTTGAATTTGATTCTTTCAAACTATTTTATTGATCTTTTAAGTTTTATTAAGAAAGTTTTATTGAGAAACTCAATGTAATTGAGTTTAATGTGCAAGAGTAGTAGCTACATATCACTTTTGATTCTTTGAATGAGAATTCTTTATTTGAAATTTGTGTTTTATTAATTTTTGTTTATAAAAATGATTTTTTTTCTTTTAAAGTTAATTAAAATATACAGTATAGTATACTATCTAAATGATGACAATTAATGTTAATTATATAAAACAAAATACTAGGTAGTAACTTTATTTTATAATTCTTCATTCAAATAATTTTTAAATTGTTTTTAAAAATTATCGAATCAAATATGAATATAATTTATTAAACAAAAAATTAATATTAAATCATTAAACTATTATCAAAGGTGAAACTGATATTTATTAAACTATTACCAAAGTTGGTGGTTAACTAGGAGTATAATTAAAAAAGAGAATAAAACATATATTATTTTACTATCTATCACATTGTTAAAATATATATAATAACAATAAATCACTCATCCATTTTTATTCATTTATCAAGTAAAAAATAGGACAATGTTCGATTTAAATCAAATTAGGTAAATTAAAGTCGGTTTGCTTTCGGTTCAGATTAATTTCTGTTTAGGTTGCTTTCGGGTCGGATTAAATTCAGTTCAAGTTGCTTTCGGATTGGGTTAAAATTCGATTATGGTTAAAATTTAGTTTGAGTTTCTTTTGGTTCGGGTTGATTTCGGTTCGGGTTAGTTTCGGTTCAGGTTAATTTTTATTTCGGTTTTGCTAAATTTTGGATCAAATATGGTTCGGGTCGGGTATCAGATCAAATTTGATTATTATATTTGGGTTAATATCATGTATCAGGTCGGGTAAATCGATTTAGGTAATCGGGTTCGTGTCAATTTTGTAAGGTTTAGTAAATATGTGAAAAAGAAAGTTGTAATAGATTATAAGTTAATGATTAATCATTTATTAACAGTTATATTACGATTACTAAAATTTAATAATTATTTTAATAATTAATCGAAACATTTAAGTTAAATAATATGATTCGCAAGCACCCCTAAATATAATAAATCATTTTTTTCTTGAAATCTCTCTCTTTTTTAATTTATTACTTTATTATATTGTAATTTAAGATTTAATTATATAGTTTATTTAGTGTAGTTAATTTTTCTTATTTTTTTGTTTAATTTAGGGATAAAACCCAATTATATTATGTAAAACTTTTTTGTTTTACATGAATTTAGAACTGTTGGACGAGCGATAATAGATATATAAGATTAACAATAGATGAGAATATATTCTCTAGAAGAAAAAAACAATGAATTAATCTTAGTAATATATTTTTACTCTTTCAATGATTCTAAATATGTATAAAATTTAAAAAAAAAAGATTTATAATCGATCCCTAACTCTTATAGGATATGATCCAACTAAAAAATGTAAAATTGTTTATTTTTACAAAGATTTAGGACAATTGAATAAATAACAACATACGTGTAAAATCATCAATAAAAAATAAGATATTCACTAAATAATTAATATCATTAACTATTCTGATCAAAATCTTGTAATTTAGAAAAAAGAACAATCTTAAGAGTATATTTGTTTCACTGAAAACATTTTTCAAAAAATATTTTTTGTAAAATGAATTATATTTTCTGGAAAACATTTTCTTGAAAACATCTTATGGAGTTTGGAAGAGATTGTATAAACCATTTTCCTCTAGTTGATATTTTTTTAAATTATTTATTACAAATATTATATACAATAAATAATATTATTTATAATAAAAATTTCATATTATTATTTTTAAAATATTAAAATAGTTTATTTATTATTATTAAAATGTTTTTTCTATAATTTTATTAATAAAAATATTATGATTATTTAATTTTATTGAAATAATTATTTATTAAAGTAATTGTATTATATTATATTTTAAAAAGTAATAATTAATATATTTTAAATATCTTTATTAAAATATTATTAGATGATTATATTAATATTAAATACATAAATAATATTATCCATAATTAATAATTTAATAATATTATTTCTATGAAATTGATAAATAATATAAATTTTATTAATAATTTATTATATATTTTTAAAATAAAAATATAATATCTTATATTATATTATTATAATATAATTGAGTATTTTATTATAATATTATATTATTAGAAATATTAATAAATATATTTTAAATATTTTAATAATTAATATTTTGATTAAAATGATATTAAAATATTTTATTAATATTAAATTCATAAAATAAAATTATTTTTATTATTTATTCTTTGAAGTGAAAAGCTCAGAAAATGACTTATGAAAATCAGACCGTAAGTCATTTTCAAGAAAATACAAAGAAAATTTTATTAACCAGGAAAATGTTTTACGTTGACCAACTAGTTTTTCTTCGACCAAACATTGAAAAATGAGAAAAACAAGAAAATGTTTTATGTGAAACAATCAAACCCTAAGTGTTTAGTGACACATAAACATTTTATCATATAATATTTTTACACAATTGAAAAAAAGGAATTTATTAGATGAAGTTGTTTGCTTTTTTTTTGGATGCCCTCTAATTCCAAGGCTTTTCCTTGATTAATCTGGATCGACCCAAGTGGCACACCTGATTTTGGTGGGTGAGTCTCCCGGCGGGAGTTTTCTACATACATAAGGACTCGAACTTGAAACATTGCTTAAGCAATATCAAGTTGCTTATCACTTGAAATAACCTGATTGAAATTGTTTACTTTTATTATTCTTTTAAACACCTCAGACATTAGCATGTGATTTTTTATTCCAATTTTGAATAATTAATGGTGCTGAAAAAACTGAACTAATTGATATATTATAAAAGTAAAAAAGAATAGTTTATATCAAAATAAATTATAAATCAATTCCAATTTTTAACATATTAGAGGGAACAAAAAATAAATTAAAAATATTGTGGTCGATTTTTTTTAAATGAGTGTGTTTGAAGATTATTTTAGGATCTAGGTCATTTGTTATAGTAGTGACGAGTTCCTTAAAATATATTAAAAATATAAAATTTATTATATAAATTAGAATAAAATTTTATGGACCTTATCACCTCCACGTGGTAAGTTTTTTTTTATGAATTTCGACACCCCTGCAATGAATTCCATGTGTAACGTAGTAAGTGGCCTAGATTCCAAATTAATTCTCAAACATCCGTATTTAAAAAAAATCGCCTGAATTATTTAGCCAATGAAAACGAAAGGAACATAACTATATTCAGTCATATTTTTAGAAGATAGTTATTTTAAGGCTTAATTAGAAAATAAGTGCCTAAAATATAGTGGTGTTCACGTAGGTACCTAAATTATTTTTTTGAATGATCATGGTGCCTAACGTACAAATGCTATCACTTTAAGTCTTGTGCCATAACTATCGTTAATTTCTGCGTTAAATGACACGTGACACATCCTAGTAATTTTGAATTTTTTAATTAAAAATATTATTATACTTATTAAAAACCCATAATTTCTCTTAAATTACAAAAAATCCAAATCTATAAAATCCTAAATCCTCAAACCTAACTCGACACTGTCATCCTTTTCAACCACGACTATCGTCGTTGATGTAGTCCATGCCATTCTCCTGGTCATATGACATCTAATTTCCATTGATTGGTCGTCGGAATCCCATGGGATCACGATTTTTATCCTAGGATTTGTGTAGTACAAAACGTTAATTGGTCATTAATCAGTCGTGATTTCATAGGGGTATCGATCGTCGGGGGAGGTGAGGTCGGGTGGAGCTTCGTCGACGGTAAAGGGTTGAGATCGGTGTGGGTTTAGAGGTTGAAATGAATATTTTTAAAATTTTGGGGCTATTTTGAATTTTTTTGTGTTTTAAAAAATTATAATTATATTTTTTTAATTTTAAATAAAAATTTTAAAATTAACAGAATGTGACACATGTCGCTTATCGGAAGAAATTAGCGGTTCGGACACCTAAAGTGGTAACGTTTGTAATATTACACCAGAATCATTAAAAAAAATAGTTTAGGCATTTATTCGTGAAAATCGCTATAGTTTCGACATTTATTTTATAATTAAGCTTTTTGTAACCATCAATAATATATTGCTTATTTTTATAACATTTTATTTATCAATAATATATTGTTTATTTTTATAACATTTATACATTTTACAAAATTGATAATACATATATTTCTTAAATTTTGTACTATAGACTCTTTTATTTTTAATATAACTGATTCATTTGTTTCATTTATGTTTTTTTATTTCTTAATATAATAATTTGAAAATAATAATACTAACAATCAATTACATATACAAATAATTTAAAAACGATTTAGTTTATAACATTTTAACTTATTTTTAATTTTAAAAAATTTAAAGTAGAGAATTTTCAGTTGGGCATATTACATTGTTCCTCACTGAACTTTACTATATATCCTATTTTACTCAATGTACTTTCAATTTTTCTATTTTACTCGTTGAACTTTACAGATTGAATCATTTTGTTCACTCCGTTGTTAACTTTTTACAATATTATGACAAGTCACAAACATCAAAATGACGTCATTTTGAAAAACTCAAATATACCCAAAAACAACGTCATTTGGAATCATCTTCTTTCCCCCAATTACCACCGTCGACCACATATCATTTTTCATTCCGACCACCATCGATCGTCTTTGATGGTGGCTATTTGGTCCCAAAATTCATGGGTCGGTTTGCCTCGACCTCCTAAGTTCGAATATAGTGGTTGTTTCACCAAAAAATGTCCTAAAATCCGTGAATCTCGACTGAAACGTTTTAGCTTCCTTACTTCCAATCTCCGATTCATGGAATTCAGACCAAGTTCCAACAAAAAAGAGGTCGGATTCGGACTCAAGGTACCAAGGCAAAGTGACCCATGAAATTTGGGACCAAACATCCATCATCTACGGTGGTCGACAGTGACCGATGGTGGCATCCGACCACCTTATGTTTTTATTTTATCGTTTGGTGAGCAAAATATGAGAGACAATAAAGTTAAGTGAAACGATGTAATTTATCCTTCATATTTTAAATTATTTTATATTAACTAATAAAAAAATGACACATCATCATAACATTAGAGAGAAAACGATAGAGTGAGCAAAATGATTAAATATATAAAGTTCAGTGCGCAAAATAAAAAAATTGAAAGTACAGTGAGTAAAATATAATAGAGAGAAAAGTTAAATGAGGAACAATATAATTTACCGTTTTAGTTTAACACAAAAGACTTAAAAATAGCTTAAGAAATAATAACATGTGTCCGATTTTACATAAACAAGTTGTGTCAGCCAATCACATTGCAGAAACCAAATCAAAAAGTGGAAAACAACAAAAAGGGGAATTCCCAAATTAGTTGGACTTTCTGTCTCGTTTGCTTGCTACCCTCTTCGTATTGGGTTCTCTGTCTCATCTCTTCAATCATATTTTCTTTTTCTTTGATGTTATTTTGGAAGTGAATGTTATTATTATTATTGCTTTATAAATGCAGGTAAGTAAGAGGAAAGATCAGTTTTTTCTTTTTTAAATCGGGACATTTCTGTGTGGGATTTGAGAGGATCCATGGCTGCCCCAACTGCTAGAGCTCGGGCTGATTATGATTTTCTCATTAAACTTCTTTTGATTGGTGATAGTGGTAAGCTCTCTTCTTTTCTTTTTTAATTTTCTGGGTCAAAGAATAATTTTTATTGTCACACCATTGAAAAATGAAACATGGATATTGGAAAAACTCTGATCTTCTGTTATTTTTTTTTTTGGTTTTGATTTAATGTTGCTCAGATTCCATTGCGAAAGAGACCATATGCAATATGCTTTTCGTTTGTGATTTTATGGCTTTCAGGCTTTGCTTATATTTATTGTATTATTGCGTTTTTTTTTTGAGCTTTTCATTGGTTTTAAAGAAATGGATTTTCTTCAAATTGATTCTGGCAATTATTATTTGCTACAATTTAATGAAGAGAAGGATATTGGTGAATTTAGATTGGGATCATGATGGAAGTAACTTTATTATATTGTAACATAGGAAGTGTCATATGCTTACCGGATATCCATATGCATACATAGCAGCTATTCTAGGAGTTTAGCAAATGATCATTACACTGATTGAATACTCGAAAAATGACTTGCAACCACCGGATGCAAATCCAAATCCAACTATGATGATCGAAGCCCTGAAAAACATTAAACAGACAATGTAAGCTTATATAGCTTAGTGAGGAATAGCTAGGGTCTCTCTCTCTCTCTCTCTCTCTCTCTATATATATATATATATATATATATATATATATATATATATATATTTGAGAAATTTTATAGCAAGTATCATACACCCGCAGAAACAGGAATCACCGTTTAAAAGTTGATGACATCATTTTGTTGAATTTTTTTAATTGTACTCTTTGATGTGGAATCTTGATGCCAAGACATGCATATGGATCATTGTTGTGCTGTTTCATGAAAAACTTGGTGTGAAGCTTTGCAACATGATACGAATCTGATGCAGAGTAGGAAATAGAATTGCTTTTGTTGGAGAGGCACGCTTTGTAATCTGTATGGCTTGGCTTACAAGTTAAAGAGAATGATCATGTGATCTCATGTTTGGGCTTGAATTTTACATAGCTTTAAATATTTTCCCGACTGATTTTCGCATTTGAATCTATGCAGGAGTGGGGAAGAGTTGTCTGCTTTTACGTTTTTCTGATGGTTCCTTTACTACTAGTTTCATAACGACCATCGGGTTTGTATTCCTCGAAACTCCTGTCAGTGACTTGTTCGAAGTTAATTCCGGTATTTGGACCATTTGGTTACTTCCAATGAAACTGCAGCATTTTAGGGATGGAATGGAGTTCACAGTTATTGTAATATAAGTTTTCAGTTTATCTGTCCTGGACAATACCTTCGTAATTGGTATTCAACTTGAAAATTTGTACGCACCCTTCAAGATGGTGCTCAATGAACTATTTACAGCAGTAGTCTCTAATTATTTCACTCATTTTCTCAGTACACCACATAATATATTGGTTGAGGCATCTTTTCAGCTGATTCTCTAAGATTTAAAAAGTTTGATAACTTTATGGAACGTTTTCTCTTGTTGACTGTTCTATTTTCCTTGACAGCATAGATTTCAAAATAAGAACGATCGAGCTTGATGGTAAGAGAGTCAAATTACAAATCTGGGATACAGCTGGTCAAGAGCGATTTCGAACTATTACAACAGGTGTGTTTAAGCTTTTTCTGGCTGAACTTTTTATTTTCTTTTCAAACTATTACGACAGGACCATTAAGCTTGATGTCTGACTTTGCTGATGAATCATGCTTCTGCAGCATACTACCGTGGAGCTATGGGGATTTTGCTGGTTTATGATGTTACTGATGAGTCATCTTTCAATAGTAATGTTCCGGCTTTATTAATTCTATTTTTGGCATTAGGTGACATTGTCAATTTATGGATTGATAAGCCGTTGTTGTTGGATGATTTCCATCGTTTTTATGCTTGTCTCCTCCCATGGGTTAGGGAGTGAAATTGGTCTGTGGTGATCCTCCTCATCACTGCTTTTGTGGTGATGGCTTAGGATTTCTTTCTGTTGGTATGGAGTTTCTTACAATGGATCCTACATCTATTGCAATTCTTATAGAGCCAACTTTTGTTTATGTATAGATATTAGGAATTGGATTCGCAATATCGAACAACATGCTTCAGACAATGTCAACAAGGTTCTGGTTGGAAACAAGGCTGACATGGATGAGAGCAAAAGGGTAAGATTTTCCCTTTTTGAGTATTTATATAAATTGCTTATCTTGTTTGTATTGGTGGTTAAATTGCCAATTCATTCTGTCCCGAGTCAACCCCTTATTCGTCGTATATATACACATGAACCAGACACATTTATCAAGTAATAATCAGAATTAATCTCCTCTTTCATAGGCTGTGCCAACCTCCCAGGGTCAAGCTCTTGCTGATGAGTATGGTATCAAGTTTTTCGAAACTGTAAGTCGCATGTTTGCTGCCGACTGGATCTTTTCTTTCTTTAATGCTATTGATCATTTCTTTGGATACTATTGGAACAATGTAATTCTGCAGAGTGCAAAGACGAATTTGAATGTGGAGGAGGTTTTCTTTTCGATAGCCAGCGACATTAAGCAAAGGCTCACAGAATCTGATAATAAGGCTGAGGTATTCTGTCTTCTGAATGTATACTTTATTCACCTTGATTCTTCCTTCTACTGCTTTGCGTTCAAAATGACGGATGCCTTGTTTTTTGTGGTTACAGCCAGCCGCAATCAAAATCAATAAGGAAGACCCTGGAGCAAGCAGTGCTCAAAAGTCGAATTGCTGCGGATAGTAATGGGATTAAAAAGGGTATGCAGATTCAAAATGGAAGGTTCAGCTTCACAGTTGCTCTGATGTAAAACCAATCGTTCATGTATTTATTCTCTTGTTTTTTATTTATAGCTACCAGTATTAGCTCGTTAAAGCCAGTTCCTTTTTTTTCATTTAACTTTGTGGAATTTTATATCTTTAATCTCCTTGAACTCAAACGACCCTTGATATTGTACTTGTCTTGTGTAGATAGATAACCCAAATTCATGTTTTGGTAAAAAGGTCTTAACCTGAGTAGAGTGGTAAAGATTCAAAATGTCGGAATTCAAACCCTAAATTCATGTTTTGGTAAAAAGTTCTTAACCTGAGTAGAGTGGTAAAGATTCAAAATGTCGAATTCAAACCCCAAACCTTCTGAATAACACCCTTTAAGGGCAACTTATAATCGAGTTAAGCCTGGGAGTTGTTAATCCACTCATGTAATATGTAATATCCCATGATCTTATATGCATATGCTGAGGTGAGAGAACATTTTTATGTTTAGAACCCTCAAGTCATGAGCTTCGATGATTTGAACCCTAGATTAAGATCGGTCTCTGATACTTGGCCAGTAGGGTTGGTGCCCTTGGGTTCAATGTCACCTGCTTCGACCATATGTATGAAATATAAGTACTAAAGAAAGCAGTGTTACTAAAGATGGTGAACTTGTTTCATGCAGGAGCTTCGACCATATGTGTGAAATACAAGTACTAAAGAAGCCATATAAATAACCTCAAATTTGACTCCATGACATCCCTTCCCTCATCCTTAGATTATGTATATAAGAGCCTCAGGCGATGTAGTGTAACCAGAATATCAAACTTTACATAAACGTCCATTTGATCCGAAGTCTTACAAGCTTAGAAGAAGATTTCATCCTTCTCGAGTACACAAGGACCAACTGCTAGACGAAAGAACCAATACTAGATGGGAATAAGACCAAGAGACCTAAGCCTAAGTATGTAATTATGGGAATACAACATTAATCTACATTCTTATGCTACCACACAAATAAGTAGATAATTAGTCTGGGACAACTCTAATGCATATTAGTACGGGGAAGTGTGGACTATTCGTATTATGAGAATAATCTCCTTTAATGCATATTCTTTCGCATCATTATTCAACCAAGGCTACTTATCACTAAACCTTTGCATATTATGCAGACTTCTATAGAGGGCACAAATGTCACTCCGGTTGAGAGCATATTGGATCTAATGCAACCTTGGCAGGATAACGTACTTGTAGTTTCTCATAAAGAAATGGAGAACAGAATTACAAGGTCGACAGGGACACAGATTCAACAACTCTATTTCAATAGCATGCATTTAGAAAAGTTAGATTCTACTTCTCACAACAATGATTTTCAAAATATAAATGTCTCGTTTCGAAAATTTTGGAAACACATGATGTCTGTTAGCATCCATCTGCTCAACTTAATTAAATCCCAAAACATGTATAAGATACATACTCCTATGCACAAATCTGACTAGCCTCACAAGCTTTGCGAGGCAATGTCTTCATCTCAAGATGACACATTCCCATAGATACACTGAAGTTCACAGGTCGCAGCTTGATATGAAGCTGAGAAAACGAAAGAAGGAAACCAAGTGAGAGAAGTTAAAAAAAAACCTTTCAGGTATTCATCAGGTTCACGACTACACTACCTTTCCAGATGCGAAAGTTCTTCAGATAATTTGGGATCCTGTCACATTTTGAATTACATCGAAAAGCATCTCCTGCGGAGTGTTTTTGAGCTCCTGAACAACTGCATAGATGGTCTTTCCATTCTCAAAGTAAATATGATTATTGGGGTGTTTGGTCTTGCAATTAGCATGGCGCTCAAACTCATATGCATTCAAAGCCTGCATATAAATTTCAAATCATAAAGCCATGATACTAGGGTTTAATAATCTAATCCTCTTCTCAATACTCTGCAGCTGGGAAAAGGGGAAGGGATCGAGGAGCTTTGCGACAATGAACATTTTTGGTTGGCTACTTAAAAAATGAAAAGCAGATGATTGTTTGAGTTGCTTACTTTTTCAAAATTACAATCTTTGCAGCCGCACATATACCCAGTCCCTTGTATATACCCTTTAAGGTTTTTCTGCAAAGGAAAATTTAGCTTACATGATTTAAATTCCATTGGTGAAAAGTTAAGCACAGGAAATAACTCACCTCCCGTGACCAGGAAACGTACTTCACAGCAACCCCATCAAGCATACCAGTTGACCACAAACTTTTGACATTGGAAGGGAAATTGTTGGGAGAAACCTTTTTAGCTGTCTTTGGTTCTTTATGCTTCGGGTTGGTATCAGTTATAGGAATACTTTTAGGGGTACTATTTACATTTAATTCTGGGTTCGACTGAACTAACTGTTGCTGGCTAGGCAATTCTGAAGCTTGTACTGGATTCTGATTATTTATCAATAAGTCATAGCCACTAATAATACTGCCAGAAGGATTTGTCTCAGATTCATCATTGAAGGCCCCAAAAGATATGGTATTACTTTCACCCTTGTTGTAGCTTTGATGCATGGATGGAATACTGGACTCTCCTTTACCTTGTGTAGGAGTGATTGTTGCTATGTTACACATTGCCTTACAATAGGATGGTTGCATTGGTATATTATCATCTTCCTTATCAAAAGAGGGCGCCATTGAAATTAAATTGGCAAAGGAAGGGCTAAATGAAGCCAAATTGGAGTCTCCTTTCTCATATGATTGCCCCATTGAAATAAAATTGCCATCCTCCTTGTCAAAAGGTTGACACATCGACAAGATACTCTCATTTCCCTTGTCGTAATTATGCCCCACTGATATGAAATCAGCATCTCTCTTGTTAAAGGTGTGCCCCATTGAAATAAACTCGGCATCTGCCTTTGTAAATGTGGCACCCATTGAGATGGTATTTTCATCCACACTACTGTAAGTTGGGCCCAGTGATCTACCGTTGTTAACACTTGTACTGTAAACAGTAGACATTGAAACTGTGCTATTAACTCATATACCATACGGATGTCCCACAGATGTCGGCATGCCATTCTTTGAATCCTTAACTTGGTTAACTTTAACTTTCCTTATTCCACCAAAACTGAGACACGGGACATCTTCAACAGTATGAGACATGGATAAACCCGATGAACTATTGATGTATTGATCTTCAAAATCCTTTCTTCCCACATCCATATTTCCACTGTCAACAGAAGAAATGTTCCTATCAACAAAATTGACAGTTCGCACGGGCGCAGATCCAAATAGGCGATCACTGAATTGGCCAGAAACTGACTGAAAACTGGAAGCATTGTTCCATGGAGAAACATTGATGTCTGCAATTCCTGAAACAGGTTGGATGTCAACTGAATCTATAGCTTGCTTCTTGTTGCTGAACAATTCTGGTGCAACAGCATCCATAAACCAGTGATGAGCACGCTTTGATTCAGATCTGGAAGAATTATTGTAATGCATCTCTCCATTAGTTAGACATGTACCATCTCTTGGCGTCCAAAAACCTTTTTGCTGGAAAGACTGCCAAAATCAAATAAAACAGAGAATCAGAGCAGAGGCATTTATTATCAAAAGATAACAAATAGGCTAACTATACATTTTTTTTATAAGAATGTTAGGCCTCGTTAAAAAAACCCTTTCTGGATTAATGGAGCTTGTAGGAAAGCTCCTTAATCAGCGGAAGGAAGAAAAGAGTGTCTTAGGATTATATTCATCATAATAAATTAAATAGGAACAACAAGAGAAAACCCCCAACAAAAACAGAAAACCAAGAAACAACCCTAAACAACCATAAACAACAACACTAACTCAGCCTATGCCTTCTTTAGCTTAAGGCAACAGCCTCTAAGTTGGCTGTCCTATTTACCCATCTAACACCACCTTCAAAGACTTTAAGCCTATGAACATTATCTTTAATCATGAAAGCATACACATCAGGACATAATTCAACCTCCTTGATCCAATCCACTGCTACCTTACTGTCACTCTCAATAATCAAACGGTCCTTGATCCGCTCTCGAAAATTTGCATAGAAAGACAACCCCTTAAGAATAGCTTTTAATTCCATCAAGGTGGGAGGCCCCGGACCAGCAGATTCCTTGAAAGAGCCTAAAGTCAATCCTGAGGAATCTTTTAAAACTCCTCCTAACCCGTTCTTCCAATCCCTTGTAGTAGCAACATCAACATTTAATTTAACAAAGCCCTTAGGAGGAGGAGACCAAGGAAATATAGATGCAATCTGATTAGTGTGTAGCGAACAAGAGTCCCCTAAGGAAGGGTCTGAAATAAGTGAGTCCTTAGGAATAGACACCTCTTTATGCTTCGCTAAGAACCAAGAAGCAAGCCTAAACCTAACTAAAATGTATTTTGCCTTGTCTAACTTTCCCCCTTCAAACACGAACAAATTCCTAATTTTCCAAGTGGTCCAAAGAACACCCCTAGAATAAAAGGCCATGTCGGTGAGTTTGTCTTCAAACCATCCCAAGCTAGAAAAAAGCTTTTAGCATCAGCAAGAAAAACAGAACTAATCCTCCAAAAATTTAAAAATTTATTCCAAAGAGACCACACCACCGAACAAGAGAAAAACAAATGAGAGGGAGACTCATCCATCATCTTGCAAAGAGGACATAACACATCTTAAATTCCCTGAACTCCTCTTTTGACAAGTTTTGTCCTAACAACCAACTTCCCATGAACAATCTGCCAAAGAAATGTCTCCATTCTTGGAGGCAGCAGACCTCTCCAAATAATCTTCTTCCAAAAATAGACCTACTCCGATCCCAAAGAATCCGATGAACATAGATTAACAGCAGATCTTACAATAAAAACTCCATCCCCAGTACCTTTCCAAATCAAGCGATCAGAAATTTCCATTGATAGTGAAAAATTTGAAATGACAGCTAACAAGTTAGACCACTGTTCAAGTTCCCAGTCATTCAGATTCCTTCTAAACTTCACATCCCAAATCCAAACAAAAGAGATGTACTTCCCAAATTCAAATAATTTCCCATTCTTATTTGAGGAAATAGAAAATAGTCTTGGGAAAATGACGAAAAGTGGATGATCCAAAACCCAAATATCTTGCCAAAACCGAATAGTTTTACCATCACCAACTTGATAACTGCACATGCTTTTAAACTTAGAGCTAAGATAGTCTTCTTTGAAATGATTATTTAGCACTGATCTCCAAATCCAGGATACTTTAGGTGGAATCTTATTGTCAAAAAGTAAAACTAATCTCCCTCCCCATAGGAAATTGGACATAATTGAGTTAAGGGTTTTAAGAACTGAAGCTGGAATTTTAAACATGGACAAATAATATGTTGGAAGCGAACATAGAACCGCCTTAATCAGCACTAATCTCCCTGCTAAAGAAATTGAAAAATTATTAATAACTGGATCCCAAATAGCTGCAGAATTTCTACTAGCACCAAGAGGAGGCCCTAGATATTCTGAAGGAAATCTGCCAACTGAACATCCAATAGTTGTAGCCCATTCCAGTAGTTCCTCATCATTCACATTAACACCAAAAAATTTACTCTTCTTCAAATTCAGCTGTAAACCAGAAATCACTTGAAACACTCGAAGCACCCTCTTGACATTCAAAATTTGCATTTTCGAAGCACCACAAAATATGATCAGATCACCAGCAAACTGTAAATGGGATACATTAACAGACCCCAGTTCCCTGCCAATCACCATTCCAGAAAGTAAACCCTGTGAGACAGCCCTACGGATCAATAAATTGAGTAGCTCCCCTACTAAGTTAAACAACAATGGTGACAAAGAACAGCCCTGTCGAATACCTTTTGCCATTGAAAATTCCTCTGAGGGAACTCCATTAACTAGGACCGAAACAGAAGCTGTGGTTACACACTTCCTAATCCAACCCCTCCTTCTGGAACCAAATCTCATTTTCTCCATTACTTTAAATAAAATAGACCAATCAACTGAATTATAGCCTTTTTTGAAATCAACCTTGAAAACACAACCCTTGAGTCCATTTTTCCTCCAAAAATCAACTCCTTCATTAGCAATTAGAGAACAGTCCAGAATTTGTCGTCCGGGAATGAAGACAAACTGAGTTGGACTAATGATGTCTGATATACAACCCCTTAATCGCCTCGAAAGACACTTAGAGATGATCTTATACAATCCACCAACTAGGCTAATAGGTCTATAGTCATCTAAACCGCCAATGTTAGAGACCTTTGGAATGAGAGTAATAAAGGTATGATTAACACCATGTTCTCAATCTTTCCCCAAGTAGAAATTATGAAAGAACTTCATAATATCTTCCTTGAAGACATGTCAAAACCTTTTGAAAAACTCATATTTAAACCATCTGGTCCCGGAGCTTTATTACTATCACAAGACTTTAAAGTTTCCCATATTTCCTCTTCTGTAAATTCCTTCTCTAAACACAGATTCTGCTTTATTGAAATACTGGGAAAATTCAACCTTAATTCTTCCACTTCTAATGTCGAATGTTCATTAAAAATTTTAAAGAAGTGGTCTCTGACAGTGGCCTTAATAACTGACGAATCTTGGATAACATTTCCTCTGATATTCAGAGCATTCAAACATTCCTCCTCTTCCTAATTGAAGCACAATTATGGAAAAATCTGGTATTTCGATCCCCATCTTCTACCCATTTTGATATGGAATTTTGGAACCAAATCTGCTCCTCTATCTTATAGTCTCCACAATTCTGTTTTTGATGAATTCAACTCTGCTGTTTTTTCAGTGTTAAAACCATCCTGCACCTGTTGGATATCCACTTCTAACTTGTGAATCCTCGATTCTAAATCTAAAATACGAGCCCCTGGAAACTGATCCCTCTTGCCTGCCCAATTCTTGATAGATGTTTTTGTTTTTTTCAGAATACTATAAATTCCAGCCATCCTCTGATGTTTCTTACAATCTTGAATTGAAGAGCTAACCAAATCCTCAAACCCAGCTTCATCCATGAGATAATTAAAAAGTATAAAAGGTTTTTTTACCCCAATTGACACCTCCATTTTCCAGCAGTAATACATTATGATCTGAAAGAGACCTTGGCAATAAAGATTGAACAATATCAGGAAAGGCTGCTAGAAATTGACCATCAACCAAAAACCGGTCCAATCTAATATAAGTAGGGATATCTTGGTTATTGCACCAAGTAAACCTACCCCAATTCAAGGGTAGATCAATTAAACCTGTTTGAAGAATAAACTGTTTGAAAATCCCCATTGAATTCCTATTTTTAGCTCTTCCAACCTTCTCTTCTTCATGTAGATAAACATTAAAATCCCCACCTACACAAATAGGAGCACTTTGTCCACCTATGAACATACCAAACTCTTAAAAAAAACTAGCTTTCTCCTCCTCCACTGAAGGGCCATAAACATTGATGAATATACAGCTGAAATTATTGACACAAAATTTTCCTGATAAAACAATGAATCTTCTACAAATAAACTGATTTTCCAATTCAAAATTTTTATCATCCCAACAACTCAGTAAACCCCCTGATCAACCAACCGATGGAGATCCAATTCTAAGAAAAGATCTTGGAATCTTCTCCATTTTAGTTTCTTGCAGCCAAAGAAACTGAGGATGATTTTTATCAAGTAACCTCTGAACAGCCCTCTGCTTTTCTTTTCTACCCAAGCCTCTAACATTCCATGAAACAATGATTAACTAAATCTTCATCATTAAATAAACATCAATCTAAACCCCCATCAAGATCACCTTGATTGACCATATTCAAACCTTTCTCCAAGCTGGTAATCTTTTCCAGAATAGCCTCATTCCCTTGCTTAAAGGAAACCCCAATAACTTGCTTATTTCCCAAGTTGCTAGGGCTTCCTCCATTACATTCGAAAAAGCTAAAGATGAAACTGTTGAAATGCTCACCTGTTCCAATGCTTTCCTTATCAGGTGTCTTTTAGCTCTTCTGATGTCAGAACCAGAAATGAAGCTTGTGCTTTCTCCTATTAACAACCCTCCATCAACCTCCGTATCTACTCTCTGTTGAATAGCTTTTGAGGACTGATCTTCCCCTTCCTTGCTGATTAATTCCTCCTCTCTTTCAGGCATAAAATTCAAAACGCTCCCAAACCAATATTTTTTGTCCCTAGACCTTTCATAAACCCTTTTATAACTTCTCATTCTTCTTCTCTCTAGCGGTACACTTTTTTATGACAACGATCTTCTATTTCTGCACCATGTTCTCCCCCTTGAAAAACTTTCTGCCATATTTATCTTTGGATCTAACAACATTAACTCTGATCCAATAAGCTCTAATCCAACCTGAACAAACTTCTCTGAATCTGACTTTTTCCCCTCTTCTTTATTAATATTTCCAGACTTAATTGAATTATGCTAGTGGATCATTCTCCCTAACTTGTCAATTTTAATTGTTGGACCAGTTGGAATTATTTTTAAAACATTAAGGCCAGAATGTCCCTCATCATCTGATTGGGCCTGTGATCCATCAGATGAAAATTTTGAATTTCTAAATCCTAACCAGACAAATTCACCCACTTTTATACTCCCAATATTTTGACTGTCTGACAGACCACAATTAATGCCATTCCTATCTATGGAAAATCTTGGAAGCTATTTTTCTCCACCAACTCCCCCAGAACCAAGAAATGCTACATTGTCAAACCAATTGTCAACTCTTTGCCGCATTTCTTCTGCTGAACAGGTTGTATCTTTCCCACTTTCTGACAGCAATTTGACTTCTTCCTCTACAGTCATCTTCTCTCCAAAATGTCCCCCACTGTAATCTTCCACCGGAGAATTACTGAAAAAAGAACTTGAAAACTCGCACGCCGATCCAACCTTGATACACACTTTAAATGATCTTCCATATGATCCAAGAGAGATCACCTCCGGAACATCAAAACAGCTTGCCACCCTCAATAAAATTTTCGCCCTTGTGAGGTCTTTTTTCCTAGTGGCATCATGAATGTCAACCACGATTCCCCATCTCCCTGCTATTTGTTCGAAGAAATGATCGTTCCAGCATAATAGAGGGACCCCAATTAATTCCACCAGACAAAAGGCCAATGGGACTCTCTCTTCATTCAACAATGGTGCCAATCGATCAAATCATAATTCTAATTCTTCTTTCCTCTTCAACCATATATCCATCATCTCTTTAGATAATTTAAAGACTATAACACAAGAATTCCATACATGTCCCCATCTAGTAATTTGGACTTCATAGCCATCATTAAGTAAAGCCTTCTGAACTAACTCAATCTAAAATGAATGTTTAATAATCCCTGTTAATGACCTTTTAACCCAGCTTGAGCTTTCGGAAGGAATATGCATTTCCAGAATATTTTTCTTCACTTTCCCCCTATGAAGATCATCGAATGAAGTCGCCCTGTTCCCCATTGCACTTCTGTTTGACAACAAAGCATCTTTATAAGTTCTATCATCCCTAAAACTTTTGTTTAAGTCTTCTGCCTCTTTTGATTTTGATGTTTCTGCGATATTCTGGCTGAGAACCTTCTTTAAGACAATATTCTTCCCCACTATCCATGAAGGAGCTTCCTTGTATCTTGCAGGGCCAACAGTAATCATCCTCCCATCTATCAGTACACCATTTAATTCATCGACTGCCCTCTTCAAACCTACCTCACTCTTAAACTGAACAAAAGCAAAGGTTGAAAATTTGTATTTTGGATTCCTAGTTTCTTTAGGAATGAAAACTCTCTCAATAGGACCATGGACTAAGAAAATTTCTGTTAAAGTACGTTGAGACACCCTACTACTAAGATTGTTGATAAACACCGTCCAGTTCTCATTGGAAACTGACTTAACTTTGAACTTCTCTCTCTTTACGTTTTTCTCTTTCTCACTCATCTTTAGCACTCATAACTTCCATAATTTAGGCTAACTATACATTAATTCTTATTGGGAACTTTATTGGTACAGAGGCAACTTCAGATTCATGTGATTTCTTGTGGGATAAAGTTTTTCATCAGAGTATTTGGATCAAAAGAAAGACATTCAAATGAGGACAGAATAACAGTAACAAAAATTCTATAGTAATGGAATACTGAATATAGTAAATAAAATACCCTGCAAGTTAGAAACTCATTACCAACCCTGCAAGCTGTGACATTGAAAACAGTAACTTCTATTTTCTTTTTCCTTATATCTTGATATATCTAAATAGTTTAGCAAGCGGATAAAAGTAAAGTACATGAGTAATACGTGACAGACAAGTAGCATGTTCATGGCTAGACGCTTGGTCATAAGAATGAAGATGAAATAATGACAAGTACATACAAAAAAAGGACATATATTAATACAATAATCGTTTTACTTACAGATATCAAGGATATATATTCACCAGATCACAGAATTAAAATGAGAACCATTTGATGTTTTGAAAAGCACGTACAATGTCCTATTTATCATATGTTATTTCGTTTACGGGCTTGTCAGATGATGAAGATGATGATGATCGATAAAAAAAGATAAAAGAAAAGAGATCATTTTTTATGGTTGGTCTTGGTCAAGACGAAGCAAAAAATAAACTTTATTAAAAAAGGTGTCGTTTTGTACAGTTTCATTACATTTGTAATGTATTGTTAGTTCATGTATTCCACCTCGAAGTTTGAACAGTTAAGTTAGTATAATTGATAACGTTTAAGTCTATAGTAACGACAAAAATCTTTTACATAAAGTGATAAAACATACTCAAATGGAAATCTGTCCTGTCTGATTTAGGAGGATATTACTTCACTTTAAACAGTCAATTGACACTCACACCATTGTACAATGCATATCAAAAGGGAAACATGCAGAAAAACAGGAGCTGGTAAACGCAAGTGGTTCCAATCAGCAGGGAAGTTCTATAGTGTGACACCCTTAATATACAACTAAAAAAAGGCGTTACCGGTTTTGTTATTATTTAAATAACAAAACCGGTAAAAAACCCTAAAACATTATTATTTCTACCTAAAACATTAATGTTATTTAAAATTTTCGGTAAAGTGCCCAACAATAATAAAACCGGTAGAAAAAATAACAAAACCGGTAGCGCCTTTTTTTAGCCGGATATTAAGGCTGCCGCACATGATCATTTCCCCAATCAGCATGTCAATATATGCAGCAGAGACTGCTAGTAAGATAGTTAAAAATTTGTTTAACTTTAACCTAATATATATCACCATGTCTACATACCTGAGGCACATTACCATCTGTATTGCTTTCATTATGAGGTTGGCGAGATGAAGGGTTCTTTCCAAGAGGTTGCGGGTCTAGGTCCTCCTATTTTGATGGAGCTTTTAGCCATTAAGAGGGGTTTAATTTTCTTTGTTTCTATTCTTCAGAGGTTCAAGAATCGATGGATTGTTGAATCTGATAGTAAATTAGCAATGGATTGGGTAAAGAATCTAGATAGATGTCCTGGTGTTTATCTATATCTAGTGAAGGATATTGTTGTCATGTTAAGAGAATTGGAGGGTGTTATCAGATGGGTTGATAGATAAGCTAATATAGAGGCTGATAACCTAGCAAAGGCAGGAATTGGTTATTTTTGTTGTTGAGTTTAAGATATTTATTTGAGTGTTTCGGGTTGTTCTTTGTAAGGGTCTTGGTTGTTTTAAACATTATGTAAATTTTTAGTTATTAATGAATTTTGAGGCACCTTTTCCTCTTTCCGCTGATGAAGGAACATCTTTTGGTGTTCCTTCAATCATGAAAGGAGGTTTTTAATGAGGCCTCCACTTCTTATAAAAAAAAATCCTCAAGTTTCAACATAATGAAACCTAACATGAAATCACCATACTCATATATCTATGGTACATGATCATCATGTTTGACATTTAAATTTCTCAAATCTATGACCTCAGAGAACCTAGTATAAGTCACTATATTTTTAAATCTAAGAAATCTTGCCTTTGCAATTGCTTTCATTAAGACATTTGAAGTCCTAAATTTCAACATAATGGAACCTCACATAATTCACCTTTATCTTCACACATGAGGCACATAGCATTTAAGCTCAGATGTTAATATAAATCAGCAGCATTGGCATCAATGTGCTACTCGTATAGTACAGCAGGGTATATTACAAAATCAGAATTCCCCAAATCTGCTAAAAAATGGAACCTAAAGTTGATTGTAACATATGCATCTCTAAGACATTTTATCAGTAACAATTACTTTTAGTATGACAATTAAATTACTTACATCTCGGAATAATGGAATCTAACATTAATCATCATAATCAAGTGTCTGAAGAAGCATGAGATGATAATACATCCAAAGTCTTTAAAGTTCCGACAGAAAGGAACCAAATACAAATCAGCATGCCCATATTTAAGGCAAACAATCATTGAGATTACTGTTTTATTAAAATATTGAATTACCTCAAAACTTCTTCATACTTGAACCTAACATAAATCACTACACATGCCTATCTAAAGCACAAATTCATCTTTATTCCATTTATTTATACATATAAACTTCTCGTACCAAATCTTTAATGATAATTGAAAAGTTTCATTGAACTAATAATATTCAACCTAGTGAGACAAATTAAAAATTCTCCATGTAAGCACTTTAATTAATTTTCAAACAATAATCAATCAAACAAAAATCAAAATTGATGCAAGAAAACCAAACAAAAAGTGAAATCTTTATAAAAAAAATAAAAATGAGAAGGAAAAAAAAAGAAGAGGAAAAGGAAATTCAAAATCATTAACAAGAAAGAGCCAGAACTCAAACAAAAAAACTTGCATGCAATAATAGGAGCTTCAGTAAGTGCTAGGCTCATACCATTTATCCCCAATCTTTCAGGTCAATGAGTTTGTTCACTCACTTGCAATTGAACACGCCTTCGCTCAATAAAAAAAGAAGAAGCTTCTTTCACCTTCCATAAAAACCTTAAGAAGATTAAAGGGGAAAAAATCAATTAATCAAATCAAATCAAATCGAAGTTCAATCACAAATTCCATATGCATTAATCCAAATATTAACATTTATAATATTTAGAAACGACATCTTATAGATTTTCTTCGTTTTCCTCAGTATTTTACAGACGATAATTTAACAGGTTAGTCCGAGCAATGCCGCGAACAAAAACCTAAAATTGAAAATAAATGAGAGACCTTATAAATAATACCTTTCCCGGAAAAATCGCCGGTTAGGATTCCCGGCGATAGCTTGCCGGAGATAATCAAATTTCCTCTATAAAATGATTTTTTTTTCTCCAACTACTTCGAAGTAAACGCAGTCGCAGTATATACACTGAGAAAGCGACTGGGACAACTTTCGTACCCTTAGATAATGGGGGGAGGGAGAAAATAATATATAACCTGCACCAGCACATTGCATTAAATTTCGGGACTTTTAATCTTGACCGTACACCTGGCAGTAGACTACAAAGTGGGTTCCACTTGAGAATGAGGGGGTATCGTAACCGTTAAATTTGGCCTCCACACCTGGTTGGACTTTGTATGGAAACCTATCGAAGTTTGTATGATAAAGGTTGATTTTGTATTCCTATTTTTGGAGCGGTAAATTCTCTGCGGTTAAGAGCAGGGAAAGAAACACTGACATGTACACGTGGACCTATATGGTCTTGCCAAAACAACTTCTTATGGATTAATTTTCTTTTAGAGATCCCCGGAAGACAATAGTTGGTAAACCTTGGGGGGTAGGTAAGTATCCAACTAATGGCGGTTTAGTTGGTAAACCTTGTTAAAAATTATTCTTATTTGAAGTTTTTAACTGAATATTTTTAAAAGACATTTTAAACTAAAATCTCAAAGTTCATGATTAATAGAATTATTCTTATTTGAGTCTAAATAAATTTAAATAAATTTTATATGATATTTAAATTATTCAGATCTTCACGTTCATAGAGCATAAGATAATACGTTTTTAAACATACTCAAACTCATATTTTTTAAATATTACAATGATAATATTTTTATTAAGTTATGGTGATTATAAAATAGTATATGTTTTAAGTATTGTTAACTATTTGACAATGAACATTTAATCACACTTGCAATTATCGGTACTTGAATCTGTGATCTCTATAAACAATAATGATTTTTTAATTTGGTTCGTACAATATTACAACAATAAATATATAATAAAATGTAACCAACATAAAGAGAGAAGCCATTGACGAAAATGAATCATTTTTAAATAAAAAAAAATAAACCAGCAAGAAAACTGTACCGCTCCTTTACATAACTGACACCGTTTGCTTTAAATTTTTCCTTTCTGACACCGTTTGACCAATATTTCCAGAAGTAGCACCCTTTCTGCTGAGTTGGCAAAGGCGCGTCTCCGGGGACGCGCTTTACCCGCGTTTTCGCTGAGTTGAATGCCACGTGTGGAAGGCGCGTCCCCTTTGCCAACTCAGCAGACACGTATTTTGTTTTATAATAAATAGTTTATTTTTATTATTATTATAAATTAATAATATATTATGTAAAATATTTCGATTATAATGTAAGAATTATCAAATGTATTTTGTTAATGTGTGTTAAAGGTGGAGTGAATTATCTACATTAATATGATAAAACAATATATGAAAATCAGTTTTGACTTTATTGTAGTTATAGGAAAAATGTATAAAATTATAATATTACACATATGGTTATATTATTATTTTTGATTTTGATTATCGATCTATTAATTTTATCAGTTAATTATTTAAATGTTATCAATCTAGTCATCTCATATCAATATTTAACGAAAATATTGATGCATAAGTTAATAAATTAGTATAATTACATATTTAATCTTCAAGACTTACATATTTTATAAAATTAGTCTTATTGAAAATTTAATTTAATAAATTTAATCCTCCAATCAGAACATGAAATGTGTCATCGTATACATAAATTTTTTAATAACTTTTAATTTGTTTAATTTAATATTTTTCTCTACTTAGAAGGTGGAATTATTATTATATTTTAAAAAATTATAACTAATAATATTAATTATTATATTAAATAAATATATTAAATATATTTATGTATTTAAAAGTTAAAAAAAATTATTTAGGTGTACATACATTGACAAATTATATAAATGCAATAACATTAAATTATTAGAAACAAAAACATTCATTTAAATACAATATTAATTACATAAGAGTTAACGGTTATATGATGATAACAGAGCTGTACATTTTTTTCTATTGTGCCCGATGTTTCTACAATGCACACATCGTTTTTGTTATGTTGACTTCTCCCGAATATCCATATCACAATGTATTCTAGTAGATTTTGGACGACCTGAGTCCCTCAATAGCAATGGATCTGGTACAATTGTAAGCCACGTTTGAATCTCATTTGGGTCTCTTTCGTTTCCTATGGGCGGAAACTCAAATTCATATACCTTGAATACTTGTGAAAGTTGGTATACGGGATCAACATAATTTTTGTAGTCCAAATGCGAATGTGAGCAAGCAGCAATGCCATGAGAGCATGGATATTTGAGTGCTTGAAAGAAACCACAATCGCACCACCTCTCTTGCAGATTAACTCTGAAAGAGTTAGCTTCAATCCCTTGCAGCGGACGTGGCATTTCGGTTACACGAAACAATTCACGGGTGCGAGAAAAATTTGTAACTAACATCCCATTTGATGCAGCCACTTTTTTCTGTAAATCAACTACTAGTCTTGGGTGGTAAATATGTCCGTTTTGCATCCAAGTAAGAGCTTGTCCACCGAGCTTTGCAAAGAGTTGACCCAAACGAAAATAAGTCGTTTTAACCAACGCCGTGACTGGTAAATGACGCACCCTCTTTAAGGTTGAATTTATTGCTTCAGCCAAGTTTGTTGTCATATGACCATAGCGATACCCCCCGTCATATGCATTTGTCCACATTTCTTTGATGATGTCCATAATGTACTCGCACCCCTTCTTATTTTTGCCAAACAGCTCTTGTAGCATCGACTCAAACCTTTGAGGTAAGAGTTCGTAACCTAAGCCATTAGGAATATGTAATAGTTAATATGAAGTATAAATAAGTAATAAGAAATTGATAGAAAAATTGGGAAAAAGTAACATACCCATCCGCACGACTAACTGACGTTCATCGTTCTTCTTGTATTTTCCGTAATAGTTTGCAGCAATATGACGGACACAATATCGATGTTGAACATGTGGAGGTCTATACATTGTACCCAAAGAGTCCATTGCTGCTTTTATCCCGGCTCCTCGGTCTGAAATAATGCATAGTCGTTCCCTGGTGACAACATGTAAACGTAAATTTTTAAGGAAAAAAGCCCAAGACTCAGTGTCTTCTCCTTGAACGAGGGCAAACGCAACAGGAAGAATATTGCGATTTCCATCTTGGACCACAGCCAATAATAAAACTTGCTTGTATTTCCCATACAAGAAAGTACCATCAATTTGGACAATTGGTTTACAGTACTTGACTGCATTAATACACTGAGGGTAAGTCCAAAAGACTCGGTAAAATTGGCAGCGATCACGAACCATTCGATCATTCACATAATGATGTTGAGTTTCGAACTCAATAATTGTCCCAGGATTAAGTCTTTGCAAAACATGAAACCAACTGGGCAGCTCGTTGTAAGAGGAATCCCATTCGCCATGAAGTTTGCAAATGGCATTCTGTTTTGCCAACCACGTTTTTTTATATGAGACAGTGTACCCATATTGTGACTGTATAGTAGAAATCAACACTGCAACAGCTATATGAGAGCTTTGCTTCACAATGGGCATGATTGCTTGACAAATAATGTTGGAGTCCAAGTTGGGATGATCCTGGTTTATACCTGTTGCACAACATGTATGAGGACCGTTGTATCTGGTTAGTTCCTATAAGTTGTTCTTCCTCTTTGATACACGGACCATCCATTGACATCCGTTGTCACGTTGGACGCAGTAGCAGACATATTTCTCCGTGTTAGATCGATCAACTCGGGACTGAACTGAGTTACGAATATTGTAACTCTTTATTGCCATCATTGCTTCCTCCTTCGATGCGAACTCCATTCCAATATGTAAATTACCGTCATTGACTGATGATTGAAGTCCATAGTTGCCAACATCAGGAAGATCTGGAAATTCAGGCTCATACATTGCATCATAATCAGCCTCATACATATGTGCAGGAAGTTCGGCTGGTGTTGTATTTATCGGAACGTCATCCTCATCATCATCAGAATGTACGTTAAACTGTGGTGAGTCAGGTTCAACAAATAATCCCGTTTCAGCACCATCTGCACCTGGCTCCCGAAGAGGTTCTTCTGGTGGAGATGAGGGTTCCTCCGATAATCCAATGTTGAGGTCAAATAAGTTCCCGCTTGCGTGTCCTCCCCTTGAACTTGAGGCCATTGTATCATGTGGGATGTCAATAGACTGTCGTCTCGTTGGCATTTCCATATGTAAGTCGAAAACATTGGCAGATGAATGTCTGCCCCTTGAAGTAGAAGAGATGTTGCCATATGGATTATTGGTGAAGCCACGTGGGTTGAGATCATAAGCAGTTGCAGATAAATGCCTTCCTATTGAACTTGATGGCATGGTATATGGCGTTGGATCCGCCATTAATGATGTGAAATCATTACAATCAGTTGTGTCGGGCTATCAACTTGATCAGTTTGATATGCAATGCCAAAGTGAGAGGAATATGAGAGACCACGAGTTGCACGAACCTCAATAAAAGTGGCATACATTTCAATAAGAGATTGTGAACTCCCCATATGAGCATCAACCATCATAGAAACATCATCATCGTTTGAAAGCTGAAATGATGTATACGTGAACGGAAAAAGTTCAGTAGGAAATTTGTACTGAAGTGAAGATAGTCTTCTCTGGCCTGCTATACGAATCTTTAACGAAAGTTTTGTGATTAACTCCTCAATTGTGATGTTTCTCTTTAAGGTTAAGGGGATATAATGATCTGACTCAAAAACAACCCCCTCTTCAGCTTCCTTAATTTCTCCATCATACAAAACAACAGCAGAAAGACGACTCATTTTCAGAGAATTTGAGAATTTAGAGTTTGGAAATTTGAGAATTTGAAAGATTGTGAACTGAAGTTTGTTTTGAAAGTTTATAATACGTTGCATATAATAGTGTCTATAATCGGAGTACTATTCACATGAAGGCGCGTTCCCGGGGGCGCGCCTTCCATTATTTCGTCAGAGAATATGTTATATTGCCCTATTATGTCACTCATGTCCCTCGGGGACACTAGATATATCAGTACCTATTATTTCACTATTCACATTAAGGCGCATTCCCGGGGGCGCCTTCCATTATTTCGTCAGAGAATATGTTATCATTGCCCTATTATGTCACTCATGTCCCTCGGGGACACTAGATATATCAGTACCTATTATTTCACTATTCACATGAAGGCGCGTTCCCGGGTGCGCGCCTTCCATTATTTCGTCAGAGAATATGTTATCATTGCCTTATTATGTCACTCATGTCCCTCGGGGACACTAGATATATCAGTACCTATTATTTCACTATTCACATGAATGCGCGTTCCCGGGGGCGCGCCTTCCATTATTTCGTCAGAGAATATGTTATCATTGCCCTATTATGTCACTCATGTCCCTCGGGGACACTAGATATATCAGTAAATCAGGTAAATTATAACCAAAATTTAACTTCTTTTGAAAGTTCAGCAAGTTAAGAATAACTTAAATTAAAACGTTATGTGAAGTTTGAATAAATTAGATAAAATGTTATGGATAAATTGAATAAATGTGAAGTGATAAGTTGATTGTGACATTGAAATTGTATGGAATGAGCATTGAAATGTGACATTGAATAAATTGCCAATTCACCCCCCCTTGGCTGATTCCGTCGATCGATGAACTCAACATAAGTTGATTTTAATGTATACGTTTTAATATATATGTTAATGATAAAATCATATGTATGGATAAATTTAATTTCAATTTAAGTATTGTGTACTATAATTGGAATATAACTTTTAATTTCGAATACAATTGGAATATTAAGTTGAAATTTAATGTTAAATTTTGAATACTATAATTTATATTTTAAATTTAAATTTGAATAATATTATTTTTATTTTTATTTTAAATTCGAATAATATAATTTGTATTTTAAAAATATTTATCAAACATTTAATGTTAAATGTGAATAAAAAATAACATTAAAAAATATGTATGTAACAACCATGAAACATTTAAATAGCATAACCAAATTACATAAAATTCTGAAATATACTTATTTAAATAACATTAAATATAACTGGATCACCGATGTCGTCTTCTCGAATGAGTTCCACATGGCGGTGGTTGTCTATTTCGTGGAGGATTTCTTCGTGGAACTTGTTCTTCAGTCTCCTCATCTTCACTATCATCATCATCAGCATTTTCTTCATTTGGTGTAGATGACGCTGAAGGGGCTGAAGGGCCTGTATAAAATAACGACCCTGGAGGAGTGCTAGTAACAATCCCACCGCTCCCCGGGAACTGTGAAAACTGTGGAAACATTGGCATCGATGTATGTGATCCAGATGGAGATTGAGGTGTCTGCGGAGAAGCACCACCAGCCAAATAAGATGCATATGAACCATATGTTGGATCATTAAACATAGTCGTATATGCACCTCCATATGGTATAAAACCCTGCGGGCTAGGCATGTAACCTGGCGGGCTAGGCATGTAACCTGGCGGGCTAGGAATGTAACCCTGCGGGCTCGGAATGTAACCCTGCGGAGATGGCATATAAACTGGTGGGCTTGGCATATGAAGTGGAGGGCTGGGCATGAACCCCTGCGGCATCGACGAATAAGGATGTTGTGGTGGGACTGATGCAGAACCAGTAGCGCCTTCTCTCCGTCCACGCGTCGGGGGACGATGATATTGAGACGGTTGACGTCTTTCTCGGCGCCTAGGAATGTTAACCCCTCGTGCTTCCGCCGAAAGTAGAAACAGCTTCCCATTTTCATTAAACCAGTCCATATAGTTATCCGTAACCATATGACCAGTTTCAGCGTAATATTGTCGAGGGGCCAACAGTGTATATCGGTTCTCCCAAAGCGCAATCCAATCTCTGTGTCTCACCACCCAGTTAACATCTTTCTTTCATCGTCTATCTATGTTATGCACGTCGTCTAAATTCCTAGGAGCTCCAGGAATATATTGCGTACAACCATACTGACGGAGCACGCGATCAACTGGATGCCACTCAATAATAGCATAACATATAAGAGGTATAACCGATATCCATACCTCTAATGACCCACTAAGGTGGGGTGGGATGCAAGCTTTCACTTCATCGCTCGCATAAGGTATCAACTGAAACTGAAATATAAATATACAATTCAAATAAATAAAATATTCTAATTATATCTAACATTTTAAATTAAAATATTAATAATTAAACAAATTTAAAAACATACCTCAGACCCAGCTTTCGTATCAATAAGTAAACGAATTTCCTCTAACCCAGTAGGTATACTTTTACGGTCCTTTCTTTTCATCGACCACCTATGAAATATAATATAAACTAAATATCACCCTATTTAATTGAAAATATTTAAATCAAAAATTTAGTTCGAAAATTACCTCAACAATAAGGGGAATACATATGGTTCATTCACGATCGGGCATAAGAAAGGCATGCATAACCACGCCCATGATTGTAGAAGCAGAAGACATCCACCGATAGCAGTTTTCTTATAATTCGTCGCCCGACACATTTCTCTAAAGAGAAATGCCAAAACTGCAGCACCCCAACTATATCTTCCAGCTTCATCAAAATCGATCAGATGCCGCAACCACATACAATGCACCTGGTTGCGAGATTTGTCGGGCATCAATATTCCTCCAATTATTCGTAGAATATATGCCCGAGCACATGCCTTTGCTTGATCCTCTGAAGCATTTTCATTTAAAACCTCAAAATTAGCTTTCAACCAAGATAAAGCTATTCTACCTCCATTAAATTCTGGCGGAGCAGCTCCAAGATAATCAATGCACATTGATTGCCAATCACCATCCGCCATTCCACACATCATATTTCCGTCGACGAGAAGCCCCAGATGCATAGAGACATCCTCCAATGTAATTGTCGCCTCTCCACATGGAAGGTGAAAAGTGTGTGTCTCGGGCCTCCACCTCTCAATCATTGCAGAAATTAGGACAGGTTCGAGTTTGCAACCGCCTATAATTATTGCAATATACCCGAACCCGGCAGAAGCCAAATATGGCAAAATACGTTCCGGTGTCGGTATACGTGGATTTTTAATAAAAGTCTCTAAAATACAATCAGCATCCTAAATAATATACATTATAAAAAATAAAAATTAATATAAATTCATAATAACTTTAAAATAAAAATAAATTTAAATATTAACATTAATTATAAAAAATATTACCATATCGCTAAAATGTCTGGAGATATGATCAATATCCAATCGCAACAGCATTTCGTTTTCCATTATAACTGTAGACAAAACAATATAATTAGCAAAAAAAATTAATAATTCTAAATAAATAATAATTATATAAATATTATTTTAATAAAAAATAATATTTACATAAATATATTAATATAAAAATAATAACTATTTAAAAAATACTAACATAAAAATAAATTTCTTACCACTAATAACAAATTTAAAACTCAAATAGTTGGAGAATTTGAGTTATATAAGAGAGGAGAATATGATTTTGGTGTGAAGAATGAGGGAGGGTTGAGGGGTTTATATAGGGGAGGAGGAGGGGTAGTTAGGAAAAACGGATGGGGCATTTATAACATTTAATGGAAGGCGCGTCCCCGGGGATGCGCTTTCCACACGTGTCTGATGATATGGCAAAGGCGCGTCCCCGGGGACGCGCCTTCCACACGTGGTATCCAACTCAGCGAAAACACGGGTAAAGCGCGTCCCCGGGGACGCGCCTTTGCCAACTCAGCAGAAAGGGTGCTACTTCTGGAAATATTGGTCAAACGGTGTTAGAAAGGAAAAATTAAAAAAAAATGGTGTCAGTTATGTAATTTAGCCCCTACTGAGATCAAGCATTTATAAAATAGTCTTATGCTAACTAATAGTGTACTTAATCTATAATAAAATAGATATATAACATGAGAGAGAGAAACGTATACGGTTTCCGCTTGGTGATTATTGTTTAAAATATTTTTCATTTAAAATGAAAACGAAGTATAATGATGCATGCTACTGAATTTCTATCCGTAAATAAATGAACAAATATATACAATAATAATTAATAATATGTACTTCATAAGAAAAAGTTTATTGTTGGAGCTGCCTTGCCAAACAATCCCAAATCATTCTCCAAATAAGTCAAATTCAAATTCAAATCCAAACACGAAACTCTTCTGCTATTAGATTTCTTCACAACGGGCGCCACCTGTAACACCCCAACTTAGGGGTTAAATTATAAAAATTATAAAGTATTGAATTTAATTGGTATTTTGAAAGAATAAATTATAAAATCGTAAAGTTGGCAAACCATTTTAAGTAGTGTATAAAATTCAGTGACTAAACCCATGATTTAATCATTTTTATTTTGGAGATAATTATAAATATATCCCCCTATGTTCAGTAAAAATATTTCTCAGATTTCATCTCCAACAACCCTCCTTTCAACTCCGATCTACTAGACATCCGACCTCCGATCAATGAACTGAAACCACCATCGTGTTCGTTGTCGATCGAGGAACAAAACCCCTCAAACCTTTCATCGTGAATCATCACCGTTCGTCGTTAATTTCAGTCGGAAATATAGTCGGTAATAACTCGATTTTCGTTGATTTACGTCGATTCGACCATCCGTTTACGACACCTATCGCACTATCGTGTTCCTTGCATCGTTCCGCATCCACTGGTGTCCTCCATTTCTCCGTCGTCGTCGGCGCGTGGAGGGGTGAAACCGTCAAAGTTTCTGACGTTTCGGAATCGAGCTCTCCGTCGTTCAAAATTGTGAACCGAGCTTGGTAAATGTCTCAAAATAAATTAAAATAATTTTTAGGAATTTTTTCGGGAATTTTCCGACACCATGTTACTGTTCACACGCCGCACGCGCCACCCGGAGAGTGGGCATCGTCTGGTTGTAATTAATTTCTGTTTGGTGCTATTTATGTAAAATTCGGGTATTAGTTTCGGAAATATTTACAGAATGTGGCTAATTTTGTAATTAATTTATGTTAGGGTGATATTTGTGTAAAATGGTCGACTGTTGACCGTTGACCTGCGTTGACCGGGCATTAAACGACCTTTGGCTTCGACCGGGTATACCTATCCTGATGTTTTTTCGACGTTCTGAATCCGATTCAGCAGTATGTTTTTCGAAATTCGGACCCGAAGGCCTCGAAATTGGCTGTCAATCACATTGGCTTTGATTTTGACCGAAAAGTCAAAATTTTCGAAAAGTCATATTTTAGGTTTTTTGACGTCCTGAATTTGAATTCGATGTCTGTTTCTCCAAATTCGAACCCGGTAAGTTAGTTTTCACTGATTAATCACCCTATTCGATCCGTTTATCGCAATTAAGTTCCGTTTTTTATGTAATTTCTGTTGATATGGATCCGAGGAAATATTGGAAGTTGAATTAAAGATCAAAGGCGTTCGAATGGAATTTATATGGTCGATCAATATGGCACGGAAATCGAGGTAATACTTTACTACCTCTTTATGCTTTATGGAATATGTGAATATTGGTAAATGCATGATTAAGATAATGTTAGTCTCATTTGTGTAGTTAATTAATTTCTACACTCGATCTGAATACATTAAAAAGGTTCAGTAATTGATTATGGTTTAGATGACTTTTATAAGAAATTGAGGGATTGTTAGAATTAAATTACAAGTTATGTGCTTAGTGATAAAGAAATCAACCTGGATCTGTAACTTATAATTTATTTCATCAGAGATTAAATGTTAAAGGTACTTGGATGAGAAATTATGAGAATACTCGGTAGGGTAAAATTATGAAAATACCCTCATGTTTTTTTACCGAAAAGTCGAAATTTTTGAAAAGTCATATTTTAGGTTTTTCGACGACCTAAATTCGAATCCGATGCCCGTTTCGCCAAATTCGAACCCGGTAAGTTGGTTTTCATTGATTAATCACCTGATTCGATCCGTTTATCGCAATTAAGCTCCGTTTTTTTTATGTAATTTCTGTTGATATGGTTCCGAGGAAATATTGGAAGTTGAATTAAAGATCAAAGATGTTTGAATGGAATTTATATGGTCGATCAATATGGCACGAAAATCGAGGTAATACTTTACTACCTCTTTATGCTTTTTGGAACATGTGAATATTGGTAAATGCATGATTAAGATAATGTTAGTCTCATTTGTGTAGTTAATTAATTTCTACACTCGATCTAAATACGATAAAAAGGTTCAGTAATTGATTATGGTTCATATGACTTTTATAAGAAATTGAGGGATTGTTAGAAATTGAGGGTTGAGAAATTATGAGAATACTCCGATAGGGTAAAATTACGAAAATACCCTTATGTTATAAAAAACAATATTTGAATATGGAAGTTGGATAAGAGGTTTTTACAAACATATTGATCTGATAAAAAATATTGATGTGCATAAGAAATGTTAGTTTTACTTGGAAATTATGGATAACCGGTTTTTAATCCTAGGAGTGTTTGTGAATGATACTAGAAGTCTGTTAAGGGATTCATTTCAAGATCAGAGAGTGTTCAAGAAAGTAGTTAATCATATGATCTCTAAATTATATTATTTTCATTAAGAGTTAATATCGAAATTATCTTGTTAAAAATTTATGAAAATGCCCTTGAGAGGTAAAATAGTCCGAGTTGACCCTAAATGAGAAAGTACTTTGAGGATTTGTACTTAACATGATTAAGTACGAAATTGAATGTTAAGATCCTGACTTAGTGTAGAAAAATTCTTTATATTCCATTGGTAAAATTATGAGAAGGCATTTGACCCGAAAATATCCGAGTTATGAGTAAATAACTGAAGAACAACTTATTGGGGTGCTCTTTTATCAGAATTATTCGAAGAAACTGAAATAGATGATAAATTGGAATTTAATAATAAGACAGGATGAAAGGAAGTGATTAAAATACATCAGATCTATAGAATGACCAGAATACCCCTATAATGGAAATGACCCAAGAATATCACCAAGCTCAGGAATGATTGGATATTCTCGAGCTCTGAAATGAATGGAATAAAATTGAACACCAAAATACCCTTATGGCCTAGACTAAGTAGATGTTTTAAATTAATTAAGGAATCCAAGTAAATATGGGTGTTGTACTACCCTTAAAAGTTATGGAACACAACTTAAGTGAGCCGATCAACCTTAATGATATGTCAATACCTAAACGACATAGATATTATTTGAACGCGTGTTCGTCTTCTCAAGTTTGGTTCGATGATAATTTTGGAAATATTCAGCTCAGCAACTCTAGATCGCATTCAGTACTAAGAATTTTATATTTGTTCAACAAATCAACCACGAGGACCGAACTAAACTAAAAGGAAGTACAATTTGTATCCGAAATTCAGAAACGTCTGGAATTACTCTGGAAAATTCCAAAGTAGTTGGAATATACTTGACTGCTAAATGAACTAGGTAACCTCAAGGACTGAGGATTAAGTAAGAGATTGGAATAAGCCTGAAAACTCGGATGAACTTAAGTGATGTATCATCCTTATGGATTATGAACTACAAATCAAGTACATCAGTATTTCTAGATATAATTGAAACATGGAAATGAAATAAAGACCATTAGAATATATGTTTGTCTCCTTAAGTTCTGTTCAGTGATGACTCAGAAGGTGATCTATGGATAAGAATATTTGGTATTAAAGAGTAAATACCCTAGAAGGTTAATGAATTTGATAAGTTGACAAGTATTAGTTCTGGGAGCTATTCATCTGGAGTTGTTCGATAATCTGATCAATCGACATAAATTGTAAAGGTCCTTAATCTTCGTTATTCCTTATCAGCTCAAATCACTCTAGTCATATATGAAAACATAAGTAACTCATATGTAAAGGATTTTGAATACCTTCTGATTACGTAGAGCTTCCGATAAATGTCCGAATAAGATGATAATGATAAGCATATTATGAATAACTGATGATTTTGTCAGTCAACAAACTCTTCTAATAGTGATTCTAATTTCCGGCACTCTATCGTAAACTGAAGATTTGGGTTTCTCTACCCGATAAGATTATCTTGTATCTCTAAATAATATCTGGAAACTCTAGTGTGGTCCCTACTTATATGAATATTTGATATGATTTTTTATTTGAATTATGTTTTGACATCTGATCTGAACTCTGTTTTGATTCCTAACCTAGATTCTGTTCTGATATCTGATCTGAATTATGTTTTGATTTCTGATATCTCCATTTACCGACGGAGAAATATTTTATCTGGGGTTTATTGTTGGAGAAAGATTATCTGCAGACTCCTCAACTTTGTGCTCAGGGTCTAAATGGCATGTGCGGTTGGGTGTATGGTTCTGGGGAACCTACACATTTATGATGTGAACGGATGGGGGTATATATATATATATATTTTAAAAGATCTATATCTTTTTACTGGTTTTACGGGAACACACTAGAAAACCTATTTTAAACTCCTGAACCTAGACATCAGAAATATTTCCATCTGAAATGAATATTATCTGTTACTACATGCGATATCAATGGACCTCGGCTCAGCCTAAAAATTGTAGATATCTGAACCAATAAGGAAATTTATGTTTATCTGTATCTGCAAGTTCTTCAGCATCATCTGGTAGTTCTGTATTACTGAGCTTTCCGAAGCTCACTCTATTACTCAACATTGCAAGTTAAAGAATTGTACCAGTGCAACTATCGACATCAGTAAAGGAGTTCTTCTGGCGTTGTTGCAGAGCATGGTACATGTGATTAGGGGACATGTAATTGTATTTTGATTTATATACGAGTCTGAAAATCTGTTTTATTTATGCATACTGATAAATCATTTTGTAAGTTACATGTTTTGATAAAAAGTTTTAAATTTTCTCTATTTTTACAGTGGGTCGCTCCGGTGGCCCTAATGTGACACTCTAGATCAGATCGGGTTACCGCATCGGTCTGAGGGGGTTACATTTAGTGGTATCATAGCTATGGTTTGAGTTAAAATTTTCATGATAGACCGGCCGGTTGAATGTCAAAATATTTCTGATCAGTACATGCCCCTAGACTGCAATCATACCTCTCTGAACTGGAACTCCAAGGTTGAGTCTCTATCTGTAATGAACAAATCTAAGTTTTTATCCGTTAGGACTCTGTCATTTTATAAAAGAATACCAGTAACGTCTATTTTAATTATGTAAAGTACCTTACAAGCCATGTGAAAGTTATTTATCTGAGATATTCTGACCCGACTCCAGAAATAAAATTGGGATATGCTACTGCTCTATGAGCCTATTCTCGTAACCAATGCTGAATTGATTTCACAAGGATAAAGTTGTTTTGATTATTTATTTGAAAAGAGGAGAAGTCTGATAAGAATATATGCTCAGCTAGTTAAGGATTAGTAAAGTACTCACATTTATGTAAAAGCTACTTGAAGATATGAAAGAACTGAGGGAAGTTTCATTTTTGCAATTCTGTGACATAAATGAATTTCGAGGACGAAATTCTTTTAAGGAGGAGAGAATTGTAACACCCCAATTTAGGGGCTAAATTATAGAAATTATAAAGTATTAGATTTAATTGGTATTTTGGAAGAAAATTGAGGATTAAATTATAAAATCGTAAAGTTAACAAACTATTTTAAGAAGTGCATGAAATTTAGTGACTAAACTCATTATTTAACCATTTTTATTTTGGAGAGAATTAAACATCTCTCCCCCCGTATGTTCAGCAGAAATATTTCCCAGTTTTCCTCTGTAACAACCCACATTTCAACTCCGATCTACTCGCCGTCCGACCTCTGATCGACGAACCAAAACCACCATCATGTTCGTTGTCAACTGAGGAACAAAACCCCTCAAACTTTTCCTCGTGAATCGTCGTCGTTCGTCGTTGATTTCAGTCGGAAGTATCGTCGGTAATAACTCGATTTCCGTTGGTTTTTCGTCGATTTACGTCGATTTGACCATCCGTTTACGACACCTCACACACTATCGTGTTCCTTGCATCGTTCCGCATCCACTGGTGTCCTCCGTTTCTCCGTCGTCATTGGCGTGTGGATGGGTGAAACCGTCAAAGTTTCCGATGTTTCGGAATCGAGCTCTCCGCCGTTCAAAATTGTGAACCGAGCTTGATAAATGTCTCAAAATGCATTAAAATAAATTTTGGGAATTTTTTTGGGAATTTTCCGACACCATGTTACCGTTCACATGCCACACGCGCCACTCCCGAGAGTGGGCATCGCCTTGTTGTAATTAATTTCTGTTTGGGTGTTATTTGTTTAAAATTTGGGTGTTAGTTTCGTAAATATTTGCAGAAGGTGGCTAATTTTGTAACTTATTTCTGTTAGGGTGATATTTGTGTAAAATGGTCGGCTGTTGACCGTTGACTTGCGTTGACCGTTGACCGACGTTGACCACTGTTGACCAGAACTTTGAACGGGCATTAAACGACCTTTGACTTCGACCGGGTATACCTATCCTGATGTTTTTTGACGTTCTGAATCCGATTCCGCTGTTTGTTTTTAAAAATTCGGACCCGAAGGCCTCGAAATTTCCAGTCAAACACATTGACTTTGATTTTGACCGAAAAGTCAAAATTTTCGAAAAGTCATATTTTAGGTTTTTTGACGTCCAAAATTCGATTTTGATGTCCGTTTCTCCAAATTCGAACCTGGTAAGTTGGTTTTCACTGATTAATCACCCGATTCGATATGTTTATCGTAATTAAGCTCCGTTTTTTTATGTTATTTCTGTTGATATGGATCCGAGGAAATATTGGAAGTTGAATTAAAGATGAAAGGCGTTCGAATGTAATTTATATGGTCGATCAATATGGAACGAAAATCGAGGTAATACTTTACTACCTCTTTATGCTTTATGGAACATGTGAATATTAGTAAATGCATAATTAAGATAATGTTAGTCTCATTTGTGTAGTTAATTAATTTCTACACTCGATCTGAATACAGTAAAAAGGTTCGGTAATTGATTATGATTCATATGACTTTTATAAAAATTTGAGGGATTGTTAGAATTAAATTACAAGTTATGTGTTTAGTGATAAAGAAATCAACATGGATCTGTAACTTATAATTTATTTTATCAGAGATTAAATGTTAAAGGTACTTAGATGAGAAATTATAAGAATAATTTGGTAGGGTAAAATTACGAAAATACCCTTATGTTTTTGACCGAAAAGTCAAAATTTTTTGAAAAGTCATATTTTAGGTTTTTCGACATCCTGATCTCGAATCCGATGTCGGTTTCGCCAAATTCGAACCCGGTAAGTTGGTTTTCACTGATTAATCACTCGATTCGATCTGTTTATCGCAATTAAGCTCCGTTTTTTATGTAATTTCTGTTGATATGGATCCGAGGAATTATTGGAAGTTGAATTAAAGATCAAATGCGTTCGAATGGAATTTATATGGTCGATCAATATGGCACGAAAATCAAGGTAATACTTTACTACCTCTTTATACTTTATGGAACATGTGAATATTAGTAAATGCATGATTAAGATAATATTAGTCTCATTTGTGTAGTTAATTAATTTCTACACTCGATCTGAATACAGTAAAAAGGTTCGGTAATTGATAATGGTTCATATGACTTTTATAAGAAATTGAGGAATTTTTAGAATTAAATTACAAGTTATGTGCTTAGTGATAATGAAATTAACCTGGGTCTGTAACTTTTAATTTATATCATCATAGATTAAATGTTAAAGGTACTTGGATGAGAAATTATGAGAATACTCCGGTAGGGTAAAATTACGAAAATACCCTTATGTTTTTTACCGAAAAGTCAAAATTTTCGAAAAGTCTTATTTTAGGTTTTTCGACATCCTGAATTCGAATCTGATGTCTGTTTCGCCAAATTCGAACCCGGTAAGTTGGTTTTCACTAATTAATCACCCGATTCGATCCGTTTATCGCAATTATGCTTCATTTTTTATGTAATTTCTGTTGATATGGATCCGAGGAAATATTGGAAGTTGAATTAAAGATCAAAGACGTTCAAATGGAATTTATATGGTCGATCAATATGGCACAGAAATCAAGGTAATACTTTACTACCTCTTTATGCTTTATGGAACATATGAATATTGGTAAATGCATGATTAAGATAATGTTAGTCTCATTTGTGTAGTTAATTAATTTCTACACTCGATCTGAATACGGTAAAAAGGTTTAGTAATTTATTATGGTTTAGATGACTTTTATAAGAAATTGAGGGATTGTTAGAATTAAATTACAAGTTATGTGCTTAGTGATAAATAAATCAACCTGGATCTGTAACTTATAATTTATTTCATCAAATATTAAATGTTAAAGGTACTTGGATGAGAAATTATAATAATACTCCGGTAGGATAAAATTACGAAAATACCCTTATATTTTTGACCGAAAAGTCAAAATTTTCGAAAAGTCATATTTTAGGTTTTTCGACATCTTGAATTCGAATCCGATGTCTGTTTCGCCAAATTCGAACCCGATAAGTTGGTTTTCATTAATTAATCACCCGATTCATTCTGTTTATCGCAATTAAGCTCTGTTTTTTATGTAATTTCTGTTGATATGGATCCGAGGAAATATTGGAAGTTGAATTAAAGATCAAAGGCGTTCGAATGGAATTTATATGGTCGATCAATATGGCATGAAAATCGAGATAATAATTTACTACCTCTTTATGCTTTATGGAACATGTGAATATTAGTAAATGCATGATTAAGATAATGTTAGTCTCATTTGTGTAGTTAATTAATTTCTACACTCAATCTGAATACAGTAAAAAGGTTCGGTAATTGATTATGGTTCAAATGACTTTTATAAGAAATTGAGGAATTTTTAGAATTAAATTACAAGTTATGTGCTTAGTGATAAAGAAATTAACCTGGATCTGTAACTTATAATTTATTTCATCATAGATTAAATGTTAAAGGTACTTGGATGAGAAATTATGAGAATACTCCGGTAGGGTAAAATTACGAAAATACCCTTATGTTTTTTTTACTGAAAAGTCAAAATTTTTGAAAAGTCATATTTTAGGTTTTTCGACGTCCTGAATTTGAATCCGATGTCTGTTTCGCCAAATTCGAACCCGGTAAGTTGGTTTTCACTGATTAATCACCCGATTCGATCCGTTTATCGCAATTAATCTCCGTTTTTTATGTAATTTCTGTTGATATGGATCCGAGGAAATATTGGAAGTTGAATTAAAGATCAAAGGCGTTCGAATGGAATTTATATGGTCGATCAATATGGCACGAAAATCGAGGCAATACTTTACTACCTCTTTATGCTTTATGGAATATGTGAATATTGGTAAATGCATGATTAAGATAATGTTAGTCTCATTTGTGTAGTTAATTAATTTCTACACTCGATCTGAATACATTAAAAAGGTTCAGTAATTGATTATGGTTTAGATGACTTTTATAAGAAATTGAGGGATTGTTAGAATTAAATTACAAGTTATGTGCTTAATAATAAAGAAATCAACCTGGATCTGTAACTTATAATTTATTTCATCAGAGATTAAATGTTAAAGGTACTTGGATGAGAAATTATGAGAATACTCCGGTAGGGTAAAATTATGAAAATACCCTTATGTTTTTTACCGAAAAGTCGAAATTTTTGAAAAGTCATATTTTAGGTTTTTCGACGACCTAAATTCGAATCCGATGCCTGTTTCGCCAAATTCGAACCCGGTAAGTTGGTTTTCATTGATTAATCACCTGATTCGATCCGTTTATCGCAATTAAGCTCCGTTTTTTTTGTAATTTCTGTTGATATGGATCCGAGGAAATATTAGAAGTTGAATTAAATATCAAAGGTGTTTGAATGGAATTTATATGGTCGATCAATTTGGAACAGAAATCGAGGTAATACTTTACTACCTCTTTATGCTTTTTGGAACATGTGAATATTGGTAAATGCATGATTAAGATAATATTAGTCTCATTTGTGTAGTTAATTAATTTCTACAATCGATCTGAATACGGTAAAAAGGTTCAGTAATTGATTATGGTTCATATGACTTTTATAAGAAATTGAGGGATTGTTAGAATTAAATTACAAGTTATGTGCTTAGTGATAAAGAAATCAACCTGAATATGTAACTTATAATATCAGAGATTAAATGTTAAAGGTACTTGGATGAGAAATTATGAGAATACTCTGGTAGGGTAAAATTACGAAAATACCCTTATGTTATAAAAATAAGATTTGAATAATAAGTTGGATAAGAGGTTTTTACAGACATATTGATCTGATAAAAAACATTGACGTGCATAAATAATGTTAATTTTACTTGGAAAGTATGGATAACCAGTTTTTAATCATAGGAGGGTTTGTGAAGGATACTAGAAGTCTGTTAAGGGAATCATTTCAAGATCAGAGATTGTTCAAGAAAGCAATTAATCATAGGATCTCTAAATTATATTATTTTTCGTTAAGAGCTAATATCGAAATTATCTGGTTAAGAAATTATGAAAATGCCCTTGCGAGGTAAAATAGTCAGAGTTGACCCTAAATGAGAAAGTACTTTGAGGATTTGTACTTAACTTGATTAAGTATGAATTTGATTGTTAAGATGCTGACATAGTGTAGAAAAATTCTTGATATTCCGTTGGTAAAAATATGAGAAGGCATTTGACCCGAAAATATACGAGTTATGAGTAAATACCTGAAGAACAATTTATTGGGGTGATCTTTTACCAAAATTGTTCGAAGAAACTGAAATAGATGATAAATTGGAATTAAATAATAAGACAAGATAAAAGGAAGTGATTAAAATACATCGGATCTGTAGAATAACCAGAATACCTCTGTAATGGAAATGACCCAAGAATATCACCAAGCTCAGGAATGATTGGATATTCTCGAGCTCTGAATTGAATGGAATAAAATTGAACACCAAAATTATTAAAATACCCTTATGGCCTAGACTAAGTAGATGTTTTAAATTAATTAAGGAATCCAAGTAAATATGGGTGTCGTACTACTCTTAAAATTTATGAAACACAACTTAAGTGAGCCGATCAACCTTAATGATATGTCAATACCTGAATGACATAGATATTATTTGAACGCGTGTTCGTCTTCTCAAGTTTGGTTCGATGATAATTTTGGAAATATTCAGCTCAGAAACTCTAGATCGCATTCAGTACTAAGAATTTTATATTTGTTCAACAAATCAACTACGAAGACCAAACTGAACTAAAAGGAAGTACAATATGTATCTGAAATTCAGAAACGTCCGGAATTACTCTGGAAAATTTTGAAGTAGTTGGAATATACTTGACTGCTAAATGAACTAGGTAACCTCAAGGACTGAGAATTAAGTAAGAGATTAGAATAAACCTGAAAACTCGGATGAACTTACGTGATGTATCATCCCTATGGATTATGAACCATAAATCAAGTACGTCGATATTTCCTGATATAGTTTAAACATGGAAATGAAATAAAGTCCATTAGAGTATCTATTCGTCTCCTTAAGTTCTGTTTAGTGATGACTCAGAAGGTGATCTATGGATAAGAATATTTGGTATTAAAGAGTAAATACCCTGGAAGGTTAATGAATTTGATAAGTTGACAAGTATTAATTCTGGGAGCTATTCATCTGGAGTTGTTTGATAATCTGATCAATCGACATAGATTGTAAAGGTCATGAATCTTCGTTATTCCTTATTAGCTCAAATCACTCTGGTCATGTATGAAAACATAAGTAACTCATATGTAAAGGATTTTGAATACCCTTCTGATTACGTAGAGCTTCCGATAAATGTTCGAATAAGATGATCATGATAAGCATATTATGAATAACTGATGATTTTGTCAGTCAACAAACTCTTCTAATAGTGATTCTAATTTCCGGTACTCTATCGATAAACTGAAGATTTGTGTTTCTCTGCCCGATAAGATTATCTTGTATCTCCAAATAATATCTGGAAACTCTAGTGTGTTCCCTACTTATATGAATATTTTATCTGATTTTTTAATTGAATTCTATTTTGACATCTGATCTAAAATATGTTCTGATTCCTAACCTGGATTATGTTCTGATATCTGATCTGAATTATGTTTTGATTTCTGATATCTTCGTTTACCAATGGAGAAATGTTTTATCTGGGGGTTTATTATTGGAGGAAGATTATCTGCAGACTCCTCGACTTTGTGCTCAGGGTCTAAATGGCATGTGCGGTTGGGTGTATGGTTCTGGGGAACCTACACATTTATGATGTGAACGGATGGGGGTATATATATATATTTTTTAAAAGATCTATATCTTTTTACTGTTTTACGGGAACAAACTAGAAAACATATTCTGATCTCTTAAACCTAGACATCCGAAATATTTCCATCTGAAATGAATATTATCTGTTATTACCTGCGATAATCAATGGACCTCAGCTCAGCCTAAAAATATGTAGATATCTGAACCAATAAGGAAATATATGTTTATCTGTATCTGCAAGTTCTTCAGCATCATCTGGTAGTTCTGTATTACTGAGCTTTCCGAAGCTCACACTATTACTCAACATTGCAAGTTAAAATAATTGTACCAGTGCAACTATCGACATCAGTAGGGGAGTTCTTCCAGTGTTGTTGTAGAGTATGGTACATGTGATTAGGGGGCATATAATTGTATTTTGATTTATATACGAGTCTAAAAATTTGTTTTATTTCTGCATACTGATAAATCATTTTGTAAGTTACATGTTTTGATAAAAAGTTTTAAATTTTCTCTATTTTTACAGTGGGTCGCTCCGGTGGCCCTAATGTGACACTCCAGATCAGATTGGGTTACCGCATCGGTCTGAGGGGGTTACAACACCATCACTGGTTCATAAGACGAATTCAAAGAATCATGTTGGTTTTCACTCGAAACATCCCTATGCCTCCTCTTATGTCCTCCCAACGCTTGCCCGATCGCAAACTCAAGCCCGTAAATTGAGCACTCGTGCGTCTTAGGTTTGACCGACGATGGTTGATTATCACCCTCCGCTTCTCCTAACTTAAGCTTCTTATTAAACTTATTATTATTTTAAATATTATATTGAACTTATTTCAGTTTAAAAATATTAAATTTATTTGTAAATTAAATTAATATATTTTTATATCTCTTTCTCTACATGAAAAATATATTTAAAAATATTATATTAAACTTATTTTAGTTTTAAAATATTAAATTTATTTATTTATTTTAAATATTATATTGATTACATTTTTAAATATATATAAATGTATTCAATTATAATTTAAAATTTAGATTTTCTTTAATAATTTAGATGTTTTTATATTCCTAATATACTTAGGCTTGTGTCCTTTTGTCATTGCTTATATTATAACATAAATAGATGATGTTGTAAGTTTATAAACAAGAGAAAATAACTTCAGTGACAGAAAATGTCTTATAATATACGATTTTAACCAACTTTTTTTGGATTTGCGAAAATGACCAACAAATTCGCAATGCGATCTCCAATTTCGCAACTCAGTTTCCAAATTCGCAACACAGAAGTCAATTTCGCAAAGCGCGTTTATTTTCGTAACACGAATTTTATTTTCGAATTCGAAACACAATATTTATTTTGCAACACAAATGTAAACAATATAATCGCAAATCATAACCTAAAACCCTAAATCACATATTTGACTTTGTTTTCACTGTTTAATATCATGTATGTTTATAGTGTATAATTTGTAGTTTTTGGTATATCTAACTTGGTATGTTTATTGTTTTTGTAGAATTTTTTTTCGGCTTCATTGACCTTAAGGAATAAATTAAGCCTAACCACTACAATTGCATCGATGCTTACACCTATACAAAGAAAATTGTTTAAGGATACTTGCTTCGTGCCATGGCTGAAAGTACAACATCCGGGTGGAGATGCTATGTTGACCCATTTGTTTCTTCAGACCATGACTAACGATCTACCCGAGAGGATACAACGTGGTGATGAAGAGATATGGTTTCATTTTCCTCCGGCGTATACTTGTTTTGGGCGGGAGGAGTTTTGCTTAATCACTGGTCTATGCTTCAGACACGATGATGTAGGTCGGTACACTAGTCATATCGCCCGTCCATCATGGTTATCTCGGGTTTTTCCTGAGCTGGCAAAGGTGAAGCCGAGTTTACACGTCGACGTCTTGAAGAGATTATTTGTTAAAAATGGTTTTACTCGGATGGATGACCTCAATGTTGTCCGAGTATGCCATTTATTACTTTTACATGTCGGATTTTTAGGCAAAGAGGCCAGACAACCTATTTCTGAGGACCTAATATTATTGGTAGATGACCTAAATGCATGGAACCTGTTTCCGTGGGGTTTATATCTATGGAAAGCTACCTGGAAAAAGTTGTCGTCTGCCTTTAAGGATCGAAAAAGTTTGCGTGGCCATGGTTCCAAATACACTTTGGCAGGCTTTATTTGGGCCTTTAAGGTAAGAATTTCTATATAATGTTTCCAAAATTAAAATTAATTATTTAACAATTACTAATGTTTGTGTATTATATTGTTTGTAGATTTGGATATTTGAGGCTTTTCGAGCATGCAGACATATGTAATTAAAAATTCAAATGATATTCCTAGGGTTATTTCCTGGAGGAGGATCTGACTGTTGGATTGGGAAGAGTTACTACCATATACGACGATTAATGATGTAAGTTAACACAAATACTGCCATATATAAACAAGTTATTACTAGTAGAAGTTTAACTTTGTTTGAGCTTTTATATTGGTAGGAGGCCAATTATCATCTTGGAATAGGGTAGACAATCTCGGCATAAGTCTGTCGATATACTTCTGTAGTGTAGCAATCCATAACATATGCGCTTGAATCATCTTGGTTTAGATGAAGAGCAACTTTTATAGCATGGCCACGCGGATAACCAAATGTTTGTCATTTCATACAACTACACATCTTTGCATTTAGATCGACAAGCCCATTTAAGTTATTATCCAATACTTCAAACAAAGTGTTTGAACATGGTTCAACTCTCCATGACGTTGACTTCACAACACATTTCGTTATCTTTTTTTCAGTCCATGGTGTAACACGACATTCCAATGTTCCTGTAAATTTAAATAAATAATACTTAGTAAAATATATGATAAGTTACAAATTTAAAGAAATAATACCTGCATGTTTTCTTTTCTTGTAGTACCACTGTTGAATAGAGGCTCGAAAAAACTCCATTAACATAGTAATGGGTAATTTCCGGGAATGACGACTTAGAGCGTTAATTGATTCTGCACTATTAGACGTCATGAAACCATATCTTGATCCAAGTTGATGTACTCTTGACCATTTTTCAAACCCGACATCTTCTAGTGTTTGAGCACATTGTGGCAAAACACGTCTTAAACAATTTATATGCTTATTAAAATCCACTTCCCGATAAGCTTTTACAGCCTTCTAGTATGTCCATTTGTGATTTTTTATACCAGCAGACCTTGATTTTAGATTTCTGTACAAATGAACACCACAAAGTCCATGAAAAGCAACTGGGAAACACCTTCTAACAGCGTTGTCAATTAAGTTTGCCCTATCGGATATAATTGTCAGATTGCTAGTATGACCTATACAATCCCTAAGATGCCCCATAAACCATGTCCATGAATAAGATGTTTCAGATTTGCCAACCCCGTAAGCTATTGGCAGTATCCCATTGTTAGCATCCATGGCTACTGCTAATAAGTTTACTCCAAGGTATCGACCTTTCAAAAGTGCTCCGTTAACTATAATAACTGGGCGCATGCAAGTAATAAACGAACGAATCTACAAAACAATATACACAAGACATAATCATTTAAATGTGAAATGCATGTAACTAACAAAAATGAGTCAACAAAATTATATTGATTTACTAACCACAACACCAATGACGATAAACATCAACTCAAAGCGTCCATCTCTATCTGTTTTGATATGAGTTACCGACCCAGGATTTTTCAGTTTTAAATTGTGACAATAAGCCGGTAGTTGGGCAAACGATGCTTCTGGAGACCCCCTCAACAATTCCAAGGCATAACATTTGGCTCTCCAAGCTTGAGAATATGAGATACTAATCTTGAACCGAGCATTCATGTCAGTCATAATTTCATGTCCCCGATATACCCTGCCATTAAAAACATTAACTCATCCAGAAAACCACCCAACACCTTTTTGTTTACATGTCTATGGTGAGGAAAAACTTGGGTTCTTGAACATGTATGTTTATCAATAAAAGTCCTAACTTGAAACATTTTGCAATCTTTTATCCTCTTTGCAATCATACGCCACGTACAGTTTTTGTCAATCATACACTTTGTTTCGAAGCGATCTTTGCTTGATTTGTTAACTTTTAATTGATAGACATCTTCCACACATTTCGTATACAAAGTTATCTTCAAGTCTTCCTTTGTATCAAAACAATCATCTTTCTTGACACGAATAACTTTTGTGTAACAATCAACTGCTATCTTTACCAACTCTTCTTCCGGTATCTGAAGTAATTCTAGCATATTCCAGTTATACTCCCGTGGCATTTTCTTCTTTTTCTTTTCTTAGTGGACTTTTTTTCTTCTTTTTCTTCTTCAAGGTTATATGAATTACAGAATGGATGTTCAACATGTTTATTCACAGTCGTAACTTCCTCCTCATTATTATCAACAACATCTTCCTCGGCAACGGCTGTTTCATCATCAAAATTCGGGTATTGACCAATATCAAAATTGTAACACCCCATCAACCCGTACCCGACCCGAATACGAGTCTAAGGTGTCACGTTGACTTTTAGATTTTGACTCTTGACAAAATTCAAAGAAAATTTAAAACTTTCATTAAAATAAAAACGGTTTATTTACATATATTGATCAAAATAATCAAAATTGATCAGAGCATATTCAACTCAATCACTTAGTACATGCCAACTATATTCGAAATATCCAACTATATTCATACACTCTTACAGGTAACAAATACATATATATGTATATGTCATTATCATTCATATCTCTTATCTCAAATTCATATGATCTCTTATATTCATATCGTTTATCTTGTAAACTTGTTACTATATCATCATGTTCATGCTTAGCACTATCATTGATTCCTTTTATCAATTTATTATGTAATTACCATTTGTAAAATCATATATCACACATAACATTTCACAAGGAAACCAACATATCATCATATCAAGTTTATTAATAATATCTCTTTATTAGCCCATGGTACACATGTGAGAACTAAAGATATGCGAGTACATAGAAGTTGTGCACTATTTTGTCACCACAGCTCGTATAATTCCCTCAAGGGGAACCAAATATTTGTCCCGAAGGACCATTTATTGTTCCGAAGAACCACTATGTCCCGAAGGACAACTGTTTGTCCCGAAGGACCACTGTTTGTCCCGAAGGACCGCTGCTAATACCTCGACTCTTGGTATGCCAACTATACCCCTAGCTCTCATATCACATAACATGGGCATTATCTTTTATACCATACACATCTTCACATAGCCACATAGTTTTTCACATAACATTTCCATTTGCACATGTAATTACTTAACTTATTTTCACATTTTTCATGTTCCATATTCATATCTCATAATCACGTAGCTCATATTACTTATATTCACATATATATTCACGTTACCAATTCACATAAGCTCATGTATTCACATGGATTATTTCTCATAGCATATCACATAGCTTCTATTCTTTCTCACGTAGTCATATAGATCCATGGCATATAACATAATCCAAATTGCATATAACTTATCTTATATATTTGTATAATCCCTTTATATCAAGTTTCCTGATTGATATACAATTCCCATTTCATTCTATAATTCAATCTTATTTAGGTCCCTTAACTCTCATTAAATCAAAAAGCTCTATTATCCTAATTCTTATAATGGATCATACCACTATGTACTTGTCCAACTAATGTTTCTATTATGCATATACTGTTACACATGTTTACCAAGTTCCTATCACTTCTCATGACCTCACTTTCATCATATTTTTCCTATTATTACCTATTTTATCTCATAACCATGCATTAACATAGTCTTATAGTTCATTATCATATAACTTATATTTGTTATCCTATGACTCTTCATATACATCTATTTCCCTTTCCATATATCACTTGACTTATCTTCTATATTCCTATAATTTCATAACTTATTGTATATTCTTTCATTAACACTTAATAGTATTTTTACATAAACCACATAGCACATACAAAAACATATCAATTCATTTAATCAAACATACGTACACTTCATGTTATTAACATACTTATAATCAAGACTTAATGAGCTATTACTATAGGAAATAGACTTATCACAAGTCTAATTTCCATATAATTTATAAAGTAAGATGCACTCATCTTGGCCTCACTAAGTTCCAATCCTCTTTTATGATTTCATTTCTTCCGATCAAAACTTAACTTGTTGGTCATCCCGGGACTTGTTAGTACTCGATATCTACATATTATACATTGATACATATCAATATCTAGTTGATATACTCTAATTTATCATTTCTTAGACCAAAAGAAATGTTAATTTCAATTTCCCCATGAAGTGCATCGATGCATTCTACCGTGCATCGATGCATCCCTTAACATGTGCATCGATGCACTCCTTATGCATCGATGCACTAATTGCATTCGATGTTTCCATTTTTAAGGGGTGCATCGATGCACTTCCTGTGCATCGATGCACACTGAACAATTTTTTGAAATTTACCCTTGATGCATCGGTACACATTGAATATGCATCGATGCACATAGCCTAGAATTCCAATTTATACCCGAAAATCCACTCTTTTCAGCTTAATTACTTCATATATCATCCCCTTTCTTATTCTTAACTTACATATTCATATTCAAACTCATTTCTATTCATTAATCACCTCTTTAACATTAAAATCCTATTCTCCATATGTAATTAAAGAATTACACTAAATTTTCAAGATGTTCCAAATTCAATTCTATTGTTTCTAACTTCTTAATTGGACCCTTGACAAGTCAAATTTGGTCTGGAAATCCTATTAATGCCTTTCTACTAAGATCTCATTTATTCACTTCCTTCCTTTAATCATTCCTAACTCCTTTATCTTTTGATTTTAAGATAACTTAAGCTTTCCTTAAGCTTAGTTATCATCTAATGATCATAACCCAACCTTAAATTTAACAAGAAATTATCTAAATAGAAAACTCACCTTTGAGCTTGGAGATACGGGAGGAGAGGAAGAAGAAGAAGGAAGAAGAAGTTCTGGAGAAATCTTTCCTTCCCACGTGGTTCTCTTATCTTATAAAGAGAAATAAAAATCTTCCTTGTCAAATGACCATTTTGCCCTTTAATTCCCTTAATAATTACTAGCAAATTTCAGGAAATATTTTCAAGTAAATCATTAAACTATTCAATTCTTCTACTTTAGTCACCAAGTTTTGAAACTTTACAATTTGGTCACTAATCCGACATTGAGGATGTTACAAAAATCATTACACACATGGTATGTTTATTCTTCTGAAACATCATCAAAATTCGGGTATTGACCAAGATCAAAGTCCGGGTATTGACCAAGATCAAATTTCAAATACTGACTAGTACTCACAATTTTTTCTGTTGGCTCATAATCGTCTAACTGGTCAATACGAAAACCAGAATTTGGTGCTGAAAGTTTATTGGGATTTGGATTAGAAAAAGGTTGCGGGTTTTGAGATTGTGTTTGGTATTGGAAATGTGGTGAAACAAAATTTTCTTGGTGATGAAATTGTGGTGGAACCATTAAATTTTGAGGTTGATAACAACGTTGTACATTGTGAGCACCATAAACTGGGGTTGAAGAACTTAGTTGATTACTATCCGCTACTAACCCAATTTCACTACTTCTAGGTTTAACAACATACAATGTAACATCATCTTCTTGCGAAACACTAATGTAAGCAATGAATCATTCAACATCTTCATTGTCGTTTAACAAATAAACTTTCATTTTCTATGATAAGATAGCCTAAATCCACTAAGAGGCTCTAAATTCAATTTCTTTGCAACACGTAACATTAGAGTTTCATAAGTTAACTTTTTTAATGACAGTTTTAGTTGAAGATTCTTGGGTAAAGGCATATATTGTAAAACACCATGAACATTCTCCCATGACCCTCCAAAACACAAATCTATCCAAACATGATCAACATTAGATGATTTCATTCTACAAATTGTAAATTAATTTACTAAACAAACGAGCTATAAACTACATATCATCACTAACTTAGAGAAAAACATACATTTATTAAGTTGATAGTTGATAATTTGGGAGAGAAATCATTGAAAATTATATAGAAATAAAATTATGTAAAAAAAATTAGAGATGGGGAAGGATGTCGTTGGATATAGGAACGGATGTCGCCGGAAAGAGTGATAGATGGAGATGGAATGAGTTGTGATTTAGGGATTTAGGTTATGAGTTGTTGTTGTTGCGTAGTTATATACCCAAAACATTTGTGTTGCGAAACTAAAACCTGTTGCGAAATTAAAATTCGTGTTGTGAAACTAAAACCTGTTGCGAAATTAAAATTCGTGTTGTGAGTTCGAAAATCGAGTTGCTACAACAAAATTCGCGTTGCGAATTCAGAAATCGAATTGCGAATTTGAAATTCAGTGTTACGAATTTGGAAAATCGTGTTGCGAATTTCGAAACTGAGTTGCGAAATTGGAGTTCCCGTTGCGAATTTTTGGTCATTTTCGTAAATCTAAAAAAAGTTGGTTAAAATCGTATATTATAAGACATTTTCGTTCACTGAAGTTATTTTCTCTATAAACAATTGTGGGTGTTGGTGAAGTGGTTTAAGCGTGTTTTACCCCTCTTACAGACCTGGGTTTGATTCCCCGCAACAGTTGCTTCTTTCTTTCTTGTTTATCCTTTCCTCATATAGTGACACATCACCGACTGATTGGAGAAAAAAATTAAATTAAATATATAAAAAATCTTATAATTGTCTCATGATACATGTCGTCATACAATGATAACATTCTTGGTTATTATCATTATTATTACCAACACAAATAATATTTCCGGTAAAATCATATAATATTTCCGGTATCAATTTTAACTGGTACTTATTTAACCAATCACACAATTTTTTAACTGTATTTTAACCGTCTCACAACAGAACTTCCCCTAATTTCATTTAAGCATCTTCAAATTTTAAGTATTTGATTATTTGACTATGTTGACTAACAGCCACTATTGTATTAAAAAAATGATATTCTGATCACTTCCTTGTGTCCAGTTAATTCCTAGATTATTTGTCTACCAAAAAAATTACCTTTGATTTTTTTATAATTATTGAAAATGCACATATATTCTATAGATGCAATTATTCGAATTTTAGACTTTTTAAAAAATAATATTTCCTTTTATTATCGAAGTTGTTCAATGTAACTTTTTAAGGCTTAATACAAAAATAAGTGCCTAAGTTATACTTCAAAAAACGTTTTAGTGCTTAAAGAATTTTTCGCTAAAAATTTTAAGCATTTGATTGTTTGACTATGTTGACTAGCAGCCACTATTGTATTAAAAAAATGATATTCTGATCACTTCCTTGTGTCCAGTTAATTCCTAGATTATTTGTCTACAAAAAAAAATTACCTCTGATTTTTTTATAATTATTGAAAATGCATATATATTCTATAGATGCAATTATTCAAATTTTAGACTTCTAAAAAAATAATATTTCCTTTTATTATCGAAGTTGTTCAATGTAACTTTTTAAGGCTTAATACAAAAATAAGTGCCTAAGTTATACTTCAAAAAACGTTTTAGTGCTTAAAGAATTTTTCGCTAAAAATAAGTGTCTAATGTTTTCTCGGTTATACTTTTAGGTGTCTACCTTTTTTTTAATAATAAAAATATTATCTTAATTAAAAAAGAAAAAAATTATTTATTTATAAAAAACCTAACTTTTTACCGAAATTATAAAAAACCTAAAAAACTAAAATCTCTCGTTTCAACCTCCATTACCAATGGTCGATGGCCATCTCCGACCACCATCGTCATTGTTGAATTGTCACCCACCTGTCGCCACCCACCCATTAATCAATTGTCCTCCTTATCGTCACCCAAAATCCCTAAATCTAAAATTGCTAATATCCAAACCCTAATTCCAATTTCAATTACTTAACCCAAACGGTCGTCGGTCGTCGTCGTCGAACGGTTGGATTTGATTGGAATAGTACAGTTGTTCGAATGGTGGCAGTTGTGTGACTTATGGACGTTAAAATCTGTCGTAATCAACGAAGAACGACAACGGTGACTTAAAATCCGATGAAACTTTGAACTCTTCTCCACGAAAAACGATAGCATATTACGACGAAAGACTAACAGAGGTGTGATCAGGTATCAACGCCGGTGACGATGATGGTGGCAATCACCACTAGCCGACCAACTACTTTTGGAAGGAGGAAATGGGAATAGGGGAGAGCATGAACTGGTGGTTGTTGTTGTGTTGTTTTTTTAATATTTTTATTTTTTAATTTTTTAAAATAAATTCTCAAAACTACCTAAACATGACATGTGTCACTTAACGGAAATATTTAACGGCGGTTAACGTTCGGGCACCTAAAAGTATAATGTTAGAAACATTAAGCACATATTTTTATCGAAAAATGCTTTAGGCACTAAAACATTTTTGGAGACATAGTTTGAGCATTTACTTTTGTATTAATTTTTTTAAAGATTTTGATTTATAGGTATGATTTAATTGTGCTTCTAGAGGGAGAAGACAATGAGGAAGATCAAACGTTTGCAAATTAATGGGAGAAGACTGACTATAGAATGATATACTAAAACAATGAAATACCAAAGAATTGACAAATAAATTACCAGGAAACAACCATACATATTAAAAGGGTACTGTCAAATTTATCTAATCTCTAGGAAGAAACCTTCAAATCCTAATCGGCAGGTTCTAGTCTTCATATCTTTACTATTATAAACAAGAAATTAAGGTTATTAAAAATACAAAATATAAAAATATGTAATATGACTTTCATTAGACTTTCAAATAATTTTAGTAATATAAAATTTAATAAAAATAAATTTAAAATTTTATATTTTGTTTTATAATAGAGCTACGTGCATTAATAAATGAAATAAGATTTAGGATAATTTGAAAAAAAAGACCTAGTAATAATGAAATATAATTTGTATTACTAAAATCAACAGTTAATAATTAGAAAAAGAACGCAAATATTTACATATGGGCTACAATAATTGGTAATAATGAAATATATACATTATCTGTATTACTAAAATCAAATTTGTAGGTGCAAGAAAACAGCTTCACACGTGTGGAATACATCCTAAGGTGGTCTTGCCCAACGTGCTAAGAGTATTTGTTCGACACCTCAAAGGCCTTAACATACTCCAAAGATGACATCTCTTGCCGCCGGCACTAAAACTACCGCCGTCGGCCACCGGACGAAACATGAGTAATGAGTGGTTTCTTCTGCTTTGCCTTCTCTTCAAATCACTTAGCTCCATCCTCTGTGGTATCTTTGTCACCCCTATCAAAGCCCTGTGTTGTTTGACCGAAGAAGAGCTCCGAGAGCTACACCTTTTGGTTGATAAAGACGAATTTGGCTGGGAATTCACAGAGTAAAGAGAACCCAAATCATTTTTGTTGCTGTCGAATCGCCTGAACGAATATAAAGGGGAAAGAGACTTATTTTGTTCACCATCGCCACCAACCAAGTCTCGTTCTTGGATGAGTTTACCACAGAAAACGACGTCGCTTTTGTTGTTTTTCAAAGAAATGTTGGGAATGAAAGGAAACTCAAAAAGTTGAGAGAGAGTTTGCTGAAGCTCTTCTGGAGTGATGGTACACGTATTCTTTGTATCTATTCTTCTTTTGAAAAGTTTGGTAAGAATAATGGGGTTTATATACATGTTTGGTTTGGGATTCTAGAGGGAAGGCTTTGAAAGGAAGGGTTCTAGAGAGAGGAAATATGGATTGTAGGCAACAAGACTTGGTGAATGAAAGGAATGGGGAGGAAGAATTGACTAAGTTGCTATGATGAAATCAACTCTGTCTAGAAAGAAATATATTTTATTCTTCATATCTTTACTATCCTAAAAGCAATAATTCCCTCTCATGACGGTCCGTTGTTTCCGTATGGCTTCCGTCAATTCACAGCTAGATTAAATCAAACTCCATGTTCCAATATGCCTATCCCTGTCCCTGTGCCTGTGCCTGTGCACCTATGTAACAGTCAATCCATTTGGGCCTACACAAATACGGAATCCTCAAGTGTAGAAACGGGGAGTGGTTCTCGGCGATTTGACTAAATTGAGATGGCATTCTTTCTAACATTATTTTATCAATTTTTTTTTTTTGATGTAGTACCCTTGAGATTAAAGTGGCACAAAGGCGTATCTTCGGAGATGTTCTTTATCTAGATTTTTGTTGACTAAGATGATACGTGTGTAAGACGTATTTCTGGAGATGCGTTTTATATAGAATCTATTGAGTCAAATGTCAATCTGATATTTTTTTAATAATAAAAAAATTATTTTTATTGTTATTATAAATTATTAATATATTATGTAAAGTGTTTCGATTATAATTTAAGAATTATTAAATGTATGGAATGAGCATCGATATGTTTTTACGAATAAATATGAAGTGATAAGTTGGTTTTAATTTATATCTTTTAATGTGTAAGTTTTAATGTATATGTTAAGGATAAAATCATATGTATGGATAAATTTAATTTCAATTTAAGTACTGTGAACTATAATTGGAATATAACTTTTAATTTTGAATAAAATTGGAATATTAAGTTGAATTTATATGTTAAATTTTGAATACCATAATTTGTATTTTAATTTTAAATTTCGAATACTATAATTTGTATATTAAAAACATTTAATGTTAAATTTGAATAAAAAATAACATTAAAAATATTGTTCTAACAACCATGAAACATTTAAATAACATAACCAAATTACATAAATTTATGAAATATAATTATTTAAATAACATTAAAATACAACTGGATCACCGATGTCGTCTTCTCGAATGAGTTCCACATGGCGGTGGTTGTCTATTTCATTGAGGATTTCTTCGTGGAACTTGTTCTTCAGTCTCCTCATCTTCACTATCATCATCATCATCATCATTTTCTTAGGCTGGTGTTGTAGATGACGCTGAAGGGCCGGTATAAAATAACGACCCTGGAGGAGTGCTACTAACAATCCCACCGCTCATAGAAAATTGAGAAAAGTGTGAAAACATTGGCATCGATGTCTGTGATCCAGATGGAGATTGAGGTGTCTGTGGAGAATGACCACCAGCCAAATAAGATGCATATGAACCATATGTTGGATCATTAAACATAGTCGTATATGCACCTTCATATGGTGTCCTAAAACCATACGGGCTAGGTATGTAACCTGGCGGGCTAGGTATGTAACCTGGCGAGCTAGGAATGTAACCCAAAGGGATAAGAATGTAACCCTGCAGAGATGACATATAAACTGGTGGGCTTGGCATATACCCCTGAGGAGATGACATCTGAACTGGAGGTCTGGGCATCATCATCGGTGGATAGGGATGTTGTGGTGGGACTGATGCAGAAACGATAACACCTTCTCTCCGTCCACGAGTTGAGGGACGATAATATTAAAACGGTGGACGTCTCTCTCGGCGCCTAGGAATGTTAAACCCTCGTGCGTCCTCCGAAAATATAAACGTCTTTCTATTTTCATTAAACCAGTCCATATAGTTATCCGTAACCATATGTCCAGTTTCAACGTAAAATTATCGAGGGGCCAACTGTGCATACTTGTTCTCCCAAAGCGCAATCCAATCTTTTTGTCTCACCACCCAATTAACCTCTTTTTTGCCTCGTCTATCGAAGTTATGCATGTCGTCTAAATTCCTAGGTGCTCCAGAAATATATTGCGTACAACCAAACTGACGAAGCACACGATCAACTGGATGTCACTCAATAATAACATAACATATAAGAGGTACAACTGACATCCAAACCTCTAATGACCCCACTCAGGTGGGGTGGGATGCAAGCCTTTACTTCATCGCTCGCATAAGGTATCCATTGAAACTGAAATATAAATATATAATTTGAATAAATATAATATTCTAATTATATCTAACATTTTAAATTAAAATATTCATATTTAAACAAATTTCAAAACATATCTCAGACCCAGCTTTTGTATCAATAAGTAAACGGATTTCCTCTAGTCTAGTAGGTATATCTCTATGTTTCTTTCTTTTCATCAACCACCTATGAAATATAATATAAACTAAATATCACTGTATTTAATTAAAAATATTTAAATCAAAATTTAGTTCGAAAATTACCTCAATAATAAGGGGAATACGTATGGTTCATCGACGATCGGGCATAAGAAAGGCATGCGGAGCCACACCCATGATTGCAGAAGCAGAAGACATCCACCGATAGCAGTTTTCTTATAATTTATCGCACGACACATTTCTCTAAAGAGAAATGCCAAAACTGCAGCGCCCCAACTATATCTTCAGTTTCATCAAAATCAATCAGATGTCGCAACCACATACAATGCACCTGGTTGCGAGATTTGTCGGGCATCAATATTCCTCCAATGATTCGTAGAATATAAGCCCGAGCACATGCCTTTACTTCATCATCTGAAGCATTTTCATTCAGAACTTCAAAATTAGCTTTCAACCATGATAAAACTATTCTACCTCCATTAAACTCTGGCGGAGCAGCTCCAAGATACTCCATTCACATTGACTGCCAATCACCATTCGCCATACCACACATAATATTCCCATGCCGGGAAGCCCCAGATGCATAAAGACATCCTCCAATGTAATTATAGCCTCTCCACATGGAAGATGAAATGTGTGTGTCTCGAGCCTCCACCTCTCAATCAATGCAGAAATTATGACATGTTCGATTTTGCAACCGCCAATAATTGTTGCAATAAACCCGAACCCGATAGAAGACAAATATGGCAAAATACATTGCGGTGTCGGTATACGTGGATTTTTAATAAAAGTCTCTAAAATACGATCAGTTTCCTAAATAATATACATTATAAAAATTTATAATTAATAAAAATTCATTATAAATTTAAATTAAAAAGAATAATAAATATCAACATTAATTATAAAAAAAATATTACCATATCAGTCAAATGTCTGGAGATATGGTTTGCATCCAATCGTAGCAATATTTCACTTTTTATTATAATTGTAGACAAAAAATATAATTAGCACAAAAAATAATTAATTACTAAATTTAAATAAATAATAATTATATAAATATTATTTTAATAAAAAATAATATTTATATAATTATATTACTATAAAATATAAAAACTATTTAAAAAATACTAACTTAAAAATAAAGAGAAAATAACCTCAGTGACCAAAAATGCCTTATAATATACGATTTTAACCAACTTTTTTTGGATTTGCCAAAATGACCAACAAAATCGCAATGCGAAATAAAAATCGCAACGCGATCTCCAGAATCGCAAATCAGTTCCCAGAATCGCAACGCGATTATGAATAATCGCAATGCGATAGTACAAATTCGCATTGCGATTTTCCATAATCGCAACGCGAACATATAAATCGCAACGCAATTCTGACTATCGCAACGAGTATCCGTAAAATCGCAACGCGTATCCGTAAATCGCAACGACAATACGTAAAATCGCAATGCGTATCCGTAAATCGCAACGAGAATACATAAATCGCAACGCGTATCTGTAAATAACGAGAATACGTAAATCGCAATGTGTATCCGTAAATCGTAACGAAAATACGTAAAATCGCAACACGTATCCGTAAATCGCAACGCGATTTTTAAAGCGCCATTATAATCGCTACGCGTATTTTATTTTCAAATTCTAAACACGAATATTAATTATCGGAACACTGAACTGTCCACAGTATATCCCGTAATCGCAACTCATAACCTAAAACCTAAAAAAATCACAACTCAGTCCCATCTCCATCTCTCACTCTCTACGGCGAAATCCTTCCCCATCTCCGAAGATTTCCGTCCCCATCTCCGGCGAAATTCCTCACAACCATTCACGATCAGAAATCCCTCACAATCATTCAGAAATGGAAAATCAACCTCCGAGGGTTAGTTTTTTTAATTATTTTTATTTTGAAATTTTTGCATTATTTTAGGTTTTTCATATTGAAATTGATGATACGTTTACTGGTAATTTCAATAATAGATTAACCATTTCACTTAGATTTCTTATTAAATTCATTCGATTGCTGCCAATACTGCTAAACTGTTTAGTCTTTAACCCTGTGAAGTTAGTATTTGTCTTTGTTTTGTCTTTGTTTTGTCTTTGTTTTGTCTTTTGGTTGAAGTAATGCAATCCATTAAAGTTTCAATTTGCAGAAGAAGAATAGTTTCTAAACTTAAAATTGCAACATGAAAATGAAAATCGCACACAAAAATGACTATCGCAACGAGAGAAATGAAAATCGCAACAAGAGAATCGCAATGCGAAATGAAAATCACAACGAGATAATCGCAACGCGAAACCAAAATCGCATTGCGATTTTCATTTCGCGTTGTGATTCTCTCGTTGCGATTTTCATTTCGCTTTGTGATTCTCTCGTTGCGATTTTCATTTCGCGTTGTGATTCTCTCGTTGCGATAGTCATTTCCGCGTTGCGATTTTCATTCTCTTTGCGATTTTCATTTCAACCAAAAGACAAAACAGTGTTGCAAATTTTAGTTTCAAGAATAAACTACTACTCTTTATGTTTATTGTTTTTGGTATATCTTCACAGTGTAATTTTTGGTATATCTTCATTGACATTAAGGAATAAAGTTAGCCTAGCCACTATAATTGCTTCGAAGCTTTCACCTGCACAAAGAAAATTGTTTGAGGAAACCTGCTTCGGGCCATGGCTGAGAGTACAGCATCCGGGTGGAGATGCTAATTTGACCCATTTGTGGCTTCAGACCATGACTAGCGATCTACCCGACAGTATACAACGTGGTGAGGAAGAGATATGATTTCATTTTCCACCGGCGTATACTTGTTTTGGGCGGAAGAAGTTCTGCTTAATCACTGGTCTACGATTCGGACACGATGATGTAGGCCGGTACACTCGTCATATCACCCGCCCATCATGGTTATCCCGGTTTTTCCTGATGAGTCAATAGAGAAGCCGAACTTACACGTCAAAGACCTGAAGAAATTGTTTAATAAGAAAGATGGTTTTACTCGGATAAATAACGTCGATGTTGTTCGAGTAAGCCTTCTAGTACTTTTGTATACTGGCTTTTTAGGTAGAAAGGCCAGACAACCTATTCCTCAGGAGCTAATATTATTGGTAGAGGACCTAAATGCATGGAATCTATTTCCGTGGGGTTCGTATATATGGAAAGCTACCTGGACTAAGTTGTCGTCTGTCTTTGATGACCGCAAAAGTTTGCGTGGCGATAGGTCGAAATACACTTTGTCAGGCTTTGTTTGGGCCTTTAAGGTAAGAATTTCTATATAATGTTTTCAAAATTATAATTAATTATTTAACAATTACTAATGTTTGTTATTATATTGTTTGTAGATTTGGATATTCGAGGCTTTCCCCAACATGCGTACATATGCATTAAAAACTTCAAATGATATTCATAGGGCTATTTCCTGGAAGAGGAAACGTCTGTTGGATTGGGAAGACTTAATACCATATGCGACAATAAATAATGTAAGTTAACACACATACTATCATATATAAACAAGTTGTTAATAGTAGACGTTTAACTTTGTTTGAGTTTTTATATTTTTAGGAGGCCAACACTCCAGTACAAAGACTGACACCCACGGAGGCTGAGCTTGCCACTGATTGGTGGCAAGCTAGTCAGCGTTTTTTTGATGGCACGAATGTTGAGCAGCCTCCACTTCTCCACTTCGAGAGCCATCACCTCACCCGGAGCCATCACCTGATCGACCCGACTATACACCTCTACAACGAGAGCCATCACCTATCCCGTCACATCATCGAGCCTCTTCTCCACCATCACCTCAGGATAGGCGACCGACAAAGATGCCCCGACTTCTATCTCCCTGTTCTCCACCTCCACGGGATGAGTCAAGGGAGTTACGTGATGAGGTCAATGCCTTGCTTGAGGAGATCGGTACTCTACGCGATAACGATGGTGCATGGCGTGTGGAGGTGTCTACTTTACGTGGTGAGGTTGCCGCTCTACGTGAGATGGTAGTATCGTTGCAGAATGAGGTTCATACTCTACGCAACGATAAGGTGGATGCTTTACGTCGGGTTTTTCTTGCACGACAAGGTTCACGCATCAGACGGCATGCACGTGCTATTAAGTCTCCGTATACCCCAATAGTGCGAAGACACATCAAGAAGAAGCCCGACTCGCCTGTCATCCCTCAAGAGTCCACTCCTATCGTTGAAGAGGCCCCTATCATTCCTCGAGAGTCCCCTCCCACTGTTCAAGAGGCCACTGTCATTGTTGAAGAGGTCCCTCCCACCATTCAAGAGCCCGATTCACAAGGCGTCATATGTAAGATTCTTGAGAAACCCTCTGACGTGCTGGACATGATAGATGAGAGTTGGCTCTCGTATGAGTTACCGGCCAGTACCATTCCGGTATCTGAAGTGGAGAGGAGACAACTACCAGATACAATTCTGGATAGCACCCTTTGGGCTAAGACCGCAGTTGATTTTTATCTACATGAGCGGAGTCAGGGGTGTTTCACTGACATATGCAAGCTCAACGATGATATCTATTTGTTGCTTGATCGGTCTTGGTGGGGCGTATTATTATGGGTCGAAGACAATGGCTATTTCGATGGAGGGCTAAGAATTATATTTTTCTTATATTTCAATTTGATTATTTTTTTTTTAAATTTATGTAAGTCACTAGTATATGTCTTTTTTTGTAAAACAGCATATTGATGCGTGGGTGTCACGTCTTCTAATAATTAGGAAACTTAAGAAAAATAAAAAAAATACACGATATACAATTATGTCGATGTCTTTTAACGCCGTTCACTTGAAGAATCAACGAGATGAATCATTTGCGTTGGGCAATGGAAAAGCTAAACTTTATCCTGCATGGTGGGAGGTCGATAAGGTTGGTATTTATTTTAGATTGAGTTTAAAGGTATTCATAAATAAGTGCACAAATGAATGAATTATTACTTATGATTGTAGGTGTTTATCCCTGTTTTGGAAAGTAAACATTGGCTTCTCATCGAGCTTCAGCTCTCATCCCTTAAGGCAATAGTATATGACAGCATGATAAATTACATATCATTGGTTGATTTAAGAGATATTATTAAGGGATGGAGCTCTCATTTGGCTAAATTCTTGGATGCGATAAATTATTGGACTCGTTCTGGAAACAAGAAGCTAAAGAAGCTCAATATTATAGTTAGCAGAGACGAGACCGCACCACAATAAACGAAGGAAGCCAGAGGGGATTGTGGTCCTCTTGTATGCATGTGCTTGGAACGTTTGACAACAGGAAGTACACATTTTTTACCTGCCACTGATAGAGATAGAAGTGCAGTAGGCTTGTGGTTTCGGCATTTTATGGCTAGAGCGATATATGCGAGACGCTGCCTACCTGCATCCGCGTTATGAAAGTGTCCATAAACAATTTGTAAGTCAAATGCAAGTGTTTGTTAAACATATTTACTCTTTTTGGTTTGAAAATGTTTGGTTAAGTAGCTAGAATTCAATAATTTGTTGTTTGTAGGTTTTAGATGTGTAGAAAGTGTTGTTGATTCAATGTTTGGTTTCTGCAGGTTAATCCTAAAGTGAGCTGCGTGAAATGGATGTATGGGTGCAAAAGTTGATTTCATTATTATTTTTTGATTGTTTAATTGATTTGTAAAAGATGATTTGTAAATGTTGATTTATTTAATTGATGTGTACATAATATTTGTACTTGTTTAATTGATTGAAATGTAATAGTTGATTTGTTGATTTCAATCAGCATTATGTTGAATGCAAAACAGACTATCGCAACGCGGAGATGAAAATCACAATGCGAAATGAAAATCGCAACGAGTGAATCGCAATGCGAAAATGAAAATCGCAACGGGAAACTAATTTCACGTTGCGATTTTCATTTTCGCATTGCGATTCACTCGTTGCGATTTTCATTTCGGATTGCGATTTTCATTTCGCATTGCGATTCTCTCGTTGCGATAGTCATTTCCGCGTTGCGATAGTCAATTCCGCATTGCGATAGTCAAATGAATGTCTAATAAGTGATAACAACTGAACTTATCATAGCAATGTTCAAACTCAAGTTACTAATACATGCCTAACTGAAAATGTTAAAAGTTCACATATAATATACACATAATACAACGTTTTTATTTAAAAATCACCTAAGTTAACAGTCCCAAAAGGTGAAGCCGGTTGTGATTGGGATTTTGATGAGGATCCATATTTTGGTAGAGGAAAAGATGAAAATTGTAATGCGAAATGAAAATCGCAATGCGAAATGAAAATCGCAACGAGTGAATCGCAATGCGAAAATGAAAATCGCAACGCGAAACTAATTTCGCGTTGCGATTTTCATTTTCGCATTGCGATTCACTCGTTGCGATTTTCATTTCGCATTGCGATTTTCATTTCGCATTGCGATTCTTTCGTTGTGATAGTCATTTCCGCATTGCGATAGTCAATTCCGCATTGCGATAGTCAAATGAATGTCTAATAAGTGATAACAACTGAATTTATCATAACAATGTTCAAACTCAAGTTACTAATACATGCCTAAATGAAAATGTTAAAAGTTCACACATAATATACACATAATACAATGTTTGCATTTAAAAATCACCTAAGTTAACAGTCCCAAAAGGTGAAGCCGGTTGTGATTGGGGTTTTGATGAGGATCATATTTTGGTAGAGGAAAAGATGATTGTGATGGCACTGGTGATCCACATGTCAACCTTGTATGTCCAATTTCCTTGCACCGACTACATGTCGATCTCTTCTTCTCTTCACCCTTAGACATATACGATCGTGACTTTTTGGTCGGCCAGGTAGCCTTCTGTCCATAGCTGGTGGCAAAACTGTTTGTAAGTCATCTGGTATGTCCCACTAAGAAGGATGTGGAATAGGGTAGACAATCTCGCCATAAGTCTGTCGATATACTTCTGTAGTGTAGCAATCCATAGCGTATGCACTTGAATCATCTTGGTTTAGATGAAGAGAAACTTTTATAACATGGCCACGCGGATAACCAGATGTTTGCCATTTCATACAACTACACGTCTTTGCATTTAGATCAACAAGCCCATTTAAGTTATTATCCAGTACTTCAAACAAAGTGTTTGAACATGGTTCAACTCTCCATGACGTTGACTTCACAACACGTTTCGCTATCTTTTTTTCTGTCCATGGTGTAACACGATGTTCCAATGTTCCTGTAAATTTAAATAAATAATACTTAGTAAAATATATGATAAGTTACGAATTTAAAGAAATAATACCTGCATGGTTTCTTTTCTTGTAGTACCACTGTTGAATAGAGGCTCGAAAAAACTCCATTAACATAGTAATGGGTAATTTTCGGGAATGACGACTTAGAGCGTTGATTGATTCTGTACTATTAGACGTCATGAAACCATATCTTGCTCCAAGTTGATGTACTCTTGACCATCTTTCAAACCCGACATCTTCTAGTGTTTGAGCACACTGAGGCAAAACACGTCTTAAACAGTTTATATGCTTATTAAAATCCACTTCTCGATAAGCTTTTATAGCCTTCCAGTATGTCCATTTGTGATTTTTTATACCAGCAGACCTTGATTTTAGATTTCTATACAAATGAACACCACAAAGTCCATGAAAAGCATCTGGGAAACACCTTCTAACAGCATTGTCAATTGAGTTTGCCCTATCGGATATGATTGTCAGATTGCTAATAGGACCTATGTAATCCCTAAGATGCCCCATAAACCATGTCCATGAATCAGAGGTTTCAGATTTGCCAACCCCGTAAGCTATTGGCAGTATCCCATTGTTAGCATCCATGGCTACTGCTAATAAGTTTACTCCAAGGTATCGACCTTTTAAATGTGCTTCGTCAACTATAATAACTGGGCGCATGCAATTAATAAACGAACGAATCTACAAAATCATATACACAAGAAATATAATCATTTAAATGTGAAATGCATGTAACTAACAAAAATGAGTCAACAAAATTATATTGATTTACTAACCGCAGCACCAATGGTGATAAACAACTCAAAGCATCCATCTCTATCTGTTTTGATATGAGTTACCGACCCAGGATTTTTCAGCTTTAAATTTTGACAATAAGCCGGCAGTTGGGCAAACGATGCTTCTGGCGACCCCCTCAACAATTCCAAGGCATAACATTTGGCTCTCCAAGCTTGAGAATATGAGATACTAATCTTGAACCGAGCATTCATGTCAGTCATAATTTCATGTCCCCGATATACCCTACCATTCAAAAACATTAACTCAGCCAGAAAACCACCCAACACCTTTTTGTTTGCCTGTCTATGGTGAGGAAAAACTTGGGTTCTTGAACATGTATGTTTATCAATAAAAGTCCTAACTTGAAACATTTTGGAATCTTTTATCCTCTTTGCAATCATACGCCACATACAGTTTTTGTCAATCATACACCTTGTTTCGAAACGATCTTTGCTTGATTTGTTAACTTTTAGTTGATAGCCATCTTCCACACATTTCGTATACAAAGCTATCTTCAAGTCTTCCTTTGTATCAAAACAATCATCTTTCTTGATACGAATAATTTTTGTGTAACAATCAACTGCTATCTTTACCAACTCTTCTTCCGGTATCTGAAGTAATTCTGGTATATTCCAGTTATACTCCCGTGGCATTTTCTTCGGGGACTTTACTTTGGGGATTTCTTCTTCTTCTTTTTCTTCTTCAGTGTTATATGAATTACATAATGGATGTTCAACATGTTCATTTACAGTCGTAACTTCCTCCTCATTATCATCAACAACATCTTCCTCGGCAACAGCTGTTTCATCATCAAAATTCGGGTATTGACCAATATCAAAATCATTACACGCAGGGTCTATTTCTTCTTCTGAAAAATCATCAAAATCCGAGTATTGACCAAGATCAAAGTCCGGGTATTGACCAAGATCAAATTTTGAATACTGACTAGTACTCACAATTTTTTATGTTGGCTCATCATCGTCTAACTGGTCAATACGAAAACCGGAATTTGGTGCTGAAAGTTGATTGGGATTTGGATTAGGGAAAGGTTGTGGGTTTTGAGATTGTGTTTGGTATTGGAAATGTGGTGAAACAATATTTTCTTGGTGATGAAATTATGGTGGAACCATTAAATTTTGAGCACCATAAACTGGGGTTGAAAAACTTAGTTGATTACTACCCGCTACTGACCCAACTTCACTACTTCTAGGTTCAACAACATGCAATGTAACATCATCACTTGAAACACTAATGTAAGCAATGAATCGTTCAACATCTTCATTGTCGGTTAACAAATAAACTTTACCATTTCTCTGATAAGATAGCCTAAATCCACTTAGGGGCTCTAAATTCAATTTATTTGCAACAAGTAACATTAGAGTTTCATAAGTTAACTTTTTTAATGACAGTTTTAGTTGAAGATTCATGGGTAAAGGCATATATTGTAAAACACCATGAACATTCTCCCATGACCCTCCAAAACACAAATCTATCCAAACATGATAAACATTAGATGATTTCATTATTGTAAATTAATTTACTAAACAAACGAGCTGCGAAACTAAAACCTATTTCCGGATGGGGAAGGATGTCGTTGGATATAGGAACGGATGTCACCGGAGAGAGTGATAGATGGAGATGGAATGAGTTGCGATTTAGGGATTCAGGTTATGAGTTGTTGCTGCTGCGTAGTTATATACCCAAAACATTTGTGTTGCGAAATTAAAACCTGTTGCGAATTCAGAAATCGAGTTGCGAATTTGAAATTCAGTATTGTGATAGTCAGAATCTCGTTGTGATTTACAGATTCGCATTGCGATTTACGTATTCGCATTGCGATTTACGTATTTGCATTGCGATTTACGGATACGCATTGTGATTTACGTATTCTCGTTGCGATTTACAGATACGCGTTGCGATATACATATTCTCGTTGCGATTTACGGATACGCGTTGCGATTTTACGTGTTGTCGTTGCGATTTACGGATACGCGTTGCGATTTTACGGATACTCGTTGCGATATTCAGAATCGCGTTGCGATTTATATGTTAGTGTTGCGATTATGGAAAATCGCAATGCGAATTTGTACTATCGCATTGCGATTATTCATAATCGCGTTGCGATTCTGGGAACTGATTTGCGATTCTGGAGATCGCGTTGCGATTTTTATTTCACATTGCGATTTTGTTGGTCATTTTGGCAAATCCAAAAAAAGTTGGTTAAAATCGTATATTATAAGGCATTTTTGGTCACTGAGGTTATTTTCTCAAAAATAAATTTCTTACCACTAATAAGAAATTTAAAACTCAAATAGTTGGAGAATATGAGTTATATAACAGAAGAGAAGATGATTTTGGTGTGAAGAATGAGGAGGGTTGAGGGGGTTTATATAGGGGAGGAGGAGGGGTAGTTGGGGGAAAAACGGATGGGTATTTATGGCATTTAATGGAAGGCGCATCCCCGGGGATGTGCCTTACCCACGTGTCATCCGACTCAGCAGAACCCCGTGAAAGCGCATCCCCGGGGATGCGCCTTACACTCGTGGCATCCCAGTCAGCAAAAACCCAAGTAAAGTGTGTCCCTGGAGATACATCTTTGTGCCACCTCAGCCGAAAGAGTGATACTTCGGGAAATATTGGTCAAAGGGTGTTAGAAAAGGAAGATTCCGGCTAAAAGAGGTTAGTTTAATAAAACCGTCGTGGTTCTGCACCTTTCACTTTTAACCTGCCCTTGTGCTCCTTCAAATCATTCTTCAATTGTGGGGAAAAGTACTGATTCAAATTGATTATAACGTAAACTGCATAAGATATCTATCTACTTTAGGTGGTATATGTTATTTATACTATTAAAATTTTAATATCTAATTATAACACTAAATTTTAATTTTAACTTCAACCATGTCACTAGACCATTATAATTCAAACAGTGTGATGTGTCGAGACTATTGATACCTAAAATAACGTCGTTTTAGATATTGAAATTTAGAGATGTATCAATTTTATCACTAAACTTTTAAACTATTCATTTTTAGCACTATAAATGTTCAATCACCGTCACCAGCCAATTTCAGTATCAAAATGTTCGTATTTCACTTCTCTTTCTTCTCCTAAGATTGATTTTCCAAGAAATCCATTCAAAAGTTATAAAACAAAAAATAAAACTAGGATTTTAGGGGTTTGAGGATTTTCTTAGATTTAAAGAATTTACAATGTTTGTTTGAGAATTTGAAATGTGATAAGCATTATCTCGAGAAGAGCAACAACATATCTCAAGAATAGTCTCACTAGATGGTCATCAAAAGAAAGGGGAATGAGATACGAGCATTTTGGTATCGATCTTATCACGAAAGATGACTAGTGATAGATAATGGTTAGTTGACGACAACAACTAGAAAAATACAATGCCAAAAAAATGAACAGTTTAAAAGTTTAGTGAAAAAATTGATACGCCCCTAAAGTTCACTGTCTAACATGACATCATTTTAGACATTAATAGTTGTGTCAAAATAATGTCGTCTTTTCCATGTCATCAAACCATTTGGATTATAACAACCTAATGACATGATTGAAGTTAAAACTAAAGTTCAGTGTTACAATTGAAGAAATTAAAAGTTCAATTGTATAAATGATATACCACCTAAAATTCAGTGATATCTTATGTAGTTTATCCGATTCTCTCTTTATAAATAAAAAAAAATTAAATTTAGTTTATTTATTTAATTTTGATATTAATCCTAAAATTATATATAAACTTTGATTTAATATTCGATAGATATAAAAATTTTGATTTGATGTAACTAAATACATACAAATTTAATTATAATCCAATTTTATTTCAAATAAAAAAATAATTATATTCATATTGAATAAATATAATTATTTATCTATACAGAAGTTAAATATGAAATGATATAAATTAATAATTATATTATTAGTTTGTGAATAAATTAATTTAAATCAAATCTCGAGTACCAAATATGCATAAAATATTTTTTTAAAATTATAATCATTGTATTTTTAAAAGAAAAAGGCAGTGAATACTAAAGAAAAAAAAAAGAATAGTGATGTTTAGATATGACCTACAATAACTAATATAGTATTATATACACACACAATGTGTATTAATAAAATCACTTCACATCTACGGGGGAAATAGCTTCACACGTGTGAAATACATCCTAACGAAGACTTGTTCATTGTATTAAAAGCATGAGCTCCGCACCTCGAAGGCCTCAACAGACTCCAAAGAGAACTCCTCTTGTCTTTAACACCACGGCCGTCACCGGCGTCCACCACTGCCTTATCTCCGGTGGCCCTCGGAGGAAACATGGGTAATGGGTGGTTTCTTCTGCTTTGTCTTCTCTTCAAATCACTTAGCTCCATCTTCTGCGGTATCTTCGTTACCCCTATCAAAGCCTTGCGTTGTTTGACCGAAGAAAAGCTCTGAGACCTACAGATTTTGGCTGATAAAGAAGAATTCGGCTTGGAATTCACAGAGTAAAGAGAACCCAAATCATTTTTGTTGCTGTCGAATCGCCTGAACGAAGATAAAGGGGAAAGAGACTTATTTTGATCACCATCGTCAGCAACAAAGTCTCGTTCTTGGATAAGTTTACCACAGAAAACGACGTCGCTTTTGTTGTTTTTCAAAGAAATGTTGGGAATGAAAGGAAACTCAAAGAGTTGATGGTCTTGATAAGGAGAGTTGGGTGAGTGGTTAAAGGCAAGAGATTGATCATCGAGGTCTTGGTTTTCAAGTGAAAAATCACAAAGAGAGAGAGTTTCTTCAATCTCTTCTTGGTTAACGTTATAAAAAGCATTTGCCTTTGCACCCATGTTTTGGGGGATTTGAATGGAACAAAGAAATGGATTTGAAAAGTTTGGTAAGAGCGCTTTGGTTTATATAGGTATTTGGTTTGAGCTTCTAGAGGATGAGGTGGTTAATAGCTGATGACAGTGGCCTTGACAAGGAGGCTTTCTAGATGGAGTGAGCGAAGAGCAAATGTAGGCGAAGTTGAGGGAGAAGACTTACCAGAATCATGATAACTAATGTAGATTTGACTAAGTTCCCAGGAAAAATAATGCATACATAACAACAGTATAGTATTAAAAAAGAAATGGTACAAGGTTTTTCATATAAGGTTAACTTTATCTAGAGTGAATATTTAAATAGGTCAAAGATGGTTTACTATTATAAATTTTAAAATCTAGGGTAAAATATCACTCCATGACTATAGAGTATTACTTTATTAAGTTCATCGACTATTAAAAATTATAAAAAGGTTATTCGACTCTAGAGTGTCGCTTTTGTTGAGCCCCTCTACTATTAAAAGTTATAAAATTGTCACTCGACTATTCATTATGTTCCAAGCTCATCATTTTTTTGTTAAAAAAATGGCATTTGTCTAAGCTAGACATTAACATGATGACTGTGATATGATAGTCGTTTGAGATTATGTGATCAAATTTTATCATATAATAATCAGTAGGTTAACGTTCAACTCATAATGTTGTCGATTTTTAACGGGAAATGATGAGTTTGGAACATAATGAATAGTTGAGTGACCATTTTGTAACTTTTAATAGTTGAGGGACTTAATAAAGTAGTACACGATAATCAGGGGATCATTTGTGTACTTTAACTTAAATTTAATGTGCATATTTTATATGAAAATTTTATTATTTATTATAATTTAGGTTCAATTTATGATTCAAAATTGATATGATAATTACAAAAAAGGTAAAAGTATTTTTTTAGTTCATACGTTTATAATTTTTTTATTAATTTGACTATTGTTGAAAACATTTTGATATTTCGATATAACAAATTAAGTTAAATGAATTTTAAGATTTTACAAATGATTTTCTAAGGTATATTTGAATTAATTAATCGGATATCAAATTATTACTCCAAGTCTTTCAAGATCAATTTTAATTCTTACTAAATGTGTAAAATTGTGATTTGTACTTAAACTATTTTTGAAACAATTTTCACAAAGTATTTTGAACCAAAATCAAGCCTTAAATCAAATTTCAAAGGCATGCACCGATGCATCAATCCATGCATCGATGCACCATTGAATAAATTGAACATCGAATGCATTTCATGTATCGATGCACTCTCTATGCATCGATGCACTTGGGTTTTATTAAAACATCGAATGCATTTCATGCATCGATGCACAAGCAATGCACCGATGCACTCAGGCTATTTTAAACATCGAATGCATTTTATGCATCGTTGCACACTTAGTGCACCGATGCACTAAGTGTTCCAACGGTCAAAATATTTGAATTTTACACTGATGCACCGATGCACTATGGTCATGCATCAATGCACTGACGCTCCCATCCAGTTTTATTAATTGTTTTCACACAATAACGACTCTATTGACTCCACTAATCATCCCCAACGTTCAGAAGTGATTCAAGGTGTATTTAAACAAGCTTAGAAGCCATTGATCAAAACAAGAAACATCAAGCAACTAGAATCAAAAGAGAATCAAAGAGAAAGCATCAAACCTCAAGTTTGAGCATTTCAAGCCTATTTTTCATTCAATATTCATTTTATTTTCAAGAACACTTATTGTGCTCAATTGTATTTATTCTTGAGTGTTCTTTCTTTGTTCTAGAATTATGCAAACATATTTGTCTTGTGAGGTTTTTCTTGTAAGTTTACAATTTTGTAATATTCTCTTTGAGAAAATAGTGTTCTCAAGAATTGGGATATATTCTTGAGAGAGTTGTAAGGTTATCTCTTTGGCCTCAAAAGAAAGAACAAATTAGTGAATTTGTTGGAAAATCCTTAGTGTGGATAGCTAAGGTAGTGGACGTAGACTTTGGTTGATAAAGTCGAACCACTGTAAATCGCTGTGCAATTACTTTCAATTTTCTGCAAAAGCTTCCACCAAAATTTTTATTGCCAATTCACCCCCTCTTGGCCGATTCCATCAATCGATTAACTCAACAATTAGTATCAGAGCCTCACTCATTTGAAGGTTTAATCGCCTCTTGAGTCGATTCGGGAAGAGTTACATCGATTATCAAGTCATCAATGGCCTCCGCTTCAAATTACGACTCCGGTCTCGATTTGATGCCCGTCAACAAGCCTCTTTCTTCAATGGAGCTAACTATGCCTATTGGAAAAATAGGATGATGTACTTCATTCAAGCAAGTGACATGGGAACATGGAATGCCATAGAAGAATGATACATCAAGCCTCTCACTCATCCAAGGTTGTGGAGTGAAGGAGAGACAAGAATGTTCCAGCTCAACTCCAAAGCCATCCATATCATATTTTGTGCTCTTGGACCAGATGAATATGGAAGAGTTTCATCTTATACAACCGCCAAAGAAATATGAGACAAGCTTCAAGTCACTCATGAAGGTACCGATGAGGTAAAGAAATCTAAAATGAGCATTCTAACGCATAGCTATGAAAATTTCAGGATGAAATCAAATGAAAATATCAAAGCTATGATGGATAGATTTTCAACGATTGTCAATGGTCTCAAATCATATGGAGAGATCATTTCAAATGAAAAGTTTATGAGGAAGTTAGTCTACTCTCTTCCAAAATCGTGGCAATCAAAGAAGACGACAATCATCGAGTCTAAGGACCTAACGTCCTTAACTCTTGAAGAGGTAATCGATTCCCTTTTCACTCATGAAATGATGCTTGAAGATGAAGTGGACCTCAATAAGATTGACGAGACACCAAAGGAGAAGGAGAAGAAGAAAAACATTAGAGTTGCTCTCAAATCCACAAAAGATGAGAGTGATTCGAATGACGATGATGACGACGAGGAAATGATATTATTTGCCAAACGATTCAGAAAGTTGGTGATGCCCAACCGAGGAAGACAATTCAAACGCAATGAAGGTTTCAAAACTGAATCGAAGGAGAAAGACCTAATCATTTGCTATGAATGCAAAAAGCAGGGGCATGTCAAATATGATTGCCCATAATTGAAGAAAAAGGGTCAATCCAAAAAGAATCACAAGGCTCATGTAGCTACATGGAGCGATGAAGAAGGTTCCGATGAAGAGGAACAAAAAGTTACAAACTTGTGCTTGATGGCTATCGAGAAAGATTCTAAGGTAACCTCTAACTAATTCGATTCGGATGAATTATCTTATGATGAGTTATTAGAGGATTATAATGATTTGGCTTCGGATTATAAGACTCTATTTTCAAAATACAAAAATGATATTTCAAAATTGAAAAACGAAAATAGTCTTTTATCCAAGACCAAAAATGAGCTTGAAAGTAAGATCAAAGAATTGCAAATCAAAATTAATGATTTTGAAAAGAAAAATACCGATTTGTATAACTTACTTTCAAAAGTTCATGATGATCATCAAAAGAAGATTGATGATCATCAAAAGAAGATTGATGATCTTAAAACTTCTTTTAATAAGGTTGGTACAAAAAGTTTTGAAAAAGGTGAGAATTCAAAATCCAACTTTGTTAAGAAAAGTTTTAGAAACTACAATCATATAAGTCCTCAAAGAACTTCAAATGGTAAAATCATTAGAAGTATATGGGTTCCTAAAGAACTCATTACTACTAAAGATAAAAATGTCATTCATAAATGGATACCTAAGGGGACAAGGATTTTAGAAACTAATGAATATGGACCCAAAAGAATTTGGGTACAAAAAATTAGAAATTAATCTATGTTTATAGGAAAAGGAGCATTGCTACAAGGCACGAGAAACAAATCCAAATTCATGGTACCTTGATAGTGGATGCTCGAGACACATGACCAGAGACAAAAGCCGGTTCATAGAGCTTAACGTCAAAAATGGAAGAGAAGTGACTTTTGGTGATAATTCAAAAGGTCACATTGAAGGTATTGGTATTATAGGTAATATCTCTTCCATACAAATTAAAAATGTGTTATATGTGAATGGATTAAAGCATAATTTATTGAGTATTAGTCAATTATGCGATAAGGGGTTTAATGTCATGTTTAAAATTAATGGTTGTAAAGTCATTGACATTGCATCTAATCGGATTATGCTTGTTGGTCATAGAATAGGAAACATATACATGGTGCATTTAGACTCTATTGATATGACTAATTTGTGCCTAGTTGCTAAGGATGAACATGATAGTTGGTTATGGCATAGGAGACTAGAACATGCTAGTATGAGTGTTTTGCAACGGCTAATTCAAGAAGAATTAGTGAGAGGGTTGCCTAAGCTTAAATTTGATAATGATAAAATATGTTATGCTTGTGCTAAAGGAAAACAAAAGCGAATTTATTTTAAATCCATTAATGATGTATCAACTGGTAGAGTATTACAATTGATCCATATAGATCTTTTTGGGCCAACTAGGACTACTAGCTTGGGTGGAAAACAATATGCATTTGTCTTGGTAGATGACTATTCTAGATATACTTGGGTTCTATTCTTAAGTACTAAAGATGAAGCATTAGAAAATTTCATCACATTTTCAAAAGTAATCCAAAACGAAAAAGGCTATTCTATCACTAGTGTTAGAAGTGATCATGGCACTAAATTTGAAAATCTTGGATTTAATGAGTTTTGTAATTCTAATGGTATTAGCCATAATTTTTCAGCACATAGAACCCCTCAACAAAATGAAGTTGTTGAGAGGAAAAATCGAACTCTAGAAGAAATAGCTAGAACCATGCTTTTTGAAAATAATTTGCCAAAATATTTTTGGGCGGAAGCCACAAATACTGCTTGTTATGTTGTAAATCGAGTAATGATTAGGCCAATTTTAAAGAAAACTCCATATGAAATTTTCAAAAATAAAAAGCCTAACATTAACTATTTTCATCCTTTTGGATGTAAATGTTTTGTTTTAAACAACGGTAAAGAAAACCTTGGCAAATTTGATGCTAAAAGTGATGAAGGAATTTTTCTGGGTTATTCCTTAAATTCTAAAGCTTATCGAGTATTTAATAAAAGAACTTTAGTTGTAGAAGAGTCTATACATGTTGTTTTCGATGATAATCTCCTTCCGAGGAAGGATTCTTGTGTTAATGATGATGTAGGTATTGTACAAGAAAATGACGTTAGACATGATGTTGGAGAATCATCATCAAAGGAAGAAACGAAAGATGAGTAAACTCATGATCCTCTAGAGAATCCAACCATTGAAAAAAGGGAAGTATCTTATCCAAGAGAGTACAACTATGTCAAGGATGGTGGGATTATAGGTAATCCATCAAAAGGGGTAACAACTCGATCTTCTCTTAGAAATATTTGTAATTATGTTGCATATATCTCATGCATAGAGCCTAAGAATATTAAAGAAGCATTAAATGATGAACATTGGATTATGGCTATACAAGAAGAGTTAAATCAATTTTAAAGAAGTAAAGTATGAACATTAGTTGAAAGGCCTAGTAATAAATCTAATGTAGGTACTAGATGGGTATTTAGGAATAAGGTTGATGAGAGTGATAATATAGTGATAAACAAGGCTAGACTTGTTGCTCAAGGGTATGCTCAAGAATAGGACATAGACTATGATGAAACATGCGCTCCCGTAGCTAGGATGGAAACAATTAGAATGTTATTAGCATTTGTATGTTTTCATGAATTTAAATTATATTAAATGGATGTTAAAAAGTGCATTTTTAAATGGTTTTATAAAAGAAGAAGTGTACGTGGAACAACCTCCAGGTTTTAAAGATTCAAAATTTCCGGATCATGTTCTTAAATTGACAAAAGCACTTTACGGTTTAAAACAAGCTCCTAGAGCTTGGTATGAAAGATTGTCAAACTTTTTAATTGAAAAAGGTTTTTCAAAAGGGAAGGTTGACACTACATTGTTTTTAAAGCATAAAGGTAAAGATTTATTAGTAGTTCAAATTTATGTTGATGATATAATATTTGGTTCTACTAATGATGTTCTTTGCCAAGAATTTTCTAAGCTAATGCAAAGCGAATTCGAAATGAGCATGATGGGGGAGCTCTCATTTTTCTTGGGACTCCAAATCAAGCAAAGAAAAGATGGCATCTTCATCAATCAAGTTAAGTACGTCAAAGATATGCTCAAGAAATTTGGATTGGAAAATGGCAAGCCTCATGACACTCCAATGAGCTCTTTAACAAAGCTTGACTTAGATGAAGGAGGTAAATGTGTAGATGTTAAATTATATAGGTCAATGATTGGATCTTTACTGTATCTAACTGCAAGTAGACCAGACATTATGTTTAGTGTTTGCTTATGTGCTAGATTTCAATCATGCCCTAAGGAATCACATTTACTAGCTGTTAAGAGAATCTTTAGATACCTTAAGGACACTCCTAGTTTAGGACTTTGGTATCCTAGAGACTCTAGCTTTAGCTTGCATGCCTTTTCTGATACGGATTATGAAGAATGCAAATTAGATAGGAAAAACACCTCTGGTACTTGCCAATTCCTTGGAAATATGTTGATTTCTTGATTTTCAAAGAAACAAAATTGTGTTGCATTATCTACCACTGAAGCAAAAATACATTTCAGCCGGTAGTTGTTGTGCACAAGTTTTATGGATGAAACAACAACTTTTTTATTATGGAATTGAAGTAGGTACTATTCCTATCAAGTGTGATCAAGTGTGACAATACTAGTGCTATTTGTCTCACTAAAAATCTCATCCAACACTCTAGAACTAAGCACATTGAAATAAGACATCACTTCATTAGAGACCATGTCACTAAGGAAGATGTAGTTCTAGAATTTGTTGATACTTTGTATTAATTAGCGGATATCTTTACAAAGCCTTTAGACAAGGAAAGATTTTAGACACTTAGGAGATAATTAGGTTTGAGCAACTTATCTTCACTTAGTGTTTAAAATAATTTTAGCACTTTTAAGAATAAATGAAAAATGCTTATAATAATAATTTTTGATTGCATTCTTTGCTATTAGTTAGGGGGAGTTTATGTTGCTTGATGAAAATTAATTTTATGTTCAAATGAAATTTAAAGGATTAATTTGATTGATTGAACATAATTAATCTTCAATATATGAGTTGCCAATACCACTAAATCTAATTAATTTAGCATTTTAAGTGTTTAAAACAGATTTTTGACATTTCTGTGCTTCATGCATCGATACACTTAACAGTGCATCGATGCATCCCTTTGAATGTGCATCAATTCATCATGTTGATGCACCGATGCACGCCTTGAATGTGCATCGATGCACAGGGTCATGCATCGATGCATCCGTCGGGTTTTGGGTTAAATGCCTCATTTTCTTCATTTTCTCAGACCCTAAAACTAAAAGCTCTCCCACCGTTCATCCCTTTCTCACTCTAAATCATCCTCTTGCTCAAAATCATCGGTTTCTTTATGCTTTTCATCTTCAAAACCTGCTTATATCATTAAATCGTGCAAAACAACTCCTCATCCCTCTCAATCCGAATTTTCAAGGTAATATTTCAAAAACCTCTATTTTATTGATTTTTGGTTTTAGAACTAGTTTTGATTAGTTCTAAGATGAACATTATATCGGACATTGATTGTTTGTTAGTTCTAAACTAGATTTTACTACCAATTTTGTCAAAACAAACAATTTTTCAAGATTTTTCTTTGAATTTCGAAATTTAAAAAAAAATTATGATTTCGAAAATTAGTAATATTTTTGATTTAATTGTTTTGTTTTCATGAAAACTATATTATGATTATCAAATATTATTTTTAAATAGTTTTCAAAACATGCCCATTAGGATATGGTTTAGAGAACCTTGAATTATTGAGGACTCATTTGAGTTTTGGGATTGATTGTGCATACATGTGTTTCAAATTACAGGTGATATTCCTTATTCTGATTTCCTTTAATCATGTCAAACCCTAAATGCCCTAGAACTTCATCAAGTCATTCTCGTTCAAACCAACCTTCTAATCCCGTTCCTCAACCTCCTAATTGCCTATTAGGATCTTGCTTTAATATGCCTGAACGTCGGAGAGAAGAATTGTACCATAGGTACATGGATTCTTTCCAATCTTATAGAATTAGGGAATAACGTATTCCATCTCTACACGCCATGATAGACTTTAAATTTGAATACCTCATGATTCTTCTATGGATGATTAAACTTATTTTAGTTTGATTGTATTTGGGATTAAACTTAAAACTTGGATTGATTAAACATTTTGATGTTTTTGGAGTTGAATGATTGGTTGTTTGAACTTATTATAAATATTTGGTTTGGTTTAATTCTTGCATCATTTACATATTAGTTGCATTATGACCAATTATGCCATTTCACATTTTATTATGAATATTGATTATGAAACTAATGGCTAATCTCTCTTTTGATCTTTGATCTTAGTAGCTTAATCTTTAAGTTTCTACATATAAATTGGCTAAGTTTTTCAAAACCTTGTGTCAAGTTATTTTAGAGACTTTTTGATTTAACAAAAAGGGGGAGAAGTGTAAAATGTTATAGTAAGGGGGAGTAATTTCAAACTTGATTTTCAAAATAGTTTTTCAAAGAAAATCTTAAAATTACTCAAGTGTTTTGTTATATCAAAAAGGGGGAGATTGTTGAAAACATTTTGATATTTCGATATAACAAATTAAGTTAAATGAATTTTAAGATTTTACAAATGATTTTCTAAGGTATATTCGAATTTATTAATCGGATATCAAATTATTACTCCAAGTCTTTCAAGATCAATTTTAATCCTTACTAAATGTGTAAAATTGTGATTTGTACTTAAACTATTTTTGAAACAATTTTCACAAAGTATTTTGAACCAAAATCAAGCCTTAAATCAATTTTTCAAAGGCATGCACCGATGCATCAATTCATGCATCGATGCACCATTGAATAAATTTAACATCGAATGCATTTCATGCATCGATGCACTCTCTATGCATCGATGCACAAGCAATGCACCGATGCACTCAGGCTATTTTCAAACATCGGATGCATTTTATGCATTGATGCACACTTGGTGCACCGATGCACTAAGTGTTCCAACGGTCAAAATATTTGAATTTTACACTGATGCACTATGGTCATGCATCGATGCACCAACGCTCCCAACCAGTTTTATTAATTGTTTTCACACAATAACGACTCTATTGACTCCACTAATCATCCCCAACGTTAAGAAGTGATTCAAGGTGTATTTAAACAAGCTTATAAGCCATTGATCAAAACAAGAAACATCAAGCAACTAGAATCGAGAGAGAATCAAAGAGAAAACATCAAACCTCAAGTTTGAGCATTTCAAGCCTATTTTTCATTCAATATTCATTTTGCTTTCAAGAACACTTATTGTGCTCAATTGTATTTATTCTTGAGTGTTCTTTCTTTGTTCTAGAATTGTGCAAACATATTTGCCTTGTGAGGTTTTTCTTGTAAGTTTGCAAATTGTAATCTTCTCTTTGAGAAAAGAGTGTTCTCAAGAATTTGGGTATATTCTTGAGAGAGTTGTTAGGTTATCTCTTTGGCCTCAAAAGAAAGAACAAATTAGTGAATTTGTTGGAAAATCCTTAGTGTGGATAGTTAAAGTAGTGGACGTAGACTTTGGTTGATAAAGTCGAACCACTGTAAATCGCTGTGCAATTACTTTCAATTTTCTGCAAAAGCTTCCACCAAAATTTTTATTACCAATTCACCCCTCTTGGCCGATTCCATCGATCGATTAACTCAACAACTATTAATATTAAAAATTAAACAAAATACTATTAACCGAATAATATAGTTTTTCAATAATCTATATTTATAATATTTTAAGAGTGTGTTTAGTTCACGAAATGTAAGATTACCTTTGGGAATAAGATTATAGGAATGTAACATTACTCTGAAAATGTTGTGTTACCCTGTTTGGTTTGTATAATAGGAATGCAAAATTACAGTGTTTGGTTGGAGGAATATAAGGTTACTTGACTGCATATTTTACCAAAATTATCCTTGTGATATATATTTTTAAGCATGTAAAAGTTTAATATTAAATTATAAATATTTGAATGAAAATTTATAAAAAATATTTTAATTATTACATTATCTAACTTTAAAGAAAAAAATATCTTTAACATATAATTAATATAATTAGTATATCAAACTTATAATATAATATAATATAATATAATATAATATAATATAATATAATATAATATAATATAATATAATATAATATAATATAATATAATATAATATAATATAATATAATATAATATAATATAATATAATATAATATAATATAATATAATATAATATAATATAATATAATATAATATATATAATATATATATAATATAATATATATAAATATAATATAATATAATATAATATAATATAATATAATATAATATAATATAATATAATATATATAATATAATATAATATAATATAATATAATATAATATAATATAATATAATATTGTAATCTCTAGTGGACAAATATATTATTTTTAATAATATTTTTATAATAATAATATTTTCATCTCATAAAATTATAAAATAATTAATATACTAAATATTAAAAATATAAAATAATTTAACTTGCTCAAATTTATTAATATTTTACTAAATCAAACTCTTTGATTATTATTATTATTATTATTATTAAGTTTATAATTTTAAGTAAAACATGAAGAATAAGAATTGAGAATGATTTATATGAATAAATTTATTATTACAAGGGTATTCGTGTTTAAAGTTGTGAGAATTATTCATAGCTAAGAATTTGGAGGTAATTCTCACCATTTTAACCTAAAAATACTATTATTGGTAATAAATTATTGTCTGATAATGATCTTTTTCGTGTACCAAACATCCCTAAAGGTTTAATATGGTAAAAAACGTATAAATATAAGAGATCAAAATGTTATTATATTTATTTTTATAGTTGCAAGCTCAAAAGTTAATCGTAAAGTTAAACATAAGTTATTATGAAATGTTCATTTTTAAATAAAAATAATACATAGACTCAATTTTATAAGAATACAATTAAATTTTACATTATAAAATAGTACAAGAATCCTTAATATATTTAAACTTTAAAAAAAGATAAATACAAGTTTTTGATTTGATTAAAAAATTCGCACGGTATAAATCAAATAATAGAACCGATAGGATTCTTGTATTATTCGAAGATTTAATCTTATGTATAAACCAAACGATTTCAGTTAATGGTTATTCTGTGTGGTCTTAAGTTCTAGCACCACATATGTCAAATGAATAAATAAATAATATCTTATATATGTCTCATATTTATCAAAAAGAAGTTAATTTTGTATATATAAGTTAAAATAACTTTTTTCCCATCTTTAGGATTAAAAAAAATTTAATCATTAATTTATTAATATTAACTAACAACATTAATAACTTTTTTATTTAATTTAAGGTGATTATAAGTGATAGTATTTGTTTTAAAAATTTCAATCATTTGATAATCAACGCTCAAATACTTTGTAGTCCCTGATGCTCAGGCCTGAGACCTTTGACCATTGAAGACGCTTGATTCATGCAATAGTAATAATTTTCTTAAAAAATCTAAGTTTAAACTTGTGCACACGTATAAATTATGTTAATCGAACTTAGGTGACCAAATTGTTTTTCCCTTTAATCACCGAGACCCTCCAAAGATTCAACACTAACGAATTTTAATAATAGCCTTTTTATTTTATTTTTCAAAAATAATTAATCGATTTTGTTAGATTTTTTTTCTTTTCAATTTTTAGTTGGACTGGATTTAGTATTGAGCCTTTTCCCGGTTTGGCCCAATAAAAGAAGCACAAAATTTTGAAGATCGGTCTAATCAATTTATCCAGTTCGTAATTTGCAATTCAAATAGGCAAAATTGGCCTAATAAGATATATGTGTTTTTTTATTTAACTCATTAGGGGCTAGTCAAAATATATTTTAACTTTTTATCTCGATAGATTTTTTATAATACCATGAAAAAACCACATTTGAATGGTGATTTAGCCCAATAAAAATAACATATTTTTTATTTAGCTCATTAAGGTAAGTTAAAATGGTATTTTCTATAGTGATATGGAGTTCATCACGTTGAGGTGACGAGTTTCAATAAAAAATATTTTTTTATTTTAATATTTCAACTTGATACGATAGATTTTAATAAAAAAATTATATTTTATTCGAACTCGTCACCTCGACGTGACGAGTTCTAATAACACTGTAAAAAATATCGTAGATCTCAAAATAAATTTTAACTTGCCTAATAGGTTAAATAAAAAATCTGTTATCTTTATTGGGCTAAATCAACCATTTAAATGTGGTTTTTTCATGATATTATTGATCTTTATGATCTTGTAGGATTATGAATCGGTCTATCGATTGATTCTCTTTTAGAATGGTCCATTCTAGGGGTGAATGTTCGATTTAGTCGAATCGAATTAAAAAATTTGAGTTATTTGAGTTGACGAATCATATTTTATGACTCGGTTTTATAAAATTTAAGTCCAGTCGAGTCAAATATTTGAATTTCTATTTAAATTTAATTATAAATATTTATAATATTATGAAATTATTTAGTTATAATTTAAATAGTATTTTATAATCATATACAATATATATACAGTTTTTTATATTTTTTCATATGTGATTTATGTATACCATAAAAAATCGAGGGACTCAACTCAAACTTCGATTTAAACTTTAAAATCAATCTACTAATTACTAAAATTTTCGTGTTATTTGAGTTTCTCTAGTTGTATTTTACAACTTGATTTGAATTTAAATTTTTTTAAGTAGAGTCGAACTTATGAAATTATAATTCGAACTCAATTTAAGTTGAATTTTTCTAATCGAATCTAGTAAAAAAACAATTTTTTAAATCTAATCGAATTTTGCTCATTCATCTCGTAGCCACTGTCATCTCTCGTAGCCGAACAACTCTCTCCCTAGTTTGATCTCAGTCAGCTTAATTCTCCTCCGGCAGTGCCTAACGTAAGCCCTTTATTGCCTTCAAGATTCCGACGGACCAGCAATTTTAATTAGTTACTTTTTGGATCCCTGTACTTAACTTGAAGATTTGATCTCTATTTGAGTCATGAAATTTTGAGTCGGTTTGTGCTATCTGCTCTCTGCTATATTTGATTTTCTGTTTTGGGTCCTACTGCTGATTCCTCTCCTCCTCCTCCAGGTCCTAAAGCAAGTCTTCTCTTGACTTGAAGTTTCAGGCGGACCAAATTAAATAAGGTAGTTTTTGAAACCCTAAATTTAACTTGAAGATTTGATTTGTTCATGAGTAATGAGGTTTTGGAGTTATCTTGTATCGGCATCTGCATCATTCTTTTATATTTAATTTTCTGTTTTCATTCCTAGTACTGCTTGACTTGTTACTGTCTCATCTCATACTATCTCTCCTTTTACTTTGTTGAGGAGATTTTTTTTTTGTAACAGCTATCGATTTAACTAAGTGGTAGACATTTTGGTTAAACTGCTATTTCCAGCCGCAATCTGCTTCTATTGATGTGAAATTTGTTCAAATCACTAGTGAGGTCTTACCCTAGTGGCCGGCTTGCCGCACACTGCAATGCCACAGCTATTTGAAACGCCGATTAGAATGCAGAAATTTGACTCTTTCTTTCTTTTCCCTTTCATTTTGTAACAGTTAATTGAAGGTTAAGGAAATAATGATCTATACGGCGATTGACAACTTCTACTTATCAGACGAGCAGCTAAAGAACTCACCTTCAAGTAAAGATGGCATAGATGAAGCAACTGAAACTACACTAAGAATCTATGGCTGTGATCTCATCCAAGAAAGCGGAATATTACTTAAATTGTAACTATTTCTTTATTTTTGGTTTTAATTTTAGTTATATAAATCAGATATTATAAGGAATATTATGATTACTTTCGGTTTCATTGATTTTCTACCTACAGGCGCCAAGCTGTCATGGCCACTGGCCGGGTTCTTTTCCATCATTTTTATTGCAAGAAATCATTTTCCCGCTTTGATGTCAAGGTTCGTCTCCTTTAATAATTTCTTTGGATGTTTTAAATTGGGAGCAAGAGAAGAATTAGCGTTAGTTGTCTACGATTTTATTTTTGTGTATGAGGAATTTGCCGTGTTACACATTTGAGTTGTAATGGTGGGTGTTTCTTATTGAGTTCACAGCCTAATTTCTTAAGCTTTCAGGAAATATGTTTTCTTTTCCTCCTGGTCAATAGAAAAATTGAAAAAATCTGCCCTTGTTTCATATTTTAATTTCTTTGCAGATAGTTGCAGCTAGCTCTTTGTGGCTTGCATCAAAATTAGAGGAAAGTCCTAGGAGAGCGAGGCAGGTTATCATAGTTTTCCGCAGAATGGAATGTAGAAGAGAGAACTTACAGATAGAGCATTTAGACCTATATTTAAAGGTGAGATTGATACGTTCTTATATATGGACAAATTGTAGGAATTATAGAGATGATTTGTTACCATTCCTATAGAGATATGATTTGTTACCATTCGTATAGAGATATGATTTTGTAAATAGATTTCTACAATCTCTTATTTTAAGAGATCATATCCTAGAATTATTATTTTTCATTTCTTAGAGTTTCCTACTTTAGAGAGATATTTTGTATATAAATATGTAATCTGTCATATTGAAAAGAATAAGAAAATACAAGAATTACTCTGATTTATATACCATTACTCTGATTTCTACATGGTATCAGCTTAGGTTACGGTTTCTTTCCAACCTAGACCACGTCTGCAACTTCTTCTCCTACATCTCCTTTGTTAACTCAGGAGATTATTTCAAATCCAGAAAATCTTTCTGATTCTAACACTCAAACAGAATCATCCGGTCTGGTTATTACATGCTATCGATTGAATGGCAACAATTTTCTTGAATGGTCCCAATCGGTTAAAATTTTTCTCTTAGGCAGAGAAAGATTGGGCTATGTTACTGGTGAAATCCAAAAGCCTGCTGTGACTGACAATGTTTTTTCTAGGTAGATGCGTGACAATGGTCAAGTTATGACTTGGCTCCTCAATTCCATGATCCCGAGTATCAGCAGAAATTTTCTTCTGTACAACACATCCGTTGAAATCTGGAGTGCAGTCCGCGAAACATACTCCAGCACTGATAATATTGCCGAGTTATATCACATTGAAAATCAAGCAACCACTCTCACACAGGGAACCATGCCTGTCACTCTTTACTACAATACCTTAACCGGCCTTTGGCAATAATTAGATTTGTATGCACAACATGATTGGGCAGATCCAAGAGATGCTACCCTTTACCAGAAAATTGTAACACAGCGAATACTTTTTCAATTTCTCCAAGGCTTAAACAAGGAATTGGACGAGGTTCGTGGCCGAGTACTGGCTATTTCTCCTCTTCCCTCCCTTCGAGAGGCTTTCGCTATTGTCAAGAAGGAAGAAAGTCGCCGGTGTGTGATGCTGCCTGATGAACCATATTCCACTCCTGAAGGATCTGCCTTACTTACTCATCAATCATCTAATACTTCGAAACGGGGGAGACCTTGGTGTGAACATTGCAAAAAGCCCGGCCACTCTAAAGAGAAGTGTTGGAAGATTCATGGTAAACCTCAGGACTGGAAGTCCAAGACCTCTCAAGATAATTAATCTAGCCTAGTCACTGCCAACTCTGTCACTCGCTTCACCAAAGAACAGATTGTTGAACTTCAGAAACTGTTTGAAAAGTTTCAGGGGCCTTGTGAAAGTAATCTGGTCATAAAAGAATCAGAAGGTAACCCTTATCCTACAACTTTTTTATCTTCTCAGTTGACTCCTAATTGGATCCTCGATTCTGGTGCAATGGATCATATGACTGGTAACAAGGGGTTGTTTTATAACTTTTTCCCAAACGTCGGTAAGGCAGTCAAAACGGCTGATGGTTCCATGTGCAAAATAGAAGGTCATGGCACTGTGGTTCTCAATGAACATATGACACTTAAAAATGTTCTCTTTGTATCAACTCTGGCTTGCAATCTCATTTCAGTTCGTAAACTTTCCATCGATTTGCACTGCTATGCAATTTTTATTGATATTGACTGTACTTTGCAGGCACTGAACTCGAAGAAGATGATTGGTAAGGCCAGCTTGCAGAATTGCCTCTACATCCTCCCTTCATCTACTACAACCGAGATCTCTAAATCGTTCACCGCTTTAGAACAAAATGATACCGTTATGCAATGGCACTTTCGTTTAGGCCATCCTAGTTTCCATTATCTTGCAAAGTTGTTTCCTACTCTATTCATTAATAAAAAGCCAACTTCTTTTTCTTGCAAAGTTTGCTCTCTTGCCAAACACACTAAATCATCTTATTCTCCTTCTAAATACAAACCTTCTCACCTTTTTGCCTTGATCCACAGTGATATTTGGGGTCATTCTCTGGTGAAGAATGTTGATAATTGTAAGTGGTTTATCACTTTCATTGATGATCACAGTAGGATAACTTGGACTTATTTGCTCAAAGATAAATCCGAAACTGCTGGTGTTTTTGCCCAATTTTATAACATGGTTCTCACTCAATTTGGAACCAAAATTCAGCTCTTTAAATCTGATAATGGCAGTGAATTTTTTGCTAAGTCTTTGGGTGTTTTTTTCAGGGAAAAGGGTATAGTTCAGCTTAGTTCTTGTGTTGGAACCCCACAACAAAACGGCGTTGCCGAAAGGAAAAATAGACACCTCCTTGAAGTTACTCGTTCACTTCTATTTACCACTAATGTTCCAAAATATTTGTGGGGGGAAGCCTTATTAACTGTCACATATTTAATCAACCGAATGCCTAGTAAGATTTTACACTTTAAAACACCTCAATCTATATTTTTACAATACTTTCCACATTTTAAACCTATATCCTCCATTCTACCTCTTAAAATATTTGGTTGTACTGTTTTTATCCAAAACACTGCTACTAATAAGTCCAAGTTAGATCCTAAGTCTATAAAGTTGTATTGGTTGGGTATTCTTCACTCAAGAAGGGTTATAAATGCTATCATCCTCCTTCTAAAAGATTTTTCACCACTATGGATATCACTTTTTATGAGCAGGATTCCTATTTCATTCAGGCTGAAATTCAGGGGGAGACATGGAGGGATTTTCAACCATATCAGGTATCTCCACCCATTTTTCATTCTCAACCTTCAGAATTGTCATCATCCTTGTCTTTACCTATAGATTTGTCACCTGTAACTACTCCCATTGATCCACCGGTAGTTCCTATCACTACTTCACCCATACCCACTTTAAATACCCTTCCTGAAAATACACGTACTCCCATTCAAAATCTTCCACAAACAACACCAATCAAACAACTCTGTTTCTATACAAGGAAAAGAAAACACATTCCTGAGGCTGTTTTGCAATCTGATTCTTGCCGAGAATTGGATTTGGGTCCAGCTGCCGAAATAGAAGAAGAAATCAGTAAGTCTACTTCCACTGCTCTAGATGACTTTCCTATTGCTATTAGAAAAGGGGTTAGACAGTGCACCAAGCATCCTATTGAAAAATTTGCTGGTTATAATTCTCTGATGCATTCTTTTCAAGCATTTACAGCAACCTTGGATAAAGAACAGGTTTCCACAAGCATAACTGAAGCTCTAAAAGATTCTAAATGGAGAAGGGCTGTTGAAGAGGAAATTTCTGCACTAGAGAAAAATGCTACTTGGACTGTTACAGACCTTCCTCAAGGAAAAAAGCTGTTGGCTGTAAATGGATCTTTGCTGTAAAGTATAACTCTAATGGTAGCATTCAACGATACAAAGCGAGACTAGTGGCCAAAGGTTTTAAGCAAACATATGGGATAGATTTCACAGAAACTTTTGCACCTGTGGCGAAGCTGAATACTGTTCGAGTTCTCCTAAGTTTGGCTGTAAATTGCGATTGACAATTACACCAACTTGATGTAAAAAACGCTTTTCTTAATGGCCAACTAGAAGAAGAAGTCTATATGAAAATGCCACCTGGCTTACAGTCTGCTGAAGGTAGCAACAAGGTTTGCAATCTCAACAAGTCTCTATACGGGTTAAAACAATCACCCAGAGCTTGGTTCGAGAGGTTCACTAAAGTCATCCTAAAAAACGGCTACAAGCAGTCTCTCGCCGATCATACTCTTTTCATCAAGGTAACTTCTACAAATAAGAAAACTATCCTTATTGTGTACGTAGACGACATAATTCTTATTGGAGATGATGAAGAAGAGATTTGCAATTTGAAGAAGTTGTTAAATAAGGAATTCGAAACTAAGGACTTGGGAAAGCTAAGGTATTTCCTAGGAATGGAGGTGGCAAGTCAAAAGAAGGACTTGTGATTAACCAAAGAAAATATGTACTTGATTTACTCAAAGAAACTGGTTTTCTTGGTTGTAAGCCGAATGATACACCAATGGAGGCAAGCTTGAAATTCAACAAAGAATATGGGTCCTTAGTAGACAAAGAGAAATTTCAAAGATTAGTTGGGAAACTAATTTATTTATCCTTGACAAGGCCAAATATAACATTTACTGTAAATGTGATAAGTCAACACATGACCAATCCTACTGAAGAGCATATGGCAGCAACAAATAGAATTCTCAAGTACTTGAAGAAAATTCTAGGACACGGTTTAATGTTTAAGAAAATACAAGACAGAACTGTTAAGATCTTTACAGATTCTAGTTGGGCCGGAGATCTTACTGAAAGGAGATCCACTAGTGGCTACTGCACCTTTGTTTGGGGAAATCTTACAACTTGGAGAAGTAAGAAACAATCTGTCGTTTCAAGAAGTAGTGCTGAAGCTGAATTCAGAGCACTAGCATTGGGAATATGCGAAGGAATTTGGCTACTTAAACTACTGAAAGAACTTGTCACTAATCAAGAGGATCACTTTGAAGTTTTGTGTGATAATCAATCTGCTATTCAAATTGCCAAGAACCCAGTTCAACATGATAGGACAAAGCATGTTGAGATTGATAGGCATTTTATTGCTGATCAAGTTAACAAAAAGACAGCCACACTTTCATACATTCTTTCAGAAGAACAAGTTGCAGACATTCTTACTAAGGCTTTGCCAAAGCCTGTTTTCAATAAATTCTTATTCAAGCTGGGATTATACAATGTATATTCTCCAGCTTGAGGGAGAGTGTAGGAATTATAGAGATGATTTGTTACCATTCCTATAGAGATATGATTTGTTACCATTCCTATAGAGATATGATTTTGTAAATAGATTTTTACAATCCCTTATTTTAAGGGATCATATCCTAGAATTATTATTTTTCCTTTCTTAGAGTTTCCTACTTTAGAGAGATATTTTGTATATAAATATGTAATCTGTCATATTGAAAATAATAAGAAAATACAGAGAATTACTCTGATTTCTATACCATTACTCTGATTTCTACACAAATTGAGCACTTCCTTTTCAGAGCACATTGGGTAGGCTTTCTTCATAGTGATTATTTCATATTTCCTGTTTTTTATTTGCAGAAATTTTCAGATTTGAAAGCAGAATTGAGCAGAACGGAAAGACACATACTGAAGGAGATGGGTTTTGTTTGCCATGTCGAGCATCCCCATAAGTTCATATCAAACTATCAACCCTTGGAACACCTCCTGAGTTGAGGCAGGAAGCATGGAATCTATTAAATGATAGGTATTTTTGCAATGCAACCCCTAACCAATTACAATGTTTCTCTTGTTAGTGCATGTTTTGTTTGCTCGTTTAGTTATTTTACATAATAAATATTGACTACTATGTTCTGCATTAATTCTATATGCTAAGCGTTCGTATGTAAACCAAGAAGGCTCTGCTGTTATGATTAGTTAATATTTGAAGTTATGTAGATAGTTCAATCCCGAATTGATAACTCTGTGGAAATAGATATTGGAATTTGTTCTTACCATAATGTTACAGTCGTTCCAGTGAATGTAGGAATTTCACGTGACAACCATGGAGCATTGATTTGAAAAATCTAACACCGAGCGTAATGTTTGTAGAGCAGATATTTTCTTTATGTAACTGGAAATAGGAAAAAATTGTGGCATGTGGGGTTGTATATGCTACTGCTCGCAGGTTCCAAGTACCCCTTCCTGAGAACCCACCATAGTGGAAGGCTTTTGATGCAGAGAGGTCTGGGATTGATGAGGTTTGTAGGGTTCTGGCTCATTTGTACAGCCTTCCCAAGGCTCAATACATCCCTGTCTGTAAGGACGGAAAACCATTTACATTTTCCACCAGATCTGCAGATTCACAATCTCAGACGACTCCAAAGGTAAATCCAACTTTTAGTTTCTCCCCCTTTTTTTAGTTTCACTGGTAGGACGTGCAGCTAAAATATATGTTTCTGAATTTTTTTTATTATATCTCCAAGCATGCGGTGATATGTGCAGAAAGTACTGCTAATGTCTTATCTAGGTGATCAGCTGGATCACTAATTTTATGGTTATGTAATGGCTACACCTATGTCATGAAAGAGTAAGGGTAGCATTGAGGAATTCCAGAACTTTATCATATGATATAGCTAGTTAGGTACTTTCGACATAAATGAGCTCTTTAGGGTAATCAAGCAAGGTCAAAGTGAAATTCTGTTACTGTTTTGCAGGAAATTCCCTCCGAGTCCGATAACTAATAATAATGCCAATGCTTCAGACACCAATGTAGTAGCAACTGACATGGAAACAGAGGGAGCCAAAGAAGCTAAAATCAAAATGGCTCTTGACAATCTGAAAGAATCCAAGCAGAGTGATGACAATCTGAAAGAATCCAAGCAGAGTGATGAGCATGCCTGCAGAGGGTGGTGCAAGAGAAGAACCCAGGCATAAATCCAAGTCTGATCATAAGACAGAATCAAGCGGAGAAAATAGCAAGGACTGGGAAAGGGAGAGGGACAGAGAAAGAGAGCGAGACAGGGAGAGAGCAAAGATCGTGACAGGGAAAGAGAGCGAGACGAGACTGAAAGGGACAGAGATAAACTCAAGGATCAAGGGCATCGAACAAAGGATTCAGGTTGTTTCTTTTATTCTTGTAACGTGAATAGATTCTATATTTCTGATTTTAATTACACTACCTCGTATATGATTTGTCTAAACCAGTAACTACTATGATCTTCTATTCAGGGGGGGGGGGCACTCTGAAAAATCAAGGCACCACTCATCACGTGGTATATGTTTCTTTAGCTTCCCACAAAAGTTTCAGTTTCACTATGGATTAGTTCACAATCTGAAACCTGTTTCTGTTTTCAGATCGTGATTATCGTGGCTCATCATATTCTTCAAGGGAGAAGGATGGCCACAGACATCACTCATATGCATAGAACAATCTTTAAGGCGATTCGCATCTTTGCTGGCACATTTGATTACAGTAGTAGGTTTGTTCTGAAGCAGTTGACCATCCACTTTTGAGTTTGGACCATCATCCAATCAATTATCACCAGTTATTGTTAATTAAAAGGATGGTTGGGATTGGATTATACCCACTTTTATAATTAATTAATACTAATTGAGTTGTAATAAACAATCTCTATAGCCTCTTCCGATCTTCAATAGCCATGTTTTGGGATGAGTAATAATTGAGTAGCCATTGACCTGCATTATTTCTTCTTCAAAGAAACAGAATATTTGTACATATAAATTATAATACTGTCTAATTTTCTACGCTAATATATTTATAACCTTTTAGATTCTTTAGTAATATTATTCTATTCTTGTCCGAACCATGGGTCCGGAATTGGGCTTCGACTTGAATGTAATGGTTAGAGTCGTTACCGGTCATTTATTTTACGAATAAAAATGGGTTGATCGGACACCTTAGTTCTTACCTAATTTGAATCTTACTAAAGATATGTCGGATTCGGGAGTCGGTTACAGTCAAGGAAGGGTTAACACCCTTGAATTGTCCTTTCGGTACTAATTAATTTTCAGTTGTCTTTAATTAAGGAAATTGTAATTTAAATCAAAAGGTAAAATATGATTCAAATTATTTACCTCTGACGGATTTAAAAGTGTATTCTTATGAAGTCATGAAAAGTGTTAGATAGAAAAAAAAATAAATAATAAATAAAATAATTAAATAAAACCAAGTAAAAAGAAAAAATAATAGGTAAATAAATAACCTAAAGTAAAAAAAAGATAAAGTATCAAAATAAATAAAATAAAAAATAGATAAAAAATAAAAAATCAAACAAATGAAAAAAGTAAAAATAAAATGAGAAAAAAAAACAGTGTTTAAATAAAATAAGAAAGGGAAGAAAGAAAAAATGATAAAAAAAATATGTGTACATAACAGTGATAAAAAATAAAAAAATAAAAAAAAATATCTAAATAAAAATAAAGAAAATAAAAAAAACCAACAAATAAAAAGAAGAAAAAATACGAAACTAAAAAAATATACATATATATATATATACTAATGTAATATGAAATAGATAAATTAAGAAAGAAAATATATATATATATATATATATATATATATATATATTTAAATAAATAAAAATAAGAAATAAAAATATGAAGGGACTAAATTGAAAGAAAAATGAATTAGGGGTCGAATTTAGAAGTCAATTAGCCTCAAAACAGATCAAAGCCCCCTGCCTTATTTTCTCCGAAATATTCATGTGTGTTCTTCACGAAAGGAAGAACAGTCACTGTGAAACCCAATTTCCGATGGTACATCGTCTCACCGAACGGCGACACAATTTTTTATTTTATTTTCGAAAGCGTTTTTCCTTCCCCAACTCAAAAATCCACTTAGTTTTCGAAAATCAGCCTCGGGGGAGGCTAGATCTGGAATCGAAGATCTAAAAAATCTCCCCCCAAGTTCATCAGTCCTTTGATTTTTTCGAATCCAAATGAAAGGAATAAAAATATACATATGCAAGCCTCAAAGGCCGAAAGCAATGTACGAACTTTTACCTTTTATTTCTCTTCGAATCGATACAAAAAAGTGCTTCGATTTCACTATTTTTCTCGTATTTTCCTCTCGGTATTTCGTATGTATTTCGCTTAATCTTCTCCGATTGCTCGTGTTTATTACATTTATTTATAGCCTAAGGTTTTCTATTTGTAGTCCCTATTTTTGAGTCATATTCTAATTAAACTCTTGACTTTGTGGTTGTTGGTGAGTCTACGATGTTGTTGCGCTGAGAAAGCCGGTTGTTGGAGGCGTGAGGAGTGGAGGTCTTCGAAAAGGAGGCGTGCGGCACTAGGGTTCTAACATACTGGTCCGTTGTGGACCGTTGGATTTCATTTAGATCCAACGATCACTGCTATTGGCAACTGGGGCAAAAGATGGGCGAGTTAGGGTTTTGGAAACCCTAATCTTCCAAGTCAGGTCGCTCTTGTGGACCGAGTCTCAGGTTGCTCCAGTCGGGTCGCGTGTAATGGGTTGTTTGGCTTCTGGGCTGCTGGGTGTTGGATTCGGGTCCATTGTGGGCCTCTGTTGTAACGGGTTCTTTGTAACTGGGCATCAGCTTTTGTAACAATTTTGGGCCAAACATTTAGGCCTAACACAATATAGAAATAAAATAAATATATATGTTATATAATATAATTTGTAATAACGTAAATATATTATATAACATAATAATATTAATCGAATGAAAATGGACGAAATTATGTAACATCCTCAATACCGGGTTAGTGATCAAATTGTAAAGTTTCAGAATTTGGTGATAAAAGTAGAATAGTTAAATAGTTTAATGACTTATTGGAAATATAGTTGAAGGTTGTTTGGTAATTATTGAATGAATTAAAGGGTAAAATGATCAATTGACAAGTAAGATTTTTATTTCTCTTTATAAGATAAGGGAACCACGTGTAAGAGGAGAGATTTCTCCAGAGTTCTCTTCTTCTCCTTCTTCTTTTTCACGTGAAGCCATAAGCAAAGGTAAGATCTCTTGTTGGTTGATATTTAGCCGAATTTAAGATGAGGTTTTGATTATTAGATGATAACTAAGCTTAAGGAAAGATTAAGTTATCTTAAAATCAAAAGATAAAGGAGTTAAGGAAGATTAAAGATTTGGAGGTTCTTGAGTGAAATATTGAAGTAGAGTTTATAATAAGAATTGAAAGTTGAATTTGACTTGCCATCAATAAGAATAAGAGATTTATGAAGTTAGAAAGGATTAATAACAAAGTTGAAAGTTTAGTAAGATTCTTAAATTTTAATAATCATGATTAGATATGGAAGATAAAGATGGTTTATATGGATATAAGTTGGTTTAAGTAATGGTAGTTGAGTTTAATGACATGATAGGGGCTTAAAATATAAGTATTGAGTGAAAAGTTGATGGTTTTCGGGCTTAAAATGCAATTTCTGGGCAAGGTGTATCGATGCAAAGTCAATATGTATCGATGCACTCTTTAAAGAAGAAACATTGAATGCAATTAGTGCATCGATGCATAAGGAGTGCATCGATGCACCCCCTTAATAAGAAAACATCAAATGTAAATGGTGTACCGATGCACAGGTAGTGCATCGATGCACACGTTAAGGAATGCATCGATGCACTGTAGAGTGCATCGATGCACACCTTCATTAAAAGATGAAAATAGTCTTTCTTTTAGCCCAAGAAGTGATAGTTTAGAAGATATCAATTAGTATACTGATACGTATCAATGTATTACTATATAGGTTTAGGCGTAATCCTATTCCGGAACAATCGAAGAATTAGGATCGAACCAAAGCAAGACTAAGGTGAGTGCATAGTGTATTGTATATGGTGATTCATGGAAATAAGACTTGTGTTAAGTCTATTTCCTATATTAGAATGCATGAATTAATGAATATAAGCATGTGATTGGTATAAGTATATATGTTATATGTTATGATATGTATGGATATATGTAGTATCATATATATATATATATATATATATATATATATATAAATATATATCTAATTCATGTGATTAGATAAGAAGATGATATAGGTTATATGATCATGAACTATGTAGATAATAAAGATTTAAGTAATAACAAGAGAAAGTGGTATACACTTGGTGGTATAAATACCCAAAATTATATGGACATGTAATATAGGTTAGGTAATGAGGAATTATGGGTCTATATGACTAGGAGAAGATATAAGAACCATGGGTAAAATATATAATAAGTGTACACAAACTCTGGGGAATGTTATAAGTGGAAGGGAACTATATGACATATAGTATATTGTAGGGCAATGATTTATGTGAAATATGATAACCAAGTATAAGTTATGCAAGTTAGATTCTATGTAACTAATATGATGGACTCATATGATTAACTGAAGACTGAAATAAGTTGAGTAACATTGATGTATAAATATGATAGAAAATGAGAATCATATGTAACTAAGAAACACTGGCATAAGTTATTACACTAACATTTAATAGTAGTTATATAAGAATTATATAGGAAATCATATGTGAATATAGGTTTAGATAATAAAATATGTGAGGTTGAATTAAGTAAATATATGGAATTAATATAAACTTTGTATGTTGTAAGGGGTTATGCAAATCGATAAGATAAATTATATGGTATTGATATAAGGGTATATGCATAAAATTATATGAGATGAGTTGTGAAGCTATGTGATATGCTATGAGAAATGAACCATGTGAATACATGAGCTTATATGAATTAGTGATGTGAATGTATATGTGAATATAAGTAATATGAGCTATGTACTTATGAGATATGAATATAGAACATGAGCTATGTGAAAATAAGTTAAGTAATTACATGTGCAAATGAAAATGTTACGTGAAAAACTATGTGTCTATGTGAAGATGTGTAATGGTATAAAAGATAATGCCCATGTTAGGTGATATGAGAGCTAGGGGTATAGTTGGCATGCCAAGAGTCGAGGGATTATCAATGGTACTTCAGGACAAATAGTGGTCCTTCGGGATAAATATTAAGTGCCCATTGAGGGAATTATACGAGTTGTGGTGACAGCATAGTGCACAACCTCTATGTACTCGCATATCTTTAGTTCTCACATGTGTACATGGGCTAATAAAGAGATAATATAAATAAACTTGATATGATGATATGTTTGTTTCCTTGTGAAATGTTATGTGTGATATATGATTTTACAAATGGTAATTATAAGATCATATGATAAAAGGAATCTATGATAGTGATAAAAATGAGGATGATGATATAGTTGCTTAATTGTATATGTTATATGATATAAGTGAGTACATGTTAAGATATATGATATGATCATGAGAGATTATATGAACAAGAGAAAGAGATATGAATGATAATGATATGTATGTATGTATGTAGTGTATTTGTTACATGAATAAGGATATGAGTGGTATGATATAATAGTAGTAATTATTCATGCATGATTACAAGTTATAGTTTACATTATATGTTTATTTGCCTCACTAAGTCATCAACTTAGTGTGTGAGTGTTTCACACGTAGGTTCTGAAAAGCGAGAGGAGCAAGACAGGTCAGCCTCTCTTTTCCACAGATCAGATTAGAATTGTAGTTAAGTGTAGATATTTGGTTGTATATAGTGTGTTTGCATGTAACGAAATTGTGAATTACTAATGCTCTAATTGATTTTGTTTATTTTGGTCCAACTTGTGTGAATTAACATCTTTTATTTCAATGAAAGTTTAAAATTTTCATGATTTTCTTTAAGAGTCAAAGTTTGAAAAGTCAATGTGACATCTCGGACTCGGATTCGGGTCAAATACGGGTTAGGGGTGTTACATTTAATAGTATCAGAGCTAAGGTTTAGCCGATTCCAGGCTTGAACTGAAGTCAAATAAGGTTTAAAAATGTGTACATGCCAACTAAAAGTGAAAAATTATGATCTGATAGTGTAAGGAGTATGATGTATTGCTAATAGAATAAGATTTGTATAATATAGTAGAAATTGATTATAGAAATTGTTAAAGTAAAGTAAGTTGATAGTTGACAAATCTGATGGTGATAGCAATTCAACTGCCCTGGCCAGACAGGATGAAGATCAGAAACCTCAGAAAGTGTCTTAAAAGATTAAAGGTTGATTTTAGAAAGTTGAAATCATATTAGAATAGTGATAGAAGATTTTCCTAGTTTTGAATCATAAAAGTGATGTGAAGTATTCTTATTATTCCTTGGATAAGATAGAATATGGTAAACAAGTGTAACCATAAGAGCGTTAAAAGATCAAATGATGCAGTGAGATTTGGTATAAGAGTTCAAGAATAAGTGTATTAGTGACAAGCGTATAAGATGTATAAGTATGAGCTTATGGGTTTGAAACGAAGGAATAGTATTGTGTATAAGCAAGAGTGTGTATATGATAAGGATTTTCAGTTAAGATGGAAAGAGTTAGCGTTGGCTAACAAGAATATGCGATGAGAATGTATTGGAAGTATAAGATTATAAGATATTGTCAGGTTAAGATAAAAGATATGAAGTGGATCTAGATACAAGTTAAGGATTTTTATATTTGAGTAAAGCTGAGGATTGATAAGAAGAATTTGAGAATGTGTATATCGATGATCAGTTTATAAGACAAAGAGAGTTATAATGTTGAGTTTGAACAACGAAAATTACAGGATATATGAGAATAGAGGTGAAATTGATAAGTTAAGTAAACTAATTTTAAGATAATTTCGATTGGAAATGATATATATGATTGGTTGACTAGGGCTTGTGCCCTAGATTGAATAGATGTTATTGACTAGCTATCAGAGTAAAAGTGATAGAGTTGTGAGATTGGAGGAAAAGATAAAGTTGAGTTAATCAATTATGATGTGAATATGAATATAGTGGTGTATTCTAATCAGATAGCTATGATGTATAAAAGGAGATAACTATTTGCATGGAACCTTAAGGAAGGAAAATACCAGTATAAGAAATGATAAAGAATGAAGTTCTGTATAAGAAATGGGTTATCAAAGTTATGAGGATGCAATGAAGATTGGTACATAGAGATGAGTATAGGTGATAAGACAAGAGTATGTGAACATGAAAGGAAAGATATGATTTGTGTATAAGGAATAAATAAAGGAATAATAGAATAAAGAAATGAAAGGGATTGGATTAAAGGATCAGATACGATAAAAATTATATGGAAGTGTAGATGATAATTTTGATATAGAAGTAAGAAAAGTGTGCAAGGTGATGTGAAAAGATTCTTTAAAGTGTATGTTGAATCATATCTAAAGAAGATTTAATGTCGTGTTCTTAGTTAAATGATGATGGAAAACGAATTTGATTATTATTATAAGGTAGTTAGAGATGGATTTATGATGTTGAGTAATGAAAATTGATGTTACTGTCTATGTAATGAGTGACATTATATGGATTTTAGAAAGGTCAAAGGAAAATGCAGAATCGAAGGAGAGAAAAGACATAAATGGATTGAGGTTATGGGTTACTGTGTATATGATAAGTGACAGTAGATAAATGTATAAAGGAAAAAAGAGATAGTTGAAGAAATAAAGGAATGAAAGATTGAATAAAGGAGGTAGCATGAGAACATTAGAAGATATGTTCTTATTGATATGTTCAGTGAAAATTTGAGGATGAATTTTCTTTAAAGGAGGGGAGATTTGTAACATCCTCAATACCAGGTTAGTGATCAAATTGTAAAGTTTCAGAATTTGGTGATAAAAGTAGAATAGTTAAATAGTTTAATGACTTATTGGAAATATAGTTGAAGGTTGTTTGGTAATTATTGAATGAATTAAAGGGTAAAATGGTCAATTGACAAGTAAGATTTTTATTTTCCTTTATAAGATAATGGAACCACGTGGAAGATGAGAGATTTCTCCAGAGTTCTCTTCTTCTCCTTTCTTTTTTTTTTCACGTGAAGCCATAAGCAAAGGTAAGATCTCTTGTTGGTTGATATTTAGCCGAATTTAAGAAGAGGTTTTGATCATTAGATGATAACTAAGCTTAAGTTATCTTAAAATCAAAAGATAAAAGAGTTAAAGAAGATTAAAGACCTTGTTGCCATTCTTGACCTTGGTCTTCTTCTTGACTTAAAGACCTTGGTGTGAAAATTTTGACCAGAAAGTAGTTCCCTGCTGCTACTTTACGGTGAATATGTCTTCGACCTGAATGATATCGAACTCGACAATATTTGTTGACAGATAACTCTTCTCGCCTTTGAGTTATACTATACTTGGCTGGGGAATAAACCCCTTTTGTTGCAGATGGCTTATTTGTTGTGAAATCAAGTCGATCGTTAGGCACGATATCCTTCGTCGTGAAGTTAAAATCGTGGATGGCTCATTCGTCGTGAAGTTGAGCTTCGAATTGGATATCATTCGTTGTGAAGTTGAAATCCAATCTTGAGTAAGTTGCGTTGTTTCGAGTCCAATATCATTCGCTGTGAAATTGAAATTGACTCTAACAGGAATCTGTGAAATTATGCATATATGCGATGCTATGGATACAATGCTCTTAGGTATGCCTAAAATGCATATGCAACATATGTTATTTTGGGCTCTGGAGAGAAATCTCGATCTCCGATTACCTGTCTTGGTGACTCTTGATTCTAGAATCTTGAATCTCTGATTCCCTATCTTGAATTCTTCAAATTTTTAAATCTGATGTGCATATTTTATCTTTTATCCCTGATTTGGGAAATGCTTCTCAACTATCTCAAGCATAGTGCATAAGCCTTGATTGGCTTCCGAGTACCTGTACTTGTTCAAAAATCTTTGTACAGTAATATGTAATTATCTTTTTCAGAAGTGAATAAATCATTATGTTTAAATTCAACCCAAGATGATGAAAAGAAATTGGTTTAGAAAAAAGATCGTCTTTATTCATAAGGAAATAGAACAAACGATACAGGACAAATATTTTGAAAAGTAAATACATAGAAGAAATATGAATGAATGTCTTAGATCTCAATAATGTGGGTGCTTCTAAACTGTTAAGCCGTTAGGTGACTTTGAACGCATCATTTGTCAAGGGATCTTTGAGAATGCGACAACGTTCAGGAGAGTGCAACCTTTCTCTGACTCGCTAAGTCTATAGAAGATTCGGATGTCGGGATGCTTTACTTGTTGGATTAGGGACTTTTCTTGAATCAATATCCAAATCGCCCTTTCGGGTTTTCAATTTGGACACATCCTTGGTTTCAAGACGCCCTTTGCGGGTTTTCATCTTGAATCCACCTTATTTTATTTTTTCATTTTTTTCTTTTTCTTTTTCCTTTTTTATTTTTTTCAATTTAGGGCGCCCTTTTGGGTTTTCACCCTAAACGTTTTCTTTTTCTTTTTCTTTTTTTTTGACTTAGGATGCCCTCTCGGTTTTTCATCATAAGCGAAGTATTTCCTGACTGCATCCGAATTGACGAGATTTGGCAGTTTCGGCCCATCCATTTTAGCCAAGACAAATGCTCTTCCAGAGAAGGTTTTTTTCACAAAATAAGGTCATTCCCAATTTGGCATCCATTTTCCTCTGAAATCTTTCTAAATAAGCCAAATTCTCTTTAGCACTAGGTCTCCTTCACGGAATATTCTCGGGCACACTTTCTTGCCATGTGCTCGAATAATTCGTTTCTGATAAATTTGACCATGATGAATGGTTTTCAATCTCTTTTCATCTATCAGGTTCAACTGATCATATCGGGATTGCACCAATTCTGTATCATCCAGTTTGACTTCTAACAAGTCTCGGAGTGACGAAATTTCTACCTTAATGGGTAGCACTGCTTACATCCCATATGCCAATGAAAACGGAGTTTCCCCAGTCGAAGTTTGCACCGAGGTTCGGTAAGAAAACAAAGCGAAAGGCAATTTCTCGTACCAATCCTTGTTGGTCTCAGTCATTTTCTCCACTATCTTCTTAATGTTTTTATTTGCTGCTTCTACCGCTCCGTTCATCTTCGATCTATAGGCAGTAGAGTTGTGATGCTTTATGTTGAATTGCTCACAAGCAATATCCATCATCTTATTGTTTAAGTTTGTAGCATTATTGGTAATGATCCTTTCAGGTAGACCATACCAACATATGATCTATTTCTTCAAAAACTTTCAAATAGTTGATTGAGTGACACCGATTTATGATGCGACCTCTACCCATTTCATGAAGTAATCAATTGCCACAAGGATGAACCGGTGACCATTTGAAGCCTTCGGATGAATTTTCCCGATGACATTCATGCCCCACATGGCGATGTCATCGCATGAAGTGGATGAGGTGGAACGTTTATTTTATCTCTATAAATTTGACATTTATGACATCTTCTAGCATAGTTGATGCAATTACTTTCTAGTGTGGACCAAAAATATCTGCATCTCATTATTTTTATTGACATCATATGTCCATTTACATGCGCTCCACAAACTCCGTCATGTACTTCTTGCAATATCATATTTGCCTCTTCTGCATCGACACACCGTAACAGGACTTGATCATGGATTTTCTTGTACAAGACCTCCCCGTCAAAGACATATCCAGCGGTCATTCTTCTAATGGTTCTTTTATCGGTTTTAGTGGCTTCTTCTGGATAACTTCCATTCTTGATGTATTACAGAATGTTGTGGTACCAAGGCTTAATGTCTTTCACTTCCTCGATTTGGTAACAATGAGTCGGGTACTCATACGACTGCATGTCAATTGGCATCATTTCAGACTCCCAGCCAGACTTGAATACGGCTGTCACAGTAGCTAAAGTATCAACCATTTGATATTCTTCTCTTGGCACATAGTGGAAGGTAACTTCGAGCAGATCCAATATTAGCCTCTGGTACTCCACCAGCTTCACATCTTTGGTTTCCCATTCTCCACGGAGCTGATATATTACTAAGGCTGAATCTCCATATACCTGCAAGGTCTTTATATTTTACCCCATTACAGCTCGAATCCCCAAAACACAAGCCTCATATTCTGCCATGTTGTTGGTGTAATCGAAATTTAGTCTGCAAGTGAAAGGGTAATGATTCCCTTCTGGGGAGACCAGGATTGCCCCGATACCATGTCCTAATGCATTTGATGCACCATCAAAGTGCATTTTTCAGGAATTATCTGTGGAAATACTTGTTTCTTCTACGAATATGGCTATCAAGTCTACGTCTGGGAAGTCAAAGTCTAGCGGCTCGTTATTTTCATCGGTTCTGCTTGCCACGAAATCCGATATGGCACTTCGCTTTATAGCTTTATGGCTCACATACTTGATGTCAAATTCAGATAACAACATTTTCCATCGGGCTAACCTTCGAGAGAGAGCAGGTACACCCATAATGTACTTTAGAGGGTCTAACTTAGAAATCAGCCAAGTGGTGTGATACAACATGTATTGTCAGAGTCTTTTTGTAGCCCAGACTAAAGCACAACAAACCTTTCTGATGAGAGGATATCTGACCTCGCAATCGGTTAACTTCTTGCTCAAGTAGTAGATGATTTTTTCCTTCATTCCGGATTCATCATGCTGACCCAGGACACACCCCATTGAATTCTCGAATATGGATAAGTACAAGAACAGAGGTTTACCCGGGATAGGGGACATCAGGATAGGAGTGTAAGACAAATACTCATTTATTTTCTCAAATGCAATATGACGATTATCAACCCATGCTCTAAGGTTGTTCTTTCGGAAGAGACGAAAGATTGGATCACACTTGTCGGTTAACTGAGATATGAACCGTACTATGTAGTTCAATCTACCCAGAAAACCTCGGACCTCTTTTTGTGTTCGTGGGGGAGATAGATTCTGAATAGCCTTAAATTTATCGGGATCGACCTCAATGCCTTTCCTGCTGACCACGAAACCTAATAGCTTCCTAAATGTTACCCCAAAGGTGCACTTACTAGGGTTCAGTCTTAGCTGAAACTTTCTTAATCTCTTAAAGAGCTTTCTCAGATTCTCAAAATGTTCATTCTTGGTTTGTACCTTGATAATCATGTCGTCGACATAAACCTGGATTTCTTTGTGTATCATGTCATGGAGCAGTGCCACTATAACTCTCTGATATGTTACCCCAGTATTCTTCAATCTGAAGGGTATCACTTTGTAGCAGAAATTTCCCTATATTGTAACGAACGTGGTTTTTTCCATGTCTTCAAGATGCATCTTGATTTGATTATACCCCGAGAATTCATCCATGATTAAAAGAAAGCGTTCTTGGTTGTATTGTCCACCAATGTGTCAATGTGTGGCAGAGGGAAGTTGTCTTTAGGGCTTGTCTTGTTAAGGTCCCGGTAGTCGACACACATTCACACTTACCCGACTTTCTTCGGAACCGACACTATGTTGGCTACCCATTCTGGATACTTAGCCATTTGAAGAAAACCGACATCGAATTGCTTCTTAACCTCTTCTTTGATCTTAAGGAGCATTTCTAGTCGCATTCTCCATAGATTTTGTTGCACGGGTTTGCATTCTGGTTTGATTGGTAGTTTATGGACTACCATATTTGTGTCTAGTCCCGACATGTCTTGATACGACCATACGAACACATATTTGTATTCTTGAAGCAAGACTATCAAGTTTTGTCTTGATTCAGCCGAAAGAGTTGTGCCAATTTTAACATCCTTTCTCTCCTCTTCAGGGCCCAGATTCAAGATTTCGATCTTCTCCTCATGTGGCAGTATTTGTTTGTCTTCTGTTTCTACCATTCTCAATAATTCGGTAGGTAAGTTGCAGTCCTCTTCATTGTCGCATTCATCAAATTCCCACACGGAACAGTCAAAAATTAAATTCGAAAGAAAATGAAATGGAGTACTGAAATGAAGAAAAGAAAAAAAACTGAATTCAAAATAAATGAAACAAGAAAGTTGTTTGCCATGAAAAAAAACTTACATCTTTTATTGAATTTAAAGAAAATGTTTATTCACTCTTATAAAAGATCACCTATTGCCCCGGGTATGGGAAAATAGGGATAATTCAAATATTACTCTGAAAGACATTTGAAAATCACATGCAATTCTTCCGCCGACCAGTTGCTAAGCATAGACCCAGGTAGCAAAAGGCGGATTCTGGATCTATCCGCGTCGTCAGCTTCTTTTGTGACTACGACAATGATACTCAGATCTTTCAGAGCCGCTTCCAAATCTGTTGAGGTGGTCTTAAATATATAACCACCTGACTGGACGTGTTGTAAAGAGGTGGGAATACCATAGGTTCCCATTAAAATTCATTTCCAGTTAACCTTACTATCATTTTTTCCCGGTTCTTCTGGATTTCCTTCCTCTTTTCTTGATGACTGGGCTGAAAACCAAGCCCAAATTGATCTAGTTTTGATATAGGAAGGACTGGACTAATCATTCCTTACAACAACTTTCCAAACTCTCTTCCTGTCTTGGTACCTCGTCCCAAGGTATGCTTGATCTCCATATTGGTGCACTCGGAAAGCCAGGGTTTGAGATTTTCCTTCATTCAGCCATGAATATGGCATTCATAAATTCCAAGGAGCGGAATGAACATTCTACAGCCTCCTCGTCTACCTCAATGTATGGAGCGTCTGTGGTCACACTGGCCACAATATCTTCCTCAGCGTTAATAATCACTAGGGCTCCATCGATAACAAACTTGACTTTTTGATGCAGCGTGGATGATACTGCACCAGCTTGATGAATCCAAGGCCTTCCCAAAAGACAGTTGTTAGAAGGCATGATATCAATCACTAGGAACTCAACATTATACGTGGCAGGTCCGATGGTTAACGACACATCGATCTTGCCAATTACCTCCCTCTTGGTCCCATCAAAGGCTCGGACCACATTCTAGTAGGTTCTCATATGCGAGGTATCAATTGGCAACATTTTTAGCGTAACTAAATATATCACATTTAGGGCTGAACCGTTGTCAATTAATACACTTGATAAAGCGTGCCCTTTACAGTGAGTGGTGATATGTAATACCTTTGTTCGGCCTCTCCTTCTAGATGGAATCTCATCATATGAAAATGAGATGAGATTATCAGCTTGAATATTGTTTACTAGTCGATCCATCTTACTAATTGGTATGTTTTGTGGCACGAACGTCTGATTCAAAACTTTCAACAGTGTCTCTCAGTGTGCCTCTGAGTTCAATAGTAGTGTCAGCATTAAGGTGTGTGTCGGTAGGCTATGTAGCTGCTCTACAATGTTGTATTCACTATGCTTCAAAAATTTGAGGAACTCTCTAGCTTCTTCCTTATTTAAGGGCTCATTGATTGTCATCACATCTTCCTTGAAGGGCTCAAGTGGTCTCTGCCCCACTTTGCTATCATCTTCACTTAAAGTGCTCACCTGACATTCATACTTCCATGGCACTTGTCGGTTGTCCTTGTAAAAAAAAGGTCGTGGTGATGTGATCACCATATTTGCTTGTATCGTTGCTGTTGTCTTTGCTTTAGGGGTAATTATCAAAGGGCTACCCCTACCGTATTTTCTTTCGAATGATTCTTCAGTAGCGCAAACTTCTACTTCCAGAGAATCTTGAACTTCTTGATACAATTCCAGCTCTTTTCTATCCATCATGAGCTAGAGAAAAGTTTTAAATTTTGGGCAATCTTGCACCTCATACCCCTCTTCGTTGTGGTAACAATAGTGGTCACCATCTCCATTTCTCATTGTATCTAATTGTGGTGTAAAAGATCTGCCTTTACCATTTGGCTCCATACCCAAGCCAAAGGAGATTTTACTTTCGAGACATCATTTTTTATTCTCCTTCCCTTCTCGGTAGTGACTGAGTTAATCCCAGTCTCGTGATGATTAGGAAAGGGATTCTGTGCAACGTTTGGTGTTCCAGAGTTAAAATGGATCCAATTCTTATTTCGCATTCATTGTACAAGTCTCTTGAATGCGAGATAATTTTTGATCGTGTGCCCCGGCACACCGCCATGGTATTCGCAATGAGCGTTCTTGTCATACCATCTGGGGTAAGGGGGCTTTATTGGCTCCATAGGGTAAAGTGACATCACATGAGTGTCAAAGAGCTGTTGGTATAGTTCCTTGTATGTCATGGGAATATGATCGAATTGCTCACTTTCCCTTTCATTCATTGGTTCCCTCTGATTTTGTTTAGAAGTACCTGATGGTACAACTGTAGTTATTTTCGTGCCTGAGATCATAACACCGTTATTAGAATTATAGGTGTTGACATTGTTGATCTCTCTGTCTTTATTCTTCATGGGAGGTTTCTTACTGGATTCCCCTCACTCAATTTTACCTTGCTTTATGGACAACTCGATCATCTCACCGGTCAGAACTAAGTCTAAAAAACTTCCTGATGTGATTGCAATCAGGTGCCCGAAGTAAGAAGCCTTCAGGGTCTGTACGAAAAGCTTCCTGATTTCCTTTTCATCCAATGGTGGATGAACCTGCACAACCAAATCTCTCTATCTCTGTGCGTACTATCAGAAACTCTCGTTATGCTTCTTCTCCAGGCTTTGCAACATAACTCGGTCTGGTCTCATATCATTAATGTGATTGTACTACTCCAAAAAGGACTTATCCAAGTCTTTCCATGTCTTGATATGAGATCGGTTTAGCTAATTGTACCACCAGATAGTTGAACCAGACAGCCTCTCCTGGAAGCAGTGAATCAGGAGTTTATCATTTCCCACATAACCTGTCATCTTCCGACAGAACATAGTGATGTGGGCTAAGAGGCAACTATTTCCGTCAAATTTCTCGAACTCTGGGACTTTGAATTTTGGTGGAAACATCAAATTCGGGACTAGGCTTAGCTCCAATGCATTCACCCCATAGTAGTCATGGTCCCCTTTGACTACTTTCATTTGGTCTTCCAGCATCTTAATCTTTTCTTCCATTTTCTTCTGTTTATCTTCCTAATCTAAATCCGGGATATGGTAATCGTCCGGATGGTTGTCATGGTTGGTTGTAGAAGTTTGTATCTTTGCAACATATGAGGCTTTCCCTTTTGCTGCCGATAAGTCCCCTTGCAATCCGGACAAGATCCTTGGTGAGATAACCACTTGTGGGGCTGGTGGTATAGTTACCCCCTCAGACGAACCTACCTCTGGTGCACTTGCTTGTTGTAAACTATATAACTTGGCCACGATCTGGTCGACCAAGGACTCCTGGTTCTTCGTGATGGTATCCAGGGTACTCTTACTATTTTGAGTTATCTTATCTTCCAATTCTTTCTGTAATTTCAGCATATTCTCCTCGAGTTGAGCGATTTTAGCCTCAATTTGTCTTTTCTTCATTCGGGTATTGTGCGGATGATGCGTGTCTAGAGCTTGGAGAGGTAAACTATGTGTTTGTTCTTTCTTCTGATGAGACATGTTCTGTTAGTTAATATGAATATAAAAACATGGAAAATATAAAAATAAACATGGAAAAAATGCAAAGTATGAAATGCATGATGTATGTAATTTAGAGGCATTGATCCAGAAAAGTGTATGTTATTATAAATAATCCTTATTTAAACAAAATTGTTTTATCTTTTAAGAGACATAAAAACAATCTAAAGATACATCCAGACTAAATCCTCTAGACCCCGAACAACTTCTAGTAGGTTGATAAATCTTCTTCCTTTATCTATCACTGGTTGGATGCCTTGTCGAACCACTCCGGCTTCCTTTGCTAAGCCATGCAAATGACGAGTTGCCTTCTTGTACTTGCTCCAAGAAATCACAGATGACTGTATCTCTATCCTTCACCCTTTGCTGAGCTTGCTCCCAACAGAAACACCACTGTAACTCTCTATCAAAGGGCATTATCTGAAGCTCGTTTTCTTGCTTCCTGAATCCATCCACAATGGCTTCTAACTCAGTTATGATTTTATTGTCCCGTTCTTGCTGTTTTTGGAGAGACTTCTCTAAATCAACTACCTGGATTCTCAAGCGCTTGTTCTGATGTTGACTGTCTATCAAACACATCTGAGCAGTCTTCAACTATTCTTTCAGAGTCTCTCTTTCATCGTATCCTTTGAAATTCATTTTCAAGCTATTGGCTTCGTCTTTCCAATACTCAGAAGTCCTTTTCAGATTGGAGTTATTCTGGACTTGCTCTTGGTACCCCTTTCTCAAGTCTTCGAACTCAAAATGAACTTTCTTTTGTTCCTTCTCCAGCTTGTCTGCCCGATCCTTCTGAGTATCGACATCTAATTTCCAATGGTATCGTTCAGCTTCAAGTTCCCTTACATTCTGCTTTAGTTTATTCTTTACATCTTCAAACTATTCCCTTGCTATCTCTAGCTTAGAAGGGACAAGCTTGAGATGTTTTTCAATGGTCCGGGTGTCTTCACAATCTGGCACCGGGATGTTGTCATTTTTCCTTAACCTTCGCCACTCCAAATAGTCAAGAGTGAGCATATCCTTGGTAGCCACAACATCCATTCGGAACACCCTCTTCCATGACTCAGCTGCTTCCTTGATCATTTTCTTGTAGTTGTCACCATGGTACACAAATTCTGATCCAGATAGTCCGTATGTTACTGGGACAAATTGACGTGCCCCATAGTGTCGAAGTGCCAGAAGTGAAGAATATCCAACTCCACCCCATAGTCCAAGTAGGGTCATAGTGTCTGAATGCCCACACCGGAAGCGAATATCACTGTGGGTCAACCACGGAGCTCTCCAAGCAATATCCTGGTCCTGAAGATGTGTAAAGACTTTCATACATTTTTCTTTTGAGGCGCATTCATGCCATTTTAGAGTGATGAACTCCTCTAAAGGTGAATAAGTGGTGCTGAATCGGCGGTAGGCAACCCCGTTAGTCTTCCAAAAATGGCTGTGAATCTAGACTTGGAGAAGCTGAGCACACCTTATGAATCTTCCTCCGCCAGTCCTTCTGTAGTGATTGATGAGAGAGCGGAAGCTCTCAGCTAAGATTGCCGGTGCCGGATTTACTCACCTCGGGAGTTGTTCAAACAATTCCACCATAGTTGCGTCAATGTACCCCAAAGTCTTCGGGAATATAACCAAACCATAAAGGCCTAGTGCGAAAAGATCTATTATCTTCCAATCATCAGGGTGATTCTTCATCATTTTCTTGATGCCAGACCAAGGAACCCTTTCCCCGCTACCTCTGCGTTGAGTCCGGTCAGTTACCCATTTCTCGTTTACTCCCGCAACTCTTGCCAACCCATTTTTGAAGGGCTGACTTTTGATATGCTTGATATAGGCTCGTTCCAATATGATGCTTTCGTAGTGTAGCAGTGTAGTGTACTCTTCGATCGTAGACACCATGTCCTCCCAGTTAAATGTGAAACAACTGTACCCCGGATTCCAGAATTGAATCAAGGCTCTGATTAAGGGCTTATATGTCTTGACATAGAGCAAGAGTGCGATATCACCATACCGCTGGCTGAACTTCTACTTTCGGTCACCCTTCCAACTGTCCCAAATGCTCTGTAGCTCTTGGACATCATTATGCTTTAGGCTGACAGAGGCATAGCTAACTAGTTCTGACACATATCTTCCCTGAAGATCGTCTCCCTTTTCTTTCTGAGTCTTCTCAGACCACAGTCGTACATCAACATTTTTTATTTATTGCATTACAACACCTTTGTCCATTTAATACAGATTATTTTTGTATAACTAACACTGTTTTATGGATCAATAGCCTCTTTTATGATGCAGATGCTAAAAATACAAACATGAAAGAAAACGTTAGTAAGATAAGAATAATAATAATGAAATAAAGGAAAAAGTAGAAAGAAAAACAAACTGCATGGTTAGGGTAAAAATATCCTAGGTTTTGAAATGGGGTTTCGGGGTAAGCTCTAATTCCCTACAGTCTCCTAATTTAGGTTCTTAAAAATGATACTCGAGTTCTCCTTGTTGTTGCCCCATTGGGCTTGCCAGACCCTTAGTCCTAAACCCATTATAGGCTCTTGTGGACTAAGTTAAACTCGAGATGATACATTCCCTTATGCCCATACGGAGAATAAATTCACACGAATACATAAGCTATATGAATTTTGAAGGTTACTTGCTAGGCCCATACGAAGAATAAATTCTCACGAGAACGTCGTTTTACCCCCACTTAAAACGGGTTTGGAGCTCGGGTATAGAGCCTTAGATGGAAAAAAGCTTTAAAGGCTGAAATCATCGAAAGAAATCGTTAGTACAACTATTTATTTGAAAAATAATAATCAAAAGTAAGTAGTAAGGATCGAAAATTTACCTTGAAATTTAAACTTACCCTTTTCATTAAAAAGACAACTGGAAATTACCTTAGCCTGACTCACTTACCTTTCCCCAATGGAGTCGCCAAGCTGTCAGAACCGTCATTCGCGTGGGCTCGGAATTGGGCTTCGACTTGAATGGAATGGTTAGAGTCACCACCGATCATTTATTTTAAGAATAAAAATGGGTTGATCAGACACCTTAATTTCTTACCTGATCTGCATCTTACCAAAGATATGTCGGATTCGGGAGTCGGTTACAGTCAATGAAGGGTTAACACCATTGAACTGCCCTTTCGGTACTAGTTAATTTATAGTTGTTTTTAATTAAGAAAATTGTAATTTAAATCAAAAGGTAAAATATGATCTGAATTACTTACCTCTGACAGATTTAGAAGTGTACTCTTAAGAAGTCATGAAAAGTGTTAGATAAAAAAATGAAATAAATAAATAAATAAAATAAATAAAACCAAGTAAAAAGAAAAAAAATAATAGGTAAATAAAAAACCTAAAGTAAAAAAAGATAAAGTAACAAAATAAAAAAATAAAATAAAAAAATAGATAAAAAACCAAAAATCAAACAAATGAGAAAAGTAAAAATAAAATGAGAAAAACAATGTTGAAATAAAATAAGAAAAAGAAGAAAGAAAAAATGATAAAAAAACATGTGTACATAACAGTGAAAAAAATTAAAAAAAATAAAATATATATAAATAAAAAATGTATAAATAAAAAAATAAAAAAACAAACAAAAAGAAAAAAAGATGAAACTAAAAAATATACATATATATATATATACTAATGTAAGATGAAATAGACAAATTAAGAAAGAAAAATCATATGTATATATATATATATAATAAAATATAATATTTAAATAAATAAAAAATAAGAAATTAAAATATGAAGGGACTAAATTGAAAGAAAAATGAATTAGAGGTCGAATTTAAAAGCCAATTAGCATGAAAACTGAATTTAGGGACTTTTAAATGAGCTTTTAAAAATGAGGGGGACTAAAAAATATAATTTGCGCACTATTTTGGTAAAACACGCGGGTCTAAGAGGCCTGGATCGGGTCACACACGGGTCACTCGGGTTGGTATAAATACCAAACATAACAAACACTTTTCATTTTTTCCCTTAGCCTCAAAACAGATCAAAGCCTCTTGCCCCATTTTCTCTGAAATATTCATGTGTGTTCTTCACGAAAGGAAGAAAATCACTGTGAAACCCAGTTTCCGGTGGTCCGTCGCCTCGCCGGCCGTCGTTCATCGGTGGCGTAAATTTTTTATTTTATTTTCGAAAGCATTTTTCCTCCCCCAACTCAAAAATCCACTTAGTTTTCGAAAATCGGCCTCTGGGGAAGTTAGATCTGGGATCGAATGTCTCAAAAAACTCCCCCAAGTTCATCGGCCCTTTGATTTTTTCGAATCCAAACGAAAGGAATAAAATATACATATGCAAGCCTTAAAAGCCGAAAGCAAGGTATAAACTTTTACCTCTTATTTCTCTTCGAATCGATACAAAAAAAGTGCTTCGATTTCACTATTTTTCTCATATTTTCCTCTCGGTATTTCGTATGTATTTCGTGTAATCTTCTTCGATTGCTCGTGTTGATTACATTTATTTATAGCCTAAGGTTTTCTATTTTTAGCCCCTATTTTTTAGTCTTATTCTAACTAAACTCTTGACTTCGTGGTTGTTGGTGAGTCCACGATGTTGTTGCACCGAGAAAGCTGGCCGTTGGAGGCGTGAGGAGTGGTGGTCTTTGAAAAGGAGGCGTGCGACGCTAGGGTTCTAACATACTGGTCCGTTGTGGACCGTCGGATCTCATTTAGATCTAACGGTCACTACTGCTAGCGGCTGGGGTAAAAGATGGGTGAGCTATGGTTCTAGAAACCCTAATCTTCCAGGTCAAGTCACTCCAATGGATCGGGTCTCGGGTTGTTTGGCTTATGGGCTGCTGGGTGTTGGATTCGGGTCCATTGTGGGCCTCTGCTGTAACGGGTTCCTTGTAATTGGGCGGCAACTTTTGTAACAATTATGGGCCAAACGTTTAGGCCTGACACAATGTAGAAATAAAATAAATATATATGTTATATAATATAATTTGTAAAACGTAAATATATTATATAACATAATAATATTAATCGAATGAAAATTGACGAAATTAGGTGTATTCGATTTTAAATCTGTACTTTTCAACTAAATTAATATTTTTTTGTTAAAAAAAAACTAAATTAGTATTTGGTCGGTGTTTAAGGGAAAATCTCAGTATGACAACCTTAATATACGACTAAGAAAATGCGCTACTGGTTTTGTTATTATTTTTTTAACAAAACCGGTAAAAAATTACCAGAAACATTATTATTTTATCGGTTTTGTTATTATTGGCCGCTTTACTGGTTTTGTTATTATTGGCCGCTTTACCGGTTTTGTTATTATTGGATACTTTACCGAAAATGTTAAAAAATATTAATGTTTTAGGTAGAAATAATATTTTAGGTTTTTTTTATCGATTTTGTTAAAGAAATAATAACAAAACCGATAGCGTCTTTCTTTAACCATATATTAAGGCTGCCGCACGATAAAACTTCTCGTGATTTAAATATGGTTTTCAAATTTATAACATGCTTTTGCAAACAAGGAGATACTCTGATTGATATGATAGTAGTTATCCAAAATTTTGCTTAAACGAAAATAATTGTTTAAATCCTAAAGTAACAATTCTCTCTGGTTTGGATATCATCTAGAGATGATCACAGTGATTTGTTACTGGTATTTCTATTTTTTAATTAATAAAATGTGGGGTGCAATACACAGATTTTTAGGAGGTCGTCAATCTTAGTATTACTATCACTCAAACACACTTTAATTGTGAAATTATGATGAAATTCAGTGCATAAAATACAAATCTTAAAAAAATTGTTTAAATCCTAAAATTATTTTAGTTTTTCTAATATCTCTTATTTGTGGTGTGCTATTTATACTTCCTTTTATCTTTGTTGATATACAGTAACACCAACTTTAATATTAATTGTTGGTATTTTTTTATTTTTTAATATTTCATCATTATTTTTCTCTTGTTTTTAATTTTAAATAAGTATACATTTCAGGTACGTTTTCAGTTGTCTTACAGTTATTTTTTATTCATCTTTTTTAAGGGTTGATTCGATATTGCTAAAACAAGATGTCACTTAACTGTTATTATACTGATCTGCTCTATTTTGTACTCTCGGATTGAATTTGGATACTTAATTTACTTTCGTGTATAGTTTTTTCACGTTGCTCAACTTTGATTTACGATTTTGTCAGTGATCTTCTAATAACTTGATTCTTTTTTGTGGTTTGTTTGTATATATCATTATTCGAGTTTTGGTTAAATATTTTAATCTTTCATTATATAATTTTTATGTGATCTTAAGTTATAAATACTAAGGTTGCCACTAGAAGACAAACATATAAAATATTATCCAAATTAGTTACCAAACTGGATAAGGTAAACATTTGGATTTCTTTTTAAATTTAATAAAAATAAATAAATGACTGCTATACTTTCGAGAAATGAAGGGCCGACCAACCGAACGAGGGTCCTTCCTTCCTACAAAGCTTCGCGTCAGCGTTTTATCCATTGCCTGCTTATTTTATTGATTTTGGAGAAAAAAAAACAGAGGCCTATGCTTCTTCTTGACTTGTTCTTCTCCTTGGTTCTTCTCGCCATCCCAACACCATATCTCTCGCTTTTTATTTTTTCTTAAAGAAGTTGTAAAAAATAAAAGAAAAATAGAGGTTCTTTCCCCCCTTAAAATCCTGATTTAGTCCTTCAATTTCCACTTCCTTTTTCAAAACGGGCCTTTGTTTCACTTCCTTGTTTTGTTACTACAAAAAAAAAACACGGAACGAACCCATTTTAGAGTTATAACAATTTGTGAAGATGGAATCTTCTTCCACGAAATAGACAAGAAACGAGTGCCACTTGGCTATTTGTCAGTATGGATAAGCTTGATTTGCTTAAGAAGGAAGCTTCGGTTTCTTCAGCAGATCCTCCTTCCAAGTAAAATCTCCTTTTAGTTCAAATATCATTTTATTGGCCAAAGATATAGTTCATATTATAGGGAAGCTAGGATTTCGGGTTGTTCGAATTGATTTTTTATTCGATTAAAGTAGGAATAGCTCTTTTCATCCTTTGAGTTGGCTCAACTTTTTTTTTGGAGGGGTTGTATATGGTTCTTGTTGAATATCCATAGAGACGACAGAGTTCGTATTGAAGAGAGGGGAGTTTTTGAGGTGGTTAGAGTAATGTTGTCTAAAACTGATCCATTGGAATCGATTTCGAATTCGGTTCAATTTGTAATGGAAGCACTTTTACCTCTTGAATTGGCCATTAAGAAAACCGCTAAAGATGTTGGAAGTTGTTTTTGGGTGTCAAATAATAAAGGAGATAATGTTGAAGTGATTGCCCAATCGAATGTTAGTGATAGGAATGGTAAGGTTCAAATCTTTGGTATGAAGAAGAGAAATGGCAGTTTTGGTAGTGGTGTTAATGATGGGCAGTGTCGTGTTGGTAGTGAAGAGAGAGAAAATGCTCTAACTGTGAAACTTCCCGTCAAGGCCTTTATCGGAATGTTTTCGCCTTTAAATGACAAGAACAATGAGAAGGTTGAGGTGGTTAGGAAGGGGTTGAAAGAAAAGGATGTGGATAGAGATGAGGGGTCTTCCATGAATTGCTTTCAGTTTGCAATTACTTGGTCAGTGTTGGTTAACAGTTTTGTCCAGGCTTTACCGAACTCATTTAACTCCGGTAGGAAAATAAATCGGAGAATGGGTGACAAAGATAAAGGGTTTCGACATTCATGTATTCATGACATGAAATCAAAGGCTCCAGTTGAATGTAGGCATAGCGAGGCAAGGGCTCAGTTTAGTGCAAAGAATGAGGGTTTGGAACATAATGATGAAAACATGCACCATTTGAATGTTTTATAGGGCTTATTCTTGATCAGTTGACTCAAAATCTTCAGAAGTATGATCAGCTTCTACAGGAAAGTAAACATATGCATCATGATTACCCCCAGATTCCATCTCCACTGCCTGTGTTCGATTACTTTAAATCAGTGGTAAGTATTTGGGAAGGTCAAAAGGTTGATGTAAATGGGTTTTTGGGAAATTTGAAGTTTGCTAGAGTGGGAGGTGTTCCATCAGGTATGGTTGGAGTTGCGTCTCAAGTGAACAAAGAGGATGATGATGGAGTTAGTACTGGGAGTAGGGTAGAAACAGCTGGTAGTTCCCGACAGAAGCTGGCCAGTGGGATACTTAGCATTCCTCTATCAAATGTGGAGCGTTTGAAATCCACCTTATCCATTGTCTCACTTACGGAATTGATTGAGCTTCTACCACTTTTGGGCCGCTCTTCACAAGATCATCCTGACAAGAAGAAGTTATTCTCTGTCCAGGATTTCTTCAGATACACTGAGTCTGAAGGTATGATTTCTCAACCAGCTAGGCAAACAATTACCTTCATATCATTTTCTTTTCTTGGTTTGGTTCCTTGAATAGCAACATCAATAGATGTTGTAGACTATATAAGTAGTATAATTCTAGCCATAGTTTTCTTGGTTTGGTTCAAGGATTATCAGCAAAGAAATATATTATGCTGTCTGACTATAAGGAGCGCAATTCCAATCATAGTTTTCTTTAAACTCTGTAGGAACTTGTTAGTTTTGGACTCTGGTTTCGGTTATAACCCTTCCCTTATTCCTAACTGAATTTGGGGCTTAAGAGACTGGTCATTAATAGTTTTTCTTTTTCCTTCTCTTTAATAGACTTGTCAGTTATCAAACTTTATGCTAAATGAGCTCCTATCCTTCTCATGGCATTAATTTCAGGTTGGGTAATTTACCATGGCCTAATTTGATTAACTATAGTTCAGTAAAATAGCTATGAACTAATTTTACTCTTGCGTTATTCTTTTAGGGAGGAGGTTCTTTGAAGAATTGGATAGAGATGATGATGGACAAGTAACCTTGGATGATCTTGAAGTTGCTATGAGAAAAAGAAAATTGCCACCGAGATATGCTCGGGAATTCATGCGTCGCTCTAGAAGTCATTTATTTTCAAAATCATTCAATTGGAAGCAGTTTTTGTCTTTGATGGAACAGAAGGAGCCAACTATTCTCCGAGCATACACTTCTCTCTGTTTAAGCAAGTCTGGGACCCTCCAAAAAACTGAAATATTGGCATCACTTAAAAATGCTGGACTTCCTGCAAATGAGGACAATGCTGTTGCCATGATGCGATTTTTGAATGCAGATACTGAAGAATCTATTTCATATGGACACTTCCGCAATTTTATGCTTTTGTTGCCTTCCGATCGCCTACTTCAAGATGATCCTCGGTGAGATTAATATTTCCATTTGAATAATCTATAGGAAGTCTAGTCGAAGCTCAAGGTCTAGTTTTATTAATTATTGGCTTGCCTTCTGTTCAGTCTGCATCGTTTAGAACATAACACTATAGATCGGATCATGGTTACCAAATTTGAATTTGTAGGTCTGGTTTGTGAAATTGATTGTTTACTGCAATACTGCTTTGTGGTTCTTGGTTTGGACACCTTGTTGAAAATGTTATCGTTTCCTATTGATCAATGCATATGTTAGTATAAAGTTTTGGTACCAGGCCTTAAAGGTTATTACAAAAGCTGAATAGTAGTAGCAATTACTACCTTCCTTTTTTTTCCTTTGGCGAACATATAGTTTTTGCTTGCACATGCACTCCTTTTGCACTAAGGTGGCGTTTGGTTCGCTGGAATGTTTCTGAGGGAATTGGAATTTGAAGGAATTTGAATCTGTCAGGAATTGCAATCCAATTCCATATTCTGTTTGGTTGGCAGGAAATTGAATTAGAATCCAATTCATATTCTGTTTGGTTCGCAGACATGTCATATGAATTTGATTTCAGTAATGTAAAATGACAGGATTACCCTTTTTTTTTAATTTTAGTTTGTTTTATAAATTACATGTAGCAATATATTATAAAAAATTTAAAAAATAAATTTTAATTTTATTGATTGATTATTCATTTCAATAAATTATAAAAATCATGCTAATAAACATCATAAGTTAAAATCATCTTAATTAGGGATGGTCATGGGTCGGGTTGGGTCGGGTTTTTGGTCCACCCCACCCGACCCGACCCGAGAATAAGGGAACCTCCATCCGAGACCCGACCTAACCAAAATAAAGTTTACCCGACTCGACCAGAAATAATAAAAAAATTATTTTTATTCAATAAAAACAGTGACTTAATTGAAAAAAAAAATATATAGAGGAGTATTATTGTAATTATTCCTAAATATATAAGGTAAAATTATATATTTTTTGGGTCGGGTCGGTCGGGTATTTTTCACCCTAAACCCGAACCCAACCCGACCCGAATATCACACTTAAAAAAACTGACTCGATCCGACCAAAATAAAGTTTCACCCGACCCGAATATATGAATTAGAAATCCGACCCGACCCGACACGAAATAATAAAAAATTATTTTTATTCAATAAAAACAGTGACTTAATTGAAAAAAATTATATATAGAGTGGTATTATTGTAATTATTCCTAAATATATAAGGTAAAATTATATATATTTTCGGGTCGGGTATTTTTCACCTTAAACCCAAACTCGACCCGACCCGAATATCACACTTAAAAAAACCGACCCGACCAAAATAAAGTTTCACTCGACCCGACCCGACCCGAATATATGAATTAGAAACCCGACCCGAAATAAAAAAAATATTTTTATTCAATATATAAATAAGTTACCAAAATATTGATGATGATAGTATGGTCAAATTTCAATTCCCTCCAATAAGGGAATTGAATTTCATCATAGAATGGATGGAATTCACTTTCCCTTATTTGATGGAAAGTTGAAGCCATGAAGGATTCTAATTCCCTTGGAAAACTTGAACCAAACATGAGAAAGTGGTGGAATTGGATTCTAATTCCTCCTAATTCCAAGGGATTCATGCGAATCAAACGCCACCTAAGTTTCTGGTGACTAACTTCCGATGTTAAATTTCTTTTTATATTACATAAAGGAATATCTGGTTTGAAGCTGCAACTGTTGTTGCTGTTGCACCACCTGTGGAAATACATACTGGAAGTGTTCTTAAATCTGCATTGGCTGGAGGTCTTGCAAGTGCGCTCTCCACATCTTTACTGCACCCAGTTGATACTATAAAGGCATGTTATTCAGCTTAGTGTTGTTGTTACATGATAAGATACAAAATTTTATATATTTCCACTTCATTCCCTGTAACTGATATCAGAGTGTCCAGAATTTTTACATCATTCCGTACCCTTCGTGAACACCTACTGGACTCTGTAACCATCATATCTTTTGCAAAGACATATGCGTTCTGCATGTTAGTGTTTATTTGTCAGTATGGAGTGCGGAAAGCTCATGTGTGGCACTCACTTTCATAACCATTAATGTACTTTCACATATGGTGGAAATAGTTCCCTTGTGATATTTATGATATATTGGTTTCTCTCGTAGATTTTTTTTTTTTTGCAATTTTTGGTGCTTGCTTTTCTTCAAGATAAACCCATTAATGTTGTTGGACAACCATTTTATTTGTTAGATATATTTTTTGGAAGCCATTCATGTACTCCATGATTTGATATTGTTCCCCAATACCTGAGCTTTTCCATTTTCTTTGATAAATATGGTTCAGGCTTCGGCTAAATTGTGCAAGTCATGAAATGTTTACTACTTATAGCACAAATGGTTCTACGAGTCTTCTTGCCATCTGCCTATTGTGTAATGTTGTTTACTTTAATATTTATTGTCAGAGTTCTTTGTCTCCTTCACTTGATAAAGGCATCTTCCTTTTCTAGGTCTAAGTTCCCCTTCAGACTCTTCACATGTCCTTCTTCATGATAAAAATAAATAAAGAAATGCTTCTTTTCAGCGCTTCTACTTTCAACACTCAGAAACACTTGAGCAAAAAGGAGTCAAAAGAGTGTTTATGCTTGAAGATGCATGTCCTCTTGCGGCTTTGTTGCTGAAACGACTCATTTTTCTGTTCTTCTTAGGCTATGCCATTCTATTTTGTGGAATATATCTTGTGACAATCAACCGGCCTTTTACTGATCCTTTTTTTTCCGCTTTTCCCTTTTTTGTTTTATCAGACTCGGGTGCAAGCATCAATCATGACCTTCCCAGAAGTTATTTCAAAGCTTCCACAAATTGGAGTACAGGGGTTATATAGGGGTTCAATCCCTGCAATTCTTGGACAGTTTTCAAGGTTCTATATTTTTGTTGTTGTTTACCTTGTTCTTTTCTTTTGTTTTGTGTCATCTTTCTGATTGGCTTTCTTTCGACATTGCAGCCATGGCCTGCGAACAGGAATATTTGAAGCAAGTAAGCTTGTACTAATCAATGTTGCTCCAAACCTTCCAGAAATCCAGGTAGTTCTTGTTGCACTATTATTCGATTACGAATATGTTCTTTGATATAACTTTGAAAAGTAACATCTAACTTGAAGTTGTGTTTACCTTGGTATGTGAGTGCATCTGAATGTGCTTTTGTGGCTTGGTGTCTCTCTTTATTTGCATGCAGAAGGAACTGGTCTTGCACAGCTAGTTTACAAGTTTCGGAAAGGAATGATTCCTATTAAACATCTGTTATTGATATATGAGATATCGAGTTAAAACTTGTATTTACATGATATGCAGGTTCAGTCCATGGCATCATTCTGCAGCACACTTTTGGGAACAGCAGTGCGGATTCCTTGTGAGGTACTAAACCAACGTTTGCAGGCTGGCCTTTTTGACAACGTTGGAGAAGCTTTTGTCGGCACTTGGAACCAGGATGGTCGCAGAGGTTTTTTCCGTGGAACTGGCGCTACTCTTTGTCGTGAGGTGCCATTCTATGTTGCCGGGATGGGTGTTTATGCTGAATCCAAAAAGGTATTGAATTTTGTCGTGAACTTGAGTACTTTCATTGCACTCAAGTAATTTCTCGGTGTGTATGCGATTTTTTATTCGGTTCTGCATCTTGTTTTAGCTCGCACAACAACTTCTCAAACGGGAACTGGAACCATGGGAAACTATTGCCGTGGGAGGGTTAGCTGCTGTTGTCACTACACCTTTTGATGTCATGAAAACTAGAATGATGACTGCTCCAGGGGGGCGGCCAATATCGATGCCAGTGGTAGCATTTTCTATACTCCGTCACGAGGGACCTCTTGGTCTCTTTAAAGGAGCCCTACCCCGGTTTTTCTGGATTGCTCCCTTAGGGGCCACGAACTTTGCTGGCTACGAGTTGGCAAGGAAGGCCATGGTCAAAAATGAAGAAGCGGCTATGGATCAACTATCACAAAAGAAATTGGCCAAAATCTAAGTATGCCCCAAACCCTTGGAATGAAAAGAACATAGTCTGGAGGTGGTAAAAACAAACTGAATGCTGTTGGAAAATTTTGTGCATCTGAGCATGGTTAGCACTTTCGGTAATTATCTCCAACTAGAAACCACAAGTAAATAGCCATATCACATAACATAAAACAAACCCCGAGTCAAAGTTAAAAGCGGGCCGAGCATCTCCATGATTCTCACCAAGGCATCGAATTTTGGTTTGTATTGAGGAGTGACTGTGTCAACAAATTTGGGGATCTCAACACCTTCGTAGCATATAAAATGTGTAAAGATGAGGATAGAGAACACACTGTAGACAAAAAAAAGAATTATGACTGATGAATACATAACCCCCGAAACACACACAATAATCAATGCAGGTCCAAAAATTGCTATAATCAAGGCAAAGAAACTACACTACTTAACGAGTTATGCATTGTACCCAACCAATGTTCCAAGGACGCTGTGAAATTGAAGCAGCCTGATTACTATGGTTAATTCCTAGGAGGTGATCAGGGGACATCTTACTGTATGAAATTTGAAAGTAATCTGGTTCGGTGATTTGAGTAAACATTTCTCCTTTACCGTAACAAAGGTCAGATTGAACTTCATTTTATATCAAACATCCAAAGTAGAGTAATGAGAGTCTCGAGTACTCTGGATAATCAGAGTACCATAATAGTATTATGAAAATGAAAGATCTAAGCATGTTCCTAAAGCTGTTGCAGCATTTTACAAGAGAATCATATTTAAGAACTTTCTGAGCGAATTCTATAACAACCAATAAATGCATCACCCTTATTTGGCAATCGATTCCTTCTTACGTTATAGATAAACCATGCATAGTTGGAAGTTGTTTAAGAAAGATGATATATATCCACAAACAGAGAATGGCTGTCAAATTCAATTCCAACCTTTCCTGATTTTTCACTCAAACATTGAAAAACGAAGGAGCTTAAGCAAAAGTGAATCCAAAGAACAAATTGAGGAAGATGCAACCATGTGACGAGGCAAGAAACCATTTATGCTTTTAGGAAACTACAGCAGATCAAAGCATAAAGAGTATAGAAAACAAAAACACAAAACATGACAATCATCAAACAATCTTACTTTCATAAGCCTCTTTGTACATATCCACCAAGGGCGAGCCGATTCCTTTTCTATAAAACTCCCAATCAATAGGTTCAGGTTCCTGGTCAACAAAATCAGATAATTACCGAGATCACAGTTGCGAGAAAAAGTAATATGAGCACAGAAGGAACAATCAACCTAATGAAAAATAAGTCTTCACAAACGATTATTCTTAAAAAAAATTTAAAATTACCAAAATCCATCAAAACCCTAAAGATCTAATATAATCTTAACTCAATTAATTTTCAAAAAGGCATAAAAAAGAATCTGAGATGAGAAAGAAGAGGAAACCTAACCTGGCTGAATTTGGTCTGCAAAGTGTAGTTAACTTCATCGAAAGTGCGACGAAGAGTGGCGAACTCTTTGCGAGCCTCATCGGAGACCAAAAGCTTCGCCATCCCTTCCCAATCGATGTTCTTTGATGCTTTGAACGCCACATCGACAACTTTCTTCCCTGATCCGCTCATTTTCTCGCACTCTCACACTTCCCAAACGCGATTCTTTTTCCTCCAACTTCTGGGTGATGACTGATAAGAATGGCTGCTGCTTCTCGGTTGGGAGATGAAGTGATCTTTAAATGAGAAATTTCGATTCTTCGTGATGGACAGAATTGGAATTTTAAAATTTGACCCGACCGGTTCGATCTGCTTATTTTGGGCTTCATTTAAACACCTCTAATCCAACTGCAAACCCTCGTTGAAGTTGTATCCCGCCAACTGCAAAGAAGAAGCAGACTTGATAAGCGCAAGGCAAAAGAAAATCCAAGAACCAATTCATAACAATCATAAAAACTTCAAGTTATTACTTTTAACTAGAAAAGCATTAGTTTTGTGCTTGCTAATCCTAGCTAAGCCTATAGTATATAGGTTACTTGGTACTGTAAGTCCAGTTCTTCAATTTTATGGATTGGAGATAGTAATATGACCTTCCAAATACATGAAAAAACGTAAACATGTTTGACATATACCCAAATCCAACACTCAACCCCAATTCCATGCAACATAGTTTACTTGCAAAAAGAAAGAAGCAAACCGTAATGTATAACCTGAAAACTAGACAGAAATTATTTCCCTCCGTTTACTTCCCACTGAAGATAGTTCAAAGCAGTAGATACTTACAATGGGAATTTGGAATGCCAGTCTCACTTTGAAGTTTGCTCCTGGAATTCAACATATTGGATTCTTTGCTTGACTTTTGTATTGAAGCTCTCATATCATCAAAAAGATCAATCTCGAGACTTAACAAGGAGTAATCACTATCCAATGTAGAGTCTGATTCAGTAGATTTCCAAAACTCTTGTTCGATTCCCGGAAGTATATGTGGTACTGTTTCAGACTTCCTATATCCATTGTTTACCAAACACACCTCTTCTGGATTCAATACCCCTAAGCATTAAAAGAAAAGAGTGGAAAGTAAGTCTTAGATCTGGAAAATTATATGGTAAGACAAATATGCTATAACAAGGAACCCGAGCTTAGCAAATTGGTTCATGAAGTCACACTTTCAAAGCAGCTTGAATCCAGATTTCTGTGACTCCTTCCTTTCGAGGCTAAGCTGCTAAGGACTCATTTATACCTGGACCCTGGTGTAAATAAGTATACCTGCACTGGTGAAAAAGGCTGCATCCCAAGCTAAACTTCTCCGGGCAATGCAATCACCGATCCTACTCGCTGCCACAGATTCCGAAGGTAAACCACTTGGTTCCTTGAGTCCCTTATCTCCAGCATTAATGTTCAAAGTCTCAAACAACTCTTCAGGATCCAAAACTCCTAAGAACATGAACAAAATTTCGCAACAATAACGACAATGAAAGCGAAAAAGGCCTTCACAATGATGTTGAAATCACTCTGGAATTTTGTCAGTCATTCTGAAAGCTTAAAACCAACCTGGACTTCTGAAAAAGGCACTGTCCCAGGCCAAATTCTTGCGAATATCATACTTGGACTCGAATCCGTCAGTCTTTTTTTCTTCTTCCTTTTGTTTTAGTTCTTCTTTTGAAGCCTCAATCAGCCTGAATTCATCAATATCAATCTTTTTTCTATCGCTTGAATCCTCTTCTAAATCAATAATATTCCATCAAGAAATTGATTTAGTCAGTGAATGTACAGTAAGAAAGGAAAAGAACAATCCGATATTCAAATTAAATCTTAATAGCATTCCCAATTTTAATGGCTTAAAGTAAAATTTTCATAATAACTAGATCAAATTCAATCCTGATGCATTTTCTCTGTAGTGGAATTCGACTAAAACTTGAAGATCATCATTATATACTTTCCTTAAAATACGATAGCCTACCAAACATAAAGATTTTTTTTCTTCACAGAAAAATAGTAAAATCCAAACCTTTCAAAGCCAATAAAGAAACAGAGAATCGAAGAAAGCATGTTTAACTTTCCAGTGTTTTTTTCTCAACATCCAGACAAAGAAAATAATAAAAACTCAGAATGAATAACGTACCAGGGAATTGAAATCCATAGAAAATCTCTCTTTTGGATGACATTTTATTCTTCAAGATTACTCTATTATCTTTTCCTTTGCATTGGATTTGGAGTTGGAAGTCATATAAAGAAACTAACCGAGAAAAAGAACAGAGAGAAAGGGAGGGAAAGTGAAGAACTTTAAAATATATTTATAGAAAACGAAGATTTTGACAATTAATTTGTAATTATTATTAATTAATTTGATTAGTGTTTTGTGCATGAATTTAGATGGGAACAGTCTAATTTGTTGTCTTAAAATGGAAATATCATAAAGTCGTTTTTTATATTCAAACGCCGATGAGACATCTATAATAACTTGCTAAAGAAAAATACTCTAAAATAATAAAATTATTTATTTTTTTTAAAATGTAATTAATTTTTTCGTATGTGGAAGAAAACATTTTATGTAAAAGCTATTTTTAAAAAAAAAAAGTTCATTTAATAATAATTATAGATTGTGTGTTAAAGTTCTTAGATGTAAATTAAATTGAACATAATTTGAATTCTTAAATGAGTACTTTATTTTATTTAAAAATCATATAAAAATAAAATTATTAACACAATAACATCAATTATTATCTAAAAATGATCATTTGATAATTAAAATTATAAATATTTTATAAGAATATATATAAACAATACCAACCTTTTCTTTTCATGTATGAAGGCTAAACTTTAGTTGTTTTAATTCTTACTTTCTCTGATTTTAAATATGTAAATTTGTTCAAATCTTCATTCTTTATTTTTTTAAAACTTGAAAACTTTTCCCTTATCAAAGGGTTGTCTTATTTATTTAAACAATATTTTTAAGGCTTAATATCAAAATAAGTGTCCAAACTATACTTTTTTCCCGAATAGGTGTCTAAACTAATTAACGTTACAAACGTTACCCATTTAGTTGCTTGGGCCGGTAAAGGTGTTAATTTCCCCCATTAAATGACACGTGTCACAACCTGATAATTTTAAAATTTTATTTAAAATTAAAAAATTAAAATTATATATTTTTAACAAACAAAAAACCAAATTTTGAAATAAACCCAAAACTTTGAAAACCTTCATTTCAACCCCTAAACTCACGTCGAATGCTGCCTCTTGCCGTCAACGAAGCTCCACCCGACCTCCCCTCCCCCGCCAACCAAAACTCCCATGAAATCGTGATCGATTGACGGCCTATCGACTACAAATCAACGTTTAAAACCACCCGAATCCTAGGATTAAAATCACGATTCTACACGATTCTAACGGTCAATTGACAAAAAAAACGACGGTGTATAAGTAGGAGAATGGCAGGAACTACGTCGGTGGCGATGGTAATGGCCAAAAAGGGCGACAACGACAAATTAAGATTAGGATTTTGGATTTTAGGACTATTTTATAATATAAGAAAAGTTAATGTTTTCTTATAAATATCATAATATTTTTAATATTTTATTTTAAAAAATAAATTTCAAAATCACTAAATTGTAACACGTGTCGCTTAACGAAAAAAATTAACTTCACTGACAGGCCGAGCACCTAAACTGGTGTAACGTTAGACACATGAATGAGACGAAAATTAGTTTAAACACTTATTTGGTAAAAACGGTATGAATTGAGCACTTGTTTTGATATTAAGCATTTTTTTAATCAAAATGTTAACAAAAACATGTGTAAACCTCTTAAAACAATGGGGCCATTTAGAAGGATTTTATATTGGATTAAGCATTGGCACAACTAGCTCTCTATTAGATTTCTATTCAAGCCAAAGCCTTGCAGTCCCCCATACATCATGTTTTAGCATTCAAAATTAGGTAAATACACCATTATGCCACCCGTACTGATCATAGCAGTATTTTCCCATGCCGACTGAAATGCACGAGAAAGGGAAGGATGAAGCTGATGCTGCGGCGAAGTCGCATAATGGCTGAAAGTCAAAAACTCATCATCCGTCGCGCAGCCATATGATTCTACAATGCAATTCTCCTAGTCTTCAAGGACAGCATTCCATGGATACGTCAAATCATCTAAAAATGCTATTACATTCCACTAGTCGGAGCATGCGTGTAACGCTACACGCATGCAGCTTATAGCATAATTCAAGAAAAAACAAATCCAAGCTGAAGGGCCATCGGTTGCCTTCTTCAGTCACAAGTTGAATCAAACGCCTACCAGAGCCACACGCTGACACCTGAACCTCAGGGTATGTTCTCCCCTATATCGATTGCAAGAAATAATCAAGAATAAGATTTTACAGCTTAACAAAACAGAAGAATTTGAATTATAAAACGTCAGTCATTATGCATGATTGGTAGTTCATTTATCCAACTTCAAACCACCAGAAACTGAATAAATTATATTTTTGTACAATCCCATGATGCATCAATCCTTCAGCTTTATGCACCTTAAAAATGAGATGGTTTCAAGAAGCACTAATATAAACAATCAACTCCGACCTCACGATTAATCTATTCAAAAGAGAATAATTAAAACATTTATCCCCAACCCAACTAGCCTGGAGATCTAAACTTTGGTATCCAAAAATGTAAAATAACCTTAGGCTCTTTCAAGGAATCTGTTGGTCCGGGGCCTCCGACCTTTATGGAGTTAAAAGCTATTCTAAAGGGGTTGTTGTTCTATGCTTCTTTCGAGAGCGGATCAAGGACCGTTTGATTATTGAAAGTGACAGCAAGGTGGCAGTGGATTGGGTTAAGGAAGTTGAATTACGTCCAGATGTTTATGCTTTTATTATTAAAGACATTGTTCATAGGCTTAAAGTATTGGAAGGTGTTGTTAGATGGGTAAATAGGATAACCAATTTAGAGGCTGGTGCCTTAGCTAAAGAAGGAATAGGCTGAATTAGTGTTGTTGTTTATGGTTGTTTAGGATTATTTTCTGTTTCCCTGTTTCTGTTTGGGGTGTTTTCTAGGTTGTATATTATGTAATTTCTTATGTTGAATAAATTCCTAAGGCACTCTTTTCCTCCTTCCGCTGATTAAGGAGCTTCGCTACAAGCTCCATTAATCAAGAAGGGGGTTTTTAATGAGGCCTGAAATTCTTATAAAAAAAATGTAAAATAACAGCTGCTCCTATTCCTGCCATTTGAACTTAGTAGTGGCATACATAGTAATACAGATTTAGTTGTTTCACATCTTAAACCTATTATCTGCCCGTAAATACCAAAAATAGTAACCATACTTGTCCACTAAATGAGTTTAAGTGTAGGAGGTGAAAAGAAATTCACTGAATCTGCACTCTCATTGTCTCCATAATGGTTTGTACAAAGCCAGATTAGAGCTGTCATTATTCTAACATCATCAAGTTAAACGCTTTCATACAGATAAGAGAAGTAATACCTGAAATTTCCAAGTAAATTTTGCAGTGGAGATACTAAGTTGAATGTTCCTTGCTTCCAGCCACTTCAGGGGGAGACGACTCCATTTCAGTATTTGTAGAAACAGTTGATGTTTCCTCACCATTAGTTGTGAGAACAGTTGAAGCTTCCTCACCCAAGGTTGTCGGGATAGTCGAAGTTCCCTCGGCCAAGGTTGTCGGCATATTTGCAGATTCTTCACCAAAGGTTGTGGGACGGGTTGGAGTTTCATCACCCAAGTTTGTGGTAGTTGGAGTTTCTTCAACCAAAGTCGTCAAAATAGACGGAGTTTCTTCATGCAAGGCTGCAGGAAGCGTTGCAGCATCCTTATCCAAGGTTGCAGGAATGATTGTGGTTTCCTCAATCATCGTAGGAGTGGTCTGAGTTTCCTGACCCAAGGTTATGGGACTGGTAGGAGTTTCTTCATTGAAGGTTGGAAGCAGAGTAGGAGTTTCTTCCCTGGAAGTTGGAGGAATTGTAGGACTTTCTCCACTTGAGGTTGGAGGAATGGACCGGGTTTCTTCACTGAAAGTTTCAGGATTAGCTGGTGTCTCTTCGCCTAAGGTTCTAGGAATACTAGGGGGTTTTTCTGCCAAGGGAATGGTTGGAGTTTCTTCACTCAGGGTTCTGGGAATACTGGGGGTTTCTTCTGCCAAGGGAATGGCAGGAGTTTCTTCATCCAAGGTTCTGGGAATGCTAGGGTAGTCTTCTGCCAGGGAAATGACTGGTGTTTCTTCCGTTCTTGAAATACTAGGGGTTTCTTCGACCAGTGGAATAGTTGGCGTTTCTTCAACCAAGGTTCTGGGAATACTAGTGGTTTCATCCGCCAAGGGAATAGCTGGAGTTTCTTCACCTAAGGTTGTGGGAGTACTAGGGGTTTCTTCTGCCACAGGGATGGCTGGAGTTTCTTCACCCAAGGTTCTGGGAACACTAGGGGTTTCTTCGACCAAGGGAATAGCTGGAGTTTCTTCACCTGAGGTTCTGGGAATACTAGGATTTTCTGCTGCTAAGGTCACAGGATTGGCAGGAGTTTCTTCACCAAAAGCTGTGGGAATGCTTGAAGTTTCTTGACCTTCAGTAACGAAGTCTGAATTTTCCTCACCCAAGCTTACATTAACCATTGAAGTTTCTTGACCTTCGGTACCGAATCCTGAATTTTCCTCAACCAAGCTTACATTAACCGTTGAAGTTTCCTCTCCCAAGTTTGTGGTGATGGTTGAAGTTTCTTTGCTCAAAGTTGTGGAGAAGGGATAAGCTTCCTCAAATGTTGAAACCGTTGAGGTCTGCTCACTAACAGTTGTGACCGCTGTTGAAAATTGCTCACCTACAGTTGTAGCAACCATCAAAGTTTGGTCACCAATAGTTGTTGCAATATCCATTGTTCCCTCAACATCGGTTGTAGCAATTGGCAATGTTTCCTCATACATGCTCGTGGGGATGGGTAATGTTTCCTCATACATGCTTGTAGCAATGGGTGAAGTCTCCTCATACATGCTTGTGTCGACGTCTGACGTTTGATTGCCTAAGGTAGTCGGAATGGCCATACTGCCCTCACCAAAGGTTGACTGAAGTTCCTCATGGAAAGTTGTAGCAATAGGTAAAGTTTCCTCACCGAGGGTTGAAACCATAAATGAAGCTTCCTCGCCTATGCTTGGAGGAAAGTGTGAACCTCCATCGCCCAGGGTTGAGGCAACAAGAGCATGATCCCCACATAGAGATGAAGACATGAGTGGATTCTCCTCAGCTAGGGTTGGAGCATACAATGAAGCTTTGAATGATTCAGATACAGTGTAGTTGAGTTGATAATTTACAGCCACATGCCCAAAGATGTTGAACTTTCCAGCACTATTGTAGGCAACTTCAGCATCAGACGATCTTCTAAAAACAACTCTTGCACGGCTGGTTTCGCGATCAACTTCTGTTTCAGATTCCTTTAACGGTCCGAAGTGCTTGAACATCTTATTTAGCTTTGTCTCCGAAGGGACAGAGTTAACATCAGTGAAATTCATGACAAGTTCTGCGGGAGCCCTCTCATCAACATAGCCCGGGGGTTTCTGAGTGGTCAAATTGTTATTACCAACGGAATACCTTTTTCGAGTATTACGGCCTTTTTGAAGTGGCTTCTCTAATTGAATAGGCACTATTTGAAATCGTCCCCTTCCATTTCCATGTAACGGTTGCTCTTCAGAACCATTTTGAACTACTCTGTCAGTCCAGTAAGTATCATTCATGTCCTCAAACTCAAAAGTTTCTGGAGAACCAAAAATAGAAATGGGGGACATTTTCCTTTTGTCACCTACTTTGTCCCCAGGAGGTTGATCCACAACAATTGAATCTCTGAAGTTAGAGAAGAAGTTGGCCATTAAACTAAAAGAACTTCGCCTTGGATCGCATGCTGCCTCGCGAAGTTGTGATGACAACTCCTCTAGTGATGAGTGATTTGACATAAAACTCGTCATCTTTTGCAGTGCATCATTGAAATTCTCGATGGGAACATCAATTCCATCTGTAGAGGGATTTTCACTGCCTCCATCAATCTTCAGTAACATATCACCACTGGACTTCAGAATCGATGGAGATCCCGTCATTTGACTTGCAGCTCTGCGGATGCATTCACCAATCTTAAAGGAAGGGTTTGGGAAATGAGGTGGAGTTTGAGACACTTTGGCAAGAGAAACTGTCTTCCTCTCGTCTTGCATCGAGTCCCCAAAGGAATCAACAGCTTTTCTTTTCTTTCCAAATGATGATGAAGGAAGCTTATTAGCCATCCCGTCAGGCCCATTTTCAGCATCAGGAGAATCAAATGTCTCACCCATTAATTCAGTCAAGCTTCTTTCCTTTTTACTAGGATACAACCCATCCTTCAGATTATGCTTACGCTTAAGGTAATAGCTTCTCTTAGTTTTTGAGGTTTCCTGGCCACTGGAAATTTGCTCACCATCGGTATCCAAAGGAGTACTATGCTCAATTACCTCACCGAAATGCATTTTCTTTTCAGAATGTGAGGTATTTGTTTCATTTTCACTTAAATCTCCACAGAATTGGAATTCAGGCAGCTGATGATAACCTTTTAAACGATAGAAAGCTAACAATTGCGCTTTAGCAATCACAAGGTCAAGTCGATCACCCCCAGCAGCTGGAGAGACTGCTAATGCTTTCATATAGTTAACTAATTTATCAGGTTCGAAAGAACTAGCACTCAAAGACTTATCAACATTTCTTATACTTGATTCTTGCCGAACACCTGCATTCTCAACCTTTTGGAATTTTATTCTATCAAAAGCATCCTGAGGTATGCAAGAGCAAGCTAATCCTAACTCTGTCCGTCTAGACACTTCTTCCAAAGAACAATCGACTGCATTCTGGAATGCTTCTAAATTACTCTGCTTGTCAATCTGAGAGAAATGTGGTCGAAATGGCTTCAAAACAGAAGCTTCATTCCAAGCAAATGTCCGATCCCCGAAGTAGGCAACCAGATAGGTATCCTTTTTATGATGCTTAACCGCCTTCTCAGAAGCATCTGAAGGATCAAAGATCTGTCCTGGCCACCATGGATGGCTCCTCACCTTTCCCCAGACTAAATCAGAAACAGACAATTCGCCTTCCTCTGACGGCAGCGGGTACCTAGCTTGATGCACCTTTATTGCACTCGCAGACCTCAGAGCCATTCGTGTAACAGTATTTTCATCGAAATTGATTGGCTGTTCAGGATCAGAATCGTGTTCTTCAACTTCCATTTCTTGCAATTGGTCTAAACCATCATGTTCGTCACCAGAAACTTGTTCTTCAACATTCATATCTTGTGCTACCCTGGAATCATCCTTAGAAGCTGCATTCTCAGCTAGCAGATCTTCATTTCCCAAAGAATATGAGGAATGTACTTGGCTCGAAATATTGTTATCAGATTTTGAGGCTTCATGGTTTTCAGAGACAACACCCACTGTCTCAATTTCAACAGACTTTTCTTCCACTTTAACATCTTTATCAGCATCAAAACCATCATTTTTTGAATCAGGAACCTGCTTTTCAACATCCATTGCAGCCCCAAGACTTGAATCAACTTTTTCTGCTCCATCAATTACTGTTGCAGACTTTATGCTTCGGTCATTTCCTGAGCAAGATAAAACTTCTCCAAATCAACATTGTTGTAACCATATATATGTGCATGTGTTAGGTTACACAGTATAAAACTTCAAAGTTTTACACTTTTTGTGGATCCTTTTTTTTATAAGAATTTCAGGCCTCGTTAAAAACCCCCTTCTTGATTAATGGAGCTTGTAGGGAAGCTCCTTAATCAGCGGAAGGAGAAAAAGAGTGCCTTAGGATTTTATTGAACAATAAAATTACATAAGATACAACCAACAAAACACCCTCAACAGAAACAAATAAGCTCTAAACACCCAAACTAAAGAACACAAAATCAGCCAATTCCTTCTTTAGCTAAGGCATCAGCCTCTAAATTGGTTGTCCTATTTACCCATCTAACAACACCTTCTAATACACCTTCTAATACTTTTTGTGGATCCTTGGATTAATGAATTTAATGGGTGAGTTAAAACTTTTAAATTAAGGATAATCCACTTCTCCTCCTTTCCCGTCAAAATCTTCTCATTTCCTACTGTTAATCTCAACCATCTGTTTTCACTTATCCAACGATCCAAAAAGAGTAAAGGTCAAAAAAGAGGAGAGAGAAAGTGGAAAAGGTCAGTCTTCCTCCGGCGAGAGTTGGACTGTTTTCGTTGACAATCTTAGCAAGAGAGTTAAGGAATCTTTTTCTTAACCAGTGTCATGTGGTGCGAGTCTTCATACCAAATGTGATGAACAAACCAAAGTATCAATCTTCCATGTTCGCCTTTATTCAGTTTAGTAATGAGACAGGAATGAGGAAGGCAGTTAAAAACATGAATGGGTTGTGGATAGATGGGAGGAAAGTTTTTGTTGGAGTCGCAAAATATCAGAAAAATAGTCCAAGGGCTTCTAGTACATCTCGGTCATTAACTGTTGCTCAAGGAAAGGTCACAGAAGGGAAATTTAAGCCATGTGATGATGTCGAGATTCCGAGAAGTATAAGAGACGATAGATCATACAAAGATGTCTTGTTGCCGAGTAGCACGCAGAAGTGTCATTTGGAGCAAATGGGAATTAGAGATGATAGTTTTGACAGGGAGAGGGGGAAAAAGAATATTTGGGAAATGCATATTCCCACTCAAAGTTCAAACTGGGTGAAAAGATCTCTCACGGGTATTGTTAAACTTAATTTCGATATGGAATTGGTCCAAAGAGCATTGGCAAATGAAGGTTTTGAAGTTCAGATTGCAAGCTAGGGGTATATGTGGAATGCTTGTGTTGTTACTTTCAAATCTGAGGAATTGATGAAGGAGGCAAGGGCGAGTAAAAGTGAGGAGTTATGGTTCTGGTCCGACCGGCTGGCACTATAGGTTATGCGATAGATAAGGATAATTAATTAGTGTTGCAATATGGAGGCAGATAGGTTAGCTAAGCAGGGAATCGGATGAGTGTTGAAGGCTTAGTGTTGTTCGTTACGATAGTGTTGGTGTGGGGTTAGGCTGATGGGTGTTTTTTTCCCATCGCTTTTTGTATTATGGTCATGGTGTATTTTCGAGGGTTAGAGTGTTATGTTTATCCTGTGTTTCTCAGGATCAGGATGTTTTGTGTATCTTATGTAATTCTGGTTTTTCAATAAAATGAGGTGCTCTTTTCCTCCCTCAATCAGTTTACATCAAATGTAAACTATGAGGGAGGTTCCTAAGGAGTCCTACTATTCCTATCAAAAAAAAAATATAACACTAACTCTTAGAAAGTTAGATAAAGATAACTACTAAGTAGTTTAGTTTAAATTAACTCTTAGAAAGTTAGATAAGGATAACTACTACGTAGTTTAGTTTAAATTAAATACTTGTTCTCACCTACTATATATACATATTAAACTTGTAATCTATTGTTACTTGAATATACTACAGTGAAGTTTTTCACTTTTTCTTACCTTTGTCATTTAATTTATTTATTTTTTTTATAGAAAATTAGGCCTCATTAAAAACCCCGTTTTTCACCCTCCATGTTGTGCAAGTAACATGAAGGACGAAAAAGGGGAAAAGAGTGCCTAAAATATATTAGATGAAACAAATAGAACAACAAAAACAGACCAAAGCGTCTGCAAACACAACCCAAAAATACATAAAACTTAAACACAACAGCTAAGCATAAGAAATAAAACTCCTACACCTCAACCCAAACAGACATACGCCATAACATCACCCTATCCCATCTTTAGCTAGTTTGTCAGCTTCCCAATTTGCAGCCCTCAAAATATGCTTGAAAATGATATCCTTCCCTGACAAAAGGGAGACAATATCCTTCACCAATACTTGAAACATAGGAGTGCATAACCCCGGATTCAAGATCCACTTCAGAGCAGTGCTTGAATCTGATTCAAGAATAGTCCTTTGAAAAATAATAGAGTTTAAATCATCCAGAAGACATAACCCTCTCTTAATCGCCAATAATTCAGCCAAGATAGGAGGACCACCCCCAATACTCTCAGAAAACCAATGAAGCAACGCCCCTTTGCTGTCCCGGATCAGACCACTAATACCTCCCTTATCCCAGCCCTTAGCCATCGCTCCATCAACATTAAGCTTTAAAAAACCATCCGGAGGAGGAACCCAGCAAATTGATTTAGGAATACCATTTCCTTGTCTACCCACTAAATCAGCAAGTTTTAAATCGCCCACAAGTGAATCTAAAGGGATATTCACATCCTTGTGCTTAGCAACAAACCAGGAAGCTATTCTAAAACGAACAATAAAGAACAGTCTCACCACATCTATCTTTGCTTTATGAAAAACTACCTCGTTTCTACATTTCCACACTGACCACATCAACGCCCTTGGAATAAATTTCCATATCAAAGACTTCGGAAGTAAATCATCCCACAAATTAAAAAAGCCGATGATATTTCTAGGGATCACGAAAGATAAATTCCAACAATTCAAGAATCTAGACCACAAACTCCAGGCGACCTCACAATGCAAGAATAGATGCGAAACTGATTCCATTTCTTGACCACACAATGAACATAAAGAATCGATTATCCCTGCCACACCACGCTTCAGTAACTCCACCTTAACCGCCACTCGCTAATGAGCAACTTGCCAAATAAATGACTCCACCCGAGAAGGAGCTATCCCAACCCAAATATGCCTCTCCCATATCTCCTCCTGCTGAGTACCATCTTGATCGAGGAAAAAGTTCATGCAAGATTTAACTGACAAACAGCCTTTTCCATTCCCTGACCAAATCCAACAATCATCTACACATGGCGTAATAGGAAAATTGTTCAATAAGGACAGCAACTGTAGCAGCTGTTCAACCTCCCAATCCGCCAAATTCCTCCTCATTTGAATGTCCCACACCCAGCCTGCGCTATTATTGACCCTAAACTCCATTACTTTCCCCAACTTGTTGCTCGAGAGAACATAGAGTCTAGGAAACCTTATTTTCAAAGGTACATCACCCAGCCAAACATCATTCTAGAACTGCACAAAGTTCCCCTTCCCTGTCTTCAGACGCATATTCTTCCTAATACAATCCCCAAATACATCGGCTGTAAAGAAATTCTTCACCACACCTCTCCAAATCCAAATCCATCAGTTGTAAACGTCATTTAATTTATTTCATCACCCAATTCCTTTTTACTTCACTTTACATTAGCCCTATTTTCAACATGGTATCAGCTAAGTAACCGATCCTTCACCTAAATCTAGTCGATTTTTTTTCTTTTTACCCTAAATCTAGTCGTCGATCATGAATTCCACCAATTCTTCATCGGAGGTTACTTCGGAATTCCTCATTAATTCACCCCATTCTGATGTTTCTTCAGCCTCTATCACCTGTCATCGATTGAATGGTGACAATTATATCCCTCACTCTCAAACTACTACTCGGCCAAAGAAGGGGAGACCTTAGTGTGACTCTTGTAAGAAGGTTGGACATCTGCGGGATTCCTGTTGGAAATTACATGGCAAGCCTACTGATGGGAAGTCTTCAAAACAGCATCAACAACGTGATACTCAAGAAAATTGTGTTGTGAATACTGATTTACAAGGAAGTTTGTTTACTAAAAAACAAATGGAAGAGTTGCAGCATTTTTTTAGTCAGTTAAACACTCATTCCCAATCAGTACCTGCAGGTAAAATTCTTTCTGCTACTTTGGCTAATACATCCACCACTCCTACTTGGGTTGTGGATTCTGGTGCAAGTGATCATATGACAGGTGATCTTCGGCTCTTTAACACTTTTCATGCCGACTCGTCTATCTCTCATATTCGAACAGCTGATGGTTCTCTATCCGATGTTGCCGGTCATGGGTCTATTCGAATAAATCAGGACATTTTGTTATCTCATGTTCTTTATGTTCCCAATCTCACTTGCAATCTTATCTCCATTAGCAAGTTGTCTGCCAATTTATGCTGTATCACGAAATTTAACTCTGATTTTTGTGAATTTCAGGATTCTAGCTCGGGGAAAGTGATTGGCAGTACTAGGCTTTGTGGGGATCTTTACCTACTTCCAGCAACTTTATTTTCCCACCCATCTACTTCCTACCATGTTATATAACAATTTCCTTTACTTGAACCTTCAACCGATGTTATGTTATTGTATTTTCGTTTAGGCCATCCCAGATTCTTTTATCTTGCAAAATTATTTCCACATTTGTTTGTCAATAAGAGTCCAAAATCTTTTTCTTGTGATATTTGTCCACTTGCTAAACAAACTATGAGTGTTTATCTACCTTCTCCATATAAACCGTCCAAACCATTTACCATGATCCATAGTGATATTTGGGGACCATCTCGGGTCGCATCTTTACATGGGTTTCGGTGGTTTATTTCATTTATTGATGACCACACTCGTACTACCTGGACCTTTCTCATGAAAACCAAATCTGAAGCTTGTGAAATATTTAAATGATTCCATAAGATGGTTGAAACCCAATTTCAGTGTTCAATCCAAATGTTTCATTCTGACAATGGTAGTGAGTATTTTGCCAATGTTTTGGGTTATTTCTTTCAGGAAACCGAGATTATTCATCTTACTTTGTGCGTCAATTCTCCTCAACAAAATGGGATTGTTGAGCGAAAAAACAGACATCTTCTTGAGGTTACTCGGTCTCTACTTTTTTCCACAAATGTTCCTAACTATTTTTGGGGGGAAACCCTTTTAACTGCCACTTATTTGATTAACCGTCTCCCTAGTAAACCGTTACAATTTAAGTGTCCGAGAGATGTTTTTCTTCAGTTTTTCCCAATTTTAAATCGATGACTTTATTGTTACCTCTTAGAGTTTTTGGTTGTACTGTGTTCGTTCATAACAATATTTCTTTCAGGTCCAAATTAGATCCTCGAGCACTTCGGTGTGTGTTTCTGGGTTATTCATCGACTCAAAAGGGCTATCGGTGTTATTATCCTCGTACAAAGAAATTCTTTATTACTATGGACGTTACTTTCTTTGAAAAAACACTTTTTTTCCTTAAAACTGCTATTCAGGGGGAGTCATATAATGAATATCAGTTTATTGACTAACAACAATTGTCACTTGATTTGCAGCCAACTCTTTTTGATCAACCAACACCGTCAAACCAGTTAAACCATTCAAATAAGCCTACAAAATCGCTATAGCCAAACCAAACAACACTATTGAACCCAGAAAACGTATCCTTGCCAAACCAGTCCACCGAAACACATTTACCTTGGCATGATCAGCATATCACTTCGCCTCAAATACCTCAATCTGAGTTGCAGATTTACAAGAGACGACAAAAACCAATTTCTAAATCAATCCCTAAACCTAATCCCGAGTCTCCCACACAGTATGGACACTGTCATGAACCGAAACCGAACGAGAATCCTTTGGAGAACGAAGAAGGTAATCAGAGTTCTTCCACTGAATTAAATGCTTTAATTGATGATAATGACTTGCCGATTGCTCAAAGGAAAGGAGTAAGAAAATGCAGACATTATCCAATTGAGAGATTTGTTGCATACGGAAAGCTAATGCCTTGTTTTAAGAACTTTACAACAAGTGTAGATAGCATTACTATTCCAGAAACGGTGGAAGAAGCATTGAAAGATCTCAAGTAGAAAAAGTAGAAGAGGAATTAAAAGCACTGGAAAATAACAATACTTGGATTATAGTTGATCTTCCGAAAGATAAAAAACCAGTCGGCTGCAAATGGGTATTCACGGTAAAATACAAAGTTGATGGTAGCATTGAAAGATATAAGGCGAGATTAGTGGCGAAAGGATTCACTCAATCTTTTGAAGTTGATTATCATGAAACGTTTGCTCTGGTAGCAAAATTAAACACTGTGAGAGTGTTACTGTCATTAGCAGTTAATGAGAATTGGGTACTTCATCAGTTAGACATCAAAAACGCATTTCTAAACAGAAACTTGGAGGAGGAAGTATATATGCGAATTCCACCGGGTGTGAAGAGCGATACAGGAAAAGCATGTAGATTACTAAAGTCCTTGTATGGACTTAAGCAATCTCCAATAGCCTGGTTTGACAGATTTACAAAGGTGATTATTCAGGATGGTTACAAGCAATGTTAGTCGGATCACACTTTATTTGTCAAAACAACTTCAAACAACAAAAATGCAATTTTGATTGTCTATGTGGATGATATCATTCTAACAGATGATGATTGTATGGAGATAGAAAGATTAAAAAAGCTACTGGCGAAGGAGTTCGAAGCCAAAGACTTGGGAACTTTACGATATTTTTTAGGCATGGGGGTTGCAAGGTTAAAAGAAGGAATAGTGATCAATCAAAGGAAATATATCCTTGATCTACTATCAGAAACTGGAATGAAGGGATGTAAGCCGGCAGAAACACCCATGGAAGCAAATCTTAAGCTAAGGAGAGAAGAATTGGGAAGTCCTGTGAACAAAGAACAATACCAAAGGCTAGTAGGTAAACTAATTTATTTATCACTTACTAGACCTGATATTGCGTTCCCTGTCAGTATAGTGAGTCAATATATGAATGATCCAAGAGAATAACATTTAGAGGTGGTGAATAGAATCCTAAGATACTTGAAAATGACACCAGGACATGGGTTAATTTTTAGAAAAAGTGATGATAGAACAGTAAGAATTTTTTCGGATTCAAGCTGGGCAGGTGAATTAACGGATAGAAGATCTACAACTGGTTATTGTTCATTTGTTTGGGGAAATATGGTTACTTGGAGAAGTAAAAAACAGGCGGTGGTGTCTCGAAGTAGCGCAGAAGCAGAATTTAGAGCAATGGCACTTGGAATTTGCGAAGGAATTTGGCTTCAAAGAATGTTAACTGAGTTGGGGTTATGTGCCAACAAATGGTTTGAACTTCAAAGTGACAGTAAATCTGCAATAAGTATTGCAAAGAATCCAGTTCATCATGACCGAACAAAGCATGTGAAAATTTACAGACATTTCATCTCTGAAAAGGTGAATGGTGGAACGGTGAAACTCAATTATGTTTCAACGAAGAATCAGTTAGCAGATATTCTCACCAAAGCACTTCCAAGAATTACCTTTGATGAGATTATATCCAAGTTGGGTCTTTTCAACATTTACTCCCCAACTTGAGGGGGAGTGTAGGTTATGCGATAGATAAGGATAATTAATTAGTATTTTAATATAACACTAACTCTTAGAAAGTTAGATAAAGATAACTACTAAGTAGTTTAGTTTAAATTAACTCTTAGAAAGTTAGATAAGGATAACTACTAAGTAGTTTAGTTTAAATTAAATACTTGTTCTCATCTACTATATATACATATTAAACTTGTAATCTATTGTTACTTGAATATACTACAGTGAAGTTTTTCACTTTTTCTTACCTTTGTCATTTAATTTTTTTCATCACCCAATTCCTTTTTACTTCACTTTGCATTAGCCCTATTTTCAACAGGCACCTATGTTGAATGAAGGTGGAGTGCCAATGGCTTATTGTCTGGTTGAGTTGTATGGTGTTCCTCTACTATGTTTGCAAGAGAATTTTCTGGAGAAGTTAGCAAGAAGATGGGGCTCAATGGAGGGTATATATCATTCGAATAAAACTAGGGAAGATCTCACGACGGTAAAAATTTTGCTTAGGGTGGCAAGTCCGTTTAACGTCCCTGAAGTGTTTACTTTAGGATCATATGGAAGATCATTCAAGATGACTTCTAAGCTGGGCTTTACTTCACAGGTTTTAGATTTTTTTCTTGGCAATTTGCCGGAAAAATTTTCCGATGAAAAATGCACAGGCAATCACATGACAGAGGAGGAAGATGACAACACACAATTTTCTGACATGTCAGGTCCAGTTCGACTAGTTGAGGAAGCTCGTCAGAAAGTTGATATTTGGATTGATCAGGGAGCGTCTGTTGGGTTTGGTGTAGCAGGTAGAGAATTACAGTTTCCAATAAAAAACTTGGAAGGGAAAGGCATTAATGAAGGTGTGTCAGTTTTTCCAAGATTGGGGAGTAGTAAAAAGGGAGAATTTACTGGGCTGGGCATTAGAAATAAGGAGGAAGGAATTAGAAGCTCACAGACCCAATTAGGGAGGAGCAGTGCACTCTCATCTCCCATCAAGAGATTAATTCCTGCTGGGCCAGCAGTTAATATCTTTGGGCTTGGGTATGCAAGTCAAAAAATGATTCATAGCTCCTCAAGCAGATCAGGGGATGAAGACAAAGCTAACGACAATAAGTGTTTTATGTCAATAGAGGTTGGTAACAAGGATCCACCAGGAAATGATGTTGAATTGGGGTTTGATGAAGATTTAAAGTTGTTAACGATAAGAGTTGGTTCTCATACTCGTTCTGAAAGCTCTTTATCCATGAAAAGTGCCCCGGTTGGAAGAAAGTTTATTAAAAGTCATAAGAGAGTTTATAGTAGATCCAAGGAAAGGAATATATGGTTGGATGTATCAGGGGGGAGAGCAGTATTAAGTTGGATAGGGCTTTAATTCCAAGAGGATATCATTCTGATTTTTCGGAGGCATTAGATCATGATGCTGTTTCTATATTGTCCTCATCAGCCTTTTCTTTGCTGTTGGAGGAAGCTATGGCTACATGGGAGATCAGTAGGATTTTGGGTATATCTTTTAAGGGATAAAGGCTTGAGTGGGGCTTCCTGAGTTCGTGGGTTAATTCTGGGATTGGGTTTGGTATTATCAATTAGAAATATGATGCCAAAGTTATGTATGTTGTCTTAGAATGTTAGGGGGATGGGCAAAAAAGAAAAACAGAAAGCAGTTCAAAAAATAGTTTCTGAGAAAAAACCAACGTTTCTTTTTTTACAAGAAACAAAACTTGAGATTTTACCAAAATCTTTCTTAAGGAGAAGTGGGTTGAATAAGTTGCAAGGGGTCGTTGAGTCACCAGCAGCAGGTTCTTCAGGGGGTATTTTAAGCTGTTGGGATGATAGTTTTTTTGAGAAAGAAGATCAGTATGTTCACAGCAGGTTTATTGCTGTTTTCGGGAAGTTCAAATCCAATCAACTTAGATGTGGTTTCATAAATGTCTGTGGTGGTCCATTTGTGGAAGAAGAAAAGGTTGGGTTTTTTGAAGAACTGGGACTGTTTTTAAATGGGTTCAGCATTCCTTTTTGTGTGGGAGGGGACTTCAATGCCTATTTAATAGAAGAAGAAAAGGAGGGTCGTACTCAGAACAGGAATTCTATGGAAATCTTCAGTCTTTTTATTCAGCAAACGGGGTTAATTGATCTGCCTTTAATTGGGGGAATTTTACATGGAGCAGCAACCGGGATTATCCCACTGTTGTCAGACTTGACAGCTTTCTAGTTAATGTTAGTTTCTCTGCAGCTTTTTCTGGTATCACTCAGTCGTTATTACCTAAATCTATCTCTGATCATAATGCAATAATTCTGGAGAGTGGGGTAGACAATTGGGGGAAAAGACCTTTTAGGCTGTTTAACTATCTAATGTCTGAGGAAGGGTTTGAGGAGAAGATTACAGAGTCCATAAAGAAGTTCAAGATGGACAAGAAAAAAGCTGGTATTTTGAGTATTCTTAAGAATACAAAGGTTGCTATTAAGAGCTGGTCTGGGGATAGGAAACAATTTCCACGTGATGATATCTCTGATCTAGAAGACAAAATTCACTAGCTAGAAAATAAGTTTCAGCAAAACCAAAATTCCATAGACTATGGTAGTCCAACAGAGTTGAGGTTTTTGAGGAATGAGCTTTGGAGACTATACAGAATTGAGGAACAAATATGGTTCCAAAAGTCAAGAGAGAAGTGGGTTGAAGTTGGAGACCGAAATTCTAAATTTTTTCACACATGTGCCACCATTAGGAGGAGGATGAATTCTTGGAATGCTATTAATGTTGAAGGTGAAATTATCAAAGATCCTGTCCTTATCAAGTCAGCTGTTAGAGAGCATTTTTACAAAGCTTACAATTGTAGTTCAACTTTGGAAGTGGAGGATATAAAGTTGATTTTTCAAGAATTTCTATGGAGCAGAGTCTTATGCTAGAGAAGGAGTTTACGGAAGATGAGATTTGGGAAACCATAAACTCGTGTGATAGCAACAAAGCTCCTGGCCCAGATGGGTTGAATATGGGTTTTTTTAAGAAATTTTGGCCCTCTTTGAAAGGTGATATTCTGAATTTTTTCATAATTTTTACTTGGAAAAAGATTGGGAGAATGGAATTAATCATTCTTTCATTACTCTCATTCCAAATGGTTCTAATATTGGGGGGCTTGATGATTTCAGACCTATTAGTCTAGTAGGAGGGGTGTATAAAATTCTGTCCAAGTGTCTTTCGAGAAGGTTAAGAGGTTGCATTGATGATATTATTAGTGATTCACAATATGCTTTCATTCTGGGTAGACAAATTTTGGATTGTTCTTTTATTGCGAATGAAGGAATTGACTTGTGAAGGAAAAAGGATTAAAGAGTTGTGTGTTTAAGGTAGACTTTAAGAAGGCTTACGATACGATTGATAGGAATATTCTGTTTAAAGTCATTACTAAAATGGGGTTCGGATCGAAGTGGTGCTGCTGGATTCGGAAATGTGTTACAACAGCCTCAGTGTCTGTATTAGTTAATGGAGTACCTACGGATGAATTTGGTATGGCGAGAGGACTTAGACAGGGGTGCCCATTCTCTCCGTTGCTGTTTAATTTCGTTGGAGAGTTGCTTAACTTACTGCTGTCAAAGGCAGTAACTGAGGGTTTGTTTTATGGTCTGGTTGTTGGCAAAGATGAGACTTCTTATAATTTATCTCATCTGCAATTCGCAGATGATCTAATAATTTTCTGCTCTGCATCGAAGACACAGATTCTTAATGTTAAGAGGGTTCTACGGGTTTTCGAAGTAATGTCAGGCCTCAAACTGAATCTTACTAAAAGTAAACTATTTGGTATAAATATCAGTGAGGAAGAAGTATTGCAGTGGGCTAATGCAATTGGATGTTCAGTCGGCCATTTCCCTTCGGAATATTTGGGACTGCCGCTTGGTGTTAAGAGAAATTCTATATTGATGTGGGATCCGGCTGTGCAGAAGTTTTATAAAAAGTTAGCAGGATGGAAGGCGAAGACTCTGTCAATGGCAGGGAGAGTGGTCTTATTGAAGGTTGTTTTGTGCTCTTTACCCACCTATTTCATATCCTTGTTTAAAATTCCCTCTTCGGTGATTGTTAAACTTAATTCCATCATGGCCAGATTTCTATGGGGAGGAGGGGTAGAGGTAAAGAAAATTCACTGGATTAATTGGTCGACAGTGTGCTCTGCCAAAAGTGTTGGAGGTCTTGGTGTTTTGGATCTTAATTATATGAATAGAGCTCTCTTAGGAAAATGGCCGTGGAGGTTTGCTAATGATAGAGAGTCTGTGTGGAAGAAGGTTATCTGCTGTAAGTACAATCTGACGTTAGATCTTTGTTGTTCAAGGATAAACTTCCTGCACATGCTTCTTGGATTTGGAAATCGGTAGTTCAAAATCATTTCAAAGAGGATTAGTTTGGAGCTAAGTTTCGAAGTATGTTTAAAGTACGGGTGGGGAATAGAGCGAGCATTAGTTTTTGGTTTGATAGTTGGGCGATTGATTTCCCTCTTAAAGTAGTTTTCCCGAGACTGTTTATTCTGTCTTTAAATAGGTATGGGAAGCTTAATGAGTTTGGAGAGTTTCGGTCTTCAGTTTGGTCTTGGCATGTTCAATTGAGAAGAAATCAAGTGACTAGGAGCTCGAACAGTTTTTTGATCTTATGGCGATAATTCACAATATCACTCTTTCCCATGATTTGTTAGATGGGTTGGTTTGGAAAGGGAATGGGGAAGGTATCTATTCTGTCAAGTCTAGTGTGAAGTCTTGTTGTCCTGTTTCGACAACAGACTCCTTTTGGATGAAATATATTTGGAGAGGTTTAGTGCCTCCTAGAGTGGAGGTCTTTATGTGGCAGGTGGTGTATAATAGATTGGCAGTAAAGCAAGAATTACAAAGGAGAGGAGTTTCAGTTATTGTTGATGTTGCATGCCCGTTTTGTAAAGAGGAGGCTGAATCTTCAGCACATTTATTTTTCACTTGCACTGTGGCATGGAATCTTTGGAACAAATTTCTGAAAATTTGGGGAGTGTGTTCGGTTCTGCAGGATAATGCTCAAAGTTTTATGGTAGCTTGGGAAGAAATGGTCCTAAATTCTAAAATTTGGTCCTTTATTCCAGGAGTGGTTATATGGACGATTTGGAAAACTAGGAATGACATTGTGTTTGATGGGGGAAGGGTTGATCAGATGGAGTTATTTTTTATGGCAAGATGTAGGTTGGCTACTTGGTTCTTAGCTAAATTCAATAATGTGGCTATTTTAAAGGACTCTCTTATTTCTGATCCAACTCTTAGGGACTGTTGTTCTAATTCAAGGCTTTCGATCATCAAAAATGCCAATTGGTCTCCTCCTCCAAATTATAAAATTGAACGTCGATGCAGCAGTGAATGGAGATTGGAGGAAAAGTGGTGTTAGGGGCATTCTAAGAGTTGAGGATGGCTCGGTGATGGGTTCTTTCCAAGAGGCAGCTGGTCCAGGTCCACCTCTGTTGATTGAGATTATGGCAATAAAGAAGGGTTTATCTTTCTTCGCTTTGATTCATCAGAGGTTTAAAGAACGCTTAATTGTTGAATCAGACAGTAAACTAGCAGTGGAGTGTGTTAAAAATTATGATTGTTGTCCTTTTGTTTACAGAGCCTTTGTGAAAGACATTGTTATTTTGTTAAGAGATCTTAATGGTATTATTAGATGGGTTCCTAGATCAGCCAATGTTGAGGCTGATAGTTTAGCTAAAGCTGGTATTGGCAAGTTACACAGCTTTCTTTTAGGCTTTAGTTAGGATTCGGGTTGATTATTGTAAAGGGTGTTTTTTGTTTTTAAACATTATGTACCTTTCGGATTTTAATGAATTAAGGCACTCTTTTCCTCCTTCCGCTGATTAAGGAGCACTTTGTGCTCCATTAATCATGAAGGGGGTTTTTAACGAGGCCTACCTACTTATCAAAAAATGTGTCAATGGATCTTGCCTATATATATAATACATGATCGACTCTAGAAATTTCACCTGCATGATTTTCAGAGCTACGAGGAATATCAACTTCCATATGCCTTTGTTCAAAATCAGCACCTTGCTTGTCAGTTTCCTTGTTTGTGTTAACCTGCAGAAGAAAAAAAAAGTTAGGCTAGGTTTACACATTAGGGTTATTAACCATTGGCAGAATCAGAATTTTGAAGTACCTTCTCATCCAATCCACTTTCAACAACCGATTCAGTTGATTGATATGAATAAACCACATCTGCATGGACATTGTACAATATTTTTCAGTGCTACCCACCTACTCTCAAAACTTCATTGCTCTCCTTCAACTTGAAATTTCAAATTATGATCAAATTAACTAATTTTCATACCTTTAGCCTCGGAATGGTGAACATCTTTTGCAGTAATCTGTGTCTTCAAATCTGATGAGTTAGCATCTACACCAACATCAGCAGCTTCCTTCTTTGCGTCAGATATAGTTTCACAAGAACCATCCAGAGTATTCAAATTGTCCGCATCAATCATCATTGCAGCTTCCTCAACAACTTTAGTTTGCACCGTTGAATCTTTGGATTCAACGGATGAACATTCGACATCTTTCTGTTCTCCACGGTTTAAGTCATTACCATACAAATCACCAACTTTTTGTACCTCCAAAGTTCGATTTGCATCTCCCTCACCTTCATCCCTTCCAGCTTCACCACCAGAAACCTCACTCCTAGAACCCAAATCACCATCTTCGTCGCCTTCACTATTTAAGTTGAGCAGATTACCCTCCATAACACCGCCAGAGTCACCAGGACCATGAACCGCTTCATCATTTGAACCAGTCCCAATCATACCTCCATCTCCCCCATCAGTAGTACAAATACCATCTACATAAACATGAGAACCCAGAACTTCCACCATTATATCATCTCCATTACTAGGACCCTCTTCCCCTCCTTCCTCCATGGGAATTTGACCCTCTGTCTCAACAACAGTTTCACTAACAGTAACGAAGATTCTGTAGCAACACTCAGGGAACCGCCTTTCTCTTTAGCCTCATCCATTCAATAACCGACCTGAGTATTGTTCAAAATAATCCGGAAATTGAAATTAAAAAAAAGAAAAATAAATGATAAAATACACATTTTCATACCACATAAAATTACAGCAATAAAACAAAAGAGAAAGAAATTAAGCTATAAACTCGACAACAGTTCACTAACAACAGCTAAAAAATTCTGTAGCATTACTAATAGCCACCCTTCTCTTTAGTTTTATCCATACAATAACTAATCTGAGCATTTCTCAAAATCAATAAAAAAGAGCTCGAACATTAAAAAATTCCAATGAACGAAATGGAAAAAAAATCGATCAACTCGAACAATAAAACTTAAGATAAGGCTGACATAAGCATTAAACTGAGAAATCGCAGGGGAAATGGAAGGAACAATATATATCAAAAGATGAAATCTTCGTATCATAAATAAAAAAAAAAGATGAAAAGGTTAAGAATTTAAGTTTACCTTCGAAAGATCTCGTGTGTGGGGGCTTCGAGGGTTTGGGGTTTTGAAAGAGAGAGAGAAAGTACTTTCTTCTGTTTCGTTTGGTTTTTCGGCAAACAGAAAAGAAAAATATAGTAATATAATTCCAGTGTTCTCCAAAGAGATCCAAAGACAGTAAACGCATATTCCACTACTGTTATCATCGCACGTGGCATATTTCCGTTGGATTTTATGGGGGGCTTGATGACATTTTTTGGGTAAACTACAGAGTTTGTCACTTTTGCTTCAGTTTTATAAATATATGGTCACTCAATTCAAAACACTTAATTCGTAATCACTTTCATTTCATTTTAATTAAGATACGGCCACTTACCCTAAACGGCCATGAAAGGTTTAATGATTTGATGATGTGGCATGTTTGTTTAATTTTTGTTTTAACCCTGGAACTTTACATAAAATTTAATTATGATTTTTTTGTAAATCTAAAGCAATTCAGGGACAAGTTTGCAATTTACCGCTCTTAATATGCTTTTCTTCTTAATTTCCCCTTACACCCCATCGCCTCCTCCAACTATGGCAAAACCGCCGTCGAACATCAACTTCCTGACCATCCGAGACCAAAAAGCAACCGGGGATTGAAGTCCTAAGCTGAAGCTGTTCAAAGAACATGACTTGGACAAGTATTCTCAGTGGCAGTCTCTCGTTTTGTGCAGCATGGGTACAGGTCTCCAAGGAGAGCTTTTGGCAGTCCATCAGCATTCAGCCGGCATAGTTGTTCTCTGTCGGATTCCGACAACCGTGGGTGTGACTGCAAGTTTTGATAAACATAGGAGAAAGTTAACGTTTTAAAACAATTGTAGCAATGAAGAATTTTTGTGTATCCTTCTTTAAGATGCAACAACTGATTTTAAGAATAAGATAATATTAAGCTCCTAATAACCGGTACATACAAGGTCGGGCTTTTCGGTTAACATTGCAGACAAGAGCAATTTACGTTAAAATGCCAAATAAAATAATTCAGTGAAAGATTAGACAAAGGAAACAGATCTTATCTTTTTTTTAATTAATCACTGGTATCCGATCTATTAACCGACTAATTCATATTAAGTACTGCAGAGGTCGAGGGCAACCTCCCAACCCAATTTACTCCATTCGCAAATGTCAAGATTCGAACCTCTGACCTTACTTAAAGGACCTTGCTAGAATTCGAACACCTGATTTTACTTAACAGATATTCTCTCTTTAAAGTTATTTGATCATTCTCGAAACATATTAAAAGGGCCTCTAAACTCAACTTGGATAGAGGTTAAAACGTAACTTACGTATTTGCAGCATAAAAAACGAAGAAAACAACGTAATTAGCAATTATGTGCAGTTAGGATGGTACCTTGAGATAAATGTCTATAGCACGATATAGACCATCGTACACGGGAACTGAAGCAGCAAGAGCCTAAAACTTGGGGAGCTTCAAATGAACATCAGGGACAACCTCCGCAAGGTACCCATCAGTTAGCTTGGCTACCATTGTAAGTGGTGTTAATGACGGTGAGCCAATAATCTGACCATCATCAGCCGAACATGGAGAGCCTCCACCAGTGATTTGGTCCATGGCAAGAAAATGCTCAAGAATTCGCTGCACACAGTCCACGTTGTAAAGTGTTTCCATGAACATCAGGAGAGCATCGAAGTGGCGGAAGTCGGAGCAGAGTATGCGGTTGCTTTCGAATCGAATGGTCAGGAGGTTGATGTTTGACGGCGGCTTTGCCATGGCTGGAGGAGGAAGAGATGGGGTGTGCAGCGTAAAGGGGAATTTAGAATAAAAGCATATTAAAAAATGGTAAATTGCAAACTTGTCCCTAAACAACTTTTGATTTATAAAAAAGTTCATAATGAAATTTTATCTAAAGTTCAAAGGTTAAAACAAAAATTAAATCATTTTATTAACGTACAACGTCATTAAATTGTTAAACCTTTAACGGTCGTTTAGGATAAATGATCACATCTTAATTAAAACAAAACAAAAATGATTATATTATAATTAAAACGAAACGAAAGTGACTACAAATTAAGTTATTTGAATTTAGTGACCATACGTTTATAAAACTGAAATAAAAGTGACCAACTCTGTAGTTTATCTTTTTTTACTAGGATAATGACTTTTTTTCCTTTACGGTACATTTGATGAATTAAAGTGAAAATCAAACTGTAAAGAAATTATCCAAGATGAATAGGGTCAACTGTTTCGCATAGTTTTAAAATGATAATACTAATAAATATGTAATGTATTAACAATTGTTAACTTTATATCTAAAATCAAATTAAGTCAGAATTTTAAAATTAGAGATAAATATCTCATCTAAAAATTCAAATATTATATTCTATTAAAAAATATTGAACTTTTCGCCATTTGATTTCATGGCTCGAACGTTATACTTCCCATGGTGGGGGATCTGGTCTACTTACGGCATCCAACAATGGCCTTCTACGCTGTCTTCAATGCATTGGCCGATGAGATTGTCCAATGATCGACTTGTTTAAACAGTGATAACTTCCCTGTTGGTCATTTCGGAAACGGTAATGGCGTCTTCTTTGATTCAAATGTCGACCAACAAAGATGTCAATATCCTAAGGGCTGTAAATGAGACGAGACAGATAATGAGTTATTTAAGATTGATTCAGTCAAAATTCGATAAATACTCTACTCGAATTCGAACTCGACTCGAGTTCTTAACGAGCTGAAACGACATACTTAATAATTGACTCGAAAAACTCGTGAGCAACTCGAAAATATAATATATTAAAAATTTATTTTTTTTACAAAATAAATTATTAATAATATTAATATTTATGTGTTGATTTTTTAAAAAAAATAAGATTTTCATAAATTTTAAGATTCAAATTGCGTTTGAATTCAAGGCTTTAATCGAGTTACGTTTAAGATTTTTTTTCTTTTTGAGATTTTTCAAGCTTTTAAGAGCTTTAATTCATAATATTTTAGACTTGCAAGTTTTCGAATCGAGTCGAACTCAACAATACTTGAGCTCAACTGAGATCGTTGACAACACTAAATGTAACAACCCGAAAATTTAAAAACAAATATATAATTGTAATTTGAGGTTTTAATTAAGTAAATTGGTGAAATTTGGGGACTAAATTAAAAGATTTTAAAACTTGTAGCTTATTTTAGAGTTAAAGAAAATTCAGAGATCAAGCCCTGAATTTACCCTAGAATGATTCGTGAGTTTGGTATTATATACGCGCAATTGGTTTCTGAAAATCAGAAACCAATTGCTCCCAAAATTGTCTCTCCTAACACCATCTTCCAACCACGATCCCAACGTCATTCGAATTCTGATCGTCGTTTTGAAACCACCATCGTGTTCATCATCGAGCGATGAACAAACCCCTTAAATTAATTGAAGTGAAACGCTGCCAAACGCTGGGAATTTCAAGTTAAAGTCTCGACGGTTTTTTAGCACAATCGCCGAGAAAATCTTAAATTCACCGCCGATCGTTGATCCGTTTACGACACCTCCTGCACCATCGTGTTCCTTGTGTCGTTCTGAGTCTGTCGGTGTCATCCTTGGTCTCTGTCGACGGCGGCGCGTGAGGAGGTGAGACGGTCAAAGTTTCCGATTTGTTGAAATCGAGCTCTCCGCCGTTCAAAAATTTGAACCAATCTTTGTAAGTATCTTGAAATCGCTCAAAATAATTTTTAGAAATTTTTTCGTAAATTTTACGCTGCTGGAAAGACGTCCCACACACCGTCACTGTGTGTGGGGAAGGTCAAAATAACCGGTTTGACCGGTTACAACCCGACCCGACCCGTTGACCGGGTGCTATTCTGATAATTATTGGAAAAGGGTGCTATTCTGATAATTATTTTGAAAAGGGTGCTAATTTCGTAATTTTTAAAAAAATAATTTCTTGATTTATTTTAAAAATATGATATTTTAGTAATTATTTTGAAAATGGTGATATTTTGGTAATTTTTTTTGGAAATGATGTTATTTTCGTAAAATGGTTGTTCACATCTTAACCACATTTGACCAAAACTTTGACCAACCATTAAACAACCGTTAATCTTTCCCGAGAATACATATCTCGACATTTTTTAACACCCCGGATCCGTTTTTGGGATCCGTTTCACTAAATTCAAACCCGAAAGTCTCCAAATCGTCAGTCAAACTCGTTGACTTTGATTTTGACCAAGAATTCAAAATTTCGAAAAGTCATACTTTATGTTCTTTGACGTCCTGAATTTGATTCCGAAGTCCGTTTTGCCAATTTTTGAGCCGAAATCCCCGAATCGAGCATGTGAAACCAAAAGGCTTAGTATTTTTAATATTTTGATTATTTATTTGAGTTTTGGTTAAGGAATTGATTCAATAAAATCTTTTATGAAGGTACTCGTGTTTCACCTGAGCGTGGATCAGTTAGGTCTGAAGTTGTTCGTTCGTTAAATCATCCTGAACTGCGTACTACAAGAATTACCCGTAGGTTTCCGTATATTATTTAAATAAAAATTAAGATTATTTATATTAGGATTCTAATATGGATTTTTCCAATTCGTAGGATCTAGCGCTGCAGCAGAGCGTGATTGACAAACCCAGTACTAGGCTTCCCTATCTGATTTCTCAAACTGTTACAGGTGTGTTTCCTGACGGTGTTATCTTAATGTTTAAAACTATCATATGAATAGTTTATCTGATTTTTGACCTGGATTTTGATATTATACTTGACATGGATTTTGATATGATACTTGACCTGGATTTTTATATGATACTTGACATGGATTCTGATATGCTACTTGACCTGAATTATGTTTTAATTTTGATATATATATCCGTTATGAGCAGAACATGATTTATTTGGGGGAATAATGTTGAAGGAAGTATACCTGGAGGCTCCTCTGCTGTGTGCTTAGGGCCTTACTTACCGGCAACTCGGCTGTGTGCTCAGGGCCTTACTGAACTTGACGGTGGGTGTATGGTTATGGGGAACTTACACATTTTGGACTTGACGGATGGAAGTAGTGTTCATATTTTAAAACATGTTTGATAACCAATTTTACTACAATATTTTATTCGTATGCTTTTATACACTGTTTGGAGCACACTGAGCTTTTTAGCTCATTCTATAGTTTTACCCTTTTTCAGATAACAGCAGACAGTAAGCAGCAGATTTGACATCAGTTAAGATCAACTACTTATTTCATACAAACGTATATCTCTATATTTTTTTTCAGTTGTGTTTGGTGACATGTATTTGCTATAATTTTGGATTTATCTGTATTATTTATATTTTGTTATGTATTATTTATATTTTATTATGTATTATATTTAATGTATTATAAGTTGTTTTAAAAAAAAATCTCTAAATGGGATATGTAACCACTTTGATTTGGATCTAACTTAAGGACTGGGCCTGGGGGTTACACTAAATATCCCTTAATTCAAATGTCGAAGAACAATTATGTCAATATTTTCTTCCCTTTGATTAAAATGTCAACAAACAATGATGTCATTATCGTCTTTCCTTTGATTCAAATGTCGACCAACAATGATGTCAATATCGTCTTGAGATAGTTCATGGGATCATTAACCTCGCTCACGATGTTTGTTATAGAGCCTTCGATGATACGATGAAGCATGCACTTCATGGTTCAATGGATTAGGGCCCAAAAGAAGTGCATGAACAATGGAATGGAGGATCTGTGGAACAGTATGCATATAATTTGCAGTAGCAGAAGTTGAAGCGAGAAATCCAACAAGGGGAGCAACCTTAATCTGCAAAGCTGGTTTTGGTTTTAAATTCAGCAACCCAAATGATCTGACAACAATTCCGATACATTTTTTTTATAAATTTATATTTATTATCCAAGAAGTAGAACTGCTGCAGAAAGTATAATTCAATATATCGGATACCAGTGGTTATACAAAAAAAAAAAAAAATCAACTACTCCTGAATGTTTCCAACACAGAACAACGATGAACATTTTTACTGTATCAATTCAATTAATAAATTTCTTCCTTAGCATTATACTAACTATTTCCTGAACAAATATATTAGACTCACTATTGCATAAACCCTTAAACAACCTATTATTACTTTCTCTCCGGATCATGTAAATTTTTTGATTAATCTAGGGCTCTTACAAGTGATAGTATATGTTCTAAACACTCTCAACTATTTGATAATAAATGCTCAAATACCCTGTGCAGTTTATGGTGCTCAAACCTGGAACTTCTAGAAATAACAACCTTTCCTTTAACCAACGAGGTACCAACAAATTCTTAATTAAACCAATTTGATTAATGCCAATGTTTCACTTCAGCATTGGAAGGAAAATAAGATAAAACAGTTTCCTGTGTATAATTCATTAAAATTATTCTTAATTCCAAGATCCAAATAAGGTTTTTTTCCAACAAATTTATAGGTTTCAAATCTCATCAATTACAGAAAAAAATTAGCAAAAATAAAATTGAAGTTCATTTTCTTTTATTTTTTCCCCTCAAAAAAACAAAACAATATATATGAAAGCTAAATTCCTATGAACCCATATCATTTACAAGAATCAAAATGGTCATGTAGACGTAGTTAATCTAATCGTTACAGCAAAAACTAACTAGAGAAAGTAAATCTACTGCCAAAAGCCACTTTTGATGAGAAATAGTTTGACAATGTGAAAAATTACTAACCTTGAATCCAAGGGTCATAAAGACCTCTTGATGAGGTCATAAAGAGAGATGACGATTTCGGTGCTTATCAACACAATGATGAGCCACTCCAGAAAATCTGATTTCCTATTTTGAAGAATTTCTTGAAGAAACCGAATGTTGTGCTGCAAAAGCAGAAACAAAGGGATGTCACATGATAGAAGCTAAACATGTACGATATCATTTATCACCATTGTTTTCATTGTGTATGTATATGGGATATTTCCGCATCTATGCTTTTTTGCAAAGACAGACATTTCTAAGAGAGCAAATATCATACCTCAACGAACTTCAACTTGAAATCAAGACCTGCAAATCTTTGAGTTAATTCAAATTCATCTCGCAGAAATTCCCAGATTATGGCGTATTTGGCATCTTTCCAGGCAATATCTGATCTGTTAAAACCCAGAAAAAATGCATGAGCTCCAAAATAGTCATTCTTGTTCGTATTTTTATCCCATTATGAGATGAATAAAAAAATGATGTGAAATTATTACAAATTCATTTGGAAATAGAAGCCTTAGAGAAATTTATATGGTCACGGTACATAATGGGGGTTGATTACCTTCTTAATGGGTAAAAAAGTTACCTCTCAAAAAGCCCGAGCTTAAGAATCACATCAGCAAGATTAGAGTTTGCCTTTCCTACTATCTGAAAAAGTTTCTTTCTGTCCATAGTAAATGTTCCTGTTTTTTCCATCCCACGATTTATGTCGGTAAATTCCGCAACCATCCCATCAACCTAAGGAAAAAAGTTGACTGTCATTATCAAGCTAAATGTTCATAAAGCAGACTGTCGGTAAATTCCGCAACCATCCCATCAGCCTAAGGAAAAAAGTTTCGACTGTCATTATCAAGCTAAATGTTCATAAAGCAGACACGGGCAATCAAACACTACGCACCTGGCGCACATAATAGTCGAGAGCAATACTTTGACCAAGAACACTTCCAATGGTACGGATTCCATCAATATCTAAAAACTGCAACATGATGTAATCCAATCCACCTTGCATCCATGTATTTAGAGCAGGCATCTCTCTCACCTCATATTCTGCTCGTAACATATCAAAAAGAAACAAAAACATCAAACAGAACTCCTTTATTGCAATACCGTCTGCATTTCTTTGTTCCTTGTGAAAGCAACAGATCTAATCTCTTAAAACAGGGTCTAGTCAGAAAATTGAATGATAAAAACACAGCATCAAATGAATGAGTTATTAAGAAGGAATCCACTGAAAATGACGGTAAAATACGAGGTTGAAACCCAAACTATCTCTAATAACTTGTCTGTATGTGTATTCATGTGCATGTATTGAAACATATATACGAGAAACCACAATGTATCTGGTGAATGCAAGAATGGCTGAATGGGACATGCATAAGAAGGAAAGAAAGAAACCGGCAAGAAATACAGATAATATAATATATGTTGTATTTAAAAAGTGGAACTTATGAACTCACCGTCCTTTCTCATTTCAGGAAGCAATCCCGATGCATGTTTTTCAACATTTTTCAGATACTGATCCACATCACATTCACGAACATTAAACAACACGATGGAACCATACTGGAACACCACCATAAAACAGCAGTCACTTCCACTTATGAAAACACCAGGACCCTGAATAAAAGAAATTACAAATTCAACTAAATTATCTCGGACAGGGTGCACTCAATTAGACTGATTCCAAGGGTGTGTAAAGGGGAGGCTGACAGGTTAGCAAAGATGGGAATTGGTTGATGTTTAGTCGTTTCCAGTGCGTTGTATCGTTTGGTTTAGGTTTTTGGTTGTCTGTTGAGTAGCTTAGTCTGTTGTGTTTTTTCAGTATGGTGTTTATGTTAAATCTTATGTAATTTCGGAGGAGTAATAAAGTTTCTAAGGCACTCTTTTCCTCCTTCTTTAATCAAGAAGGAGGTTTTTAAGGAGGCCTGTCATTCTTATCAAAAAAAAAAAATGATAGAGCCATTGCTGTCTAGAGAAAAATAGTCAAGAGTGTGGAATGCCTCATAAAATGATGGCCAAATCTCATATCTATTCAAAATTTTCATGCCAATTTAAAAATCTATGATCTATCCGGAAACATTTTTACAGAAAACCGTTTATAGGAAGCAAATCAGATATTGTATCTGTTTCTCTAGCTGACATTAGGTAATTTAAGCTCTAAATGTAGCTCAGATGGCTTAGAGATATATGCCGCTTAAGTCAATTCACGGGAGAGGGAGAGAGAGAGAGAAAGAGAAAGAGAGCAAAAAAGCTGCACACAGATAAATAACATTATGACAAATCTCAAAATAAAATCTGGCTTACAGCAAGAGCACACCTCATTTTTACTGTTTAAACTAATGCATGCATGAATAATTAAGAAGTTCCTTATTCTTTAACTTTTCCAATATTTCATAACCAAGAGAAATGATATTATTATAGGTTTATAACAAAATAAATAAAAGCTTTTCAATTTACTCGCAAAATCCCCAAATATGTCATCCCTATAAGGAAAAATGGAAAAAGCTTTTCATGAACTTGCAGCTAGGAATGGGCATGGGACCCAAACCCGACAGGTTCTAACTCAACCCTGTAAGGTAGGATTTTAAAAAAACAGGTTCAGGACAGAGTTGGATTTAGGGTGAAAAATACAAGACCCGGAATACTAGTATAATTTTCTCCTATGTATTTAAGGATAATTACTATAACACCCCTCTCCATTTTTTTCCAATTACCTCCCTATTTTTACAGAATAAAAAGGGGAAAATAGGTTATTATAATGACACTCTATATATATACATATATAATCCCCTTATTTTTTGAATAAAATATGAGGGCTTTTTATTTGTTTCAGGTCAGAGAGGGTTTTAACCCCCAAAAATCTGGGACAGGTCAGGTAGAAGCTTTAGATTTTCGGATCAGCCAAAAACCCAACCCTACACGACCCATGTCCATCCCTATTTGCAGCATAGTGAAAACAACAGCGTCCTAGCCCTCCTGACGCCAAATACATAGGCAGTTAAACACGTTTAAATAAAAAGACTGCCGCAATAATACATATAAGTAGCAAGTTTTAAGTTCCAAGTGTTAAACTCAAGACGAAGAATCTCATTTCAATGTTCATTGATGGTTCATAGGAACTCGCCATCTTTTCCTAATTAGCTTCTCCTTTCCCCCTGATTACAACAGTTATGTGGATGAAATATATGAATAAATATTACATAAGAAACAAAACCTCCATCAGTGATTACTGATTAGAATGCATTTTTTACAGAAAAATTATCATCATAAAACAAAATTGTAATTGATTAAAGTAATTGATCTTAGCACTCTTAATAACAGAATAAATTTGTTACAATTAACTTACAGGGGAACTAGCAAGATCACCAAACTTCAGAACAACATAGTTAGTCATTCGTGACGTCGGCGGTATAATATTCTGCTTGTTCTGCTCCGCCAATCCTCTCAAATCCACACTACACCCAAAAGGGGACAAAATCATATAAGTAAAGTGTATGCTAAGTAAATTTATTTAGGATTTAAGAATCAGAAATTAGAAGTTCTAATATTTACCCCAATATACAACACCAAAAGTAAAAGCTTTGGAAACAAATCGATTCTAATGATTTCCCATTAAAGCTCAATAATTAATTGAAAAGAAAAAGCAAAATGAATTGACAAAAAACCTGGTAGAGAAAAAATAAGCTCGAACAGGAATAGAGCGTTTAGCGCCTTCTTCCACCGCCCCATCATCGCCGCCATCGCCGACTTTCGAGCAAGAAACCGCATCGTTCCAACCAACCACCATTTCCGGTTGCGGAGTCGAGAACGATGAAATGCATCTGGCGATGATACTTCGGCTGACGCCGCAGCCCACGCTGAACGTCCACAAGATGGAGGTGGAGGGTGATGAAGTGGCGACTGAGCGTAGGGTTTTAGAGGAAGCGAAGAAGAAAGCGGAGGGTTGGGGTTTAGGGAGAAGGGAAGAAAGAGAGAGGAAGGAAGAGTAAGGCAGCGTTTGGGTGCGGGTTGTACGGACGGAGAAAGAAGGGAGCAGCTGGCGAATTGAGCGCCACATTGGTTCCTCCTCCGTTTTCCCATGCGGGTGTTGCCTTATAAACATATACTTTTTCATATTTACTACATATTTTCAATTAAATACAAAAAAGTGCATGAATTTGATTTAATAAATTTTGATATAATAATAATAATAATAATAATAAACAGGCTTAAAGGATCTCTTGTCCATTAAAATATATTTTCATCGATGAGAAAAAAATTCAACGCTCTAATTCTTTAATTTTGTTAATATTTTCATTGTTTAATCTTCAATCCTAAAAAATGTTTGTTAATTTTATTTATTTATTTTTTTAAACTGTGTTTGATAATTTTAACAAAAAAGAAAACAATATTTCACAGGTGAAAACAAGAGAGAAATTTAAGCACAAGTGCATAAGATATTTAGCCATGAGCATCTATCAACAAAATCGGTTCACCACCAAGCATGGAGTGGAGGATGGAAAGGAGAGGGAATGGAAAATTTGTTAATGCACCATTTCATTTATTACATAGTGTGTCAATGCACCATTTTAGATCACTGCTTGGCGAGGATCGACTCGACAACTCCTCGAGCTATGGGGTGATAACACTCACGAGCCTCTGAAAACACGCGTTTGGCCAGACTCCTCTCTTCCTCTTTCCCATCACCTTGTACGAGAGCCGTGTAAAGTGGGCGAAGGTACTTCATCCTCCCAACTTCCTTCAAAGTTTTATCCACCTCACCATAGATTTTTTTTTTGCACTTGGATAAGATCGCTAGTTGAAGAAAAGCCACTTTCACTTCATAATCCTTTGAGTCCGCTAGTCTGTAGCGTTCGTCCAAGGCTAAGACCTGCATGAACAATTTCGTATACCAGAGATTGAGTTGACAACAAAATACAATGATTTGAAGTGTCGAACGTATCGAGTGAAGAGACCAACAAAACGAGCTCTGGTGAAACCAACCCACACAACCAAACAAGAAAAAAGAAAAGACATACTGCTCACAAGATACGGTAAAATTTAAAAGGTTCGGACTAAATTAAAAGATCTGCATGAAAGCTTCATATCTAAGAACAGCCTCAAGTTTACCAGGGAAAATAAAGTGCAGATTACATCCAAAAACTCTAAAACCTTAGAAAAAGCCTAGCATCACAGAAAACGGTATAGCTTTATATTCAACAACATTAGCAAATCCATCCCCTACAAAAGGATCTTGCTCCCTCAATGCAGCCAAAGAAACCAAGCAACTTGAAAAGTTTCCCGTGGCAGCTAATTGACATCAATATGTTTTAATCTCAGTACACGTTTTCAGTCATTGATTAAAAAAAGGATAAGAGAACTACATGACATTTAGTCCCTTCCTAATAAATAGGTTAGCCGGCTAATAGCATATGTTGTGCTGTTTGGCTCTTTTCGAACTATATCCGAATGAGTTCCCAAAAAAAATCAGTCCCTCTTGCATAATTGCTCATCGACATGATATCCTCCATCCGATACCGTGGAGGCAATTCTTACAGTCTTCTCCTTACAAGTCGAATCAATTCAAACATGCCACTTCTTATTCTTCAATGGATTCAACCCACACCTTTTTCTTGGCATGCTAGTTCCTAACCTAATTTTCCTTCCATGCCCACAATAGCACACATCTAGCATAGTAGTTTAATTGCATCCACTAATTAAAATTTCATCTTTATATGAATCTAAGGAAGTTCAAAGGAACAAGTAATCTTTACACTGGAAGTTCAAAAAAGCATTATAAAATCATGCAATCTAATAAACCAGAAGAAATGGTCGTTTTAAGAGAAAACAAGTACTACCAGAGAAGGCTCGAGAACTCTAGGCAGATTCTCTAAGTAGAGCTCCCATTCCTGCCCTTTCCAGTCTGCAACTTCATCTTCCCCCGGAATCCTCCCAAGTTTGAATTCACTTGCCAATGACAAAATTTTGGTGTATAGATCGGATACTGGTTCGCATGCATCTGGTGGGATATACCAGTTCCCTCAGTCCACAACACCAGGTCTATATCTTCCTCTATTCCAGGGACTTTAAATTTCAGGAAGTCGAGAAATGTCTTGGTGTCAATTGATTGGAACTTGAATTCATCAATATAATCCAGGATAAATGCATCAAAGGTCGGTCTTCCAATCTAAGCATTCCAGTAAAAACACAAAATAATGCACCAACATTATTTACAAACAAAGTGAAACCATTAAAAGAAAAAAGGCTTCAAGATACCTGGCGTTCAATGCGCCACAGGAACTGAAAACCTTTCTCGTATGGAATTTCAGAATATATCGCGTCAGGATCAACTCCTTCCTGACTGTTTTTGAGCTTGGTGAATTCCAAATTATCCTTAAATTTCTCCACTTAATCCTTTAAACCCTTCCAACCAATTCCAGTGTTCAGTACAGCTTTATCTTCACCCAGCACAGCTTTAACAATTCTCCTTTCTGCATACGTTGTAAATCCCTGTGACCACAAAAGAAACAAACCAAAATTACCTAGTCTGCAAAGGTCAAAAGACATCACAAAATGGAAAAATCCCGGCTTATCGAACAAAATATAAGACGATCGTCCTTTTCGAAAATTTCAAATTATCATTTTTAAGTATTTTCTATTGATAATATGCTTGGTATCCCTAAAAATGTTGGCTACTAAAATTTTATAAATTCGGCTCAAACATAAAATCCTTCATACTTGCAAAAAGAATAGTTTTAAAAAAACGGAGTATTACCTCATTCAACCAGAAGTGTTCGTTGTTCCGATTAGTGATCAAGTTTCCCGTCCAACTATGAGCGAGCTCATGAGCCACCACCTGCGCCCCAGTGGCGTCTCCTTTAATCACGGTTGGGGTTAAAAAAACCATCCTCAGGTTCTCCATTCCGCCATAGGGGAAACTCGGCGGCAGAACAAGCAAATCGAATCTCTCCCAAGGATAGTTTCCAAACAACTTCTCCCCTTGCATGATCATCTCCTCCGTCCTGGCGAAGGAGCATCCAAAAGACTATCCACCGCCTCAGCATAAATCTTAGTCCTAGGCCCAACTTCCCTTGACCCTAGCTCCCCAACCGCAAAAGCGAACAAATAAGGCGGGATCGGCTGGTTCATGTGAAACTGCTCGACTACCCTTGTTTCGGAACTCCATAATGAATTAAATCCTTGCGGCAAAATATGCGAATATCCTTCGTCGGCAACTGGTGGCCGCCTTTCTACGTGGCTGGCGGACATAACGGCAGACAACTACTAGGGAATGTTGAGCAGAGCGGTGTAACGGATTCGGGCGGCGGAGGTGTCTTGGCATGGGAAAATGGAGCGGGCATGGATGGACTGGCACTGAGTGTAGACGAAAGGGTGTCTCTTGTTAAAAGTCTGGGGCGGAGAGAGCCATTGGAGGGCGGTAGAGGAAGGGGAAGTGGAGAAAACGATGAATAAGGAATTGAAACCAGGGTCGTTCGGGAATGAAATGGAAAGCTGGGTTCCTTTGATCGGGTCAGGGGAAGAGGAAAGGGAGAAAGGGAGTGGGGAAAGGTTGAAGGGGTCGAGGACTTGGTGGATGGAAAGAGAGCGGGTGTCGAAGGAGAGTTGACCGACGTGAGAGGAAGAGAGGATGAAGAAAGCAACGCCGTGGATGGTAGCGGAAGGGAAGTCGAAGTGTCATGACCTTAGATGAGAAATTGGGAAGAAAAGGAGGAATTAGGGATTACAGATATTAGAAATGGGAAATTGAAAAATGAATTGGGAATTCGAGAGTTACGGGCAGATGAGGGGTTCGACATATGGGTACGGAAGTTGGGTTGAGGATGGTAACTGGGCTGGAAGGCAATTAACAGATCAGACAAGGAAGACCATAGTTGGATGCTGAGGTGGACCAGACGGTTATGTTGTTAGAAAAATTATACAACTGTCAATAAATAATTGCATTATCTGATGAATATATATGAAATGTACCAAAACAATGGAATCATGAATGAAAATACACGGAATTCATTTCTGAAATCTAAAATTTTCTCTTTTCCTTAAACATTTTCTTACCATTTTCAGGGAAAACCTGACAATTGGTAATCAGATGAAGAAGAGTGGAACCATAGAGACACCAGAACAATCAGTGGAAGCTGGGAATGAAGAGGCCTTACCATCTTGGTGGGCTGGTCAGAAAAGTGAGCTGGAAGCAAGGATACAAACACTGGAAACTGGAGTGATTGAGAATAGAGGATATTTGCAGAGAATATTGCAGATGGTGAACCAGGCAGCTGAGGAAAAGGATTCACCTTTGTCTGATAAAGGCCGATTGCAAGCAGCTGAAGATCAAACAAAAAAAGGAGGTGAGCAACCATGCTTAATAACAGTTTTTAATGAGCATGAGAAATATACTTTCAGGAATGATAACCTGGAATATTATCATCTAGACCTGCTGTTATTCCTCAAAAGTGTGAAAGTCCACTTAATGATATTATGGATGTGAAAAAATTGAAAATAGAAGGAAATAGAGTCATCTGTTGGTGGAGAGGGTCAGTCAAATTATGTTTTCAGGCCAAAAATAGAAATTCAGATGTTTGATGGGACAAACCCAAGAGGCTGGGTAAGGAAATGTCATAAATATTTTTCCATCTTTAAAGTACCTGAATACCAGAAAATAGAATTAGCTACAATGTACTTAATTGGAAAGGCTGAGATTTGGTTTGATGGTTATATAGCCCAGAAGCATAGGTGAACTGGCATGAGTTTGTAGCAGATATATGTCATAGATTTGGTGATCAGAATTGTAATGACATTATGGAGGAGTTTAATAAGCTGATTCAAAATAACTCTGTAGAAGATTATCATGAGAAGTTTGAGGAGCTGAGATCTTATATGTTGCAGTACAACCCATTCTTGGAGGAAGGGTATTTTGTTTCTAGTTTTTTGAGTGGGTTGAAAGAAGAAATTAAGCACAGAGTGAAAGTTTATAATCCAACCACTCTGGCTGCTGCTTTCAGACTAGCAAAATTGGTTGAGTTGAATTGGGAGGTGGAAAGCATGAAGTTGAGGTTTCAACCTAGAATGACACCTATAGGGCATAGTTCCATCTACAAATCTCCTAACCCTACTCTGAATCAACCTCAAAGAGGAGTTGCTCAAATACTAATCAGAGTAAACAGTCTTTGGTAGAGTACAAAGAACACATGGACTGTGCTATAAATGTGGTGAGAAATTCAGTCCAGGACATCAATGTAAAGTTAAGCAGCTGAATTATATGGAGGAGATAGAAGATACAAAAGAGTTTGTGAATGTGGAAACAGAAGACAATGAGGATAAAGCAGCAGAATCTATGGAAGGTGAACTTGAAATCTCTATTAATGCTATACCAGGACAGGCAGGTCATAACACTCTAAGAATTCAAGGTCATATCTCAGGAAAACCTTTGAACATTCTGGTAGATAATGGAAGTACTCACAACTTTATAACTGGTCAGTGGTCTAAAGAGGGAGTGGAATTAGAGAAGACTATCCTTTAACCATTACAGTTGCTAATGGAGAAAAATTATATAGTTCTGCTATGAGTAAAAAATTAAGATGCGGAATGCAAGGTTCTCAGTTTGAACATGATTTCAGAGTTTTAGTTCTGGAAGGTAGTGATATGGTATTAGGGGTGGATTGGCTGAGAAAATATAGTCCATTATTAATGGATTTTAACAATATGACCTTAAGCTCCCAGAAGGATGGGAAAGATGTTACTTTGAAAGGGGGGTCGAGTTCAACTATTGTTATATTGATATCAAACAGTAAGCTGCAGAAATTGATGGAAAAAAATAATGATATCACACGAGAAATCTTTATGTTAAGTGGGGAGGTTAGTTGTAATGAAGTACATGCTGAATTACAAGGGTTACTGGAAGAATATTCAGTTATTTTTGAAGAACCAAGATGAATGTCACCCCAAAGGGAACATGACCATTCAATCATATTAAAAGAGGGTGCTGAGGCAGTAAACATCAGACCATATAGAATTCCCTACCATCAGAAGTCAGAGATTGAAAGCAAGTTAAAGAAATGTTATCTTCTTCTATAATTCAGACAAGTAAAAGTCCATTTGCCTCACCTTGTCTGTTAGTTAAGAAGAAAGATAGAAGTTGGAGGATGTGTATAGATTACAGGCAGTTGAATGGGTTAACTATAAAAAATAAGTTCCCTATTCCTGTGGTGGAGGATTTATTAGATGAGTTGAGTGGGACAGTTTATTTTTCTAAACTGGATTTGAGGTCAGGGTATTGGCAGATTAGAATTACTCCTGAAGACATTCCTAAGACAGCCTTTATGCTCATCATGGTCATTTTGAGTTCAAAGTTATGCCTTTTGGGTTGACAAATGCTCCAGCAACCTTTCAGGCTTTAATGAACAAAGTATTTGAGGCCTATTTAAGAAAATTTGTATTGGTTTTTTTTGATGATATACTTGTTTACAACATTGATTTGGAAAGTCATATTAGGCATCTCAGAATTGTTTTGGAAGTTTTAAAGCAGAATCAGTTGTTTGCAAAAAGAACCAAGTGTTTCTTTGGTCAAAGAGAGGTAGAGTATTTAGGCTACATTATATCTAGCCAAGGAGTAGCTACTGATCCAGCAAAGATTCAGGCAATGCAGCAATGGAAATTGCCAAAAAATTTAAAATCTTTAAGAGGATTCCTAGGCTTGACAGAGGCTTGACAGGATATTATAGGAGATTTATTAAAGGGTATGGTGAGATTGCTAAACCTTTAACCACTATGCTAAAAAAGGATCAGTTTCAGTAGACAGAAGAAAGCAAAGCTGCCTTTGAAATACTCAATCTTGTAATGTGTCAGGCACCTGTTTTAGCATTGCCTAATTTCACTAAAGGTTTCTGTTTGGAAACAGATGCAAGCTCTAAGGGAATTGGAGCAGTTTTATCTCAAGAAGGCAGACCAATGGCTTATCTCAGCAAGGCCTTAGGACCTAAACAACTAGATCTGTCCATTTATGAGAAGGAGTATCTGGCCATACTAATGGTCATATCTAAGTGGAGGCATTACTTGGAAGGGGGATCCTTTATTATTAAAACAGATCATGAGGCTTTGAAACATTTGTTAGAACATAAGTTAACTACTTCCATACAGAAGAAATGGATCACAAAGTTGTTGGGATTGGATTATGTTATTCAATATAGAAAAGGTATACATAATTTGGCAGTAGATGCTTTATCTAGAAGAGATACGAATGAGGTGGAATTGCAACAAACAACTACTGTTATTATTCCAACTTGGGTCCAAGAGGTTGAGCAGAGTTATCAGAATGATTTAGTGGCTACAGAAATGATTACTCAGTTAGTTGTTTCTGTTCTAGATGCAACAAAATGGACTTATTCCAAAGGGGTTTTAAGGAACATGGGTAAGGTTTATATTGGGCAGACCAGTTCCTTAAGAAAACAGATCATAGAAACTTTACATGACTCACCCCAAGGTGGACATTTAGGAATCCAAGCTACTTACCATAGAGTGAAGTCCTATTTTTATTGGAAATGAGTGAAGAGGATGATTAAGGACTATGTGCAACAGTGTGACATTTGTCAAAGGATTAAGGATGAACATGTTTTGAAACCAGGTTTACTTCAACCACTTCTTATTCCACAACAAGCTTGGGAATTTGTCACTATGGATTTTATTGAAGGACTTCCAACCTCTAACAGGTATAACTGCATATTGGTTATCATTGACAAATTTACCAAATATGCACATTTTATACCTCTAGTACATCCATTTACTGCAACAGAGGTAGCTAAAGTCTATTTGGACCAAGTGTACAAATTACATGGGCAGCCAAAAATAGCTTTATCTAACAGGGATAAGATTTTTACAAGTCTTTTCTAGACAGAATTACTTAAGCTATTGGGAACTAATACTATCTTCACTACAGCCTACCATCCAGAAACTGATGGTCAGACAGAAAGATTAAATCAGTGTTTAGAGCAATATTTGAGGGGAATGTGTTTTATGAAACCTACAAGTTGGAGTGAATGGTTGTCCCAAGCAGAATGGTGGTATAATACCAGCTTCCACACTGCTTTGGGAACAACTCCATTCACAGCTCTCTATGGGTATACTCCTCATACTATGACTTGGTCAACAGACTCAAGGGTAGCAGATGTACAAAAATTATTACAGGAGAGAGATGGTATGAATACAATACTATATGAACAGCTTGACAAAGCACAACAGCGCATGAAGCATTATGCAGACAAAAAACGTAGTGACAGAGTGTTACAAGTGGGGGATGAAGTTTACCTTAAACTTCAACCATATAAGAAGTCATCGGTGGCACTGAGGAAGAATCTAAAGCTCTCAGCCAGGTATTATGGACCCTACAAGGTTATAGAAAAAATTGGGTCAGTGGCTTATAAATTGAAATTGCCTGAAAATTCAAAAATACATCATGTCTTCCATATTAGCCTTTTGAAAAAGAAAATCGGACAGGAAGTAGTTACCTCTAGAGATCTACCCGAGGTCAATACTGAGGGTCAACTTCGTGTCTATCCTCTCCTGGTATTAGATAAACGCATCACTCAGTTATTAATTCAGTGGGTGAACTTTGGACTGGAGAACGCTACCTGGGAGGATTTCAACGTGCTGAAGTCGCAATTTCTTGATTTCGATCCTTGAGGACAAGCATCGACTGCAGAAGGGGGCATTGTCATGACTTTAGATGAGAAATTGGGAAGAGAATGAGATGAATTAGGGATTACAGATATGAAAAATGGGAAATTGAAAAATGAATTGGGAATTCGAGAGTTACCTGTTATTGGGGCAGATGAGGGGCTCAGCAGATGGGCACGGAAGTTGGGCTGAGGATGGTAACTGGGTTGGAAGGCAATTAATAGATCAAACAAGGAATACCATAGTTGGATGCTGAGGTAGACCAGACGGTTATGCTGTTAGAAAAATTATACATCTATCAATAAATAATTGCATTATCTGATGAATATATATGAAATTTACCAGAACAATGGAATCATGAATGAAAATACACGGAATTCATTTCTGAAATCTAAAATTTTCACTTTTCCTTAAACCTTTTCTCACCATTTTCAGGGAAAACCTGACATGAAGTAGAGGGAAAGGGAGACGTCGGTGGTTCTTGGGTTTCTAGAGTCGGCGTAGGAGTGGGGGTCCACGGGTGTTATCGGAGGGAAACAAAGAAACAAGAAAAAAGAAAAAAGAAAAAAGAAAAAAGGAAAAGGAAAGGCAAAATTGGAAGGACTGTGAGGGTTTGGCCGGAAAAATGATGCAACGAAGAAGGGGGAATTTAACAGCTTGGGTTTATCACCGAGAATCAAATATTTATAAGCTCTTGGCGCCTCTTTGGTAAAAGTTACTGATTTGAGACCAAAGTAAAATTCAATTCTTCAACTTCATAATTTGTTTAATTTAGTCTTTATAGTTTTTTTTATCAGTCTTTGAACTTATATTTTTATGATATAATTTAATATTAAATATCAAATAATCAAATTAAAATAAAAAATTAGTCAAATTTAGGAATTAATGTGTTAAAATAAAATTTATGAAGTAAGGTAAAAAAATATATCAATTTCAAAGGCTAAAATTTACTTTATCCCTTTTTTATCGATCACTAAAATTATTTAAATCAAATTATACTTTTTACATCGAATTATTATGATTTGATATGTAATTAATATCTTATAAAAAATCACTAATTTTATTATAACATGATAGTGAAAATTAAATTGTATGTGATATTTATAATTATATTATACTTATATAAATTTATAAACATTTTTTTGATTACAAGTTTTATAAACATTGAATTATTATATTATATGGTTTATGATAATAACAAATTATTGTAATTTATTTAAATTATATTATATTTAAAGTGGTATTATACACTTTTACAATTTCTTATAGAGTAGTATGTTGGTACATATATAATTTTGAATCAATTAAAAGTATTTAATTATTTACTTTATGTGGAAAAAAATCCGAGTCATCAAATATGTATTGTTAAGATGATATACAAAATTAATATAATTAAATTCGACCGTCAAAATATTAATAGTGAAAACGAGTAGGTATAAAGTTCGTTAACTCACGCTTCTCCTTTTCTACTGTTATTTTTTACTTTTATTATCTGTAATGGTGTTCAAGGAATATACGCTAATACCCCATTAGCAAAAAGATTCTAATATCTGATCACCATAAACCGAAAGTAACATTATTTTTATTTGTTATTCTCTTCTTGTTGGGTTAATATTTAAAAGAAAATTATACTACGAGGACCACTAACAATGATACTATTAATTTAATTTATAAAAATTTAAAATTCTAAAATGCTCAACGTTAATTAGTTGAAATTTTTAAAAATAAATTATTTAAAATAAAATGTAAATTATACCAATGACCACTTAATTATTGCCTTTTTATTTTGACTACCATTTTTGAAATTTTTTCAATCAAGTCACTCAGTTATTTAAATACATTCAATTAAGTCACTTACCGTTAATTTTAACAGAAAAGCTGATGTGACAGTTAAAATATTTGATATTATTACACATTTGGTCCATGTTATTTATATATTTTATCAATTTGGTCTTAGTTTTAATAAATTAATATAAACTTAACCCTCAAATCAAATGGTGCCTAAGTAGTATTTATTCATCTTGTTCTTTCAATTTGTAGGAAAACAAACAAGAAAGAAAAGAAAATAAAACTTACAAAAAATTGGTTTCATTTTTGAGAAATTAAAAAAATTAAATATCAAACGCTTTGATTTCAAAAATGCATCTATATTAAGTAAAATCAAAATGTAAACTCTTAAAAGTTAATCCAAAACAATTAGGTTTTATTTATAATGTGACGAATTAGGTAAAAGTAAAGTTATAATACTTGATAGCTGAGTAATAAAAAATAAATATTTTTAAACAAACAGTTTAAAAGCAATTACAAAATAAAATAAAACATCTAATTTAAACTCCTAAAATCATTGAAAGATATAATTTAAACACATGAAATTTTTTACACTAATTGTCTTGCATGTATCAATGTAAAATATTGTATTTTAAGCTAGAAAACGAAGAACATGGAGAAATGTTGGCACGTCTCATCACAAAACTTTGACATATTTATTTTACTTTATTATTAGAAATAATAAAAGCCGATAAAGAGAAAAGAAAAATTGTATATGCCGGCGTTAAATTGGATTACTCTCCATTAACTACTTTGATATATTTGAGGGTAAATTTATTTTAATTATTAAATTAGGACCAAATTGATAGAATATATAAGTAACAGTGATTAAAGTGGTTTATTGAATGCATTTAAATAGTATTGTGACCTGATTGATAAAATTTAAAAAATGATGGTCAAAATGAAAAGGGGCAATAGTTAGGTGGTCACTTGTATAGTTTACCTTCTATTTTAAATAATTTACGTTTAAATTTTCAATTAATTATAATTATAAGTTGAGTCATTTAGAATTTTAACATTTTATAAATTAATTTATCGGTACTCATCATTAATGGTGTTTCATCGCCGCTCATCGAACGTAGAAGAATCATCCTTATTTAAAATATGTCACTTAAAAAATAAGATATGAAATGCATTATTATTATTTAAAAATAGATTTGATATCATTTAAATTACAGTTTGTGAAGTTGATGATATATTAAATAATATTTTTTACACTCATACTCCATAGTTGGAGGGAAAGTTAGTTATGAGAACCATTTGATGTTGAATCTGCTTCATTAAAAAAAATAAAGCACGCATAAAATTTTATATTTTCATATCCATATTTAAATGTTTTAAATACCAATATTAAATATAAAAATTTAAAAATAAAAATTTTGATTTTATTCAATAGAAATCAACCCTTGCTCAACAAGAGTGGAAGTTTTGTACATGAATCAAAAAATTTATATTCGATCTTTTTAATTATTTATTATTTTAAAGATTATATAAAAATAAAATAACTATTGTAAATAATATTTATTTTCCTTTAAAATAAGAGTGCAATTTCCCAATTAAGATGGAATAAATTGATGATATAAAAATAAAAATTAAGAACTTTTACCAAACACATTTCCCTTTCTACTCTTTTCTAGTTTACTAACAAAATAAAATTTAACTTTTTCAGGATGAAATTATGTGAAGCAGGAAGAATTAAATCGACATAAAAAAATACTTTGTTATAGTTTTGTAAACTTAATTATCAAATTTGCATAACCTTCAATATTTTGTTATAATACTTAGCTTAAACTAATCTTACGTGAGTTTTCATTGTAGAAGCCATTGGCTGATTATCATTAGACTGCTAGTTTAGATCGACAGGCAAACCGAGTATTGAAATATTAGTTTAATCGGTATCAATATCATTGAAATACCAAACGCTATATATATATATATATATATATATATATATATATATATATACCAAAAACAAAGCTACGACCATTTTTTCATGGGAAGTATATTTAAAAAGGCGAGCTTAAAATATTCAAGTACTAAAAAAGTTATAAACATATAAAATAAAATTCAAAGTTACTGCAAAAAACACAAATTGTCACTAATAAGCATAACACCCAATTCAAACCACCGCTTGCCTTAATTTGATTCACTGCGTCTGGTGGAAGCATTATTATCCTCGTCATCATAAATAGGGCTTCGATCATCCCTTGGTGGAGGACAAGGGCTGCCGCTCTCACCATTTTCCTTTGTGGAATTCCCAAGAGCCCTGTCCTCGGCATCCGCTTCAGCTTCAGGGCTTCTGCTTCTTCCCCTAGGACTTGCACTGTAATCTGAACCATTAATTTGTCGGCGATCCCTTGGGGAAAGGCTACCTCTCACTCGTGGCCTTCTTTCCTCAGGATCCGGACTATGCTTCCTCCCTTGAGAAGGGGAAGGAGAACCCCTGTGGTGCTTAGAGCTCCTTGACCTTCTATCTTCACGGTCATAGCTTCGGTCTCTCTTAACAGGAGATCTTGATCTACTGCATAAAGGACAAGATTCAGCATACAGAGAATTGAAAAAAACTGCAGATTTGCTATATTCTTTTGATTTAAATATATACTTCAACAAAAATGTTTAATTTTGTTTTAGAACGAATTGGATTGTTACCCAAGGCAGAACTAGAGGAAAATGTCAAAGGTAATTTGCATTTAAGAACTCAATGCCAAAGAAAGCTAAACACAAACCTGTTGCTGCGTCCCCTGCTGTTACTGAGGCTTTTGCTTCTACCGCGGTAGGGGCTAGGAGAGCGTGAGTAACTGCGTGGTCTGTGGCTGCAACAAAATAGTTATTGTCAGCATAATAGATAAAACAAGTTGAAATAACAAAAGTGGATGAAAGGGAGAAGGGGACAACCTTAGTTTCTTTGGACTGTTTTGACAATTTCTTTCTATGTGACCTCGTTCCCCACACCGGTAACACTTATTTTTCCAATCCCCAGCTTTGCAATCACGAGCCCAATGACCATCAATTCCGCAGTTGAAGCAACGTCCCGACCCAGGAGTGGGACCACCTCTTCCAGGGTTATCTCGAGATCCACCTGGACCACGTGGCACCTAAATTGCAAATCAAATCAGATCCAATGTTCAAACAATAATGATAAAAGAAAAGTAGAAAACAAGATAAAATGATGTAGACCAGCATAACATTCAAAATAACACGGGGAAAATTATTCCAATTTCAATGCAAAAACCATGCAGCAAATAACATAAAAGGATTCTTTTTGATACCATAAGGTTAACCTTTGAAAGATCAAAATCTCTTGAAGGTTAAAAAAGTCAGCAGAAAACTTACTCCTCTGGCAAATTCAACAACAATTCGGCTTCCATCTATGTCTCGACCATCCAATGCATATCTTGCATCATCGGCATCTCTTGGGTCGCTGAATTCCTATAAACAACAATGCGAACAATATACAAACGCAGGCAAGAAAAAGGTTCCAAGCAAGAATGGTCATATTTTATACAAATAGTGAAGATATTATAGATAAGAAAAAGTTTGGGATGAAGGTAAAGGTGTGAGAAATACATACAACGAATGCATAGTCGCGCTTCATATCCACATCTCGTACTCTGCGTAAACGGGTGCCAGAAACAGTAAGGCCATCATGACACAATTATCAAAGGGTTGATAGTTTGCCACTCACATCACAGATGAACCAAAAACACCACTTTTTGAGACTGTTGCCATTTCGCTAAAAACACGAATAACAATATAGAAAGACTCGCCAAATCCACCAAGGTCACCCTCTCACCATAGACCTCCGGGTTAGGCAAAAGCCAACAGACCTTCAACAAGATCATTCAAGTTAACCATACAGACACGTGGAGGGTCACAACATTCTCACTCATATAAGAAAGACCGGATGTCAAGCATTACAACAAGGGCTTGACAAGGGCTCTATTTTATCCGACCCTGAACCTATCCAAAAGACACTAATTCAACAGGAAAAAACATAACACCAAAACAGAGAAAAATAAAAACTAAGACACCTGAAACAAGTTTACTAAGCGACATGCAACCATTAAACCAATCAGCTAAATGCAACAATTATAAATGTTATAGATTACTTCATTCAAGATAACAAAAGACTTGGATTACCTCCCATATCTGCTAAACATGTCGTCAAGATCGCGTGATCTTGTCCTCGAAGACAAATGGCCAACATACAGACGAGTGCCACCACGACGGTCATCATACCTCGGCATAGCTTCTTTCCCTATAGTATTATTTCGTATAAGAACTCAAAAATACAATCACACAGACTTATATAATAAAAGCAGCTTAGTTCTTACAATGAACAATCAAAAGTAACTAGAGATCAAGATATCTCAAAAGGCTACCGTGGTAGAGCACATAATCGTAATTGATTTTAAAATTACAGCATTATAATGCAACAGAATTTTGGCAAGATTTTTTTTTGGAAAAATTATATTTAATTTTTCAGATTTCAATTTCATACAACGCAAGCCTAAAATACATCTACAAATTATCATTAAAAAATAATAAAACTTGAAAAATAAGTAATATTAGTAAAGCAATTAACATAAAAAGCAGCAAACACAATTTTAAAAGCTCCAGAATCATTCAGATCTATGGACAAATAATAAAAAAATTAAACAAACTAACTAGGGATAACTCAAATCGAAACAAGACATAAGAAATCTAATGAATAAAATAAGCTTACGATGAAATTTCAGACGGGGCGAAGAAGAAAAAGGCGAAAAAACCTAGAGTTCTCGATGTGAAGAGAGAGAGAGAGCGAGAGAGAGAGAGAGAGATTAATTCAACGTTGTTTTCTATATATAAATAGGGCTAGGGATAAGGGTCAGTCAAAAAACAGATTTCATGAAATCACCAGAATACCCCCATACAGATTTATTAACAGTTTAACCCAAAAAAATAAATTACAAATTTAATCTTCATTAACCATTAAAATCCATATAATTATACATTAAGAGAATATTTTAGATTTCAGAATTTGACATGCGCATTAAATTTTTAATTGAATTAATTTAAAGTTTGGAACATATAAAATATAAAATAAAGATATTTTCAATTTTAAGACCTCAATAAAATTAAAGAAATTATATCATTTATTTTTTTTACTCTAATATAAAAATTAAGTGTTCAAACTATACTTAAAATTGACTTTTAGTGCATAAATTTTTTTATTTAAAAAGTACGTCTAATGTTTTTTCCACTACATTTTAAGTGATTATCGTTTAAAAAAAGTTAAATGACACTTGCCATGTTTAGATTTTTTTAAAAAATATTTATTTTAAAAAAATAAAAAATATAAATGTGATATGTGCCACTTAACGAGTTTTTTAATTGTAGACACCTAAAAATATAATAGAAAAAATATTAAACACTTATTTTTAAGAAAAAAATTTAGACAAAAAAATTAATTTTAAATATAATTTAGACACTTATTTTTTTATATTAAACGTTTTCTTTTTTATATATGTCATGGTTCCCACCCGTTTAATCAAATAATTTATTAAGTAAAGAAATAAATAACCATTTAAGAATTTTTGTCCAATAAAAACATCAATCCAAATGAGAATTTGATCTTGCATTAGTTTATAATAAATTAAGAAGGAAAGGACAATAAAATTGAATCAATATAAATTTAATTATATTTTTTATTAAGTTAAGGTGATTTTAATATAGTATAGGCTCTAAATATTTTCAGTTATTTGACAATGAACGTTCAATCATTTCTGTTGTAATTACTAGGCTCGAATCAGAGATTTTTAGGAATAATAACTATTTATTTAACCATTGAAGTAATTTGATTCGTATAATTTAATTATAATTGAATGGTAAAAATGTAAAGTTATAAAAATATTAAGCATATAACACACACTTAATGTCATAGTATTTCAAGGAATAAATTTCTTGATGAAAGATTTATAGCATTTTAATTTTTTAAAATAATATTTTAAATTTATAGAGTTAAATGTATCACATGTCCTCAAAGTATGACCATCATTTTAAATTGGTCCCTAAAATTTTAAATGTTTTAATTTCACCCCTAAACTAAGACTCATTCTAAATTAGTCCTCAAACTTTTAAGCATTTGAATTTCATCCACAAACTATGGCCTTCATTCTAATTGGTCCCCAAACTTTTTTAACATTCCAATTTCACCTCAAACTATACGTATATGCTAATCACACCCCTTGCTAATAAAATCATTAGGCCATATTATATTATTATATGTTAAAAAAAACAAAATTTAGGTTTAACTATGGTGAAATTAATTACATATATGGATTAATTTGGGGATGGATTTGAAGTATTCAAAAGTTTAGAGACTAATTTAAGATGCGGGTCATAATTTAGGGATTAAAATGTTAGATTGACTTTGATTTGGGAATCAATTTTTCGATAAGCGAACTTGGGATTTCATGGTATGTTGGGTTGAAGGTTCGTAAACCCATTTTAAGTATATTTTAAATATCCATTTTTAAAATTTTAATTTTAATTTTATCAAATAAAATTTTGATATTACAAATTAGGGTTAATTACTTCAAAAACCACTCACCTTTAAGCTCAGACTCGAAATGTCACTTACGTTTCAATTTTACCAATTTTATCACTGGCGTTTATGTTTCACTCTAATTATGTCATCCCGCTGTTAATGGCATGATGACATGGCATCTTCAGACCGTGACGTTGTTGACGTGGCTCCTTCACCAAAACGATGTCATTTTTGCACGACTATTTTAATACTCAAAAAGTAAAAAAAACGTAGTTTTGCTTAAGGAAAAATTGAAGGTTAAATTACTAAAACTAGTAAAACACCCACGTTATCTCTTCTTCAACATATTTCTCTCTCTCTCTCTCTCTCTCTCTCCTTTTTCTTCTTCTTCTTCTTCTTCTTCTTCCTCTGCATACCTATTGTCTCTTGCTTTCCTTGGATTAATTCTAAAACTCTGGCGACATCTCCCCACACCCTTTAATGACTTCTTCTTCTTCTTCTTCTTCTTCTTCATACATCAGTGGAAACACCAACACCAACACTTGTTACAATATCCTGTTGAATTCTCCTCCTAAATTTCTACCTTGGACTCTTCTGAAATTTCAACAGCAATAATAGGTTTATCTTCCTCTTTATCCTCTTTCTTTTCTTCTTCTTCTGTTTTTTCTCAGCTACAATTTTTCTTCTTCTTTGACACTGAATTCATGCTTGTTAAGTGCTTCTTGAATGAGTTGTTTAAGCTCATCAAGAGCCTTCTTTTGAGCCCTGGGAAGTTCTCCAACAACATTAGTTTCTTCTTGTCGTAACCGTCTTTTGGGTGGGCCCGGAATTGGGCTTCGACTTGAATAAATGGGTTGGAGCCACCACCGATCATTTTAAAAAATATTAAGGTTGATCGGACACCATCTTACTTGATATGTGTCTTACCGGAAATATGTCGGATTCAAGAGTCGGTTACAGTTAAGGAAGGATTAGCACCATTGAACTGCCCTTTTGGTATCATTTAATTTGTCGATTGCCTTAATTGCGAAAAATTGAAATTAAAATTTTGATTCAAATTACACACCTTTGATTGGTTAAAGTTGTCCCTAAAAAGTAAAAATAAATAGTAAATGGTAAAATAAAAAATGTTAAAATAAATGAAAAAAAAAATACACAATATTAAAAGTGAAAAGCAATAAAATGAAATAAAATAAAATTAAGAAAATATTAAAACAAAAAAACGAATAAACTAAAAAAAATGATAAATTTTAAAAGAGAAAAAAAAGAAAATATGTTAAAAGGAAGAAATATGTTTGTTTTAAAAAATGCTAAAAAACAAATAAAAAAAGGACCGAATTGAATTAATTATATCTTTATGGCTTGAATTAATATTAGAAAGTGATCTGCCAAAGAAAACAAAAGGTTAGGGGATTAAATCGTAAAATATAACAAATATAGCGAAGGATCAAATTGAAATAATTGAAAATTCAGAGGCAAAATTAAAATAGGTGACCAAAATGAATTACACATCAAAACTTGAGAGATTGCGAAAATAATTTAACTATCTCCTATTTGCACAAAGGTCCCTCGACTATAAATAGCAAAAAAAAAAACCAAATATATATATATATATATCATTTTTTACCAAACCAAAAAAAAAATCTCAAAAATCCTCTCAAATGCTCTCCCCTTCCTCGATAGCTGACCGAGCGCCAATCATACTACAGCAACAACTCCGCCACTCCGGCCGCTGCCTCCGGTGGCCGGAAAAATCAAATTCACCCAGAAACTTCTCCTCGTCCCCAGGATCACCGAACCGTATCCAAAATCCTGAAAACAAATTCCCAAATAATGTAGATCTATAGCAAAAGGTTAATTTTTTACCTTAGTTCGGCGATGGCTTTTCGACTTCCGATGGCTTTCTCTTCTTTGACGAGGCTTCCACGCACTTCTGCCGAGTCTCGGTGTGGCAAAGTTTTGCCCTTTTGGTTTCGGTTTGTAGGCTTATTTCTTGTTTCGGTTTATATGGTGGGACAACGACATCATTATCAAAAGAGTCTCATTTAATCTCTCTAGAGTACAATAAATATTTACTTTAATAGACATGTATAGTATAGAACCTTGTAGAGTCGAGTCTATAAGGTTTTTTTTTGTACTTGATGTATAAGTCATGGGGTTTTAGTCTGATTTAAATGTTTTTATACTTAACGTTTAGTGATCTTAAATGTGGTTTGGTTTTAAGTAGGATTAGATAACTAAAAAATTATCGATTCAATATAACTAAAAAAATTATCGATTCAATGTGACATCTTAGATTCTTCAGATTTATCGATTCAAATTCGGAGTGTTACACATCATCAAATTATCGATCACGTCATCGTTTTGTTTCTAAATTAACAGCCTAATCTATGATAAAAGATAAAATTAAAGTTCGATAGTATAATTATATTAATTTAAAGTTTAGTGATAAAATAGATACAAACACTAAAGTTCAGTGGTAACTAGATTAGTTTATCTTATTTTTTAATTTTTTTCTTCTAAATTTTAGGTTAGATTTATACTAATTATTCTTTATTTTATGACAATTCACTTTCAAAGTTGATGTAATAACTAAGTCTCCCCTTAAATTAATACTTGTATAACCAAATATGGCAATAAATTTATCACTTATATAATAAAAAAGATTCTAAAAAATTAAATATTTTAAGATCAGTAAGAAACTAAATCTAATGATATCAATTTTTTTTTTTATCTTTCTACCATGTGAAGTAATTTAATTGGAATGTAGTCAACTTAACATAGGTAGGACATATGCAAATTAGTCACAATTGGAGGAAGAGAAGCTGCGTTACCCTTCAATGCAGGAGAGACGACCACTGATATTTCTTTTGAAAACTGCTTTATGGGATTTTTCTTTATAGTATGATTAATTTTCAGGTGATGAGGACTACCCTAGCAAATGTTTGACATCCGGTACTATTACGAAATTGGATAAAGGAAAATTTTTATTTCAATTGTACCATGTTATTGATGTTGATCGGATTGAGATGGACGGACCTTGGTATTTTAATTCACATTTACAGGTGCAGCACAGGCTTGGAGTGGGCAAGGACCCAATGCTAATCCCTTTACAAACAGTGGATTTTTGGCTTCAAATGGTGGATCTACCAATAGGGTTTGTTTTAGTGGGAGTGGCCGAATAGTTAGGGGATTTTATTGGCAAACTCCTAACCTATGATGCCTCAGCCATATCATCGGGATAGAGGGGACTAATTCGTGCACGGGTCAGGGTTGGCATTCGTTATCCTCTGAAGCGTAAGAAAAAGTTGGCATTGTCAAATGGTAAGCATGCTTATGCGTTATTTCAATACAAGAAATTAAGGTTGCTTTGTATTTTATGTGAAAAACTAGGACACGGTGAGAGTTTCTGCCCAATTCGTGTTCTTCAAGATAAGAAAGAGCACGTTCTTCAATGGGATGTGTCATTGTGTGCTCCTCTGAGACAAAGGAGAATTGAGAAAAGTCTGTGGCTACAAGATGAAAGGGGTTTGCGAGTTGACAAATTTTGGACATCCAAATGGGGTGGAAGTGTAACCGCTACGTTGACATCAACAAATCATTTGGGGGCCTGTGGGAGGGTGGTTCAACCTATATGAATATGCACTTTTCCCCACGTGATAAATGGAAAGGAGGGCAGGTTGGTATAATGGCTCAATCGGGTTATGAGGATGCTGCTATGAGAGGGGAGGAGGAGAATACTCCTATGGGGAGAGTTGATGGTTTTAAATGCCAATGTCAATCTCCGACGTCTGGGTTTACTCTAAGTGGTTTTAATTTGTATGGAGACAACATTTTACCACCAATAGGCTTACATAATCAGTTCGGTCGATGACAATGAAGCTCTTAAGTTGGAACGTTCGAGGTTTGGGGAAACATCAAACAGTAGGACGGATCCGGTATATGCTGAGAGACGTCAATCCATCTGTAGTTTTTTATAGAAACAAAACTACAGAGTTTTAGAATGGAAAATGTGCGTAAATTGTGTGGTTATGTTAGTGGTATTGATGTAAGATCTCGTGGAAGTTGTGGTGGTCTATGTATGGCATGAAGAGGTGATTGTGATGTTCGGTTGCGCTCTTTTTCGGACATGCACATAGATGTCCTGATTTCGTGCTTGAATGATGTAGTTACTTGGCAGTGTATTGGTTTCTATGGTGCTCCTGAGAAATCAAGACGGCGTGAGTCTTAGAATCGTTTGAGTCAGTTGAATATCTGATTCCCTGTGGCTGGTCATCGGGAATTTCAATAAGATCCTGCTCTCTTCCGAGAAATATGGAGGTTTTGATCGTAATGTCAACAAATAGAGGATTTTCGTTCTGCTTTGACTGATTGTGGGCCGGAGGATGTTGGCTTTAGTGGGTCATGGTTTATGTGGGAGAGATGACGACGTGTGGAAACCAATATTTGTGAACGGTTAGACATGAGTGTTACGAACTCGGGGTGGTGGGAACTCTTTCCCTATTTTATACATTTGCCCCTCATACATTCTGTCTGATCATTGTTGGTTGCTTCTGAACACTAATCCGAATGCAACTTTGGGTCGTCAATGGCAATTTTTTTATTCAAGCCGGCTTGGCTTTTGGAGGAATCATGTGAACATGAAATTCGTAAATTGTGGGAGGCGTCATCGAGATCAGTTTTTGATAAACTGAAATACGTGAAAATCGGTCTAAACAAGTGGTTTAAAGAATTACGGAGCGATAAAAGGACTCACTAAGGCTGATTTGAATAAACGCTTAGAATATCTCATGGAACTCTCTCCTTCTACCGATGTGCTTGATGGGATTATTAATGCACTACTTAATTTGAATGTTGAAACGGATAGATCTGAGTTTTATTGGGAGCTAAGAACTAGAGAGATTTGGCTACGTAATGGTGATAGCAACATGACTTTTTTTCATAGGTTTGCCATGCAACAAAAATGTCGTAACAGAATTCAATCTCTAGAGACCGATTCGGGGGAACGTTTTGATGATGAATGTGCAATCGAAGCGCATGCGAGAAGCTACTTTCAAAATTTATTTTTGCCTAAAAATAGGGATGTCGATGATCACATACTGAATGTGATAACGCCTGTGATCTCAACTGAAATGAATGCTTCTCTCTTATCTGAGTTTATGTTTAAAGAGGTCACTACGGCAGTAAAGGATGTGTCTCCTTAAAGCATGTGATCTTTTATTAGCGCTTTTGGCGCATATTTGGTAAGGAGATTGCACGATTTTACATCGATTTGTTATATGCTAGACATGATATATGGGATGTGAACATGACTCACATTGTTTTAATCCCCTTCGAAGCTTTCTCAGAACAGGCCAATTAGTTTGTGTAACATTCTTTTCGGGATTGTTTCGAAGATGCTAGTGAATCGTATATAGGGGTTGTTGCATATTCGCATTGATGAGGCGTAAAGTGCTTTCCAAGAAGGTAAATTACTGATAACATCATATTCGCTTACGTGGTGCTCCATTCTTTTGTCAACAAGCGTTGTAAGAAGAGAGGGTATTTCGCTCTCAAGTTAGACATGAGCAAAGCCTATGACTGGGTGGAATGGGTGTTCTTTAGGCAATGTTAAAGAGAATGGGTTTTCCATTTTGCAACCTTGTGCATGTTCAATCGCTTATTCCATCGTTCTAAACGGCGTAGTGGGTGAGGCGTTTCTCCCTGAACGTGGTCTTCTTCAGGGTGATCTATTGAGCCCTTATTTGTCTCTTATTTGTAGTGAATGACTCTCTTCGCTCATCCAGAAATCGACTAGTTTAGGTCGGTTGAATTGTGTGCGGATCAATAGACATACAACCCATCTTATGTTTGCATATGACTGTCTTATTTTTGGTGAAGCGAAAGTTGGTGCGACAAAGGATATTCTTTAGCTCAAACGTTGTTGACGCAAACCGCGACGATGTTAAAAGAATATTGGGGGTCTTTAGCTCTTCGAACCTTGAAAAATATTTAGGATTGCCAGTATTAGGAGACAAGCTTTTTTGCACTTCAAGGAACGTATTATAGCTCGCGTTAATTCATGGAGCATTCGTTGCTTATCTCAGGGTGGGAAGGAGGTGTTCCTCAAGTCAGTTCTTCAGTCGATTCCTTTATTTGCGATGAATTACTTCCTTTTGCCTGAAAGTTTGTGTGATGCACTGGAATGTCTAATGGCTAGGTTTTGGTGGCAAAAATCAGCAAAGAAGAGAGGTATCCACTGGTGTACCTGGAAAATGCTTTGTAATTTGAAGGAGAATGATGGTTTGGGGTCTCGAGATTTAGCAAAATTTAGCATTGCTTTGTTGGCAAAGCAAGGTTAAAAACTTATCACTGCCTCGGGTTCCCTATCTCTCTGGCTTGTAGATTAATTCAGGTGATATAGTATCCATCTGCTGATTTCTTAACGGTAAGATTGGGTTCAAACCCTTCCTATGTATGGTGAAGCATTTGGAGCGCTCGCGGGTTGCTTAAGATGGGTATTCATTAGTGGGTTGGCTCGAGGAAAGCTATTTCTATTTAGAATGATTTTTGGCTGTCGAAGTTTCCTCCCTCGCGTATTACGAGCCCAAGAAGTGAGAATGTTGAAAGGGTGTCGGATCTAATTTCAAGGCATATGAACATTTGGAATGAGGAGCTAGTCTGAGAGACGTTTATTGAAGAAGAAGCTATAAAAATTTATCAATCTTGCTCTCCTCAACCACGATGACTGATTGTAAAGTTTAGAGTAGTGAGCGAACGGGTCTGTATACGGTTCGTAGCGGGTATCGTTTATTGCATGGTAAAGGGATGACCACAGATAATTCGATTAAGATTTATAAGAAATTATGGGCTATCAATTGCCAGAGGAAGATCAAGCTGCAAGTTTGGCAATTTGTCAATAACCTTGTTCCTACAATGCAGAATATTCATTATCGAAGGCTCTCTCTTAGCCCTTACTGCTCGAAATGCCTAGACCACGTCGAATTTGGTGTGCACATGCTTCCCTTTTTCTAATAAGGTCTGGTATGAATTGCAATATCAGTGGTCGGCTCATGAAGTTTTATAGACAGTTACAGAGTGGCTTAGTTGGTTATTCGATAATTATTCAATAAGCAAACATGGGAAAATAATGACAATCCATTCCAGACTACGTGCTCCCATCGATGGCTCCCCTACCAGATGGAAATCGCCTCTACCTCCAATGGTCAAAGCCAATTTTGACATCAAATACATGCACGCAAGCAACCAAGCATGATCAGAAATGGTTGTACGTGATTCTGAATGATTTATTTTAGGAGCAAGTAGACGAAGTCTCGAAAGGGTTACCTCATTTTTTGCTACAGAAGCGGTGGTTGCCATCCACGCAATCCAGTTAACGCTCGATTTGCGTTTCACTCATGCCATTATTGAAGGTGGCTCAAGGTCTGTGATGTTGAAATTGAGTTCGACAATGCTTGACAGATTAGAGATTGGCGTTTCGATCTGAGAGGGACAAAAGCTTGATGTTGGGTTACATACATGTTCCTTCAAGCGTGTCCCCTGTTGGAGTAATCAGACAACCCACCTCTTGGCGTCGACATCCGTGGAGGGTGTGGAAGACTAGTTATGGCCATGGGTTGAGGAGGCACCAAGGCGCATCTTGGTCTAAATTGCGGATGATAGAAGATGGATCGAACCACCCTAGTCCTCGGGGGCTTCTACGCTGTTTAAAGGTTCTACTCAGTTTTTTCCTACTTTCCTTGTTGCTCGTCAGCATTGTTTCATCTGTAAGGAGAGAATGATCGGTTGTCTTCTCCGGTTTAGCTTTATTTCTTTATGATTTTCTTTAGAGAAAATAACCTCAGTGACAAAAAATGCCTTATAATATACGATTTTAACTAACTTTTTTTGGATTTACTAAAATGACCAACTAAATCGCAATGCGATCGATAATTCGCAACGCGATCTCCGATATCGCAAATCAGTTTCCAGATTCGCAACGCGAACTTCGACTATCGCAATGCGAACTTCGACTATCGCAATGTGAATATGTAAATCGCAATGCGAACTTCGACTATCGTAATGCGAACTTGGACTATCGTAATGCGAACTTGCGAACTTGGACTATCGCAATGCGAATATGTAAATCGCAATGCGATAGTCGAATGCGAATATGTAAATCGCAATGCGATAGTCGACTATCTCTATCGCAATGCGAACTTCGACTATCGCAATGCGAACTTGCAAACTTGGACTATCGCAATGCGAATATGTAAATCGCAATGCGATAGTCGAAGTTCGCGTTGCGATTTATTCCAAATTCGTTGCGATAGTCCAAAATCGCAACGACTGGTGGTATTGCATTTGTTTCTTAAGAATTTTCTCTAAAAAAATAGTATTCGCGCGGACGTGTCAAAGACACGTATTACCACGACCACGACCACGACCACGACCACGACCACGACCCGAGACGGACGGCGGCGGCGCGCGAGAGTCCCCCTTGTTCTCTATCACTCAACAAGGAAGTGGGAAAGCCAAGCCTTAAATACCATTCCCAATAGTGTTTCCAATACTATGTGGGATTGAGCATTACCAACACTTGTTCCCAATACTATGTGGGATTGAGCCTTAAATAGTGATATTATTTTTGAATGTTTTGCTTAAAATTGCAATAATCGCAATTGATTGTAGATTGACTTTTAATTATTACATATTTAATCGTATAATACTAATGCAATTGGTTGCTGATTCAGTTGTTTTAAGGTGCATGATTGTTAATTGTTTCCTGAATAATCACATTGTATTGGAAACAAGTGTTGGTAATGCTCAATCCCACATAGTATTGGAAACACTATTGAGAATGATATTTAAGGATTGGCTTTCCCACTTCCTTGTTGAGTGATAGAGAACAAGGGGGACTCTCGCGCGCCGCCGCCGCCGTCTCGTCTCGTCTCGGGTCGGGTCGGGTCGTGGTCGTGGTCGTGGTCGTGGTCGTGGTCGTGGTCGTGGTAATGGTAATGGTAATGGTAATGGTAATACGTGTCTTCGACACGTCCGCGCGAATACTATCTTTTTAGAGAAAATTCTTAAGAAACAAATGCAATACCACCAGTCGTTGCGATTTTGGACTATCGCAACGAATTTGGAATAAATCGCAACGCGAACTTCGACTATCGCAATGCGAACTTCGACTATCGCAATGCGAACTTCGACTATCGCAATGCGAATATGTAAATCGCAATGCGATAGTCGACTATCGCAGCGCGAACTTCGACTATCGCATTGCGATTTACATATTCGCATTGCGATAGTGGACTATCGCATTGCGATTTACATCTTCGCATTGCGATAGTCCAAGTTCGCATTGCGATAGTCGAAGTTCGCATTGCGATAGTTGACTATCGCATTGCGATTTACATATTCGCATTGCGATAGTCGAAGTTCGCATTGCGATAGTCGAAGTTCGCATTGCGATAGTCGAAGTTCGCGTTGCGAATCTGGAAACTGATTTGCGATACCGGAGATCGCGTTGCGAATTATCGATCGCATTGCGATTTAGTTGGTCATTTTGGCAAATCCAAAAAAAGTTGGTTAAAATCGTATATTATAAAGCATTTTTTGTCAATGAGGTTATTTTCTCTTTCCTTTATTATTGTTTGTTTATTAATCGCTTAATATTAAAATAAGTGCTCAAATTATATCTATTTTTTTAAATAGTTGCATAAATTATTTTTGACTCATCCTGGTGCATAAATTATATATAAATGGGTAACATTACAAACGTTAGTCATTTAGATGTCAGGACCATCAACAATGTTGATTTCTCTATTAAGTGACACGTGTCACAATTTAGTAATTTTAAAAATTTTATTTAAAATTAAAAAAATTAAAATTATATATATTTTTAAAAAGAAAACATAAATTTTGAAATAAGCCCAAAACTTTGAAAACCTTCATTTCAACCCCTAAATCCACACTGACAGCTGCCTTTTACCGTCGACGAAGCTCCACCCGATCTCCCCTCCCTCGATGACCAAAACCCCCATGAAATCGTGACTGATAGATGACGAATCAACATTTTATACCTCACGAACCCAAGGATGAAAATCGCGATTTTGTCGGTCAATCGACTGAAACTACGATGAGGAACGAGTAGTAGGATGATAGAGATAATATTGGTGGTCGGAAAGGACAGCGGCGACAGATTAAAGTTAAGATTTAAGATTTTGGGTTGTTTTATAATATAACAAAAGTTAATTTTTTTTTTAAATATCATAATATTTTTAAAAAATAAATTTCAAAATCATCATATTATGACACGTGTCACTTAATGAAAAAATTAAAATCATTGATGGGTCGAACATCTAGATAGATAATATTTGTAACATTATGCTCATGCATAAGTAAAAATATAATTTAGGCACTTATTTAAGAAAATTAGTAGATTTTGAGCAATTATTTTAAAATTAAGCATTTATTATTATATTTGTTGGAACTTGTTTCTAGGCATTTAGTGTGTTACAGCTAGCGCTTTGATTTTGTTTATAAAATAAATAACTAAAATAATGAATAATGAATTATTTAAAAGACCCCATTATTGAAAATAAACAAATAAAAAATGGCCGCCAAACCATTCACATTGCAAGAGTTGACCAGCCCAATAGGCGTGTGCTGACCACGGCGTCGTTTCGTCTACCTCTCTTTATTGACAAACTATTGTGAACGTTTCTCCGACTCCAAGTTGTTACTAAATGCTTTTTATTGCACCTAACTCTCTCTTCCTCCTTTGATTCTTTCCTTTGTCTCCATTGTTTTCCCCTTTTTTCCCCTCTTTATTTTTGTTCTCCTTCATCCTGGGCTACCTGCCAGAAGGTGAATTTTTCACTTCTTTTTCCTGGATTTGTGATAGAATTTTCATAATTCCATGCGATTATTATTTTCGAAAGGGAATTCGTTGTTTTTATTGAAATTTGTTGATCCACATCATGGCTCATTTAAGCTGTACACGGGCTTTTGTTCTTTGGTCTCCGTGGTGGTTGTTCTAGTTATAAGATTTCAAGTCTTTGTTAAACTGCTATTTATAGGTTTCGTTTTATCCTCCATTATTGATTGTTTTGACTTTAGCTTAAGATCGCTCATATCAGTTTGTTTAGAGTAATTTGCAATGCTTTTGCATTCATTCACGGAAGATTTAGTGAGACCCTTGTGTTTGGTAGAGTTATGGTTCTGAATTTGTTTGTGTTTTTGGCAGTTCTATAGTTTGAAAGCTTGAACTCTTTCATTTTTTCTCTGGATCGGACCGACTGCTGTAATTTGATCAAGCGTGCTTGATTTTATTTTTTGATAAAATTAACATCGATTTGTTCTGCTAGTGGTTGTATTCGGTTTTAATTTCTTCGTGTATGTATCATTTGATGCTAAGAGATGTAATCATTTGGGATCTAGGCTTTATCTACTCTTAGATTTTTTTTAATAGTTCCTATGTTTTTGTGCAGGTCAACTTTAAAATGAATTTTCCCTTCAGAAGCTTACACGAGGATTCCGCAACTTCTAAGATGGAAATCCTCAGATGCCCATTTTTGAGAAACATTAATGAGCCGACAAACTTCTCTTTCTCGTCGGCCATGTTCGTTCCGCTGCCGGTAAGACTATGGTTCATTTTGTTATGAGCTTTGTGTTTCTTGCATCATGTTCTTGATTCAAGTTCACAGAATCACATTAGCTTTAACTTCTCGACTTCAGGTACGGGGAGCCAAAGGTCCAATTTTCGAAGACGAACCCAATTTTGACACGGCATTCAGGCTTTTCCATGGACGGGATGGAGTGGTTCCTCTGTCAGAACGATCTTCTTTGCATGCTAAGAAGGCAGAGCCTGAAACAGCCCCACCCAAGTTCAATCCATTGGCTGCAAAGGCAGCCACCATTAGTCTCTCGTCCTTCGGACCGGGAGGGCCCTTCAGTTTCGATGCATTTTCCAATAAGTGGAACAATCGAAACGGAAAATCAAAATCATCCAAGAAAGACTCCTCTTCAAAGGTAATCGATCTTCCATTTGTGGAATGCAACATTAGTTTGGAGTTCAGACCTACATTTTTAAACTGAGAACAATCATCTAATGTCTGGAAGATCTTATGTTATTATTCTGAAACTTTCCTTTATTGACATTGTTCTATGCTTGATGTTTCAGGAAGGAAATTCCCATCACGAAGCATTGGGCAATGAGTGGCTGCAAAGCGGTAACTGCCCGATAGCAAAGTCATACAGGGCTGTTAGTGGTGTCTTGCCACTTGTTGCCAAGGTTTTTAAACCACCTCCGGGGATGAAATTTAGGTGCCCTCCTGCAGTGGTAGCAGCCCGGGCAGCACTTGCACAAACCACTTTCGCCAAGAACCTTCGCCCTCAAGCGTTGCCTACTAAAGTACTGGTGATAGGGATGCTAGGCATGGCGGCAAATGTTCCACTAGGGATATGGAGGGAACATACTAAAAAATTCTCACCATCTTGGTTTGTAGCCGTTCATGCAGCTGTTCCGTTCATAGCCATGCTCCGGAAATCTATCTTGATGCCCAAGTCAGCTATGGCTTTCACCATTGGGGCATCTATACTAGGCCAGATTATTGGCTCTAGGGCAGAACGATACCGGTTGAAAGCAGTAGCAACAAAACAATTTGGTATCGAGGAATCCTCTATTTCTGTCGCTGCTCTAAATCCGCTAGAAGGTGTTGCCTCCAAGAATGGCTGTTGCGGGAAAGACGTCAAATGGAATCCTGTTCGTCTTCAGGTGGCTATGCCTTCTTCATCAACAGACATGTTTTGCTAATCAGTTTGCTCATTTGTAAGTTGAACTATTGCAGTTCTGCATGTTTTCAAACTACAGTTGGCGGCTGTTCGATGCTTTAGTGTTCCTTTCTCTGTACCAGACACTTTTAATGGTTGTTATTCTCTCTGAAACCATGGCTGTTAAAGGATTGACTTGGTAAACACTGGCAAGTGCAATATTCCATGGAAATATATTAATAAAAGGTGGCTGCCGGCTGCCTTTATAAGCTTGCAGATATAATGTTCACATTTGATCCTTTGTTTCCAAGATCACATAAATGAGTGCACGAAAGATGATATTTTAAATTTTAAAAAAAACCCCATTAACAGTCGAAGCAAACTCTACATTTTTTTAGCCTAGATAAGAAAAAAACAAAACATGACATTATATAAAAAAGAATACAAATACAACACGAACAGATGAACATGTCAATATATATATATACATATATATATATAACATAAACTATAATACTAATGTAAATTATTAGATGAAGGATCGAAAAGATTAACCTTGGTTCAATAACGGCCACTCGATGTTTGGTCAGTACTGTGAACAACAGTCCGCAATGACTGCTGCTTCGTTTGAGATGAGGATGTGGGATAATTGACAAATGCAGAAGGATGTTTGGCCATTAAAATAGCACAATCCGGAAAATGTGACAACCCAGTTTGAATCCTGTTCCCATCTCAGAAACCATGATTCCTCTTCGGAACATTTTCACAGCACGGTGATTATTTTGATTGAATTTTGAGTTTCCATCAACATTATTACTTGTAGACTTCAAACTCGACGGAGTTGTGTTTTGTCTTGGAAAATCGGCAACCTTATCATCTCGGGAATTAGAACCGAGTATCTGACCAAAAAGCTTGACCTTACCATTCCTGCAAGGCGACTGGGATTTTGGATGATCCTTGGATTGGTTCAAGTTCTGCACCGGGAGTGGAAGCTGGACAGTTGATTTTGAGCTATTGCACTTCTGGAGACAGCAATCTTGAGCCAAATATGGACCGGCAACTCCCCTCTTGGATGTTGAAAGGCTTTTAACATCACCATTTGGTTCTTTCAAAGTTGAAATTTGCAAGGGATAACCCCTTAGGATCTGGTAAGATTAAGATTCAATAAAGGCTTTCGAGATAGACGATCAGGCTCATCTTCACCAATGGATTCGCAAGCCTGTTTGGTTTCATTTCCCTGATAATCGAGTGTTGATGACAATCTTTCTAGGTTGCAAATTTTCTCGCATTGAAGGGAATTGGAATCATGTAATGCAGAGCTTTCAGCAGAAGAGTTTTACCAACAGAAGCCTTCTCGACAGAATCCATATTGGACAAACCTCCAGCGCTTAACCTAAAACCTGAACAGGAGTTTTTACCAACAGATTCATCACTGGATCTATTTGAATCCTGCCTACATATACTTTGGCTGCTAGTATCTGCACTGCACTTTGCATCATGTTCATCCACATCACTTGTGGACAATGAAATTTCCAGTGCCATGAAATATTTTCCGAAGTCCTCATTAGAACAAGTAGCAGGTCCGGACTCGACCACAACATCAACCGGATGGCAAGGATGAACTGCAACCCCAAGAGATGCTGATACTGCATCAGAAACACCCTGATCAGCAACCTGATTTCTTCCAGCATTTAGGTCACCAAAAGCAACGTTTTCTGAACCTGCAATGACTCGGAAACATCCATATTATCAGTACCACATTCAGAAATCACCTGGCACACAACATGATTCCGTTTGTTTTCGTCTGATAAGTTCAGGTCAGTTTGTAAAATCAGTTTGCTGGTAGTTTCACATTCATCCATATTCATGCTTGTTGAAAGTCAAGCAATGCAAAAGTTTAAAGTTTGGCAACCAACTTTGAAAAAATGGTTTTCAAAGTTTGATAAATATTTCTTTGAAAATGGTTTTCAAAATTTGGTAAATGTTTCTTTGAAAAATGATTTTTCAAAGTTTGGTAGATGTTTGTTGAAATATTGTAATGGGATAATTATAATTAGTCACTAGACTTTAGGGTATTTACATGATTAAGTCCTTAAGTTTCAACTATAAATACCCTAGCTCATTTAGCTTCAAATACATCCCAAAAATCATTTATTTCTCCAAATACTAGAGAGTTTTATTGTGAGTAGTAAGTGTTTTGTAAACACCTGTAAATTTTCTCTCTTAGTAAAAGATCTGCAACAGTCCGGAGACGTAAACACAATTAGCTGAACTCCGTTATCAATTTCGGGTATTATTTTTTCGCTTTTATTTTGCATTCTCACTAATCTGGTTATAGGGAAATTACTTGTTTACTCATTTATTTCCCAACAACTGGTAATCAGAGCTTTTGGTTGTGAATTTTGTCATTTTTTTGCGAGTTTACTATTTATTACTATTTACACGAATAGTGAATTTTGTGAATAGTAAACAATTTGTCGGCGATATGAATTTGTCGACGAAAGTGTTCTAATACACGATGGTTTGCAAGAATTGTCAGAAACGATCCAAACAAAGCCAGATTCGAGTGGGAGCGATGGCTGCAGATGAAGGGAATGTGAAAATTGAAAAGTTCGATGGTGCGGACTTTGGCTTTTGGAAGATGCAGATTGAAGATTTTCTGTACCAGAAAAATCCATATCAACCTCTCTCAGGAAAACAACCAGAGGGCATGAAGAATGAAGACTGTGCTCTTCTCGACAGACAAGCCCTTGGAGTTATCCGACTGACGTTATCCCGCAATGTTGCTTTCAACATAGCAAAGGAAAAGACCACGTCGGGTCTTATGGCGGCTCTCTCCAGTATGTATGAGAAGTCATCAGCCTCAAACAAAGTGCACTTGATGAGACGATTATTCAATTTGCGGATGATGGAAGGGGCATCGATGGCACAACACCTAAATGAACTCAACACAATTACAACCCAATTGAGTTCAGTGGAAATTGAATTCGATGATGAAGTTCGAGCTTTAATTCTCTTATCATCTCTACCAGACAGTTGGAATGCTACTGTTACAGCAGTTAGCAGCTCGTCGGGAAATAGTAAATTGAAATTCGACGACGTTCGGGATCTGGTACTGAGCGAAGAAATTCGACGGAGAGCATCGGGTGAAGCATCAACCTCCTCAGCCTTGCACACGGAGTCCAGAGGGAGAACTTCAGAAAAAAATTCAAATCGTGGCAGATCCAAATCCAGAACGGGAAAATCAAGAACGAGAAAGAAAGATTTTACCTATTATAAATGCGACAAGAATGGTCACTTTAAAAGAGATTGCCGAGCACCGAAGAAAAATATCGGCGCACAGGAATCTGCCAACGTGATAGAGAAGACATGTGATGCCATGATTCTAAGCATCAACAATCCGATTGAATCATGGATCTTGGATTCAGGGGCATATTTCCACTCCACCCCATGCCGAGAAATCATGGAGAACTATGTCATTGGTGATTTTGGGAAGGTTCATCTAGCCGATGATGAAACCTTGAAGATCATCGGAAAAGGAGACATCCGATTAAAGTTGCCAAACCAGACCACCTGTACGCTGAAAGGAGTGAGACATATTCATTGCCTCAAAAGAAATTTGATTTCTGTAGGACAGCTTGATGGTGAAGGATTTAGCACAACCTTTTCAGGTTGTGAATGGAAGATTACCAAAGGAGCACTCGTCATTGCTCGTGGTAAGAAAACTGGTACTCTTTATATAACCTCAAATTTAGAGAATATCATTACAGTAGCAGATGCTGATGGAAAATCAAACCTATGGCACCAAAGGCTTGGCCATATGAGCGAGAAAGGGATGAAGACACTTTTGTCAAAAGGGAAGCTGCCGGATCTAAAGAATGTAGATGTCGGACTATGCGAGGATTGCATATTTGGCAAACAAAAGAAAGTCAGCTTTGCAAAGATTGGTAAGACACCCAAGGCTGAAAAGTTAGAGTTGGTTCATACTGATGTATGGGGACCATCTCTTGCAGGCTCATTATATTATGTCACCTTCATCGATGATTCTACAAGGAATGCGTGAGTTTATTTTCTGAAGAAGAAATCATAAGTCTTTGATACCTTCAGAAAATAGAAGGCCATGGTGGAAAATGACACTGGTCTGAAAGTCAAGCGGTTGAGGTCTGACAATAGAAGAGAGTACAGAAATCATAGATTCAGAGATTTCTGCGCAAACAATGGGATTAAGATGGAGACAACAGTTCCCATGACACCGCAGCAGAATGGCGTAGCAGAGCGCATGAATAAAACTCTGAATGAACGTTCCAGAAACATGAGGATATATGCCGGATTGCCCAAATTTCTATGGGCTGAAGCTATCAACACTCATCTTACTTGATCAACCGTGGACCCTCAGTTCCTTTGGATGACAGAATACCAGAGGAAGTTTGGAGCAAGAAAGAAATAAATCTCACACTTAAGAGTGTTTGGTTGTATTTCTTATGTACACATAGACTCTGCTGAAAGAAGTAAACTTGATGCTAAGTCCAACAAATGTGCTTTTGTTGGTTATGACGGTGATGAGTTCTGTTACCGATTTTGGGACTAAGAAAATCGGAAGATCATTAGAAGCAGAGATGTCATTTTCAATGAGAATATGATGTACAAAGACAGGTCAACTGTAGAATCAAGCAGCTCCAATACCGTAGCTGAAACAAAGGAATTTGCTGAGTTCGAGGAGATTTCTGGAAATGATATTCAAATCAGTCCTGAAGCAGTTCAAGAAGAACCAGGCACACCGGAACTAAGACGCCCCTCCAGAATTCCTAAACCAACCCAGCGGTATTCTCTTTCTTTGCACTACTTGTTGCTGACTGACAATGGTGAACCAGAGTGCTATGATGAAGCAATGCAAGTGGAGGATTCAGTCAAGTGGGAGTCTTCTATGAAAGATGAGATGGACTCGCTTATGTCAAATCAGACATGGGAATTAGCTGAATTACCACCAGGCAAGAAAGCGATTCATAACAAGTGGATTTACAGGATAAAAAAAGAGCACAATGGGACCAAACGCTACAAAGAAAGATTGGTTGTCAAAGGCTTTCAGCAAAAAGAAGGTATTGATTACAATGAAATTTTCTCTCCAGTTGTAAAACTGTCTACAATCAGACTAGTGTTAAAAATTGTAGCTGTAGAAAATTTACATCTTGAGCAGTTAGATGTAAAGACAACTTTCCTTCATGGTGATTTGGAGGAAGAAATCTATATGAGGTAGCCAGAAGGCTTCATAGAGGCAGAAAACAAAAACCTGGTATGCAAGTTGAAGAAGATCTTGTATGCTTTAAAATAAGCTCCTAGACAGTGGTACAAGAAGTTCGATAGCTTCATGGGTAACAATGGTTTTACCAGATGCTAAGCAGATCATTGTTGCTACATCAAGATGTTCGACAATAGCTTCATTATTTTATTGTTGTACGTTGATGACATGCTCGTTGCAGGCTCAGACATGCAAGAGATTATAAACTTGAAGCAAAAATTGTCGAAGCAGTTTGTTATGAAGGATCTGGGAGCTGCAAAGTAGATTCTTGGGATGAGGATCAAGAGAGACACAAAGTCGGAGACTTTGATATTATCACAGGATGAGTACATCAACAAAGTACTCTCCAGGTTCAACATGCAAGATGCTAAACCAGTAAGTACACCTTTAGGTGTTCATTTCAGACTCTCCAAAGAACAGTCACCAAAGACGAAGGAAGAACGTGCACACATGGTGAAGGTGTCGTATGCCTCAGCAATTGGAAGTCTGATGTATGCCATGGTTTGTACCAGACCAGATATTTCTCAAGCAGTGGGAGCTGTTAGCAGGTACATGAATAATCCTGGCAAGGTACACTGGGAAGCAGTCAAATGGATCCTCAGATATCTGCGGGGTAACACAAACAAAACACTTTGTTTCAAAGGTGGAGATACGATACTGACAGGCTATGTAGATGCTGACTTAGCCGGAAATGTTGACATCAGAAGGAGCACTACAGGGCATGTCTATACTCTAGGAGGAACCGCAGTGAGTTGGGTTTCTCAACTATAGAAGATAGTTGCTCTCTCCACAACTGAAACAGAATATGTCGTTGTTACGGAAGCCAGCAAGGAGATGGTTTGGCTCCAAAGTTTCTTGGAAGAGTTAGGCAAGAAACAAGAAAACAATGTCTTGTATTGCGACAGTCAAATTGCTATCCATCTAGCAAAGAATCCATCTTTTTATTCCAGGACGAAGCACATACAATTACGGTATCATTTTATCCGGTCTCTTCTGGAAGATGGGATTTTGAAACTTGAAAAGATTAGTGGAGCTCAAAATCCGGCAGACATGTTGATAAAGACGGTGACCACGGACAAACTGAAGTTGTGTTCAACTTCAGTTGGCATGCTGGAGTAACAAGACCAGAAATGTTACTGCATTGATCGAGGTGTGAAGACAGATTAAAATCAGTCTTCAAGTGGGAGATTGTTGAAAGTCAAGCAATGCACCAAATTAAAAGTTCAAAGTTTGGCAACCAACTTTGAAAAAATGGTTTTCAAAGTTTGGTAAATGTTTCTTTGTAAATGGTTTTCAAAGTTTGGTAAATGTTTCTTTGAAAAATAGTTTTTCAAAGTTTGGTAGATGTTTGTTGAAATATTGTAATGGGATAATCATAATTAGTCACTAGACTTTAGGGTATTTACATGATTAAGTCCTTAAGTTTCAACTATAAACACCTGTAAATTTTCTCTCTTAGTAAAAGATCTGCAGCAGTCCGGAGACGTAAGCACAATTGGCTGAACTCCGTTATCAATTTCGGGTATTATTTTTCCGCTTTTATTTTTCATTCTCACTAATCTGGTTATAGGGAAATTACTTGTTTACTCGTTTATTTCCCAACAATGCTGACTATATTGGAAGGCAAGTCCTCCACTTTGGACCCCGACTTATCACTGTAAACAATTGAGCGCTCAAGGACAGAAGCATCTTCCATATCACTCCCACCACCATTGGCATCATCACTAGTGGATGTTCTTGTGTTTCTATTTCTCGGATGTATAAAGTCAAGTCCAAGGCATTTGCGAGCCTTGCTAAAGAAAACCTTGCACTGATCCCTGGATCTGGTTTGGACACATCGGGAGATCATTGCAAAATTTTTACCATAAGATGAGATAGCCTACATAAAGGCAGATTTTTCTCATCTGTCCAATCAGTAGGATCCATTTCCCCACAACTCTGATCTGAATCAGTACCTTCATCAACATCCAGAGTAACATCAGATATTGAATGCCTCTTGAGTAGAGAAGCAACTTTGGGGCACTTCCAGTCACAGTGGTAACTATCTCCTGGATCAGCAGAACCAGTGATACAAGAACGTATTGGTTCTGAAGATTACGAACCACATATACCTGCTAAAACATTAGCTGCTGCAGTTTCTCGATCATTCCCAATAATATCAAAACTGCTTGACCTATTAGCAATGTTATCAACTAGAGATGCTCTAGAATAACGACCTGCAAGAAAGATCTTACTAGAAGATGTCTGATGCTTTTTCATGCCACTTTTGGCCTGAGCAGCTATAGCAGAAGCAGAACCAAGAACATTAATGGACACAACATTGAATTCCTTGCTCCACTTTTTCCCTGATGTCAACAAGTAGGTATTAGAAGAAGACTTCCTCTGCTTACTCAGATTAAGCTTCTTCTTTGTTTTCTCAAAACATTTAGACTTGTGGTTTTTGTAATAGAACACAATGCAATCTGCAGTTGTCTTAAGATCCAGAAAGGAGGCAATTTTTCTAAAGTCCTTCCGAAGGCAGCTAACTTATCCATAAAAATTACTTTCTCTTCCGATGTCCAAGGATTGATCAAAGTTCTTTCATTTTCAACAGAACATGGATCATCAACCAATCCATTAGTAGAAATAAACCTCAACAATTGTTCTTCTCATCCAAAACCAATGCTGGCATCTTCAAGGCATTCCTGTAAAGCTTGCCATGGGAATCCAAAAGCAGCTTGCTGGCAAAATTTATCATCTCGACACTAGGTTCTAAGATGAGATTTCCAGCTGAAAAACGAACCAAATAAGTAATCCATTAATAATATGCATCAGTACTGCTAAATCCTTGATAAACAATCTTATAGAACACAAAGCAAATGCAGAAAATATAAATTTATTCGTATATAGAATTAGCAGCAGCACTAATTAAGGGAAATATAAGTCAAAAGTGACAAACAATACACCCATATGGGGGAAAAGGCAAAAAAAAGAAAAGAAGAAGATAAAAAACATCCATTGTAAATACAATTGGCATAGGAAAAAAGTGATAGGCAATACATCCACCTTACATTCAACAAATATAACCTTGTAAAGGAATGGGGTAGGTTAGTTTTAGTAACATCAGCCCCCTTAGAACACCACAAAATAACAAATTATCATGAAATCATAATTGGACAATAGATGCACTCAATTTCATCAATGGACGATGAACTATTGACCTTCAGCAGCATTTCCATGATAATTGCATTTTCATTAAAATTTCAATAAGATTAAATTAATAATATGAGCCACACTTTAATTTTATAAGAATTAATCCTCAAACACTTTGCCTTAAATGCATCCAAGTAAACGAATGATCAAAAGATGGAAAGGCAAGATGAAATATGAAGTGCTAAATTTACTTAAATTAAAGTAAATCAATTCAACCATATGCAGAATCATAAAAGAACCAGAAATGCATAAAAATAATACTAAAGCAGGAGGCTCAAACAATTACCAGAAGAAGTAACTAGAGAACGAATGGAGGACCGATGCTTTTGGTAGCCGCCATATGCCAAATGTGAGCTTAGTTCATAATTCCTCTGAGACTTTGCACGATAGTTTCTCATCAAGGGTGAAAACACATCTTCTTTCCAAGCATGCTGAAAGGCTTTAAACTTAAGCGTCAAAACTCTCTCCTTAAATCCTAAGCGGCGCTTCCGCATTGCAATTTTCTCCCTGATTGATGGGTTCATCTGCCCCAAAAACACATTGGAAATTTCAGATATCTCAATGCCATAATGATCTTTTGGCAATAATTTATCAAATACAAGACAAGTTCTGCCTGCCAATTCCTTATTAGTGGTCAAGATTACATTGCGTGTCATATTTACACCGCCAGTACCAGAGTTAGAAGATTCTGGAGCATGTGTTCCATTATCAATCTTTACAGCTACACTGCCTTCCCCAGGAATAACTGCAGCTTCCTCTTCACTACAAGAATCAGTAGCTAAAATCATCTCTTCCATTATTGTCACTTGAGCAGAGCTAGAATTACTAGAACAATCATGAACCTTCACAATATCACACAGAGAAACTGCTTTATCCGAAGATGATGATGCCATAAAATCAAATGTAGTTGTTCAAGGACTATCAACGACCCCATCTTTTATATCAGAATTAACTTCTTCCAGGACACTATTACGTATATGCAGCTTCTCCTCAAGAACGTTAGTAGAAGGATCAATCGCAGGTCGAAGGATCATACTGGATGCAGCCTCTTGTTCCTCACAAGATTTTCCATTTTCCTGAACAGGAAGATAACTAGCCGTTGATGGCAATTGGCTCCTGCTTCCGGAGTCATCTTTCAACGACTTGAGTTCATTTTCAAGAGAATCGATTTCAGATTCAGTCATCTCCAATGCTTTCAAAATGTCACCTTTCCATAATAGAAATTTATTTATAGTAGTAGACCGAAAAAAATAGAACCCACTGGACTATGATCATCAGACTGAAATGAATCAATAAGTGAAGAGCCCATATCAATAATTGAGTTGATATCCAATTTCTCTATATCAAAACAGAGCTGATTTTGAGACCCAAAACTTGGAGAACCACATGCATTATTGATTTCATTATCAATATTTGCAGCTTTACCAAATGTTTTTTCTTCCATGCCTGCAATAATCAAGAACATTTTGGCAATCAATGAGCATTACTACTTAAAAAAAAATGAAGAAATAATATGTGTCCTATTTCTTGAATGAGTATAAGACTTCCTTTTATACAGAGGGAAATTACAACAAAAAAAGGAAACTAATTAGAGCCAATATTTGACAGCTTCTACTTTCCTACTTTATCTTGATTTACAGCTTTTACTTTCTATATTTACATAGAAAACATATCCTAGAATATCTCACGGATTATGACTAAATCAAGACTTTCTCCTTGATGAAATGTTTATCCACTTCTATATGTTTCGTGCGATCATGAAGAACTGGATTATGAGCGATAGAAATAGCAACTTTATTGTCACAATAGACCTTCATTGGAGTCGAGTAAGAAAACTTCAATTCTTCAAGAATCCTTTTTATCCACATCGCCTCGCAGATCCCATGGGCAACGACTCTGAATTCTGCTTCAGCACTACTTCTAGCTACCACATTTTGTTTTTTACTCCGCCATGTAACTAGGTTTCCTCTAACAAAGGAACAGTATCCAGACGTTGATCTTCTGTCTGTAACACTTCCTGCCCAATCCGCGTCTGTGTAGACTTCAACTTGAAGATGTCTTTGTTTCTTAAACAATAAGCCTCTTCCTGGAGTTCCTTTCAAATATCTTAAGATCTTATAGACGACCTCAAAATACTCCGCCCATGGTGAGTGCATGAATTGACTTACCATGCTAACTGCAAAAGCAATATCAGGCCGTGTATGAGACAAGTAAATCAACTTCCCGACAAGTCTCTGATATTGTTCCCTGTCATTTACTTCCTCAACCTTAGCAGCTTGTAACTTCAAGTTTGGCTCAACCGGAGTTTCAATCATTTTACAACCAAGTAGACATGTTTCTCTAAGGAGATCAAGAACATATTTTCTCTGATTGACAAACATGCCTTCCATAGATCTTGCAAATTCCATCCCAAGGAAATACTTAAGAGTTCCCAGGTCCTTAATTTGGAACTCATTTGCTAGTCTTTTCTTCAGAATAGCTAATTCCGTTTCATCATCACCAGTGAGAATAATATCATCAACATAAACAATCAAAATTGCAACTTTACCATCTTTTGAATGTTTATAAAATATTGTGTGATCAGCTTGACTCTACAAGAATCCATAACTGATAACTTTCTTTCCAAAGCGGTCAAACCAAGCTCTTGGTTACTGTTTGAGTCCATATAATGACTTATGTAATCTGCATACTTTGTTACTGCCAAGTTTCTTCTCAAATCCCGATGGTAGGCTCATATACACCTCTTCTTCCAGATCACCATTGAGAAATGCATTTTTAACGTCAAGTTGATGTAGAGGCCTATCGGAGTTCACTGCAAGAGATAATAACACTCTAATAGAATTTATTTTTGCAACAGGAGCAAAAGTCTTTTGGTAGTAAATCCTATATGTCTGAATAAAGCCTTTAGCCACCAATCTCACCTTGCATCTCTCAACGCTTCCATCAGCTTTACTTTTTATTGTAAACACCCATTTACACCTGACTATTTTCTTTCCTTTGGGTAGATCAACAATCACCCATGTATCACTTCTCCTTAGAGCATTCATCTCCTCCATGACTGCTAATTTCCAATTCGGATCATCCAGTGCTTCTTGTATATTCATTGGAACAAACAAATGTGAAATCCTAGATGTGAAAGCTTTATGGTTTTTTATAGTCTGTGATAGGAAAGATATTTTGCAATGGGATGTTGAGTGCAATTTCGGACACCTTTCCTAAGTTCTATAGGGACATCAAGATCAGGAATACTAGGTGAATTTTTGGACAAAGTGGAGGAAATCAAAGGTGTAGTAGGGATAGGATTACCTGAAGTTTCAACACCAGAACTCAGATCTTCATATTGGTTTCGTACAGGGTTAATATTTGAGTCTTTATTTCTCAAATGAAACCTATTCCTAGTATAAACCTGAAGCTCAGAATTCAAATCACGTTGATTAGTTTGTAGTACTTCTCATCCTGAACGAGAATCTCCTTCACTAGACACCAACGATCCTGGTTCTCTTAAGCAATCATTATTAGAAACACTTGAATTTGGATTTTCAAAGAGACCACTCTCATAAATGTGTGGTTTTTGTGTAGGATAAATGACATTGGATAGTGGGATAGAAATGTCCCAAAAATTATCTTTTACATCACTTGTTTCCCCCTGAAGAGATTTTTTTGTGAAATAAGGTTTTGTTTCCAAAAACGACGCATCCATACTCACATGATTTTTTTTGTTTAAGGATCAAAACACTTATACCCTTTTTTATTTGAAGAGTGCCCAAAAAATGCATTTAATAACACGTGGGTCAAGTTTTGAACGAAATTGGCATGGAACATGAACGTAGACAGTACATCCAAAAACTTTGACAGGTAAATCAGAAAAAAACCTTGTTCCAGGAAAAAAAGGATTTTAGGTAATCAAGTGGTGTTTTGTATGTTAACACCTTAGTAGGCATCCTATTTATCAAGTAAGCGACTGTTAAAACTGCTTCACCCCATAAGTATTTGGGAATATACATGTAAAACATTATGGCACGTGCTATTTCAAGTAAATGTTTATTTTTTCGTTCTGCAATGCCATTTTGTTGAGGGGTATCCCGACATGTAGAGTGATGAAAAATCCATTTCTCTTTCAAAAAATCACCTAAGTGCTCATTAAAATATTATGTTCCATTGTCAGAATATAAAATACTAATCTTGGTTTGGAATTGGTTTTCAATCAGATTGTAATTTTTTTAATAAATCTTTCACGTCAGACTTTTTATTCATTAGATAAATCTAACATAAATGTATGTGGTCATCAATAAAAGTAACAAACCACCTTTTACCAAAAATAGTATTAACTTTAAAAGGGCCCCAAAATATCACTATAAATTAGATAAAAAGGTTTGGAGGCCTGGTAATCTTTTGGTAAATAGAGGGAACGACGGTTTTTTGAAAAAAATACAATTTTCACAATGAAAAGAAGAACAATCAATCCCTTTAAATAATTATGGAAATAAGTGTTTCAAATAAAGAAAACTAGGATGTCCTAGTCTATAGTGCCACAACATTATTTTTTCTCGAACAGAAATTGAACTAGTACTACTAAAGCTCTGAACTTTTTTATTATTGATAGAGACTTCATCAAAGTAATAAAGACCTTCAATCATCCTAGCACGTCTAATCATCATCCTCGAGTTATGGTCCTAAAATTCACAATGTGATTCAAAGACGGTAATGCAACAATTAGAATCTCTAGATTGTTTACTAATAGACAAAAGATTGTAGGCTAATTTAGGGACACGAAGAACATTATTGAGATTAATTTTCACTGTCAGTTTAATGAGTCCTTTTCTTGCAATAGATGAAAAACTATCATCGACAATTCTAATTTTTTCATTTCCAGGGCAAGGTGAATATTTATTAAATAAATGAGAAAAACTAGTCATGTGATATGAGGCTCCAGAATCTATTATCCACGGAGAGGAATTTGGATAAGAAAGGGCTTTAGGATTACTACATGTTTGTGCCAAAGAAACATTAGGAATGCCGAATGAGGAATTGGATTTTATCAGTTTCAAGAGTTGATCAATCTGTTCTGTGTTGAAGGGACCTGAGTCAGCTTCACTTGCAATAGGAATTCCACTGTTCTTCTCTCCTTGCCCACGAATATACATCTGGACTGATTGTGACCATCGGAGGAAGTTGTCACCATTTAAACGGATTGTGGTGATTTGGACTGAATGAGAGTTGGAGTGGTGTTGTGGGGTTTCAGATATTTTTTTCGGAGTGGCAACAACAGGGATTGAGGTGATTTCCAACGCAACTTCAGACATGGCTATGGTGATTTTAGAGCTGTTGTGTTTTAGGGGTAATACACGATTATAACTCTGATACCAACTTAGAAAAAATGAAAAAAATAATATGTGTCTTATTTCTTAAATGAGTACAAGGCTTCCTTTTATACAGAGGGAAATTACAATAAAAAAAGAAACAAATTAGAGCCAATATTTGTCAGCTTCTACTTTCCTACTTTGTCTTGATTTACAGCTTTTACTTTTTATGTTTACATAGAAAACATATCCTAGAATATCTCATGGATTATGACTAAATCAAGGCTTTTAATGACCAAATTTCTAACATTACTCATACCACAATCAAAATGAAAGGAGAAGGGTTATGTATTTGAAATCCAGCAATTAGATAATTTTCAATTAAAGGGAACTAACAATATCCTGATTTGAATAGGATTCCAAAGCTGGAAGACAAAAAAAGTAAAAAATGAAGCAGGCCCAAATACAGAAAACAAAGTTATCTTACAACACGTGTTTATGAAAAGAAGGTCAAATTCTTAGAAGATAACTAGTCTTGCCAAATATTTAACATTGCCCCTCATTTGAAATAAAAACCAGGTTCTAAATGGATACCATCAAAAGCTGAAACATAGGAATAGAAATAAGGAAAAGAGTAATCACCTTATATTCATGAAGACAGATTAATAATATATAGTTAGCTTTGAGGGGGAAATGGTGGGTAGAGAATGTATGAGTGTATAAAAGGTTTTTACGACATAAGAAACCAATGAATGGTCATGGTTGTGACAAGAATCACATAACTCTCAAAACTAAAGCCAGTAAATAAATAGCACAACAAAATGTATATCCAGAATGTAGAGTACTAAGAAAAGTTTTAAACATCAATTTAAATGGTCGTGTGGGACTACAATACCATCATGAACAATATTAGACCATCCAACCTATCATATTTAAGCTATTAAAGAATGGCAAGGGGCAAAAAGTGAAGATCGATAACAAATGATCAGATAAATGGTCATGCTGATATAAAAGTTAATCACTGTCAAACTAAAGCTGGTAAATGAGGAGAATAATCAAAACATAACAAAAATTATTTTTCGAAGACCACTTGTAAGCAACAATCTAGTTCACCAGGCAGATTTTCAATATTATTCGATATTAAACATGTTTTAAACATGTCAGCTTAATACTGAATAAACATATAAGAAAATCTAAGATATATCTAGTGAGGAACTACAAGCAACAGATGAGGGAGTTGCAGGAGAAGAGTAATAAGAAAATCCAAGTACTCTAGGGAATTTATCTACCAAGTTAGAATTCAGAGAAATGTTAGGTTCTACATTACCAAAAGAAATCGCAGCCCCACTAGTATTAATGCTTGTATCAGGGCCTTCATCATTCTTTTTCTTATATTTTGCTAGACCCTCATCCCATCCAAGCCGTGGCTTCTTCCTGGACGTTGTCTCATCAGAAGGTGGAGCAGATGTGATTCAAAGTTTCTTGTTGTAATTCAAGCTTCACTTCACCAGAATCTAAACCTCCTAAGCTCTTTGAGCTACCTGAAAGGCCAAATCCAGGGCACAATGAAGACAAGCTTCCAGAGCAGCTCCACTTATGAGGCTTTCAATCCACCTAGCCAATAAAGTTCTCTCTCACATCTTTTTCCTATGCCTAACCCATTGACGCCACATGTTATATTATCATGTTGATCTTTTTTACGTTGATTCTATGTGTTTACAAAGTCAGAATTAGAACGATAAGGGTATGTCAGCATATCATCCACAAACCTCAGTTCATTATTCAAATCATGAGACCTCCCAAGAGTGTTTGGGGAGCCATTGTCATTTTCCCAAGAATGACCTCTCGAATCTCTTAGGCTACAAGACCATTTGTTGTCGTCTCGACAGCTACTTTGACTATATTTCCCATCCCCTCGAGAAACTGACTATAGGTCTCACCATCTAAGATCTTGTCACTTGACCACCATGACACATATCCTTGACCACCAATGTCTCTGGGAAACATATGCCAATTCTCCTGCTTACCATGACCTTATAAAATATTTAAACAATAAAAGAAAAATCATAAAAAAGATTAGCACGTACTATGTTTATGTATTACTTCGTATCTCATGAGAAAAAATATAATTATTCAATCTCACAACTCTTAGCCTCAAAGGAAATTTTTATAAAAAAAATAGAAAAATATTTTGTAGGGATATAACTAGAAGTAACCCTTTAAACAAAGTATAAGAAAAAAATAAATATTTCCTACCTCCAAAAGTCCAAAAGCAAACGGAAAATAGTACCAGAAAAAAAGTTGATTCTTTCAACAAAGCAATGTAAATCTTCTTTCATGAATCCCAAACAACCCGAGAATGGTGATTTTGATAAAGCAAAACGAGAACACCAGAAATTGAAGGAAACATTTCCCATTAATAATAATGAACTAGAAGAAAAAAAAAATTACAAAATGATTTTATCAAAACCTAAAAGACCAATAGATCTACTCAGTCTTAATCCCACCCAGAAACTAAAAAAAATGGGGAAAATATCATGATATAAAATCCTAACATTAAATGAGGGTTAAAAATAAAAGGAAGGAAATGACGGACGACAGGGTATCCTCAGCCAGCGAATTCTCTAAAGGAACCATGCTGATAAGACGACATTGAAAACACGTCTCTCCATCGAGACGCCGACAGATGCAGAGGCTGCAACTCCGTCCTCTCGTGCTTCCTATCCTTGTAAATATCCTTTCAGTCCCAAGGCAACGACACTTGCGGCATCAACGTCACTGTTTTTATTCTTCTTCCCCCAAACTACCCAACTCTAAAAAAATAATACTTCATCTCTAAATAAAAAAACACCGATTCTTACTAGGGTTTCTAAGTTCTAGAATCCAGAACGACAATGAATATATTATTGGCTCTTTTTGCGAAGAGAAACCTACCGAGCCGGATTTTGCGGTCTTAGTGAAGCGGATCCAACTGCATCGCAACGATGGTGATCTTCAGCTCCTGAAAGGTTATATGTTTTCAAAAAGCAGAGTTGAATAGAAAAATATTAAAAGAGAGTGATTTTTATCTGTGTAGTGTTTGTTTGGGAAGAAATATGCGAATGCGAGAAAGTGAGAACGGGAAGCCGACAAGGGAGAACGCCTTGAGAGAGAGGAAGGGAAGGGAGAGAGAGGCATATATATCTCAACGGTATTATTAAACTACATTTTAATATGCTTTTGTATCTCAAGGGTCAAAATAGCTACATCGCACCATACAACTGTCTCGTTGTATCGGATGCTTCTTTTGTATTCCATTATTTTTTGTGTCCGTACAATATCATTAAAGTTATTGTCCAAAACGTTTACGACTGTTTCAAGCAAAAAGGGTAAATTAACCTTTCCAAACTTGATCACCGCTATATGCAAAAAGAAGAAGGTGAATGAGGAGATGTTTGAAGCAAACATCCCCACAAAGGTTGGCATAACTATGAAGTTGATTCCAAAACTGATGGGTTTTGACGAGGATGATCCCAAAGAGATCATAAAAAGAGGTACAAAAACTGTTGCTTCGACAAGAATGGCAACTACAGTGACCTCCTCGCGAGAAACTAAGGAGCGAGTGGAGAAGCTAGAGACCAAAATGCATACCTTCTTTAGCTATGTAAGGTAATGGGATGCAGTTATGTCCTCCTTTTTCAAGTAGATATTTCCTTTAAACACCGAAAATTTATCTCCTTTCCTTGAAGACATTTTGGAGGAGAAAAATACTTCCACAATATTTCCTAAACAAGCCCTGCAAGGCACAGACCGGTATACCTGGCAGACGACTGCCCCACTTGCTGAAGCCGAGCAATCTGATGAGGATAACTACTCCAATGCTACCGAGCCCATGGAGCCCTATGACATTGAGTCACTTGACATCCGCCCCTCGTCCGATGCTGAGGATGATGAGAATTTTTTCTAGGGCAACAAAGTCCCACCCATTATGATGATGCCAACAAGACCGATGAAGAAATAGTGCCATATTCTACTGATAAAACTGAAGAGATTCTGCCCTAGCCTGTTCAACCGTAGCATGTAGAACCGTGCCTAACCGAACATCACTTAAAGAGGTTAGTCGGGTGTGTAGCTAAAACCTTTACTGCATCATCTGAGGCTGTAACCCTGACCAAGACCAAAGAATCCAACCCAAAGAGAAGACACACCATGCATTATGAAGGCAAGACACCACCACAATGATATACCTCTCTTAGTTTCTACATTCAAGTAGTGTAGCTTAGTTAATTTAGTCTTCATGCATTGAGGATAATGCAGACTTCAAGTTTGGGGGAGAATTGATAGGACTAACTTTAGAGCTTAATTCTTTGTGAACTTTTGATACACGATTGTATGTTTTTTTATGCTTAAGGAACTTAGAAAATTTTTATGAAAGAACTTTTACCTATTGTAGCATAAATTTGTGAATAATGGACTTAATGGATATATGTTTGAATTAAACTATTGTATGTTTATGAATTGTGTTAAATTGTGAATAAAAGATTCGTCATAACTGTAGAGGGACACTTCTCTTTGCTATAGTAGTGTCTGGATATCGTGTTTCAATATATGGAGCTATAGCATACGAGTGAATGAAAGTAGTCACATGATGACTCTGTCTGACTAGCTTGGGGATGGAACATTTGCTCCAATTCATCTAGAGTGTGGGATGGTAGTTGTGTAAAAAATGCTAAAGCAGAATAGGGGACTTGATTAGAATTTTTCTAACTTCGTTAAGCATAGACTTGATATAATCGCGCACAGACAATACAAAGGGTCTTACTCTAGAGAAAGGTTTTTGAAATCCTGATTTGTCTAGCCTGTTAAAGCCAATTATTTCTGAGGGCTGAAATTTTATCTCAACACTACTGCCTTAACTAAACTTTTTCCATAGCATTTTTTCTACTAATTATTATCCATTGCTTAAAGACAAGCACTAACTTAAGTTTGGGGGTATGATAACCTCATAAAAAGGCTATATTTCGTGTCTTTTTACTTAGGTTATTGTTTGTTTTAAAGCATATGTCATAGTATTTAGAGTGCATTTAGGTCATGTTGATTGTATTTGGTGGTAAAGTCTTATTGTGGAACAAATTTATCGAAAATTGGTGCTGCTGAGGGAAAGATCTTGTTTTTGTGGTGTTGTTCAGGTGATAAAAGCTTAAGAATAAGATGTAGCCACTGTAGCACACTGAAGAAATTGATGATGCAGGATTTTGAAGAATGAAAGCTAAAAAACTTGTCGTAGCAAAGATGGATAGTAGATCTGGAGTAGAAAAGACAAAATAGAAAAAAAAATCTTTACCAACCTGTCCAGCCACACGTAACTCACCACCCTTGCTATAAATTTTGGGACCACCTGCCACAATAACCACCCATTCACGTGAGAAGGATGTCACCTAGGGTATAAAGGGAATTTTAGACCTAAAACCCTAAAAATATTACCTCTATAAATACCAAGGTACCCTACATTTTTAAGAGAGAGGTTGTTGCACATTTCCATTTCATTCTTCCCTTTCATCCCTTTTCGTGGTGTTTTCCATAGTCGAGCTTGAAGAAGATAGCAACTAGACCTCGGGAGAGGCTAGCGGGCTAGGGCGATGCATGGTGGTAGAGCTAGGTCACTGCATCAACTCATTTGGGAGTTTTTCTTCTCCTTGTGCTTTATTTTCTATCTATTTGTGCCTATACTAAACTTGAATGATTTTGGATGAACTTAGCCATACCATGTATTACCTTATTTGGTGTTGGATGATTTTATTTTATGTTAATGGATGGTTTGGATGTTTTTATGTTTAAATGTTATTTTGCTCATTGTTTTTATTTTTATGTGTTGTAGCATTGTAAGAGCTTTTGAGAGATTGTCTTTTGCTGTAGCGTAACATGCTTAGTCTTATAAGAGCTTTTGAGAGATTGTCATTTTCTAAGTATAGATACCTAGTATCGAGAGAGCTAGGTTAGATCTACGTGAGTAAGGGAGCCAAACAGGGATGGGGAGGTTATAACTTACCTTAGATATAAGAAGAGGGTTTTATTCAACTAAAAGGGATATGACTTAGTCGATAGGCTAGTATTGTAGTTTACGCTGAGAGGTATTGTCATAACATTAGTTTTATCAGGTTCCTTGCTTGAGAGAGTCTAAGAGCAATTTTTTAGCAAATCTTGTCAGGCAACATACTCATAAAAGAAGAGAACATCCTTAGCATAGAATATTATTACCATAGCAAATCCATACCATTTACCACTAGAAGGGCTCGATTGTGTGAGGTTATCAGTCTTATCTCATTTCCCATAGTTCAATTTATTTTACTGCCTTAGCATACTTTTGCAATTTACTTAAATTCTTGTCTCGATACACTTTACAATTTCATCAATTTTGGCCACAATAATTTCACTTCAGTACTCCATTCTTGCCACAACATTCTATCACCATTTATACATACCATCTACTACAACCATACTTTCATTTATTTATACCATTATACTTATATACTTAGATTTAGTTAGTCTTAGATTTAGTTCATGTAAACTTTTGTTTTCTATAACTTGCTTTTAAAATACCTCCAATCCTTGTGGAGACGATACTCACTCACTACTATATTACTTGCATCGATTGTGTATACTTGCATCGATTGTGTATACTTGCATAGAATTACGTGCCACAACACAATATATTTACACAATCATTCAACCTTTAACGTCATGGAGAGATGTGTTACAATGGATGATAACTCCAAGCTTTGTCGGACATTCACCACAGAGGAAGTTCTTCTTGTCTTCTCTTAAATCAACCCAAACAAAGCCTCAAATATTGATTGTCTCTCTAGTTCCTTTTTTTAGTCTTTTTGGGATATTGTAGGGTCTGATCTTATTATACTTTGTCTTGACTTGTTGAATGGTTTGGTTGATTTTGAATATGTTAATAGAACAAATTTAGTCCTTATCCATAAGATAAACAACCCTAGAACAATGTGAAATTTCAAACCTATAAGTCTTTGCATGGTTTTCTATAAAATTGTGTCAAAAGTGATTGTTAATCATCTTAGGCCTTTAATGCCTAAATGTATAGCAATCAACCAGTGTGCATTTTTGCCAGGAAAGAAAATATATGATAATTTTCTCTCTCATGAGCTTATCCATTACCTTAAAGGCTAAAAAAATAAGCCTAACAAAGGGGTAACACTTTCGGTAGGAAAAGAGAATATTAACACCATCAACTTTGTACGAAACAAAACCGCTCAACATATACAGAGATGGACCAAGAACTTCCTTTCTTTTAGTGGTCATTAGGTATTTCTTAAGTCGGTTGCTCAAGCCCTTCCCACTTACGCCATGACCTGTTATTTGCTTCCAGAGGGCGTCATTGAGACATCACTTCCTAGATCCGATCCTTCTCGTGGGACAAGATATGTATAACAAAAAGAGAATAGAGTCTAAGCTTCAAAGATCTCAAGCTTTTCAACTTAGCCCTTCTTAGTACTCAGGTTTAAAGGATTCTATAATATTCAGACTCTTTTGCAGGGAGAGTATTGAAAGTGAAGTATTTCCCTAATCAGGAATTCCTTGATGCCAAGTTTGGGAATCATGCATCTCACTCTTGGGAAATCATCTTTAAAGCTAATGAGTCTCTAAAAGAATGATACTTTTGAAGGATTGGATATACTGGTCGGACAAGAATGTTTTTTAACTCATGGGGAGATTTTCCCTCTGTTAGTTAGACAAGCTCTTATTTTGACAACAATGACAATCTAGCCAAATGCATGGACTTCATGCTCCTTTGAGTGCCTAGATGGGGTGAAGGTAAGATTAAAAGGGTTTTTTTTTCAACTGATGATGCGAACAACGTGGTAGGGACTCTCATTGCTCATTCTAGAGAAGATGAACTCATTTGGATCCATCATAGTTCTGGATACTTCTGGGTAAAATTAGGATACAATTGGCTCTTTCTTAGGAAATGAATATCTAGAGACAATGAAAGAATCTGGAAGACCCTTACCAAGCTTCCTATCTTACCGAAAATCAATATTTTTGGGTGGAGGATTAGTCACAATTATGTTCTGACAGGAGAAAAACTCATGAACGCTAGCCTTTTGAAAGGAGGTTGCCTATTTTTGTGGAGGTGTGACGGAAACATTAATGCATCCCCTTAAAGATTGCCCCAATCTTCTTATCTCATGCCTCAAATCTTCCATCATTGAGTGGAAGGGTGATTCATGCAAAGCTTGGTTGAATTGGGCTGCCTCTCAACTTGATCTCATGGGTTTGGCAAGATTAAGCATGCTACTGTAGAATATCTAGAATAGACGCAACAAGTATGTCCGTGATGGAGAGCTATATAAGGACAATGATGTTGTTATCACGGCTTGAAACTTCTATTCGAAATTCTTTGAAGTTAAAGATGCATGGACACACAACCAAATGACCAACCATCATTCTCAGACATGGAACCGATCTCCGACTCTTATCATTAAGATCTATGTGGATGGATCTTGTAGTTTAGCCAACAACATCGCGACCATCAGAGTCATTGCTAAAGACAATAATGGTATAATGGTTGGTGGGATGTGTAGAAAGCTTCCTCCCCTGTTTTCTATATAATAAACCGAAGTCAAAGCGGTCACTCAAGGGCTAAAATTTACGATTAAGAATGGTTGGAACAATGCAATCATTGAAGGTGATACAATCTCCATTGTTAACAAACTCACCAATCGTAACGAGGATGTTTCCACAATCAGATTTTTTCTCAACGAAGCTTGAGAGATTTTGGCCTCTAATATTCAGCTCAAGGTGTTTTATGTCAACCGAGAGGCCAACCGGGTTGCTCACTCTCTTGCTCAATGGACTTTGTCGATTCCCAATCTGTTTTGGTTCTATTATGATGAGCCTGATCGTATTAAAACTGATGTAATACACGATGCAATTGGTATATAATGAAATTCACTTTACTCAAAAAAAAATTTGCCTCAACTATTTTAAAACGATAAGATATAATGCCCTGCCCATCTTGTTTACTACAGTTTCTTGCATTTGTTATGTGTTCTTTTTATATTTCTTCAAAGTTGTATGAGTGGACACGATTTATTTTATTGAAAAAAATTTACAGTTTAATACTTAAAATAATTTATTTTGATTATAGAAAAAATGTAATATGAGAAAGAAAAAAAAAATTATAGTATGAAATGTACATTATCATATTATTTCCACGTATTATCCAAAAATCTACAAGTCAACCGCCACCTTTCAAACAAACACAATATCCGCTTGTCTCCTACCCTATATATCGGCTCAACCGAAGATGGACAAACTCCATGTGAACCAATGACAAGAGAATCCCTACCATCACTTAGCAAATTAAATTCCAGTTTTAGATTACTCTCGAACTCCTACTATCACCTTTATCCACCCCTCTCTTCTACTAACTGCCATATTCTTTCTTTTCTTTTCATTTACGTCCCCAAATTCCAAAAAAGAAAAGAATCAACCACCATGGCCGCCAACACACTGATCAGCTGTGGCACACCACTGCTTTCCCTTTCTTCCTTTCGTCTTCTAACTCGAAGTTCGCCAGCGCTACGCGGTTGCCTAGTTTCGGCGCCACTGTCAGCCACCGTGTTAGCATGACGGCCGACTGGATGCCTGACCAGCCTAGGCCTCCTTATCTTGATGGTTCAGCCCCAGGGTACGGTTTCGAATTGTCTGTTTTCCTTTTTTTTTCCTTTCTATTTTTATAGTATTTCTTAAAAGTGAGTAACTTCGACTCCATTAAAAAATGTTGAATTTTTTACTGAAATTAATAACTTCGATTACTAGTGGCGGATGTACAGTTTATTCAGGTGGGTAATTATCCATTCTAAAATCTGAATTTTATTTTATTAGTTATTTATTTTACTAATTATTCCCTTCATATTTACTTGTGTGCACCCGTACAAAAATTTTGTGTTTTTAATATATATATATATATATATATATGAATAACATTTTCAGATGTACTTCTAATTTCATAAAATAGACTTAAAAAGTTTCAAATAAAATTAAAGTTATAAAACAATACTCATGAATTTGAATAACTCAAATTTTTTTAAATCAACTCAATAAATTACTTGCTCTTAATATTTCTTACAAATAAATCTGTGCTTTATATGTTTGGTTTTCAGTGACTTTGGGTTTGACCCGCTTAGACTTGGTGAGGTGCCAGAGAATCTCGATAGGTACAAGGAATCTGAGATATATCACTGCAGATGAGCTATGCTTGCAGTTGTACGTGTTTTCTTGGTCAAATTATGGATTTAGTCCCTCTACTTTTATTTTGAAATGCTTAAATTGAGATGCATGTAAAATTTTGCAGCCTGGTATATTGGTTCCCAAGGCTTTGGGGTATGGAAATTGGGTAAAGGCTCAAGAATGGGCAGCGATTCCCGGTGGGCAAGCCACTTACTTAAGCAACCCTGTTCCATGAGGAACTCTTCCAATGATATCGGTCATCGAGTTCCTCACCATCGCCTTCGTAGAGCACCAACGTAGCATGGAGAAAGATACCGAGAAGAAGTACCCCGGTGGTGCTTTCGATCCCCTGGGATACTCCAAGGACCCTAAAAAGTTTGAGGATTATAAGGTCAAGGAGATCAAGAATGGAACAAACTTCAAACCCTTTTTCTTCAGATAATATACTCGAATCCGATTCGATCTAAACCAACCCGAAGACCTTTTAGTTTGTTGATTGTGATTGATCTTTGTTGTTGTTGTTTATAGGTTGTTTGACAATGTTGGCGTTCGTCGGATTTTGTGTTCAACAATCAGCTTACCCGGGAACCGGACCATTGGAAAACTTGGCGACTCACTTGGGCTGATCCATGGCACAACATTCATCATCCCCAGATCAATTTCGCCTTGAGATGATTATGGAACCTTTTTTAATATATTGTTCAATTACCCGTTGTGTAAAACTCCCTATGTAATCCATAAACGATGTAATGAATCAGGGTTTCACGACTTTGCTATGTGTAATTAGACAATTTACCTATATTTCTATGGACCATCAACTCTTCATTTCAGAAAAAAAAAATGTTTGGTCCTTTACTTATAAATTACATTTGAGCACATCAAAATTAGAGACGATAACGAGCAGGGTCATATTTTTTTCTCATCTAAACTCTGCCCAAAATTTGAAATCTTTCATCGCATCCGATTAGACCCAAGTTTTGGAAAGCTCCATCAACTCGAAACACGATCTATTTCTTAGGTCAAAAATCGCACATGACACGACTAATATATATCATTTTTATTAGGTAAAATGAAGACATAATTAAAAATAATAATATAAAAGATATACTATTATAACTATCTATAAATATATAAGATATAATTATATTAATATTATGTTGAATAAGGTCGATTTTTTTCACCTAAACTCAAACTTGACCCAACTTCACCCTTAAAAAATTCGAATCTAAATTTTTAAAATAAATATCAATCTGATCATATCATAATCTGTTAGATTTGAATGAGTGCCAAACATCTATGGATTGAAATGAAATCGCCATTTCTAATTGAGAGGTCAAACAACTATAACATGAAGGATACCTACTCCCAAACTAATAAGCTTACCCATCTCGTCCCATCATAGCTTCTTCAAAATTAGCATTTTAAATATTAATAGCATTACAACTTATTGAGCGACCTTATAGTAAAAGTAAATGTTATTCTCCTTAAAAGATCTGAATTTAAACAACGTTTATAATGTGCATAGCATGACTAAAAAATTTCTAAATAGAAACTACTAAAAAAATTCTAAACAGAAACTATTAAAAGATCATACTAATATCATCATTCTCAAGCATTAAAAGAATGGTAGAAATAGCATTCTAAAAACATTGAAGAGGGGTAATTTCTTTGGGAGCACACATTAAACTTTATTTCAGAACTTGAACATCATCAACCAAAACATAAACATGGCACAAACAAACAACAAAAAGTGATAAAATAATGACATAAAATTATGAGCTCCGAGTTTTGACATAATGGCCTGATTGAAGGTTGTAGACGACTAAACCATCATTCTCAATAGAAGATCCCTAGTTCCTCACAGTTGTCACATTCTTCAAAAGCATCTGTACAACGTCGTGAGATATCCTTGCAGCTTCATTCTTCAAGTGATTGATCTTTGCATCCGTTTCGATCTCGAGCCGCTTCACATTAGCCCCCGAGTCTCCGCTACTCTGCATGATGATCCACAACCACGGATAAGAATCGGAATTTTTATTGAAGACTTACAGAAATTATGTAACTATGAGATATTTAAGAGACAGACAGATTCAATAAAAGGATCCATTTTTGAATAACGATTGCGATAAAAGCCAAACAAGGGTCAGTTGATCATGTATAGAATTTCGGCACATTGCTGTCATTGAAACACGCTAGATCACGAAATCAACGAATTCATACCTCGGCTACCTTCTTCTGAAACTCATGCTCCACTTGAGCACGGTATTCAGCAATCTCTTTCTCTGCCTCTTCCTTGGCCTGTCTTAGTCTGGCCATTTTTGCTGACGAAAAGAAAAAAAAACAGAAGTGAGTCAACATCAAATCCTCCAGAAAAAGCAACAACTGCTACTATTAGAAAAGCAACCATGAAAGACAAGTCAACTTCTCTTCTACATTTAGTTCACATCTTATTATTCACTAAGATTGCATCAATTCAAAACAATTAAGAAAAATAATAATTACTTTCTCCAAGAAGTGAGAAAAATACAGAAAATATTAATAGTGCTACCATTTCTTGCAGCGTTGACAATGTGCTGAGCGTCTTGTTCTGCAGCTAGCAACTGTTGGATACCGCCCTTGTTGGCTTCCATATTTGCTGAATTTGGTTACAGTAACTCTGAAATTAAGATATTTTTTGGGGGTGGGGGTGCAAAAATAGTACTTTAGTAATTGTATAGCTATAAAATGAAGTAACATAATATACAGAATAAAATCCATTGGAACAACAGAAGGTCATCTAATAAACATTAACATGCACACACAAAGACTTTATAATACCCAATTCACACCACACTATCGACATCCCTAGCTCAGAAGTCAGAAATTTCAATTAGCATTTTTAGGTCCATTCCAAATTCAAAGAGATTTCAAAGACTCCAAGGACCTTATTTTCATGCCTACCAATGAATTAGATGTGTATTCTAAGGCATCCATGTAAAGCATTTTCCACGATTAAAGCCATAAACCCAAAGGCAAGCAATTCAATCTAAGTCAAATTCAACATCGAAATCCTTTGATGCATCAAAATCTCATGAATTAACATTATTTGATCCCCAAAATGATAGACAACAATGCCACCAAATAAAAAAGTTAACTCTTTAACTCAATCTCAGTAATCTCCTTCAAAATTCTCAAAAACCCATTCTCAGTTAACTCAAAATCAATAAAAAGATCAGGATCATCAGAATTCGCAACAAACAAAACTCTAGTTTATAAGCAAATTAGTACCTTGCACATCAAATCTAAGTCCATAAAAGGGCAGGAAAAGAATATCCACAAAAGGAATTCACTAAAAAAATTCTAAGTGAATTAAAATTATCCATCAACTAAATAGTCAGATCAACATTTTTTTATAAAAAAAAGAGAGCTTTTAAATTTATATAATTTCCAAATCGTTTAATACAGCGAATTATTAAGTTAAAAAGAAATGATCTGTAGAGTACAACAATATCAACATTATGGGCAACGAGAGAGAAAAAATAAACAAACTGTAAGGAAGAAGTAAAGAGAAAGATTGGAAGAGAAGACATACCCTAGAAAAAAGCAATGATTTGAGATTTAACCAGACAATTTAGGGGCGAATAAATCTTGGTGGCTTATTTAAAAGAGGTGATTTCGCCAAATGACCACTATACCCTTATTTGTCTTCATAAGAAATACTACTGTAAATTAATTTTCATATAATGTTATATTTGTCAAATTTAAATTGAATTTTAAGAAAAATAATAATTATTAACTAACTATTAAATATATCTATCAAATTTTAAAATATTATAAATGTAACTAATTAATTCAAACCAAGTATTTGTATATTAAAATATAAATAATATATTATTTCATATATGAATTTATTGTTTCTTTATAAATCTATGTTTTTAATCAGTTTGATATCTAAATTTATCAAACATTATATATTTAATTTTAAATGAATTAAATTATTTATTTTATTTTAAGTTATAACAAAATGTAATCTATAATCTACATTATACTCTCAAACATTTGAAATTGATATTATAATTTCATAATTGGGCTGGTGAGCTGGCCAATCAAAATACAACATAAAAACGTTCATGTATCGAGCTGATAAAACCTTACTTTTGTTTAGAGATGGGTCAAAGGGACTTGAAGAGGACGATCGTCTTCTTAAAAATTTTAAATTTTTATATAATTTATGTAACTTTTTATTATTAATGTTTTTTAAATTCTTAAAATTTTATAAGTTTATCTCTTATAGCAACTTTCGATAGTAGTTTTTTTTATAGCTAATACAGAAAAACATAGATCAGCTTATGAGCCTTGATCATCATCCATAATGCCGCAACCTCACACGGGATTTCCTGATACAACATTGTTCCAACCGGTTTCCCCCTAGCCATCGAAGCAAGTTTGTCAGCTACCTTATTCACCTCACGATAGGTATGGCCAACTTTCGAAACCCAATTCCTCTTTAAGAGATAGGAAATCAGCAGGACAATAGTGTTCCCAATGTCTTCGTGAGACTGTCGATTAAAATTGTCAAAATTATCAGAACGTGAAACGTGAATTTTTGAAAGGCCCGAGCATCTGAAATGGTGACGTAATGTAATGATAGGCACTTGAATTAATCATAAAAAAAATGTTTGGGCACCTATCTAGAAAAAGCGATATAGTTTGAGCACTGATTTTCTAATTAAGCCATTAACAAAAGCTGAAAGTTCTCTCCAAACATAACATATAATCGATAATCAAACGGTCGATCCGACAAGAACGATGATGATGATGATGAAGAAGAATTCAATCATATACCTATAACAATCAAATACGTAGTATTATACAACTGATAAGATAACAATAAGCCAAGCATTGCCAGAAACCTACTGCAACTGTGAAGAATGCAGTCATTAGTCTTCAAGTTGTCCAAAATATTATCCAGTTTATTGCTTCCCATTTCATTTTGTACAATTCCTCCGTAGATGGATTTTAGCGCCCAAAACAACTGCCGTATACTGCATCAGTTATCTTCTTCATCGATACAAGCTGAATAAGGTAATTCATGTCATGCAGAAACAAGCAAAGATGTTATGCATATGGTTAAAAGGGAACGAAACAAAACACATATAAACCGGGTAGGAAATCCATCGATGTGAAGCATGATCACGTAGCGTAATTCAAAAGCAACTCCAGAAAACCATAAAGACTGCAATCAAGGGATTCACTGTGCATGCCTAGTGCATAGACATCTTTGTAAGCATCGATTCCGACGAGAAGAAGCTTTGGGGGAAAATGTTAACTTCACCGGAAAATCCCATCATAAAGACCATCAGTCAAGTATAACAACTCCCAAGAGCAACACCAAAAGACAACCAGCTTTGAGTCACTTTTATGATAGCTGTAATGAAATTGCTGTCCAATTACCAATGCATATACTTTCAAAAATGCTGTCTAAATTAGCATTAGAATTAGAACAGTACATGCTACAAAAAGAAGGGCAAATGTCAAACCAATTTTTGAAAGTTTTCGTGTCATCAAATCGGAAGCAATACAAAGGTAAAATAAATATTTTCCCACAAGGCCATTCTCAACTACAACTAAAAAATTTCCATCTTTGAACTTCATAATTCTTTGCAACTTAAAGCTCAAAGACAGTAGCTTCTCAAGTTTAACTTTATATCTCTGATTTTAGGAGCAAAAGCGGGCTTTCCTTGTTTGGTCACTTCACTCTCATTTCATCAGCAATTCGGAATTATATGACAAAGTTAAACATGCTAGCATGAGCTTCCACCATACAAGGCTTGTACTATTATGACCCTAAATCAAACAGCTTAAGCCATATCTTTTTAGCAGAATCAATGAAATATGATCACATAGATTATTAGCACGATCATCATTCGAGGACGAGGATGAAACCGTATGATCCGTCACTTTATTTGAATGACTGAGCAATTTAATCAAGTAATATGTCAAGAAAAGGAGGTAAATTAACTTGCTGCAAGACTTCCAGTTTAAGACAGAAACATAAAGAAATTTGTACTGAATTGCTAAGTTGGAATTATTGAACGAATAACCCCCACAGAGCACAACCTTTCTAAACCAATTAATCAAAAGAACAATTGTAACCCCCAGACCCGGTCTGTAAGTTAGACCCAAAACCTAAGTGGTCACATGTCCCATTTAGAGATTTTTTTTTAAATATCTTACAATACATTAGATATAATACATAACAAAATGTATTAATAATACAGATATATCCAAAATGATAGCAAATACATGTCACAAAATATAACCGAAAAACATATAGAGATATATGTTCGTACAAAAAAAGTAGTTGATCTCCCCTGATGCCAAATCTGCTAGCTTACAGTCTGCTGTTATCTGAAAAAGGGTAAAAATTATAGAATGAGCTAAAAAGCCCAGTGTGCTTCAAACAATGTATAAAAACATACTAATAAAATATTTCAGTAAAATCATTTCATCAAACATGTTTGTTTTATTTAAAATACGAACACTACCTCCATCCGTCACGAACAAAATGTGTAGGTTCCCCAGAATCATACACCCCGTCACGTCCAGTAAGGCCCTGAGCACAAAGCCGAAGAGCCTACAAGTATTCTTCCTCCAACAATATTTCCCCCAATGTCAGTAATAAACAAGTATGTATTCAAGTAAAATTGGTGAATAATTCAAGCTTTTAAAAAAAATCATATACCGAAATACATAAATCAGATATTAGGAAATCAATATTCAGGAATTAAGTATTATGTATTATGTCATAACAGTATTATGAATTATTACCAATCTAAAACGATTCAAATAATATTTTTAAAATAGTAAAATAACACTGTCATGAAACACACCTGTAACAGTCTGAGAAATCAGATAGGGAAGCTTATTACTAGGTTTGTCGACCACGCTCTGCTGCAGCGCTAGATCCTACGAATTGGAAAAATCCATATTAGAATCCTAATATAAATAATCTAAATATTATTTAAATAATATACGGAAACTTACCGGTAATTCTTGTAGTACGTGGTTCAGGCTGATCTAACGAATGAACAACTCCAGACCTAACTGATCCTCGTTCAGGTGAAACACGAGTACCTTCATAAAATGTTTTACTGAATCAATTCCTTAACCAATTCTCATATAAATAATCCAAATACTAAAATACTAAGCCTTTTTTGGTTCACATGCTTGATTCAGGGATTTTGGGTCAGAATTTGACAAAACGGACTTCGGAATCAGATTCATGACATCGAAAACATAAAATATGACCTTCCGAAATTCTGAATTCTAGGTCAAAATCAAAGTCAACGGATTTGACTAACGATTCGGAGACTTTCGGGTTTGAATTTTGTGAAACGGACCCCAAAAACAGATTCGGGTCGTCAAAAATGTCAAGATAGGTATTCTCGGAAAAGATTAACGGTTGTTTAATAGCCGGTTGAAGCCGATCAAAGTTCTGGTCAAAAGTGGTCCAAAATTACGAAAATAGCATCATTTTAAAATTAATTACCAATATAGCACCATTTTCAAAATATTTACTAAAATGTCATTTTTTCAAAAATTACAAAATAGCATTTTAAAAAAATTACAAAAATAGCACCATTTTCGAATTAATTCCCAATATGTCACCAATTTCAAAATAATTACTAAAATGTCACCCGGTCAATAGTCAACAGGTCGGGTCGGGTCAACGGGTCAAGTCGGGTCAAAACTGGTAAAACATTGAAAATAACCGGTCATTTTGAGCTTCCCCACGCGCAGTGGCGGCGCGTGGGATTGTTTATGGCAGCGTAAAATTCACGGAAAAATTTCTAAAAATTATTTTTAGCGATTTCTAGATACTTACAAAGATCGGTTTAAATTTTTAAACGGCAGAGAGCTCGATTTCATCAAATTGAAAACTTTAACCGCTTCACCTCCCCACGCGCCGCCGTCGACGGAGACCGTGGATGACACCGGCAGACTCGGAACGGTACAAGGAACACGATGGTGCGGGAGGTGTCGTAAACGGAGAAACGATCGGCGATGAATTTAAGATTTTCTCGGCGATTGAGCTAAAAAAAACGTCGAGACTTTGACTGGAAATTCCCAGCGTTTGGCAGTGTTTCGCTTTAATTAATTTAAGGGGTTTGTTCCTCGCTCGATGATGAATAGGATGGTGGTTTCAAAACGACGATCAAAATTCGGACGGCGTCGGGATCGTTGTCGGAAGTTGACGTTGGGGAAGGAAGTTTAGGCTCAATTTAGAAGCAATTGGTTTTTGATTTTTCAGAAACCAATTGCCGTATATAATACCAAACTTCACCAACTTTCCTTGGGTAAATTCAGGGCTTGGTCCCTGAATTTTCTTTAACTCTAAAACAAGCTACAAATTTTTAAAATCTTTTAATTTAGTACCCAAATTTCACCAAATTACTTAATTAAAACCTCAAATTACAATTATATTTTTTTTTCAAATTTCCGGGTTGTTACAATTCTCCCACTCTACAAGAAATTTCATCCTCGAAATTTACCTTATGCAAATAGATGAGGAAATTGAGCCTCCATTACTCCAATGTCTCCCAAGTAGCTTCTGAGGGACTACGATTACTCCACTGAATTTTGACCATTGGAATATGCCTATTCCGAAGAACTTGTTCATCCCTCTCTAAAGCCTGAACATGCTCCTCCTCATATGAAAAATCAGGTCTTAGCTCTATCTCATCAACTTGAATGATGTGATCTGGATCTGGATGGTATCGCCTCAACATAGACACATGAAAAACATCATGAATACGACTAAGCTGGAGAGGCAACTCAAGCTGATAAGCAACAGGTCCAACTTTCTTAAAAATACGATAAGACCCAATAAATCGCGGACTTAGTTTACCCTTACGTCCAAATCTCAATACCTTCTTCCATGGAGATACATTGAGAAAAACCTGATCTCCAACCTCAAACTCGATATCCTTACGTCGCTTATATGCATATGATTTCTGCCTATTGAATGCCTCTTTTAAGCGATCACAGATCAATCTGACAGTATCTTCAGTCTCTCGAACCAAGTCTGGACCTAAAATTTTTCTATCATGCAACTCTGTCCAATATATAGGAGTACGACATCTATGTCCATACATAGCCTTGTACGGTGCCATGCGAATACTTACCTGGTAACTATTATTGTAAGCAAACTCAGCTAATGGCAAGAAATCTTCCCAACTACCATGAAAATCAATCACACAACCCCGTAACATATCTTCCAACACCTGAATTACTCGCTCAAACTGTCCATCAGTCTGAGGATGAAAAGATGTACTGAAATTCAAACGAGTACCCAGAGCCTCGTGCAAAGCTTTCCAGAACCTGGAAGTGAATCTTGGATCTCGATCAGATATGATAGATAACGGAACACCATGAAGTCTAACGATCTTAGAAATGTACAACTTAGCGAGTTTGTCCAGAGAATAATTAATCCGGATAGGGGATAAAGTGCGCTGACTTGGTGAGTCGATCAACAATCAACCAAATAGAATCCTTTTTGGAAGGAGTCAGAGGAAGACCAGTAACAAAGTCCATCGTAATGCGCTCCCATTTCCACTAAGGAATCTTAATTGACTGTAACAATCCAGATGGATGCTGGTGTTCTGCCTTAACCTGCTGACAAGTCAAACACCTCGCCACAAAATCTGGAATATTTTTTTTCATACCAGTCCAAAAGTAACGCTCCTTGAGATTACTGTACATTTTGTCCCCGCCAAGATGCATAGCATAAGGACTACTATGAGCCTCTTGAAGAATAACCCGTCTCAACTCATCATCTTTAGGTACGCAATAACGACCGTGAAAACACAAAATACCATCCTGATTCACAATATACTCTGAACTCAATCCCTGCTTAACTTGTTCAATAATGGGGAGAAATGAGCTATCCAGAAGTTGTTTGGTCTTAATCTCCTCAGCCAAAGTGGGTTTAACCTGCAACTCTGCTAACAAACTGTTATCATCAAATAAACTCAAGTTGGCGAATAAGGCTCTGAGATCTGATATCGTCTTACGGCTCAAGGCATCTGCCACTATATTAGCCTTCCCTGGATGATATTCTATCTCTAAATCATAGTCTTTTAGAAGCTCCAACCAGCGACGTTGTCTCAAATTCAATTCTTTCTGAGTAAGTAGATACTTCAGACTCTTATGATCAGTATAAATATAATACTTTTCTCCGTATAGGTAATGTATCCAGATCTTTAAAGCAAAAACCACGGCAGCTAACTCCAGATCGTGAATAGGATAGTTACGCTCATGCGACTTTAATTGACGCAAAGCATAAGCGACAACCTTCATATCTTGCATCAAAACACAACCTAATCCAGAGTGAGAAACATCACCTGTAGATAGAAAAATCTTTCCCAGATTCAGGTTGAATCAGTACTGGGGCTTGAGTTAGAACAATATTCAGTTTCTCAAAGCTAGCTTGTTGGTTCTCAGACCAAACAAATAGAACATCTTTCCTCAATAGTTTCGTTAGAGGAGTTGCAATAAGGGAGAACCCCTCAACGAAACGACGGTAGTAACCAGCTAAGCCCAAGAAACTACGAATCTCATAAATGTTCCTGGGTTGCTTCCAGTTCAGAATAGCCTTCACTTTGCTTGGATCCACCCGAATACCATCAGTAGAAACGATATGTCCAAGAAAAGTCACTTCGCTGAGCCAGAACTCACACTTGCTCAACTTAGCATAAAGCTTATTCTCCCTGAGAATCTGTAGAACAATCTTTAAATGCTCCTTATGTTCTTCTTCACTTCTAGAATACACCAGTATGTCATCAATGAACACAACAACAAACTGGTCCAAATAAGGTCGAAACACCCGATGTATTAGATCCATAAATGCAGCAGGGGCATTTGTCAACCCGAATGACATCACTAAAAACTCATAATGCCCATACCGGTACGTAAAGCAGTCTTCGGAATATCCGAGTCTTTCACTTTGAGTTGATAATAACCAGACCTCAAGTATATTTTTGAAAAGATAGAAGCCCCTCGAAATTGGTCAAATAGATCATCGATTCGAGGCAGAGGATATTTTTTTTTAACCGTGAGCTTGTTCAGTTTCCTATAATCGATACAAAGTCTCAATATCCCATCTTTCTTCTTGACAAAGAGAACTGGGGCTCCCCACGGTGATACACTAGGTCGGATAAATCCCCTATCCAACAACTCCTGAAGTTGGACTTTCAGTTCCTTAAGCTCCTTTGGGGTCATACGATAAGGAGCCATTGAAACTGGAGTAGAACCAAAATATACTTCAATTTCAAACTCAACCTCTCTATCCGACGGTAATCCAGGCAACTCCTCGGGAAAAACATCAGAAAATTCCTTGACAATTCGGATGCCTTCAATATCATATTGAGAATTCCTGGTATCCAATATATATGCAAGAAACACCTCGGAACCTTTCCTGATCATCTTCTCAGCTACCAAAGCAGACACAACATTCGTCAGAAATCCACGGTGTTCCCCGATCATTACAATATTTCGATTATCTGGGGATCTTCAGAATAGCTCTCTTGGTCTTAAAATCAATATTTACTCGATGTTTATCCAACCAATCTACGCCGAGAATCAAATCAAACTCTTCCAAAGGTAACTCCATAAGGTCGTGTTGAAAACATTTTGATATTTCAATATAACAAATTAAGTTAAATGGATTTTAAGATTTTCCAAAAAGATTTTCTAAGTATATTCGATATAATTATTCGAATATCAAAATAATACTCCAAATCTTTCAAATGTCATTTTTAATCCTTACTCAAGTGTAAAATTAAGTTTTAATCTTAAAATAATTTCAAAACAATTTTACAAAATATTTCGAACCATCTCAAAGCCAAAAATTCCAGATTGCTTAGAGGGAACCGATTCCCCCCTGAATGGTTTGGCTCCGAGAATTCCAGTATGCTCGGAGGGAACCGATTCCCCCTCAGGGGTACCAATTCCCCCTGTGTAACGGTCGAAATATTTGAATTTTACACTTAGGGAACCGATTCCCCTTAAGGGTACCGATTCCCCCCACGCTCCAAACTGTTTTATTAATTGATTTCACACTAAAACGACCATATTATCTTCATTAATGATCCCCAATGTTCAGAAGTGATTTAAGGTGTATTTAACAAGCTTAGAAGCCATTGATCAATAACAAGAAACATCAAGCAACTAGAATCAAGAGAGAATCAAAGAGAAATCATCAAACCTCAAGTTTGAGCATTTCAAGCCTATTTTTCATTCAATATTCATTTTGCTTTCAAGAACACTTATTGTGCTCAATTGTATTCATTCTTGAGTGTTCTTTTCTTTGTTCTAGAATTGTGCAAACAATCTACCTTGTGAGGATTTCCTTGTAAGTTTGCAAATTTGTATTGTTCTATTTGGGAGAGAGTGTTCTCAAGAATTTGGGGTATAATTCTTGAGGGTTTGTAAGGTTACTCTTTGTCCTTAAAAGAAAGACAAATTAGTGAATTTGTGGAAAATCCTTAGTGTGATAGCTAAGGTAGTGGACGTAGACTATGTTGAGAAAGTCAAACCACTCTAAATTGCTGTGCAATTTCTTTCAATTTTCTGCAAAAGCTTCCACCAAAATTTTTATTGCCAATTCACCCCCTCTTGGCCAATTCCGTCAATCGATTAACTCAAAAATTGGCATCAGAGCCTAACTCATTTGAAGGTTTAATCGCCTCTTGAGTCGATTCAGGAAGAGTTATATCGATAATCAAAGTCATCAATGGCCTCTACTTCAAACTTCGACTCCGATCTCGATTCGATGCCCGTCAACAAGCCTCTTTTCTTCAATGGGGCTAATTATGCCTATTGGAAAAATAGGATGATGTACTTCATTCAAGCAAGTGACATGGGAGCATGGAATGTCGTAGAAGAAGGATACTTCAAGCCTCTCACTCATCCAAGATTATGGAGTGAATGAGAGACAAAAATATTCCAGCTCAACTCCAAAGCCATCCATATCATATTTTATGCTCTTGGACCAGATGAATACGAAAGAATTTCATCTTGTACAACTGCCAAAGAAATATGGGATAAACTTCAAGTCACTCATGAAGGTACCGATGAGGTAAAGAAATCTAAAATTAGTATTCTAACGCATAGCTATGAAAATTTCAGGATGAAACCAAATGAAGATATCAAAGCTATGACAGATAGATTCTCAACGATTGTCAATGGTCTCAAATCATATAGAGAGATCATTTCAAATGAAAAGCTTGTGAGGAAGTCAGTCTACTCCCTCCCAAAATCGTGGCAATCAAAGAAGACGGCAATCATCAAGTCTAAGGATCTAACATCCTTAACTCTTGAAGAGCTAATCGGTTCACTCCTCACTCATGAAATGATGCTTGAAGATGAGGTGGACCTTGATAAGATTGAAGAGACACCAAAGGAGAAGGAGAATAAGAAAAACATTGGAGTTGCTCTCAAATCCACAAAAAAAATTAGAGTGATTTGGATGAAGATGACGATGACAAGGATGACGATGACAAGGAAATGTCATTGTTTGCCAAACGGTTCAGAAAAATGATGAGACCTTACCGAGGAAGAAAATTCAAACGAAATGAAGGCCTAAAAAATGAACCAAAAGAGAAGGACCCGATCATTTGCTATGAATGTAAAAAGCCGGGGCATGTCAAATATGATTGCCCACAACTGAAGAGAAAGAGTCAATCAAAGAATAAGCACAAGACTCATGTGGCTACATGGAGCGATGAAGAAGGTTCCGATGAAGAGGAACAAGAAGTAGCAAACTTGTGCTTGATGGCATTCGGGGAAGATTCTAAGGTAACCTCTAACTCATCTGATTTTGATGATTTATCCTATGATGAGTTATTAGAGGAATATAATGGGTTGGCTACGGATTATGAGAAATTGTTTTTAAAATATAAAAATGATGTTTCAAAATTAAAAAATGAAAATAAACTCATATCCAAAACCAACAACGATCTTGAAAGTAAAATCAAAGATTTGCAAATCAAACTAGAAGAGTTTGAAAAGAAAATTTTGGATTTGCAAAATTTACTTTCAAAGGTCAATGATGATCATCAAAAGAAAATTAATGATCTTAAAACTTCTTTTGATAAAGTTGGAATAAAACGTTTTAAAAATGGAGAAAATTCAAAATCCAACTTTGTTAGAAAAAGTTTTAAAAACTACAATCATAGAGGTCCCCAAAGAACCTCTAATGGAAAAATCGTTAGAAGTATATGGGTTCCTAAAGACCTCATTAGTACTAAAGATAAGGATATCCTACACAAATGGATACCTAAGGGGACTAGGATTTTGGAAACTAATGAATATGGACCCAAAAGAATTTGGGTACCAAAAATTAGAAATTAATCTATGTTTGTAGGAAAAGGAGCATTGCTACAAGGCACGAGAAACAAATCCAAATTCATGGTACCTTGATAGTGGATGCTCAAGACACATGACCGGAGACAAAAATCGGTTCATTGAGCTTAACGCCAAAAATGGAGGAGAAGTGACTTTTGGTGATGATTCAAAAGGTCATATTGAAAGTATTGGTACTATTGGTAATACCTCTTCCATACAAATTAAGAATGTTTTATATGTGAATGGATTAAAGCATAATCTATTGAGTATTAGTCAATTTTGTGATAAGGGATTCAATGTCATGTTTGATATTAATGGTTGTAAAGTCATTGACATTGCATCTAATCAGATTATGCTTGTTGGTCATAGAATAGGAAATATATACATGGTGCATTTAGATTCTATTGATATGACTAATTTGTGCCTAGTTGCTAAGGATGAACATGATAGTTGGTTATGGCATAGGAGACTAGGACATGCTAGTATGAGTGTTTTGCAACGGCTAACTCAAGGTGATTTAGTTCGAGGGTTGCCTAAGCTTAAATTTGATAATGATAAAATCTGTGATGCTTGTGCTAAAGGAAAACAAAAACGAGTTTCTTTTAAATCCATTAATGACGTATCAACTAGTAGAGTATTACAATTGATCCATATAGATCTTTTTGGGCCAATTTAGGACTACTAGCTTGGGTGGAAAACAATATGCATTTGTCTTGGTAGATGACTATTCTAGATATACTTGGGTTCTATTCTTAAGTACTAAAGATGAAGCATTAGAAAAATTCATCACGTTTTCAAAAGTAATCCAAAACGATAAAGGTTACTCTATAACTAGTGTTAGGAGTGATCATGGCGCTGAATTTGAAAATCTTGGATTTACTGAGTTTTGTAATTCTAATGGTATTAGTCATAATTTTTCAGCACCTAGAACCCCTCAACAAAATGGAGTTGTCGAGAGGAAAAATCAAACTTTAGAAGAAATGGCTAGAACCATGCTTTGTGAAAATAATTTGCCAAAATATTTTTGGGCGGAAGCCACAAATACCGCTTGTTATGTTGTAAATCGAGTAATGATTAGGCCTATTTTAAAGAAAACTCCATATGAAATTTTCAAAAATAAAAAGCCTAACATTAGCTATTTTCATCCTTTTGGATGTAAATGTTTTGTTTTAAACAACGGTAAAGAAAACCTTGGCAAATTTGATGCTAAAAGTGATGAAGGAATTTTTCTGGGTTATTCCTTAAATTCTAAAGCTTATCGAGTATTTAATAAAAGAACTTTAGTTGTAGAAGAGTCTATACACGTTGTTTTCGATGATAATCCCTTTTCGAGGAAGGATTCTTGTGTGAATGATGATGTAGGTATTATAAATACAAATGAAGTTAGACATGACGTTGAAGAATCATCATCAAAGGAAGAAACAAAAGATGAGGTAACTCATGATCCTCTTGAGAATCCAACCATTGAAGAAAGGGAAGTATCTTATCCAAGAGAGTACAACTATGTCAAGGATAGTGAGATTATAGGTGATCCATCCAAAGGGGTAACAACTCGATCTTCTCTTAGAAATATTTGTAATTATGTTGCATTTATTTCATGCGTAGAGCCTAAGAATATTAAAGAAGCATTAAAAGATGAACATTGGATTATGGCTATGCAAGAAGAATTAAATCAATTTGAGAGAAGTAAAGTATGGACATTAGTTGAAAGGCCTAGTAATAAATCTACTGTAGGTACTAGATGGGTATTTAGGAATAAGCTTGATGAGAGTGGTAAACTTGTTGCTCAAGGGTATACTCAAGAAGATGGCATAGACTATAATGAAACATACGCTCCCGTAGCTAGGATGGAAGCAATTAGAATGTTATTAGCATTTGCATGTTTTCATGAATTTAAATTATATCAAATGGATGTTAAAAGTGCATTTTTAAATGTTTTTATAAAGGAAGAAGTGTATGTGGAACAACCTCTAGGTTTTGAAGATTCAAAATTTCCGGATCATGTTCTTAAATTGACAAAAGCATTTTATGGTTTAAAACAAGCTCCTAGAGCTTGGTATGAAAGAATGTCAAATTTTTTAATTGAAAAAGGTTTTTCAAAAGGGAAGGTTGACACTACATTGTTTTTAAAGCATAAAGGTAAAGATTTATTAGTAGTTCAAATTTATGTTGATGATATAATATTTGGTTCTACTAATGATGTTCTTTGCCAAGAATTTTCTAAGTTAATTCAAAGTGAATTCGAAATGAGCATGATGGGGGAGCTCTCATTTTTCTTGGGACTCCAAATCAAATAAAGAAAAGATGGCATCTTCATCAATCAAGCTAAGTACGTCAAAGATATGCTCAAAAAGTTTGGATTGGAAAATAGCAAACCTCACGACACTCCAATGAGCTCTTCAACAAAGCTTGACTTAGATGAAGGAGGTAAATGTGTAAATGTTAAATTATATAGGTCAATGATTGGCTCTTTGCTTTATCTAACTGCAAGTAGACCGGACATTATGTTTAGTGTTTGCTTATGTGCTAGATTTCAATCATGTCCTAAGGAATCACATTTACTAGCTGTTAAGAGAATCTTTAGATACCTTAAGGACACTCATAGTTTAGGACTTTGGTATCCTAGAGACTCTAGCTTTAGCTTGCATGCCTTTTCTGATGCGGATTATGGAGGATGCAAATTAGATAGGAAAATCACCTCCGGTACTTGCCAATTCCTTGGAAATTTCTTGGTTTTCAAAGAAACAAAATTGTGTTGCATTATCTACCAATGAAGTCGAATACATTTCAGCTGGTAGTTGTTGTGCACAAGTTTTATGGATGAAACAACAACTTTTTGATTATGGAATTGAAGTAGGTACCATTCCTATCAAGTGTGACAATACTAGTGCTATTTGTCTCACTAAAAATCCCATCCAACACTCTAGAACTAAGCACATCAAAATAAGACATCACTTCATTAGAGACCATGTCACTAAGGAAGATGTAGTTCTAGAATTTGTTGATACTTTTGCACCAATTAGCGGATATCTTTACAAAACCTTTAGACAAGGAAAGATTTTGGACACTTAGGAGAGAATTAGGTTTGACCAACCTATCTTCACTTAGTGTTTAAAATAATTTTAGCACTTTTAAGACTAAATGAAAAATACTTAATTTTTTATTGCATTCATTGCTATTAGTTAGGGGGAGTTTATGATTCTTGATGAAAAATTAATTTTAAGTTTAAATATCGTTTAAAGATTAATTTGATTGTTTGAACATGATTAATTTTCAATATATGAGTTACCAATATCACTAGAGAAAATTAATTTAGCATTTTGTGTGTTTAAAATCGGATTTTAGCATTTTGGTGCAGAGGGAACCGATACCCCTATGAGGGAACCGATTCCCCCTTTGAAGGGGAACCGATTCCCCCCACAGGGGAATCGATACCCCCTGGGGTTCTGGTTTTATCGGGCAGAACCCTTGGTTTTGGTTCAAAACCTTTCTTTCTCTCATTGCCGTCGTTCTTCCCCTCTACTCTCTCAAATCTCCATTTTTGCCTCAAATCAACGATTTTAATCGGAATTCACTTCAAATATCATCTTCTAAACTTGCTAGCATCATTAAAATCGTGCAAACAACATCAAAATTCACTCAATCTCATCTTTCAAGGTAAATTTTTCTAAAACTCTCTATTTCATTGATTTTGAACATAGGACTAGTTTTAATTAGTTCTAGATAGAAATAATGATTGGACATTGATTGTTTAGTGATTAGAAACTAGATATTACAACTAATTTCATCAAAAACACAAGAATTTTCCAAAAATTTAGAAATTTTTGAAATTAAAAAAAATTGTTTTTCAAATTATTGTGTTTTAATTGAATTATGTTGTTGTTATGAAAACTATACATATATTGTTTCTCAAAACTGTATTTTTCAAAAGTTTTCAAAAACTTTGCCCATTAGGATTGATTTAGATAACCTTGAAATATTGAGGACTCAATTGAGTTTTGGGATTGATTGAATTGCATACATGCGTTTTCTAAATTACAGGTTATCCATCTATTCCGATTTCCTAAACAATGTCCAATCCTAAACGTGCTAGGTCATCTTCTAGTCGCTCAAACCGTCAATCCAACCCTCCTCCAAATCCTCCTCCTATTCCTGAAAATCCAATTCCTAATCCTAATCCCATTTATCCTAATTTGTCTATTCAAAACTCGTGCTTCAATCATCCTGGTCCTAGAAATCATCATTTTTGGTATTATCAATATTTCGAGTCTTACAAAATTAGAGAAGAACGTATCCCTTCTCGTCAAGCTATGTTAGATATTAATTTTAAATATCTTCCTCTTTTACAAGAGTAGAAATTTGACAAACTCTTTGAACTTGAACCCATTGTCTACCATCAACTTGTTCGTATCTTCTATTCTAATGCCGTTTGTGTTAAAAACCGAACTGAAACCGAAACCATAGGAGTTCGTTCCTACCTCCTAGGACAATTCTTATATATTGACTCGGCTTACATAGCCAATGCATTCGGATTAGATAATGATGGTATTTCAAATGAAAAACAAATTTTAGGTTCTCGTTATAAAAGAAGAGATAGTGCGAGTGTCTTAGACCTTCATGAACGTTTTCTTCATATAATGATTTCTTGTGGTTTCGACCATCCGGAGGTCGTTATTCTACTCTTAGAGCCTTGGATCTTTGGTGGTTACATTTTTTCGAAAACAATATTAAAATAAACCTACCTCAGATCATTTTTGTTGAAATTGTTGAAACCGTAAATCTTGTTCCTAACAAGAAACTCTATTCATCTCTAGTTTACGGTTGCATTTTGAGTAATCTATTTTCTAAAGCCGGGCTTAGAGTAGGTCTAGATGCCTCATTTCCTATAAAGAAACAAATTAATCTTCTTTCTTTAACGAGAGCGGGATGGATAAAGGATAAGGAAACCAGTGAATGGGTATGATCGTCTGAAAATAATCCGGGAGCTAGTTCTTCACGAGCTCAACCAGAAGCTGACGACGATCCTGAGCTTCAACAATTAATGCGAGACATCAATGAAGCCGAAGATGAGCCTGAACAGCCTGAGGAGCAGCCCGAGGAGCAAGCACAACAAACGCATCAAATGTCTCCATATTTTTAATCTTTTATGGAGACATTCGATTTCCGATATGCTACCATGGATTCACGCTTTACTTCTATAGAGTCACATTTATCCACAATGGGAGCTCAACAATTAGAAATCCTCCGAGAGATGCACACAAACAACGCTTCAATGAATGAACGTATTGATGCACTCTCACACGAGATGGCCGCTATGCGAGCTCGTTTTCCTCATCCTGATCCGGGTGTTTAATTTTGTGTTTAGCTTTATAACTTTGAACTAAAAGATTATTGTTTCAACATTTTGAATATTTTGGATTGTTAGACTTTGGATTTGTTTGGATGTTTGAACTTATATATTGTGTGGTTAAATTTATTCATTATTGCATCATTTACATCATGTTAGATATATGACCAATTTTGCCATGTCACATTAATTATGAATATTGATTATGAAACTAATGGCTAACGTTTCTCTTGCTTGTGATCTTAGAAGCTTAAACTATATATAATTGGCTAAATAATTTGATAACCTTGTTTAAATTATTTTAAAATGTCTTTTTGATTTAACAAAAAGGGGGAAAAGTGTTAAGTGTTTTAAATGGGAGAAGTGTTAAAGTAAGGGAGAGTAATTCTCAAAATCTTAAAATTACTAAAATATTTTGTTATATCAAAAAGGGAGAGATTTTTTGAAAACATTTTGATATTTCGATATAACAAATTAAGTTAAATGAATTTTAAGATTTTCCAAAAAGATTTTCTAAGTATATTCGATATAATTTCAAAACGATTTTACAAAAATATTTCGAACCATCTCAAAGCCAAAAATTCCAGATTGCTCAGAGGGAACCGATTCCCCCCTGAATGGTTTGGCTCCGAGAATTCCAGTATGCTCGGAGGGAACCGATTCCCCCCAAGGGGTACCGATTCCCCCCTGTGTAACGGTCGAAATATTTGAATTTTACACTTAGGGAACCGATTCCCTTTAAGGGGTACCGATTCCCCCACGCTCCAAACTGTTTTATTGATTTCACACTAAAACGGTCATATTATCTTCTTTAATGATCCCCAACGTTCAGAAGTGATTCAAGGTGTTTTTAAGCAAGCTTAGAAGCCATTGATCAATAACAAGAAACATCAAGCAACTAGAATCAAGAGAGAATCAAAGAGAAAGCATCAAACCTCAAGTTTGAACATTTCAAGCCTATTTTTCATTCAATATTCATTTTGCTTTCAAGAACACTTATTGTGCTCAATTATATTCATTCTTGAGTGTTCTTTTATTTTTCTAGAATTGTGCAAACAATCTACCTTGTGAGGATTTCCTTGTAAGTTTGCAAATTTGTATTGTTCTCTTTGGGAGAGAGTGTTCTCAAGAATTTGGGGTATAATTCTTAAGGGTTTGTAAGGTTTCTCTTTGTCCTCAAAAGAAAGACAAATTAGTGAATTTGTGGAAAATCCATAGTGTGGATAGCTAAGGTAGTGGACATAGACTTTGGTTGAGAAAGTCGAACCACTCTAAATCGCTGTGCAATTTCTTTCAATTTTCTGCAAAAGATTCCACCAAAATTTTTATTGCCAATTCACCCCCCTCTTGCCCAATTCCGTCAATTGATTAACTCAATAGGTCGGCCAGAAAAATCTCCCCATTGATCTCTATAGGACACTTTCTAAAAATACGATCTAACATAATGGACTTGCCTAAAAGACTTTGAACTATCACCGAATGCTCAGTATTCTCAACAGGAATATTTAGACCCTCAGAAACGGAATGTGATACATAGGAATTGGTAGAGCCACTATCAAACAATGCAAAGTAAGGAACTGAATGAATAGTAACAGTACCTGCAGTCATATTAGGCCCATCACGATCTTGTTGAAGTCTGACAGTGTAAACCAATGCAGGCTGTCTAGCATCAGAATTGACTGTACCCCTACTCTGAGATACTCGGCCTCTATTAGCTGATCCTGGTGCTCTGCCCTGACTATGACTCACCGCTGGAGTCTGAATAGTACTCTAAGTACGAGCGGGAGTACGAGCTGGTGTCTGAACAGAACGAGGTATCTCTGGACAATCCTTCAAATGATGGTCACCAGACCCACATTTATAACAAGTGCCCAATTTCATCCTGCATTCCCCAAAATGATGTTTCCCACAGTAATCGCATGTTGGCAAGGATTGCGACCCAAAAGAACCACCATGTCTAGAAGATTGAACAACTGAAGAACCAAATACAACATGTATGCCACTCTTACCACCTCTCTGAAAGGATTCACCCCTGCCTCTCTTGCTAGGGTGTGCTGAAGAATCAACAGAACCAGAAGGCCTCCTGAATCGGGTTTGAGCTCGATCAATATCTCTCTTGTGCTCCATACCCAGTCGCTCTATTTCCTCAACAGTCTTGGCTATCTCAACCAAAGCATCAAAATTCCTCTCTCGGTGGGTAGCGACTCGACTCCTGATCTCATACCTGAGTCCATTCTCGAACCTCAAGCATCGATCTATCTCCGTGTCAACAAGTCCAGGAGCATAACAGCTCAATCGGATGAACTCCACCTCGTAATCCATAACAGACATATTACCATACTCAAGATTTGAAACTCCTGGCGTCGCTCCTGCAGATATCTCTCTCCGATGTAGGGACTCCGGAAGCGCGTCTTGAAAAGATCCCATGTTAATTGGTTCCTCGGAATACTACCAGAAATGGATTGCCACCATCTGAAGCTTTCTTTCTTCAACATAGTTAGGGCCCCTTTTAACTTTTGCTTAGGTCTGAGGTCCATCTCATCCATAATCCTCTCTGTGTCCTCCAGCCAATACTCAACGTCTGTCAGAGGTCCACCAGTAATACCCTCGAATGGAACTACACCAGCAACAACCAAAGAATTTGAAATCTCAACCGCAATCATATTACTAGGGCTATGGCAGCTCTTTGAAACATGCAGAATATAGCTCTATTAATGACGTATTCATTCACGTCAGTATCCTCATCTCCAGTGACAGGAGGATCTCTCACAGGAGTAAACTGGTCATCATGAGAGAGGGTTGGATCTACATAAGGAACAGGAGGATCACGTGGAGACATTGGATCGTCGATCGTAACAGAAGGTCGAGCGACTCGCCCTCGACCACGTCCTGTCCTACGACCTCTAGCAGCACTCATCGTTGGATCTATAAGGCTCTACAGAAAGAGTTTAAAACATATGTCAGATTAGCATCAGGGATCTCGAGAAAATTTTAAATCATAAAATAAGGTGGCATTTTTTTTATTTCTTAAAAATCTAAAATTTAGGACTCATATACAGTCCGAGTGTTTAAAACCGAAGGCTCTGATACCACTAAATGTAACCCCCAGACCCGGTCTGTAAGTTAGACCCAAACTTAAGTGGTCACATGTCCCATTCAGAGGTTTTTTTTTTAAATATCTTACAATACATTAGTTATAATACAGAAAAAAATGTATTAATAATACAAATATATCCAAAATGATAGTAAATACATGTCACCAAATATAACCGAAAAATATATAGAGATATATGTTCGTAAAAATAAGTAGTTGATCTTCCCTGATGCCAAATCTGCTAGCTTACGGTCTACTGTTATCTGAAAAAGGGTAAAAACTATAGAATGAGCTAAAAAGCCCAGTGTGCTTTAAACAATGTATAAAAACATACTAATAAAATATTTCAGTAAAATCATTTTATCAAACATGTTTGTTTTATTTAAAATACGAACACTACCCCCATCCGTCACGAACAAAATGTATAGGTTCCCCAGAACCATATACCCCGTCACGTCCAGTAAGGCCCTGAGCACAAAGCCGGGGAGCCTGCAAGTATTCTTCCTCCAACAATATTTCCCCCAATGTCAGTAATAAACAAGTATGTATTCAAGTAAAATTGGTGAATAATTCATGCTTTTAAAAAAAACATATACCGAAATACAGAAATCAAATATCATGAAATCAATATTCAGGAATCAAGTATCATGTATCATGTCATAACAATATTATGAATTATCACCAATCTAAAACAATTCAAATAATATTTTTAAAATAGTAAAATAACACTGTCATGAAACACACCTGTAACAGTATGAGAAATCAGATAGGAAAGCTTATTACTGGGTTTGTTGACCACGCTCTGCTGCAGCGCTAGATCCTACGAATTGGAAAAATCAATATTGGAATCCTAATATAAATAATCTAAATATTATTTAAATAATATACGGAAACTTATGGGTAATTCTCGTAGTACGCGGTTCAGGCTGATCTAACGAATGAACAACTCCAGACCTAACTGATCCTCGTTCAGGTGAAACACGAGTACCTTCATAAAATGTTTTATTGAATCAATTCCTTAATCAATTCTCAAATAAATAATCCAAATACTAAAATATTAAGCCTTTTTGGGTTCACGTGCTTGATTCAGGGATTTTGGGTCAGAATTTGACAAAACGGACTTCAAATCAGATTCAGGACGTCGAAAAATATAAAGTATGACCTTCCGAAATTCTGAATTCTAGGTCAAAATCAAAGTCAACGGGTTTGACTAACGATTCGGAGACTTTCAGGTTTGAATTTTGTAAAACGGATCGCAAAAACGGATTCGGAACGTCGAAAAATGTCAAGATAGGTATTCTCGGAAAAGATTACCGGTTGTTTAATAGCCGGTCAAAGCCGGTCAAAAGTGGTCAACGAAATTAATATTTTTTTAAAATTACGAAAATAGTACCATTTTAAAATTAATTTCATTATAGAACCATTTTCAAAATATTTACTAAAATGTCATTTTTTTTCAAAAATTACAAAAATAGCATTTTAAAAAATTACAAAAATAATATCAGTTTCGAATTAATTCCCAATATGTCACCAATTTCAAAATAATTAATAAAATGTCACCCGATCAACGATCAACGGTCAATAGTCAACAGGTCGTGTCGGGTCAAAACCGATCAAATATTGAAAATAACGGTCAAACCGGTCATTTTGATATTCCCCACGCGTAGTGGTGGCGCGTGGGATCGTTTATGGCAGCGTAAAATTCACGGAAAAATTTTAAAAATTATTTTGAGCGATTTCGAGATACTTACAATGATCGGTTCAATTTTTGAACGGTGGAGAGCTCGATTTCATCAAATTGGAAACTTTGACCGCTTCACCTCCCCACGCGCCGCCATCGACGGAGACTGTGGATGACACCGGCAGACTCGAAACGGCACAAGGAACACAATGGTGCGGGAGGTGTCGTAAACGGAGCAACGATCGGCGATGAATTTATGATTTTCTCGGCGATTGAGATAAAAAAAACGTCGAGACTTTGACTGAAAATTCCCGGCGTTTGGCACTGTTTCGCTTCAATTAATTTAAGGGGCTTGTTCCTCGCTCGATGATGAACATGATGGTGGTTTCAAAACGACGATCGGAATTCAGACGGCGTCGGGATCGTTGTCGAAAGTTGACGTTGGGGAATGAAGTTTAGGCTCAATTTAGGAGCAATTGGTTTCTGACTGTATATAATACCAAACTTCACTAATTTTTCTTGGGTAAATTCAAGGTGTGGTATCTAAATTTTATTTGACTCTAAAATAAGCTACAAATTTTTAAAATATTTTAATTTAGTCCCCAAATTTTACCAAATTACTTAATTAAAACCTCAAATTACAATTATATATTTTTTTCAAATTTCCGGGTTGTTACAACAATAAAAGCCTGATCATTCAACCTATAAACTAAACAACAATCAAGTAAAGAGACTGTTATGAATGATGCAAATTCTGCAGCATCAACAAGATCAGCAAGCAGGGGAAGACCGTACAATTGAGCAAAGTTGGCTTGAAGAGAGCCGTTCGTTCAAAGAAGCTTGGAGAGACTAGAGAGAGAATAAAACAAATTCCAAGAGAAGAAGGGCAGGCTGATTGTTGCAATTTCTATTGAACTTCTTATCTATTTTCCTCATCCTTTCTGACTTTCCTAACTTTCTGGTTTATGCAAAGATTATTCCTATTTCTTGCTTATGAAATGGATTGAAAGTTTTCCTTGATCAATAAAGTTCCAAAAGCATTTGCTAATATACTGCTATTTAGTTGCTTTGGATTGCAGTTTACTTCAGAGACAAAAAATAAACTTAATACAAAGAAAATGCTCTGAATTCAAAGATCTCATCTCCAAAGAGCCCAAGAAAACACTAAAGTCACATAAAATTAAAAAAAAAAGTTATGTAAGAAAGCATAAATTAAACGAGCAAATTAACAAGAATGATCACATACCACAAGCAACAAGTAGGAAACGATTCAGTATTTTATGTTTTGTGGAGAACTTCTAAAATTCTAAACTAAATGAATTTACAAAATTCCAAGAGCAAAATCAGATTATTAATAGCCCAAGTCTAGAAACACCATAAACCAACATAAAATCTAAAACTCATACTAAGAATTAAGATTTCGACCATTTTTTCCAGGAAAAAATCAAAAGGGGGGAATTTAGAGTTATCTCCACAGCAGAAGCAACAGTAACAGCAAGAAATGACCATGAAATCTCTCTACATCACAACAAAACTAGCACAGCATTTGAAAGAAGCAAAGTTCGAGTGGGCAGGTTCTTGTTCATTTAAGAGACTTTGTTGGTTGCTTGGAGTCTTTGGGGAAGAAGAAGATTGTTTCTCCGATTTCATTCTATAGAGGTTCCATTCTAGCCTTCTTAAATAAGCGATTTTGAATGAATCTCGGGTGCATTTGTTTTACTTAAAATATTTATTAGAAATTTTTTTTACTGATTAATTAATGTAAAATATTTTCTATTTAATAAATTTTTTAGTCCGTAACTCATTTTTCAAACTTTTCACTTTAAAATATAAATATTTAAAATAATATTATTTTTAAAATTTAATATTAATATGATATTTTAATATCATTTTTAATATTATTTTTCACTACTAGAAATGGATTGCCACCATCTGAAGCTTTCTTTCTTCAACATAGTTAGGGCCCCTTTTAACTTTTGCTTAGGTCTGAGGTCCATCTCATCCATAATCCTCTCTGTGTCCTCCAGCCAATACTCAACGTTTGTCGGAGGTCCACCAGTAATACCCTCGAATAGAACTACACCAGCAACAACCAAATAATTTGAAATCTCAACCGCAATCATATTACTAGGGGCTCTGGCAGCTCTCTGAAACATCAAATATAGCTCTATTAATGACGTCTTCATTCACGTCAGTATCCTCATCTCCAGTGACAGGAGGATCTCTCACAGGAGTAAACTGGTCATCATGAGAGAGGGTTGGATCTACATAAGGAACATGAGGATCACGTGGAGACATCGGATCGTCGATCGTAACAGAATGTCGAGCGACTCGCCCTCGACCACGACCACGTCCTGTCCTACGACATCTAGCAGCACTCATCGTTGGATCTATAAGGCTCTACAGAAAGAGTTTAAAACATATGTCAGATTAGCATCAGGGATCTCGAGAAAATTTTAAATTATAAAATAAGGTGACATTTTTTTTATTTCTTAAAAATCTAAAATTTAGGACTCATATACAGTCCGAGTGTTTAAAACCGAAGGCTCTGATACCACTAAATGTAACCCCCAGACCCGGTCTGTAAGTTAGACCCAAACCTAAGTGGTCACATGTCCCATTCAGAGGTTTTTTTTAAATATCTTACAATACATTAGATATAATACAGAAAAAATGTATTAATAATACAAATATATCCAAAATGATAGCAAATACATGTCACCAAATATAACCGAAAAATATATAGAGATATATGTTCGTACAAAATAAGTAGTTTATCTTCTCTGATGCCAAATCTGCTAGCTTACGGTCTACTGTTATCTGAAAAAGGGTAAAAACTATAGAATGAGCTAAAAAGCCCAGTGTGCTTCAAACAATGTATAAAAACATACTAATAAAATATTTCAGTAAAATCATTTTATCAAACATGTTTGTTTATTTAAAATACGAACACTACCCCCATCTGTCACGAACAAAATGTGTAGGTTCCCCAGAACCATACACCCCGTCACGTCCAGTAAGGCCCTGAGCACAAAGCCGAGGAGCCTGCAAGTATTCTTCCTCCAACAATATTTCCCCCAATGTCAGTAATAAACAAGTATGTATTCAAGTAAAATTGGTGAATAATTCATGCTTTTAAAAAAAACATATACCGAAATACAGAAATCAGATATCAGGAAATCAATATTCAGGAATCAAGTATCATGTATCATGTCATAACAATATTATGAATTATCACCAATCTAAAACAATTCAAATAATATTTTTAAAATAGTAAAATAACACTGTCATGAAACACACCTGTAACAGTCTGAGAAATCATATAGGAAAGCTTATTACTGGGTTTGTTGATCACGCTCTGCTGCAGCGTAGATCCTACGAATTGGAAAAATCAATATTGGAATACTAATATAAATAATCTAAATATTATTTAAATAATATACGGAAACCTATGGGTAATTCTCGTAGTACGCGGTTCAGGCTGATCTAACGAATGAACAACTCCACACCTAACTGATCCTCGTTCAGGTGAAACACGAGTACCTTCATAAAATGTTTTATTGAATCAATTCCTTAATCAATTCTCAAATAAATAATCCAAATACTAAAATATTAAGCCTTGGGTTCACATGCTTGATTCAGGGATTTTGTCAGAATTTGACAAAACGGACTTCAGAATCAGATTCAGGACGTCGAAAAACATAAAGTATGACCTTCCGAAATTCTGAATTCTAGGTCAAAATCAAAGTCAATGGGTTTGACTAACGATTCGAATACTTTCAGGTTTGAATTTTGTAAAACGGATCGCAAAAACGGATTCGGAACGTCGAAAAATGTCAAGATAGGTATTCTCGGAAAAGATTACCGGTTGTTTAATAGCCGGTCAAAGTTCTGGTCAAAAGTGGTCAACGAAATTAATATTTTTTCAAAATTACGAAAATAGCACCATTTTAAAATTAATTATCATTATAGCACCATTTTCCAAATATTTACTAAAATGTCATTTTTCAAAAATTACAAAAATAGCATAGTTTCGAATTAATTTCCAATATGTCACCAATTTCAAAATAATTAATAAAATGTCACCCGATCAACGATCAATGGTCAACAGTCAACGGGTCGGGTCAACGGGTCGTGTCGGGTCAAAACCGGTCAAATATTGAAAATAACGGTCAAACCGGTCATTTTGATATTCCCCACGCGCAGTGGTGGCGCGTGGATCGTTTATGGCAGCGTAAAATTCACGGAAAAATTTCTAAAAATTATTTTGAGCGATTTCGAGATACTTACAATGATCGGTTCAAATTTTTGAACGGTGGAGAGCTCGATTTCATCAAATTGGAAACTTTGACCGCTTCACCTCCCTACGCGCCGCCATGACGGAGACTGTGGATGACACCGGCAGATTCGAAACGGCACAAGGAACACAATGGTGTTGGAGGTGTCGTAAACGGAGCAACGATCGGCGATGAATTTAAGATTTTCTCTGCGATTGAGCTAAAAAAAAGGTCGAGACTTTGACTGAAAATTCCCGGCGTTTGGCACTGTTTCGCTTCAATTAATTTAAGGGGCTTGTTCCTCGCTCGATGATGAACATGACGGTGGTTTCAAAACGACGATCGAAATCGGACGGCGTCGGGATCGTTGTCGGAAGTTGACGTTGGGGAATGAAGTTTAGGCTCAATTTAGGAGCAATTGGTTTCTGACCGTATATAATACCAAACTTCACCAATTTTGCTTGGGTAAATTCAAGGTGTGGTATCTAAATTTTATTTGACTCTAAAATAAGCTACAAATTTTTAAAATATTTTAATTTAGTCCCCAAATTTTACCAAATTACTTAATTAAAACCTCAAATTACAATTATATATTTTTTTTCAAATTTCCGGGTTGTTACAACAATAAAAGCCTGATCATTCAACCTATAAACTAAACAACAATCAAGTAAAGAGACTGTTATGAATGATGCAAATTCTGCAGCATCAACAAGATCAGCAAGCAGGGGAAGACCGTACAATTGAGCAAAGTTGGCTTGAAGAGAGCCGTTCGTTCAAAGAAGCTTGGAGAGACTAGAGAGAGAATAAAACAAATTCCAAGAGAAGAAGGGCAGGCTGATTGTTGCAATTTCTATTGAACTTCTTATCTATTTTCCTCATCCTTTCTGACTTTCCTAACTTTCTGGTTTATGCAAAGATTATTCCTATTTCTTGCTTATGAAATGGATTGAAAGTTTTCCTTGATCAATAAAGTTCCAAAAGCATTTGTTAATATACTGCTATTTAGTTGCTTTGGATTGCAGTTTACTTCAGAGACAAAAAATAAACTTAATACAAAGAAAATGCTCTGAATTCAAAGATCCCATTTCCAAAGAGCCCAAGAAAACATTAAAGTCACATAAAATTAAAAAAAAAGTTATATAAGAAAGCATAAATTAAACTGAGCAAATTAACAAGAATGATCACATACCACAAGCAACAAGTAGGAAACGATTCAGTATTTTATGTTTTGTGGAGAACTTCTAAAATTCTAAACTAAATGAATTTACAAAATTCCAAGAGCAAAATCAGATTATTAATAGCCCAAGTCTAGAAACACCATAAACCAACATAAAATCTAAAACTCATATTAAGAATTAAGATTTCGACCATTTTTTCCAGGAAAAAATCAAAAGGGGGGAATTTAGAGTTATCTCCACAGCAGAAGCAACAATAACAGCAAGAAATGACCATGAAAATCTCTCTACAGATCACAACAAAACTAGCACAGCATTTGGAAGAAGAAAAGTTCGAGTGGGCAGGTTCTTGTTCATTTAAGAGACTTTGTTGGTTGCTTGGAGTCTTTGGGGAAGAAGATTGTTTCTCCGATTTCATTCTATAGAGGTTCCATTCTAGCCTTCTTAAATAAGCGATTTTGAATGAATCTCGGGTGCATTTGTTTTACTTAAAATATTTATTAGAATTTTTTTTTTACAGATTAATTAATGTAAAATATTTTTCTATTTAATAAATTTTTGGTCCGTAACTCATTTTTAAAATTTTTCACTTTAAAATATAAATATTTAAAATAATATTTTTTTAAAATTTAATATTAATATGATATTTTAATATTATTTTAATAAAAATATTAATTATTAACATATTTAAAATAAATTTATTAATATTTTAATAATATAATAATATTATTATTACAATAATATACTCAATTATATTATAATAATATATGATACTATTATATTCTTATTTTAATAATATATAATAAATTATTAATAAAAGTTATATTATTTATTAATTTCTTAAAAATAATATTATTGAATTATTAATAGTGAATACTTTTATTTATGTATTTAATATTATATATATGTATTCACTATTAATATAATAGTTTAATAATATTATAAAAATTCCTTAAAATATATTTATTAATAATTTTAAAATATAATATAATATTTTTATTTTTATATATATTCAATATAAGTTATCATATTTTTATTTTAATAGAATATACTAGAGTTAATATTTTTATTTATAAAATTATAGAAATAATATTTTAATAATAATATTGGCATAAATAGTATTAAATAAATTATTCTAATATTTTTAAAATAATAATATTAAGTTTTTATAATAAATAATATTATTTATTATATTTTATATTTGCAATAAATAATTTCTAATTTATCAACTAGTGAAAATTGATTTACACAACATCTTCAAACATCATAAAATATTTTTCAGTAAATATTTTCCAAAAAAACATTTTTTGAATATGCATTTTTCTCTATATCACGATCGCACACATCATCTTTATGTTTTGATAGATTGATTATTGCTTGAAATGAAAATCGATAAGATACTTCTAATCCACGACTTAAGATCGGATTAGTCGATTACGAACCTTATATTTGCGAATAAAATAAATTGAGTTGAGAAGGTCGCTTTTGTTTTTCAATATTATTAAATTAATTGATTAATAATCAGATATCAATGATTAATTAAAAATATATATTTTGTTTTTATTGGTTAAAATATAAAAATAGTCTTTTAATTGTAAGGTATTTTTTGGGTAGGTCCTCTACTATAAAAATTATAAAATGATTGTTCAACTTTAAAAAATAATTTTATCTTTTCTAGTAAAAATGAATGATAAATGATGTAACAATTAATAAAATTAATATAATAATAAATTAGTCTTCAAATTTTATTCTTTGTTTCAAAACATAATATTAAAATTTATTCTTAATGTTTGATTGAATAATCACTTTTATTATTATTTTTCAAGTATTTTAATAAAAATAAATATTATTTATTGATGACATCAAATTGAAAGTAAAATATATAGGATAAATTACATGTTTAGTATCTGAAATATTATTTTTGCTCTATTTTGATATGTAAACTTTATTTTTTTCAAAATTATACATAACGTTTAGTTTAGGTTTTAATTTGGTACTCTGCCGTTAAAAGATTAACTGAACTGCTAATATGACATTTTTAATTTGTTTAATGATGACATGATAATATCTTACGGTGACACGTCATCATCACGGTTAACTTTTTAACAATGATGTATCAAAATAAAATCTAAACTAAACGTCAGGAATAATTTAAAAAAAAATAAAATTTATGTATTATAACAGAACAAAAGTAACAGTTTAGGACTAAACGTAGTTTACCCAAATATATATATATATATACGCAAGTCGCAACAATAGATTAACATGTGGACGTCAAAGTAGAATTGCAATATTTCGGAATATATCGTATAGTAAATATTCGTATTGAAAACATGGATTATAACCATTTTTACATTCTCAAACTTCTTGATATATCTTGCTCTAAACTAAAAGAAGAAAAGGGTGTGAATTCCACCTCTCATGAACATGCATACCCGAATTGCAACGGCTGAAAAGTCGAGAAATCGGGATGGAAGAAATCGAGTTCGGACCCCGACATTTGCGGAACCGGAGCAGGGGTGAGAAGGAAGAGAAAGCATCGAGGAAGAAGGAGAAGATGGTAGTGATGGGTACCATTTTTTTCAAGAAATTCTCTCTCTAGCTTGCATGCTCTTTGGGTTTTTCTTGTAGGCCTTGGAAGTGGTAGTTCTGTAAAATAATAAAGTTGATGGGGGATATTATGCGCAATGGACAAATTTCGTATAATGCAATGGAATGGGAGGGTAGTTTCTGGTTTTGTAAGTTATCCAATCAAGCTCCAGTAATGTCAATGTCATGTCTTGGCACGAAGATGCTGAGAAAGTTCCATGTTTCCAACAAATTTTATGTCATTCTCTCTAAATAATAAAGGCATAATACCAAAACTAGCCCCCAATATTATGAAAATAGTCATTTTAGCTCTTATTCTTTTTTTTGAGCATTTTAGCCCACATTGTTTTGTTTTGGGGCAAAAAACTCCTATAGATGAAAATCATTAGTTGACACACAATTAATGCTCCAAAATAAGAATCCTTTTAACCTAAAATGAAACATTGAGGGCTAAAATGCCAAAAAAAAAATAACAAGGGACAAAGTGATTATTCTATCAAATGTCAGGAGCCTTTTTGCCCTAAAATTAAACGTTAGGGGCCAAAGTGCTCCAAAAAAATAGAATATGAGGTAAAATGATCATTTTAGTAAACATTGGGGGCTAATTTTAACATTATACCAATAATAGAATATATTTTAAGTAAGTTCAAAAATTCTATTTCTACAATTGAATTATAATTTTTTATAATATTTAATTTAAATTAATTGTTCAATCGATTTAAAAAGATGGGTTTATGTCTAAACATGTGCAAACTTTCCATTCACAGGCATGAATTCATGGATATTTTTTTTTACAATTATGAGATGAATATAAGATAACATCTATTTAGAGATTCTCAATCGTTTAAAGGTAAATGCTTATACGCTTGCATGAATTCATACATAAAGTGCGTTAACAGCGTTAAAATTAACATAAAGGTACCATAAAGATACAATTCAAATGCGTAAAAACAAAGCGACATTACATGATACAATCTCAAAAATAACGAGGACAAAAATTCTTGAAATTAACGTAAAAGAGTCAAACCTATTAAGTGATCTCAGTAGTAGACGAGACTATTATTCTCCTTTGAGATTCCGAGTTCGATTAGTTGCGTTTATAAAATGTGTTGTCAATGATTAAGAAAGATTTTGTGTCTAAAACTATTATTTAAATACAATTCAACAACTAAAACGATTAGTTAAACGAAAATAAATATAGTTCTAAAATCTTAAAAAATAAATAAAACAAATTATCTAAAATAATTATATAGTATAGTAGTTAAAATAAAATTCTAAATAATAAAATATTGTTTCAACTAAAACTTATATATAAAATTAAACCTAAAAACCTCACCTTCCATTGTCCTACTTTTATTATTATTTATTACCCTTCATCTTAACCAACCTCTCAGCTTTCAATAATTGCATTTGATGATTTCATGTGCATAACATTTTAAAAATTTAATGACTTGGTTCCATTTGTATTATTTATTTAATTATAGAAAACATAATTCAAGTTTTAATAAAAACAATATTTAAATTATAATAATTCAAGTATAAATATTTGATATATCAAAAATAATTTCACAAACGATCTTAAAATTTATAAAGTGTTCCTATACTTTGATCATATATTTATATTTTATCATATTTGATATTTATATTTCGAAAAAAATGTTCAATATGATCCACAAACATTTCTAACTAATTTAGTTTATTAAAAAATATAATGATTATTATAAAAAGCAAAAGAAAAACCAAACATACGAGAACAAAGAAGAAATGTGTATTTTTTTATAAAAAATATATCTAATATTTTATCAATAAAAATATATATAATACAACTTTTATAGGCATCAAAATTCTAATACTAAAAAATATATATTTTTGACAAATTTTATATATAATCATAATACGAGGAGAAATAAATAATATGAAGAATACATATGAGTAGTTTAGTCAACCAGTCAAATATGTTTGTTCATAATTTTTTAATTTAACCATTAGTATCTAATATATTGATTGACAAATCATATATCGAATTTTACAAAAGACGATTTTTTTAATCTAGTTTACTCTATTTGTAATCATCAAGTCTCAAACTTATGTTATTACTTAAAAAAATCTACCATACGATCGTACTGTACTAATTTATTATTAATAATATTAAAATAAATTAATCTAGTGTATAATTTATAAAAATCTAATCATGATTTCGGTAGTAAATAGAGTTGACAATGCACAACGACTATAAATCATTGATTGTTAGTATCACGTGTTACGGCCACGAGTAGATGTTATAAAACAGTAGGCTCCAAACAGCACCCAATCCCAACCTCCAGCTTTCGCGGTACTTAAAAAGAAAGCTTCGTCTTTGAACCGAAGCCTTGTTTTTTCTGCATCAAATCTCCATCGTAAGTCTATCCTCTTTCCTTTTCCTAAAAAAATATTGTTTTTTGTTTTAACAAATTCTCTTCTTTCTTTGTTTCAAACTTTTTTTTATGACATCCCACTTCAAATCTTTTGCTTTTAGATTGGCCTTATATTCATGTAATCGTGTAGTTTCATTGACTTGGATTCATATATAGTTTTAAAACTTATAATTCTAGTTATCTGTAAATACCCTTTTCTTTTTATGCCCTGATTCTGTTTGTTTATGGTTTTTGAGATTGGAAGCAATGATCTCATGGATTTTAATTGATGGAGAGTTTCAAACTGTACTCTGGATAAACAAGAATTAGTCTGTGTATTATGAAAGTGAGCAGTTTGGTTCTCGTACATCTAATTGTTAAGCAAATGGTTAGAAGTGTTAAAAAAATGCTGATTTGTGTTTTACAGTGACATGGGGAATTTTTTTCTCCTTTCAAAATTTAGCATTTTAAGAAACTGACCTTTTGATCGTATTTTGAGCAGGTTTATCAGTTAAAAAATGCGAAGGCGGCCTCAAACCTCATCGATTTCGCCTGATACATACGCCAAGAAATCAACTGATACCTCTAAAACCGATGAGGAAGCCGAACAGAATCACGGTATCCGGATAAAAACTGCAAGGAGGTCAGGGACTCAGGGTTCACATTGTTGACATTGCTTGGGTCATTGTGTATGCTTCTTGGGCTGTTTATCAATACCAGTATGGGAGTAGGGGCGAGACAGGTGCAGATATACACAGAGATAGGTAAGGGCCAAACGGGTGCAAGCAGCAGCAACAGTGGTGCAGCAGGTGTAGGCAACAACAACAATGGGTGCAGGAGCCATGCATGAATCATTGAAAATTTTAAAAATTGTGGATTGAATGTTGTGGATTGGTGGATAAATATGTGGTTGAAATCCAAAAATTTTGTGTTAAATAGGAGAGATTGAAGTTAAAATTATAAGAGAGAGTTATAGAAAAAAGTTTGTAGAAGAAGAAGAAGAAAAAGGTGGAGGAAGAAGCTGCTGAATTCACGAGATAATCTTCTCGAACTTTTTTATTCACGATATAATGCACATCCCAGATTAATTGTTGAAATGAGGTGAATTCTACAGTGATCTCGTAGGACGCCATGCAATCCAGGCGATCTTGTAGGACGCCATGCAATCCAGGTGACATACGGGGTGACATACGAGCCATACTGGTGACATACGAGCCATACAAGGCATATACGAACCATGCGAGCCAATGGAGGGGTGACATACGAGCCATACAAGGCATATACGAGCCATGCGAGCCAATGGAGAGATCGAGAGGTCGCCATGCAGTCTGGGCGACCTTGTAGTTGTAGGTCGCTATGTAGTCCCGGCGACCTTGTAGGTCGCCATGTAGTCCCGGCGACCTTAGGTCGCCATGTAGTCCTAGCTCACGAGACCATGCATGCACATGCAGCCAAGATTCCTTCACGTGCTCCCCTCCTGCTCCCCGCTGCATGCCTACAGCTATTGATGCATGCATGTGAACCATTTGAGCCGTGATTGGTACAATAATTGAACCATTGCTGTTGGTGAAATAATTGAGGCAGCCGGTTATATATGGGGTGTGCAAATCGCAAGAACATAAAAGAAAGATCTCACATAAAAGAAAGAAAGAAAGGGAGAAGAGATTGCAGCCGAGAAAGAAAGAAAGGGAGAAAGGAAAGTAAGAAGAAGAAAGGGAGATAAGGTAAATTTTTTTTATATTTAAATTAGTTTATTATTATAAATGTTAATTAGTTTATTAGTTTAGGGTTATATGATTGTTAGTTTAAGTTATAGTATACATAAATTAAAAATTATTTAATTAGTATATGTTTGATAGTTATATAGTTAAAAAATAATTAATTAGTTTGTTTTGTTAATAGTTAGTTATATAAAAAAATTATTTAATTAGTTTGTGTTAGTTAAATAGTTAAGTTATATTTGTTTGTTGAATATATATTATATAAAAAATTAGTTAGTAAGTTTATTAGTAGTATGTTATAATGAAAAAATAGTTTATTAGTTAGTTTTAGTTATATAAAAAAATATTTTATTAGTTGTTTAAGGGTTTAGTGTTTACGTTTAACTTATATTTTAAAAAGTTTAGTTTGTTAGTTTATTAGTTTATTATATTATAAGTTATTATATTAAAGTTTAGTGTTGTAAATTAGTTAGTTAGTTTATATTAGATTATATTAAATGATTTTTTAAATATTGTTGTTTAATTTTTTTTACAGATTCATTCCAATGGCTGACCAAATTCCACGGTTGAGGCTTGACAATGAACATATTTCAAGTCATTTGGGAATAATGGTGAATAAAATATTTGTTTAATGAATTATAATTAATAAATATTTGAATATTATTTTATGATTGTGATAATTTTTTTGAAATATTTAATTGTAGGAGGACGAGCAGCGAGTCATTCGTCTTCGACTACATAAAGTGCCCAAGCCACACCCACTGATAGAAGAAAATTTGCAAGAGGCTGGATTTTGGTATATAACATTTGTGCGAGATTACAAGTTGGTCCAAGGTTTGATCAGTGCGTTGATTGAACGTTGGAGACCAGAAACGCACACGTTTCATTTGCCGTGTGGCGAATGCACTATAACTTTGGAGGATGTGGCAATGCAACTCGGGGTCCAAACTAATGGGATGCCGGTGGTAATGTCACATGAGTTTAATAAGGTGGAACAACTTTGCAACTTGTTTCTTGGGAAAGCTCCCGTACCACCAGAGTGTAAAGGGTGGCGGGTGAGGTTGTCATGGTTGAAGAATGAATTTCAACTTCAATCAAATAGTACGGAGCACGAAATTATATATGCAACACGAGCATATATATTACAATTGATTGGGGGAATTTTGATGCCTGATAAATCCGGTAGTTATGTTCACACTCAGTATCTTCTTTTTTTAACAAATTTTGAGAATTGTAGGCAATATAGCTGGGGTTCGGCGATATTGGCATTCTTGTATCGTGAGATGTGCAAGGCGTCATTAGTCGTGAATGATAATAATACAGTAGAAATCGGTGGATGTATGTTGCTGCTACAATCATGGGCTTGACATAGACTTCCGTTTTTGACACCGATTAGTCGGACTGCGGTTGACTTTCCACTTGCCGGAAGGTAATATGAATCCTCTATTTTAATATAAAATATTAATTAAAAAATATTTATTTTGATTAAAATTATTGAACAAAATGTCTCTATTTTTGTTTTGATTGATATACAGATGGAGGCATAAAATTGAAGGCACAGGGTTGGTGCACAACAACATTAAAGAGTTCAGGTTGAAGATCGACATTAAGGCCAAAAAGGAGGTATGCATAATCTGTATTTTTTAATTATTATTTAAATTAACTATATTATTTGATTTAAATCAATTTTATTGTTTTGTAATTTTACAGTTTAATTGGAGACCATACATGAATGAAGAATTATTTGCGTTGATACCGCACGATATTTTAGATGGGTTTCAATATTGGTGTGCTGTTACACCATTGATCAATTTTGCTTTTGTTGAGATCCAATTTGGGGATAGAGTGCTGAGGCAATTCCACTTCCACCAACCTATTCCGCGAAGTCCATGGGATCATGACCTCCTCCAAAACTTAGATGGTCGTCGTCCAGTGAATTGGGTTGAGACGCATGACGACCTGCACAAATTTGATGGTCGTCGTAAAGAAAGCGTTAATTGGGTTGAGAAGCATGCAACCTACATTAATGCTTGGAACAATAGGGCTTCATTCATGCCAACTCTTGACGCCATTCAAGACGACGACTTTAATTTTGAGACTTCGGCTTACCTTGCTTATTTTTTGGATAATGGAAAGCCGTTCCTCACAACAATAGTAGAGAGGCGACAATTTTTGAGGTTTAAGAAAAGATTTGGTAAAGCTGAATACTCTCTACCGAGTGGGAGTGGGAGTTCATCTCTACAACCTGAAGCGGAAATGACCGATGTGGATAATAGCGCACCACAATCGTTGCATCACGCAGTTGATGATTCTACTGTCCCGGCATACATACCAGAGTTTGTGCAGCCTGAGGCACCCATCTATTCTCCTACGTTTTCGTCGACGTATGACTTTGAACACATGACAGTTCAAATACCCCCAATGAATGAGGGGGATGGGTACAATACTCCTGAGCCACAACGGCCACAACGTATCAGACGCCCGCCCCGACATTATCATTCAACAACACCCCGGCATCGACAACAATTGTAAACTCGTTTGCTATTTATTACAAATTATTTATTGAAATTAGACTAGTTTTTTTAACCTTAACAATGATTTTTAGTATCAAATCATTACTAGTATGCCATGGCGACCTACAAGGTCGCCCAGACTGCATGGCGACCTCTCGATCTCTCCATTGGCTCGCATGGCTCGTATATGCCTTGTATGGCTCGTATGTCACCCCTCCATTGGCTCGCATGGCTCGTATATGCCTTGTATGGCTCGTATGTCACCCCGTATGGCTCGTATGTCACCCCGTATGTCGCCTGGATTGCATGGCGTCCTACAAGATCGCCTGGATTGCATGGCGTCCTACGAGATCACTGTAGAATTCACCCCATTTCAACAATTAATCTGGGATGTGCATTATATCGTGAATAAAAAAGTTCGAGAAGATTATCTCGTGAATTCAGCCGGAAGAAGCAGAACAATAAGGAAGAAGAAGAATGAGAAAATATAATAAGTAGATGTATATTTTATTTTTTAAATTAAGTAATATTATAATAAGTAAATGTATATTTTATTTTTTAAATTAAGTAATTTTTTATCGTTTGTTTTATTTTTAATTTTTAAATTATATATTATATTTAATTTTAGGGTAAAGTATAGTAATGGTCACTAAACTTTTCTAAAACTTTCATTTAGGTCCCTCAACTTTTGAAACTTGCAATATCATTTAGTCCGTTTGCAATATGGTCCCCCAACAGTTATGTCAGGGACTATATTGTAAATAGACTAAATGTTGAGGGATCATATTGCAAATGGACTAAATGTTGGGGGATTATATTGCAAGTTTTAAAAGTTGAGAGACCTAAATGAAAGCTTTAGAAAGTTCAGTGACCATTACTGTACTTTATCCTAATATATAATTTACATAAAGATATAAATTCTTAATTTAAAATTCAAACACTACCTTTTTTTTAATTTTGTTTGTGTAAAACATGAATAAAAGGGGTCACTTTCTGTAGATTTTCTTCGAGTGTTTATTTGACTATAACTACAAGCATATATGGTGGTGCAAAGTGCCGTCCACCACGATCCGAATTCCAGGTGCCAATCTCCAGTCTTCTTTGTTGTCTTTGATTCCTTGTGTACTTCTCTCCTAGTTTTAGCTAATGGAAGAGGTCTCCGAATTCCAGATACCGCTGTTCCCACCGCCGCCACAGCGGCGAACAAGAGGTCTCTCAAAGGAAATGGTGGCTCCGGTGGAACAATGAGGTACCGTGGTGTTCGCCGCAGGCCGTGGGGGCGTTATCTGCTGAGATACGAGACCCCAGTCCAAGGAACGGCGTTGGCTCGGGACTTTTGACACCGCCGAGGAGGCTGCATGCGCCTACGACTGTGCAGCTCGAGCTATGCGTGGGATCAAGGCTCGAACCAATTTCGTCTACCCGGCGACGGAGCCTCACTCGGCGAGCGATCATTTCCTTCCACCTTTTACCTTCTCGAAGCAGTCACAGTCATCCAGCAGGGACATTAACTGCATCCGTCATCAGTTTGGCCAATCTTCTAACTGGTCATCGCTGGCAAACCAACATTCCGGTGACTTCTCCGTTGGGTCTTCTGCTCAAAGAAACGATTCTCCGAACATGGTTTTATTCCGCAACCTCTTGAATTCATCTAATTCATCTCTCCAAGCGCCGCCTCCTCAGTCTCTGGCGGACTATATTCCATTAATCCACGGAAATGCTTCCTCTTCTTCGTTTTCTCTCACTTTTCCAGCTAATTCAAGCATTTTGCCCTGTGCATCTTTGTTGAAATCCTTTACCAACAACATTACTCGAAGCGCAACCGATTCTTTCACTGGCACAACCATGACGCACACTCTCAAGGAAACCGTCGATGATATGGAATTCTTCCCGCAGAAGCCTTCAGATTCCGGCTTGTTGCAGGAAATAATTCAAGGGTTCTTACCGAAGAAATCAGGTGAACGTAAAGTTACCACGAACTGCACTCAACATTCAATAGCAGTTCCTGTAACCGAGTTGAAGAATGAACATTTAGGTTTTTATAATGCCGATTACAATCAAGGATTCCCTCAATAGGTGGAGAGTTTCGGTGGAGTCACTGGCTCTGAATCGGTTCCCTATGCTAATGAAGTACCAACGAAATACCTGCAGGTAGGTCAAGACTTCTTGTTATATGATATCTTTCAGTACCCAGATTTCATGGGTGCCTTACCAGCTAGGGTTCAAAATGCTTGAGCACATCAATACGTTTAGGGTTTCAAGCTTTTCGTTACTTAGATGGGAGATTAAAATCATCATGTTTTTATGTTGTAATCTTTATAACATGTAATGGTAATTCCTTGACGAAATCGAAATCTTGTAGGAATGTTATTTATTTTTTCTGAGTTTACGTACAGTATGCAAATTACTTGTTCATTTAAGCATGGGAAATGATAAAAAAGGGCAAATTATAGTAATGGTCACTGACTTTTCTAAATCTTTCATTTAGGTCCCATAACTTTTAAAACTTACAATATAATCCCCCAACATTTATTCCGTTTACAATATGGTCCCTGACGTAACTGTTGGGGGACCATATTGCAAACGGACTAAATGTTGGAAGATTGTATTGCAAGTTTTAAAAGTTGGGGGACCGAAATGAAATATTTAGAAAAGTTCAGTGACCATTACTATACTTTACCCTTAATTTTATTTAGCATTGATGAACGTTGATATAGTTTTAATATTATGCATATAACTTGAGAAGATTTGGAGCAAAAAAAAAAAGGAGTAAAGAAGATTTGAAGTAAATTTGGTGAAATTTATTAAGAAATTGTAAGTGGATTTAATATTTTAATTTTTAAGTAAATTATATGTAGGTAGGAAAATTGCATGCTAATATAATTTGTTATATATAAATGATGTAGTGTAATTTTCTATTCTAATCTTAAAAGAAGATTTAAAACAAATTTTGGCTATAGATTACATCAGTACGCAATTTTCATTTGTATTATCTCATTTAATTGTTGAAGTGTGATGTCTCTTTTAGATATCATGTTCATAGGACTTTCATATTCAAATACAATTTTGACATCAGTTTTTAAAATTTGTCCATTGTAATGGAAAATCGTTAGAAGCTTATCGCTCATTTTTTCTGCATGTTTAGAAACATATATATTTTGAATCAAAATACAGAAATCAAAACAAATACTATTAACATACTACTAATTTCAACCAATAATAATAATAAATTCAAAACTTGCTATTTGAAAACCACTAAAATTTTCAACAAAAATAATGCATACAATTTAAATTCGATGTTCTAAACAACTTAAAATACTAATGGACGGATGATACATATAATAAAAACATTTTAATTAAAAACTAAGTCAACTTCCTTGTTTGAACCAAAGAAGTCTACCAAAGCTTCAAATCTTATTTCCTTGTTATTTTTTGCTTCAAATATACTGATATTGTGTGTGTAAAATAATTATATCAACAATATACAATCTAAAAATTAAAAAAAAAACTAGAAATATAATGTTACTTAAATAAAAATTAAAATACTAAATCCAACTTACTATATTTTTACCAAATTTTCTTACTCTTCCTCCTCCTCCTTTATTCTAATTTTTTTCTAGACTTTATCTTCAACATCACCTATTTAACACAAAAAATCAATTCTCTCAACAAAATAATTTATTTTCCTCTACCCATATCATCTAGGAGATAAATACAAATAAAATCTTAAGATAAACATAATTAATAAAATATATAACTAACTAAAAAATTCATATTTTAAGGTAAACACGTAACCATTCTAAATTGGGATTTTTAGATAACCTAGAGCTCTTAAAGTTTCCAAGTGGCCTTAAATTCATAATCTGTCATCGATAATGTTAAAGTGTGGGGTATTTAAAAAAAAATAATTTATCACATGCATGTTTATCGAAAGTTGTTAGACGAGTTTCATTGGAAATCCTTAAATTTCTAAAGAAAAAAGGGTATTGATGAATTTGGAATAATTTCAAAGAGGGAAAAGCTATTATGGATGGCAAAAATATCAAACAATATACTCTTAAAAGTTAATCTCATGTTATAAAATTATTATTATAATAAATTCTTTAAAGGTCCGAGAGATTATAAGACCGATCTTAGCTCAGTTGGTAGGACTGTAGTGTGTAACATTCATAGCCATCCTTAGGTCACTGGTTTGAATCCGGCATGTCAGAATTTTATGTTTATTTTTGTAACCCATGTTGTTTACAAATTTTATTTTCTCATTTGTCCCTTTCATTTTCAGTTTGTCAATCCTCAGCAGTATTAGAATATGTTTTTTAACTAATAATAAGTTCTAGTTTTATTGAATAGGAAGAAAATATGATAAAACTAAAAAAGTTAGAGTAGGTCAACTATATCAACATGTTATTTTCCGAAAATCTTGATAATACACAAATTAATCATTAAAATATATAATAAAATTTAAATTAAACAACCAAATAATAATAAATATAACTTAAAGGAAAGAAAAGAATGTAAGAAGTACGTGGCCGAACTAACAATAATCTAGAAAACTTAGATTGTCATTGTTTATCGGTTGATGATCTTCCTTCCATGACGAGACCTGTTACGGAGAGTGAGGCTTGGACTGCTCTCTTCATGAATGAAACCGTGGAAAGCCTCAGGCGATGATGGGTTTCATGCTGGTGTTTATCAGGAAATGTGGGACACCTTCCGCCAGTCCCTCACTTCGATTGTTCATACGACCCTGACGACTGGTTCTTTTCCGAGTGAACTCAATAACACTTTGATTGCTCTCATTCCTAAGGTTCAAGCCTCGGAATCGGTAAAACAGTTCCTCCCTATTAGTTTATGTATTGTTGCTTATAAAATTATTAATAAAAGTTCTTGTGAATAGATTACGTCCCCTTCTGGATAAGTTGGTGAACCCCCTCCAGACGAGCTTTATTCCCGGGCGCCAAGCGACTGATAACATCCTCTTGGCTCTGGAAGTTATTCACAATAAAATTTGTAAACGAAAAAACAGATTCGTCGCCATAAAAATTGATCTGGAGAAAGCTTACCATAGAGTTCGTTGGGACTTTTTGGAAGACACTCTTTGCCATTTTGGATTCCCACAAATTTGGATTGATCTTCTGCTCTCATGTGTTAACAGTTCTAAGTTGTCGGTGCTTTGGAATGGCGAAAAAACTGAGTACTTTAGTTCTTCCCGGGGGTTACGCCAAGGCGATTCCATCTACGCTTATTTATTTGTTCTTTGCATGGAGAGACTCGGTCATTTGACATAGAAAGCAGTTGATAACGGTATGTTGAAATCTATAAAGCCGGGAAGAGACGACCCCCAGATCTCGCATTTGTTCTTTGCCGATGACCTTTTCTTATTTGGAAGGGCTATTGAGAAACAGGCAACCGTTATTAAGGAGGTTCTTAATCTTCTGTTCTACTTCTGGTGCTAAAGTTAGCTATGAAAAGTTAACTTTTTGTTTCTTCGGCTACCAATTGAAGGATGAGCCAACAATTTTGGCAGATTCTGAACATGAGTTCCTCATCGGAGTTAGGTAAATACTTCGGAGTGCCTCTTATTCATGGCCGTGTTTCGAAGTTAACGTATAGAGAACTTGTGGATAAAGTGAAAATTCGGTTGAGCGCCTGGAAAGCAAAAACTCTCTCTGCTATGGGTAGAGCTGTTCTTGTTAGTACTGTCACGTCTGTAGTACCGACTTATACCATGATGACATCAAAGCTCCCTATAAGCATTGTGAACGAGATTGATAGATTGAATCGAAGCTTCTTGTGCTGTGGGAGTGAGGAAAAACGTGTTCCCCATTTGGTCGCCTGGGATGAAGTTTGTAGACCGAAGCGATTTGGCGGGTTAGGCCTTCGCACCATGCGTAATCATAATGATGTCCTTCTACAAAAGACGGCATGGCGTTTTCTTAAACAACCCGATTGCCTTTAGGTGAAAGCTTTCAAAGCGATCTATGGTGTACACGGCTATCCCATTAACTTTGCAAGTAACTCCTCTTCGTGTTCTTCTTCATGGTCTCATACATGGCGGAGCCTAAGATTCGGCCTCCAAGGGCTCTCGGCTAGCCTTGTGCGGCGTATTGGGGATGGGACAGAGACGTTATTTTGGCATGATAACTGGCTGGGTCATCCTTTAGCGTTAAACCCAGCAATTCATGGTGATTTTATCGATGTTTATAGTGAAGTTAGTGATTTCATTACCTCGGATAGAGAGTGGGATCCAAACAAAGTATTTTCCATGCTCCCACTGGACATTGCGTCCCAAATTATTGGTTACCCTCTACCTAAATTTTCACACATGGAAGATGATTATGTCTGGAAGATCATAGCCAATGGCTAGTTCTCTCCTCGGTCGGCTTATCTTGCACTTTTGGAGGAAAATTCTGACATCATGGGCCTGAACTTTTCATGGATTTGGGACCTTCGTGTTAATCCTAAATGGAAGTTCTTTATTTGGTTGGCGTGGAGGGATAGGCTGCTCACAAATGCTAGGCGAGCGTCATGGGGACTTTCAAGCTCGGCTAGCTGCATTGCTTGTGGATGCCATTCGGAAATTTTAAGTCATATTTTGGGCGATTGTCATATAGCTCGTAAAGCTGGGGCTCATTGTATGGATGGGTCGAGGTGGGATAGATTTGCCAACATGGATATGCATAACTGGATCATGGAACTCCTCGATATGTCCAAGCACTCGCAAGCTGAAATTGCTCGGAATTGGAATTTGTCGTTTCAACACACCATTCGGGAAGGTAATTTTTGTGCAGATGCTCTTTCGAAGACGGACTGCGACCTTGAAGAAGACTTAGTTGTTTTCAGTTCCCCTCCGGCGGCAGTAGCTTCCTCATTGTCTGCTGATTCAAGGGGAGTTTTTCCCCCCCAGGGGTTTCGTTATGCGGTAGTACTGTTTTTCATTTCCTTCTGTAACCCAAAAAAAAAACATAATTCTTTTTGTTTCAAGCTTTAGCTGAGTCACTGCAACTTTCACCCTCATAAAGAATGAACCTGATTAAATTACTACTTTTAACCATGAATCTAAAAATATTTTTGAGAGTATACACTAAAACACGAAACATAATTTTCATACAAAACGATTATAAATAAAATTTTATAGACACGACAAATAAAATAGACAATTAATATCAGAAAATTCAAATTTTAATATATATACCCTTATAATAAAATAAACAATTAATAAAAAAAATTCAAATTTCAATCTCTACCCTTACAAGAATTGCACCTGTCGTTGTGCACAAGCATATATCCTACGTACCATTCTGGTTGTGATATGGGGGAAATGTAATGGTTAGTGGGAAGAAAAAGGTAGATCACAACAATGACAGATCTATAGTAAAATTAGGGTGACGTGTCCATTTAAAAGTGGGAGAATCATGTGATTACAAGTAATAATATCTGACTATAATTATTTAATATAAAATATTTAAATATCTTATAATTATTGATGATCGAACATGTGACCTTTAATGACAACAATCATTTCTTTATCTAGTGAAATAGGTTGATTCGTATAAAACGAAGGTAGGATATAGTTCTATATTTGATTTTAGCATAATAAAGGTAACAATCATTAGATAAAGCTTCATCATCTTATCTAAACCTAGGAATCACAATTAATTATCTCCCTTTTAAAGTTTATAGTTATTAATTGTTATACATAGTGGGCTTGGATTTAAAAACAAAAACCATTGGCGTGTAGCTCTATTTCATAGGATGGGCCTTGTAGATAACATTTTTTTAATCCAAATTTAACCTACGAGACTCATTGTTGCACTAGACGAGCTTAATATTTTTATAAGCCAGATATGTTATTTTAGGATAATTATTTGATACACTGATAATATTTTTTAATTTTATAAATAAGTTATATTATTGAGTTTACAGATAAATAAATGATACATAGGATGGTTTTTGAATCTTGTTTATGAAATTAAAAAAATTTTAGGAGTATTAATATAATTATCAGTAGGATGGACTGAAAGGGTTAGTTACTTAGCGGGATAGTCTTCTCCCAGATATCTTAAATCTTCATGATATGTTTTATTTCCTAAAATTTTGTAACTTCACCCTTAACATCATGTTGGATTGAGGGGATGGTTGGGAACAATCATCCCAAATTTTAAAATTATTATATATTTTAGATTTTTTATATATTTATTGAAAATATATTTTCGTCTGTAACACCTGATTTTCGTCCAACCTATTCTTTTTCAAAACCCAAACATTTTTCATCTTATGAAAAAAGAGAGCACATCTTTTTTTTTTTGAGAAAAAAAAACTTATTTTTTGAAAAAAATGGGTGAAAAAAAGAGAAGAGACTCAACTATTGTAATTTGATAATAGAAGCAATAAAAGAAAACTTTCGTTTTTAAGGTACTTCTCTTCTTATTTATTCTTGGCCTTCATCCTTGGTTCCTTGATCGGTTCAAATTTGTTTTTTTTTTTTGTTTTTTTTAAATAACTTTGTTGGAGGAGAGAAACCAAGGAATAAAAAATGCTTTCAAATATTTTTTCTTAAATCTAACATTTCTTGAGGTTAATTCTTATCTATATTATATATATTTTTATGTTATTAACCTTATTTATATTGTTGATATATACATTTATATATACTTTTATTTATATTTGATATATCATTTATTATTAAGATATGAGTATATATTTTTCTATTATTTTATTTATTATGTATCTTATCATATATTATATATATTTATATATTTTATTTTTATTCAACCTATATTTACTTTTTCATTTATCATCATTTAATATTCATTATTCTCCTTTTATATATTTTTTCATTTGTGTATTTAATTTTTTTATTATTTTTGATAATTTTAGTATTTATATATTTAACATTTATTTCTTCATATCTTTTGGATTTACCATTTATATTGTACTATATTCACTTTTCATTTATCATCATTTATTATTTTCCTTTTATATTTTTACTATTTTTTCATTTGTGTATTTAATATTATTTTATTTTTTTATAATTTAGTTACTTGGCTATTTCATTTATACCTTTAATTTTGATTCATTGCACTGTGATCCTAGTTTTTAAATTGATTCTTTGATTTGATTCTTTAAATTTGTATATAATTTTCATTGAAGTTTATTGATTGATTGCATGTTATCTTATTTAATTGCAAAACATGATGGCCTCATGTGCATAACTCGATCTTTTTATAATTGAATTAAAAAGTAATATTTATTTATTTTGAATTATCTAAAAGGGCTATCTTGATCCACCTGGTAGTCCGATTCTGGTAATTTAAAATGAATAAGTATCCTCTAGTGAAACCGATTAAAATGATGATATTCTAAAATTAATCAAGAGGGTAGAAAGATAAATGTTCTTATATTTAGAATTAAGAGGATGAGTCACTAGACCCTATTCAATGATTTAGTCTAATATTTATAAATATTCAAACACCATCTATCTACCTATCTTAAAGGCCCGAAAATTCTTATTAATAAAATATTGTTTTCGCATAACCTTAGGTAAATAAATACAACGTTCGATTATAATGATGATATTTCTTATTTCTTTTCGAAAAGGGGAAAACCGTCGTTCTACCTTATATTAGATAATGTTTCCTCTCGGTTTGAAATGTTGAAGTGTTGTCAATTTAACTTAAATTTCTTGAGAATAAATATTGATAATTTACCGTTTTAGTTGGAAAAGGGAGGGATGTCGTCCTACTTTATATTAGGTGATTAACTCTCTCCGGTTAAATACAACGAATTGTTAACTTTTCCCTCTAGAATTTTAATTGGTTAAATAACATTGTATTTATTTAAGTAAAAAGGGATCGTTAATTAAATAAATTTTGAATTCATAAATTCCATTGCAATGACAATAATTGATCTACTAGGTATCGATTTTCGGGTGTTGTGGGGTTGCTAATCTTTTTCCACACGTAATTTCCTGAATTCATTTTTCTAGAAAACAATACTAAAGCGGTTTTTAAATTTTTTTAAATTAAATTTTATTAAAATGAAATTTTTTGGGTGATCCAATCACATCCTAAACAAATATTGGTGGCGACTCTCTTGAACCGTATTTTTTCATTTTTGAAAGGAAACTCAATTTTAGTTAAAACAAACCCTAAAATTATTTTTTCGATTTTTCAAGACATTACGATATCACCCTTGAAATTTTATAAATCTCTCACCTTCAAAAATTTTAGAGATTTTCCCTTAGTATAAATTCTACGTTTGTCCCTAGTAAAATAAAATTTTATGTTTATCCTGTATATGAGATAAGTCACAGGTCACTCGTATAGTTTAACATTTATTATTAAGAAAATTTGGGTAAAAGGATAATCGGATTGTCCATTTGTGTGTATGGTAAGTGATTAAGATCCACTAGGTAGGGCCATGGAAATCTAAGCAAATCTATGTTGTGTTCCCCTTTTAATCAGTAATTAAAAATGCCATATAGAGCAAGACAAAAGGACCAAAATTAAAAAAAAAATACCCAACTCTTTCACTTCATATTAGTGAGCAGTGAAGGTGATGGATAAGTCTCACTTTTGGGTAAATTCCTTCTCCAAGCAAAACTTTATGGGGTTGAGAAAAAACCATGAAGAACATGCCATTAGCAAGCAGGGGGACAATCTTATTCATGTAGGTTGACAGATGAGAAAATATAAGGAAAAGATATTTTGTATGCTTTCAGGCAATTCTTCTACTTTTTCTCCCTAGAATAATTGAATTCAAACAGCTGCATCTATAGTGTATATGTATGTCGTCAATGATTAAGAAATGTTCTGATTAGATTTTATCTTGTATCACATCAGACTATTCATTAATAATAATAATTAAATTGCTCGATTCGACCAGATTGGAAAAATCCTGAAGTCTAATCGTTTCGACATTCGATTTGGGGGTTTTTTTTTAAACATGCATTAAGATTTAAGAAAATTGAAGAAGGAAAAATCGGGAAGATATATAGATGGATTGATTTGCATCCAAAACAATTAAAGTTGGCAGAGAAGAGTCTTATCCATTGCCAGCTGAAGTTTGCATCAAAGGCATGGGGGAATTTAGGGTCTTGGGATTTACTTATTGTCGCAGCTTCAAAAGAGAAAGCAAATAATTCCATTCAAAATCTATCCAAAAGCAAAGAGCTAACCATAAATAAAATTATTTATATACCTTCACTAGCAAGTAAACAAAATAGAAGAGCAATTAAATGCATAAAAACATAGACAACTGTCACTTCTTGTTAAAGGCATATATTCTTCGACCGTCACTCCACGGTGGAAACTCCCAAGTGATATACATCGAGACTCAAATCGAATATAAAATATTTGAAGTCTAACTGTATGAATCGACTGAATTGCTTGATTTAATGCTGAATTATGATTTTATTATTATTATTTAAGGCATAATGTTAAAAAGTATCATTAACGTTTGACTAAATAGTCACTTCGATCCTTATTTTTTAGAGTCTTTGGCCACTAATGTTTCATTTTATGGCAAAAAGATTCCTCTATAGATGAAAATTATTAGTTTAGTAAACGGTTAACGCTCTAAAATAGGAGCATTTTTATCCTAAAATGAAACATTGAGGGCCAAAAAAGGCTAAGGGCTAACGTGACTATTCAGTCAAATTTTATGACCTTTTTATCCTAAAATGAAACGTTGAGAGCTAAAATGCTCTAAAAAGGAATGTATCGAAATGACCATTTTAATAATGTTAGGGACTAATTTTGACATTGTACCTATTCTCAAAATCTTTGAAACCTAAAAAGAAGCCATGTGAGAGAGACAATGTGGCATGTTTCGTAGAGAAAAATGCACAAATTTTGTGACACATGTTATGGTAGTCCACTGTGGACTGACCCCATTGTAACACCAAAGGGTGCAATTCCTTGTGGGGTAGAAATGACTTTCTGGCTTCTTGGGGATGGAGTTTTGCAGAAACCCTAGAGAACAAGATAAGAAGACAAGTTGCATGAAGATGAACAATTCTGAGTGACACTTAACCTAACATTATTCAAAACTTCTTTTAATTATCCCAATGTGATTGTTTGAATTCTATTGGACATATACAAATAATTGTCGTTCAATTAGGGTTACATGATATGTGATTTACTATTATTTAAGAGTTCTAATAATACATCCACACATGAAATATTTAATGTGGAAAGACATTTTCTTAAAATTTTATATATGTAGGACATGATCCACTTAAATAGTATAAAACTAATTTTTTTTACATTGATTTAGTATAATTAAATGAGTGTAAATCGATGATTGAGATTATCTACTTTTCTTTTCTCGTGAAAATCTTCTTATTTTCAACTCTGAATCTCAATCATTAGTTTATAACAATAGTTTTAAATTAGTATAAAATTATATATATATTGAGCAACCTCAGTGGTAAAGGAATTCTAGTTATTCCTTGAGGTCCGGAGTTCGAGCATTAGGAATGTAAGGGGTGTGAGTCATTCAATATCAATTAGTCAAGAGTTATCTTTGAACAAATAAATATATATATATATATATATATATATATATATAATATTAACTGGTTCTAGATCATAAAATTAAAAGGGATCGTGTATATAAATTTACCTTATTCTCAAATTACAATGCATGGTATTTAAATAAACTTAAAAAATATAGAGGGTCAAACATAAATATTCCTTTTTCTTTTAAAGTGATATTACGTAAAAAAATTGAAAATTGGAAGGATCAAAACATAAAATTCCTTTTCTTTTGGGGTGATCATAATTAGATGACAAAAGAAAGGTAAAAAGGGTAAGAAGTCAAATTGACACTGAGTTTACTTCAGACTATTATCTAAAAATCTAGTCTTAGTTGATTTAATTTAATCAAATATAAACGAACCCTATATTTGATTTCTCTGAACATAAGAAGCTAATATTATTAGAAGTGAAAATATTCGAAATTACAATAAGAGTTTATAACTATCATCTTAAACTAAATACATAATTTGGACTTTTCCTATAATATTGAAACTAGTCACTTTAGATTATATAAGGACCATACATGAAAAATGTTAAAAACACAACTAAAAGACTTGAACATAAATAGATACAAATAAATCTAATTGCATCGGTAAACGAACCAAAAAAGAAAATTAAACTATTGAAAGACCACCGAGAGTCTTGAGAAATTATTCACGAACGCAAAAGCACTCATCCAAATTCAATCCGAATGTCCATAGCATGGAAGATTAACAAGATTTCAAATAAACGACATCTTTATCAGTCGTGACGTCATTAAATCCTACCCTAAGAAAACATAAATAAAAGAATGACCAAATAACTAAAAAGAATAAAAAAAAACGTGTAACAAAGACAGATATAAACTTACCATAAAGACATAGATAAATGTGTCATAAATGCATAATAATTATTATTAAAAAGAACAAAGAGAAAAGAAAACCGACAGTTGATAACTATCATCAAAATCGGTGTCGTCGCGACTAAATAAAATCAAAGAATAAAAAGTTGATATGATCTATAAAAAACGACACAAACTCGAAGTAAAATGAAAAAAATAAAAATAAAAAAAAGAAGTGAAAGGGAGAGTTGTAATGTAACTTAACCCGATCTTTGAACTTGAATTTTAAGTGTAACTCAAATACAATATTACCAAGTTCGAATGAAATATCATACTTGGAGTTGACTCTAGATTTATTTTTAGATCATATTACATGTAAACTATATTTATATTTATTGTAATTTAATTTTAAATATAATTTAATTATCAATCTGATTATATATTATAATAACTAATAAAAAAATTGTGATTGTACTTATAATTTCAGTTGTAGAAAGGAATAAGAAGGCAAGTTGAAGAGGCCCTTCAATAAGTGGGTCCATTGTCAAAATTATTATGTTTTTGACATAAATGTTATGGGTTCTCATGAACTCTAGTATCAGTCAAAGTTACCTAAAACTAAAAGCACCTATCAATTTTGAAACTCTTTAATTAATAATTTTAATGCTGAAAGCTTAGACAAATTATAAAAAAGTAAATGTTACTCCGTAGTATTAGAAGAAAGAAGAGCTCAGATACATATTAGTTGGCAAACATAAAATACATATGTATGTACACCCTAAAGTATATTTACGATTATGTCACTAAATGTAGAGAATAAAAAACCATTGATCTATTATAGTTAGAACCCATCAAATGATCTAAATAGTTAAAATGAGTATTATTCTCTCTAGAGGTCATCATATCAAACAGTTGATTGTGCTAGTGTATGTGTATTGTCATTGCCTAAGAAAAGATTATAAACAAATACAACATTGTCATCACTTTAAGACAGGGACGAGCTCCCTTATTAAAATTTGTATATTCGATATAATTTTGGTTTAATAGTATTTTTGTTCATGTAAAAATAAATATTTAAATTTAAAAAATATATTTTTTCTAGATATTTAATTACGTAGCGGTCGAACTAAAAAATGATAAGCACATGCTCTCGAATTTTTAATCTAATTACAATTTAGGTCATTGTAAGTTTAAATATTAGACAAATTAGAAGTTGTCTTGTGAATTTTGAGTTTTTTATTATAAATTTAAGGTGAATACAAGGTAGTATATGTACAAAGACTTTCAACTATTTGACAATGAACGTTCATACCCCTACATACGCAGTGCTTGAACTCGGGACCTCAAGGATAACAACAATCCCCTTAATCACTAAGGTCGCTTGTTCATGCTGAATTTCGAGTTTAAATACCTAATAAGTCTTTATATTTTTTTAAATAATCTAATATTTTGGCCCTTGTTAATATTTAATTTTGACTCTGTCCATCTTTAATTCTATTAAAAAAAAAGATGACACCAAAATGTCATTGTTCTATAAAAATCAATGTGAGAATAAGTAAATCGAAATTAAAACTCTATAGATCCCTTCATTGATTATGTCGATATTAATCTCACTGAAACCCGAGATGGATATATTATTCATAAGATGTCATGCATTTGCGAGTGTTATTCTCATTGACAAATATAAATATTATGGTATGTTTGTTTTACGAAAAATAGATTTCAGAAAAAGAATTTCGTAAAATGAATTATATTTCTTATAAAACATATTCTGAAAATCATTTTTGCAGTGTTCAGATGATGTTGTGCAAATCATTTTCTACTTGTTAATAATTTTAAAAAAATTATTTACTATAAATATTGAATACAATAAATAATAATATTATTAAAAATATTACTATTTTTTAAAATATTAGAATAATTTATTTAATATTATTTATGTCACATTATTATTAAAATATTATGTCGATAATTTTATAAATAAAAATATTAAGATTATTATATTTTATTGAAACAAAACATTTTAAATTATACGAATTATTATTTAAAATAAAATTAATATATTATTAATTATATTGATTACTTATTAAAACAATGATATTAATGAAATATTAAAAATTATATAATATTAAAATAAAAATATTAAATTATATTCTGAAAACTCTTAATAAATAAATTTTATATATTCAATAATTAAATAATATTACTTTTATGAAATTAATAAATAATATTAATTTTATTAAAAAATATTATATATTATTAAAATAAAAGAAAAATATTATATATTATAATAATATAATAAAATATATTACTATATCATTAAAAAATAATATTATATTATTAAAATTATCAATAAATATAATTTAATAATTAATATTTTATTAAATGATACTAAAATAACATATTAATATTAAAAATGTAAAATAATATTATTTTAAGTATTTATGTTTTGAAATGAAAAGTTCAAAAAATGAGTCAAATGGTTAATAGTATTTAGAACATATACTACTTTATAATTACCTTATATTAATAAAAAAAATTGAAAAAATGACTTACAAAATATCAAACCATAAATTATTTTCTAAAAAATACAAAGAAAATTTATTGATCTGTAAAATGAATTATCGACCATCTATTTTTCACCAATCAAACATTAGAGAATGAAGAAAACATTTCTCGAAAAATCAATTACAGAGAAACAAACAGTCGCTTAGAATTGTTAGAATATATTTTTTATAATTACAATTGTGATTATATTTGTTACTTCTTAATAGAATTAATTATAAAGCTTTTTCAATATCACTCCACCAATGTTATTATTTAGAGCACCTAATAATCAATGTTAAAAGGCGTTGATTAGTATTTTGTTTTAATTAATTGATTAATATATTACTTAATCTTAAAATATCAATTATTACAATTTTCATTCTTTATTGGCTTGGAGAGGAAGCAAACTGTTATGGAATATTGTTCTCCAATTACTTAGTTCCATCATACATCATTATAGTGTTTTTAAATATTACTGTTACATATTTTAGTTCAGATATATTTTTATATTTTTTTATGATTTAATTTCTCACTTTATAAAATTTTATAATTTTAGGTTCTAAATTTCACACTATATATATATATATATATATATATATATATATATATATATACACACACATACATCTTTATGTTATAACTTAAAATATTGGCATGAATCAACTTATCTTAGTGGTTAAAAGAAACATTGTTGTTCCTAGAGGTCATGGGTTCTCGAGCACCAGTGGTTGCAGCATGATAATTGAGCGTTCATTGTCAAATGATTGAGAGTATTTAGAATAAATATTACTTTATAATCACCTTAGCTTAATAAAAAACTTAAAATATTGAACTTTGTATAGAAAACATTATATATATATGGAAATTTCGGAAAGATTTTGGGGTAATAGAAATTGATGGTATATTCTATCAACCAATTGAAACAGCAGCTATGCCATTGCCATCTTAATTTATACGTCCATAAGCCAGATTGTCCTTGTCAAACAATAAATAGAGAGTATTCTCTCTATACATATTTACATTATAAATATATTAAATTCCCTCTAAGTGTAACGCCCGAATCTCGGGTTAGAAGTATTGGACTAACCCGAGATGGGCCTTGATTTAATTCCTTAGCTTGTAAAAAGCCTTGACCCAAATTAAAGAGGATTTGGGCTTGAAGTAAGCCCAATAGTGAATAAAAATGGTGTTTTTAATATGCAATCAGAATTGGAGGGACCAAAGAAACGATTTTATCCTTGTTAAAAAATAAGGTTGAAATCCTTAATTGCTTGGTGATATCACGTCGGATACACCCTCTTTTTCTCAACTCTCCTTTGTCTCTTCTTCCTCTTCAAAACTTCATCTTCATAGCTCTTTCTTCCTCTCCAAGAACCAAGTAAAGGTAGAAACTTGGTAGTCTTGCAACCCTAGTTCAGCAACCTAAAGGTAAGAACCATGATCCTTGTATCCCAAGCTTTGTATCTGGCTCTAAAGACACCCATTTCACCATGGTTGCAAGAAACGAGTTAGAAGGTTTTAAGAAACTAGATGATTCCAACCCATTTTTCATATATTTCTAGACTTAGGTAGTGTTTTAAAACCCTCTTAATCCTTAGAAACAATTAGTAACATTGCATTTGGTTTTGTTTAATGCAAGAGGTTGAAGAAGGCTCCTAAGCTAAGGGGAAGAAAAGGCTTACTTTGGACTAAACCTTTGACGTTTCAAGCAGTATAGTATAAAAAGTAACTCACTCTTGACTCAACTATACCACATGTAAGTCATTTAGATGAAATATAGTAGGTTGCATAAGCTTGAAGCATTCCCATGGTAAATTTCATGTTTTAGAGTTATGAACATGTTTAAAGCCCTATTTATGCTCATTTGTACCTTCATTAAACATTAATAATGTTTGGGGACCTCACTAAGGTCTTTAGGATAGTAGAATATGAGTTTTTGCACCTATTTTATGCTCTCTGCAGGTTGAGTTTCGATACTAGATGGATAGTATCGAAACTTGTTCTTCTTCTCGGGCAAACTCATTAGTTTCTGGGCAAGAGTATCGATACTCTTTAAAGAGTATCGAATACTTTAGGTCATAGTTTCAAAACTCACGGGAAGTATCGAAACTAGATGGTTAAGAATGTTTAAAAGTATCGATATTTGTAGAAAATATCGAAACTTTTTCAAGAGTATCGATACTCTTGGGCTAGTATCAATACTTTCAATTTGTTTTGGACAAAAAGGCCATTTTTAAGGGAATTATACTTGAGGTACCCCAACACTTCAATATATCCTCAAATAATACTTCAAGCGAGAACAATAATTAATATTAGAATAGTAGAGATAGAAATAGCTAGGTTTACATAAAACTAGCTTTTTTGACTCTCGGGAAACAATCAGGACACCCGAGTTCCTTTTAATAGAAATACGACAGTCAGTGGATCCAAGTCAGTGTCACAACACTACAACAACTGACTGTGTACCAAATGCCCCAAGACTCGATAGAGTAAGTTGGTGGGTGTAAGTTCCGATGCAAAATTTTGGATCTCACCTAGGAGTACCCGATGGTGCTTCGACAATGCTAGAAGGATGCGTGAGCTCCAAGATGTAGAATCCCTGAGCCGTTTCATGATTCCAGCCACAGATTAGCAGTCCAATAGTTGTATACGCAGAACTGTGCTACTTTCCATTTCATTTAGTGAATGCATATAATATAATACAATTTTTAGTGAGACACTGAGCTCGAAGGCTTAGCGTTCAGAATGTGTTTCCGTGTGTAGTTCTTAGGGGCAGAATATGGGGAGCTATCGTCATCGTATATTCCAGTGTAATAGAGAAGATTTCCATAGACCTTTCAGAGTACGTCTTGAGTCATCTTTAGAGGGCATGTACTGTTAGGAATTTGTTATGTATTCAGTTGTAACTCTTTGAAACTCAATATTTTGTATATTTTGTGGATTTATTTTGGGAGCTCCCCATTATTTGTAAACCCATTTTTATTATGTTTTTATATTACATTATGAATGTCTAAATTTCATAGATTTACAAGCAGTTTTAAAAGAAATTTTTGGGTCACTATTTCAGTAGTCCCGTGTAACATTGTAATCCATGGATCTTCGGGTCTAACTGGATTAGGGTGTTACAATAAGCCTCTCAAACAATAACAAAATAAATCAAAAGGGAAAATATTAAACATAGACATCAATGAAAAAGAAAGGGCAACACACACTAATCAAAGACAAGGGCATGATTTTCCAAACCCATACATGTTTATAGTTCGAGTTAACCATATATAAATATGATCATGTTTAGATAAATTTTAAGAGTTTAAATAAATAAGATCATTTTTAGGGTTTATATTTCAGATTTAATCATGTTTAAAAATATATATAAATTGTTAATCTATACATAAATTTGATTCGATCATATCTAACCCCTAAACCTTTACTCCCTTTAACCACATTAAATCTTAGGATAAAGTACACAAATGGACCCTGACTATAGGGTATTGCTTTATTAAGTCTCTCGATTATTAAAAGTTACAAAATGGTCATTTGACTATAGAATGTTGCTTTGTTAAGTCCTTCGACTATTTTTTTGATTAAGTTAAGGTGATTACAAAATCACCCAATTATTCATTATATTTCAAACTCATCATTTTTCGTAAAAAAAAAATTGATTGTTGTCTAAGTTGGGCGTTAACATGATGACTGGAAATGATAGTAATTTGAGATTCTGATAAAGATTTTATCATATCATAGTCAGCATGTTAATGTTTAGCTAGAATACCATCAAATTTTAACAAAAAATGACGAGTTTGAAACATAACAATAGTTAAGTGACCATTTTGTAACTTTAATAGATAAGGGACTCAATAAGCAACACTATAGTTAAAGGATCGTTTGTAACTTTTAATAGTCAATGACTTAATAAAATAATATCCTACAATCGGGAGGCTATTTGTGTACTTTACCCTAAATCTTAATTGGTCCTTCATTTGGGTATTCGATTTCACTTCAGAGATGTAACATAACTTTAAATTAGTCATGATCACAAGGTATTTAGTTGAGTAAATCATTAATTAATTAAATTTATTTGAATGTATGACCCATAAATTAGGTTTCATAGTAACCATGATCATGACAATTCCATAGGAAAATGCAGGGTTTTTTTCAATAAACTTTTCATTTTCAGGATTAATTCATTATTTGGTCAAAAAGTCCAAAATTGCGTTAGAAATTGACATTTCCAAATCCTAACAAGAATTAAAGATATTGCTAATCCGATTAATGTATGGAAATCCTTAAACATAATGATTAATTTAATCAATATTATCAAATATGAAATAACATATTTTCTTATTTTGGATAAATTTTCTTAAAAAAAAGAAAATAATCTAGAATAGAGACATTTATCCAATTAGGGTATAAATATCATGCAATAAGTATGACAAGTTAATTCTAAAATTGTATTTTTTTATTATATTACTAAATAAGTTTAAATAAAAGAATCAATTTATTTTGTCTCAAAAACTTACGGGTGAAGTAGTCTATAGCTTATTTTATTAAAGGAATAATCCATGCTTATTTTAGATTAAAGTTATTGACCCTTTAACATACAAAGGTACCTTTCCTTTTATATTAAGGTTGAAATTCAATTTTCAAAAATTTTATTTGCTATATATAACATATTTAAAATGTATGGATATTATGAGTTATCACTTCTCCTTCTCTCTGGATAGGACTATGATTAAATTTAGAATTTTTCGAAAAAAGTGATGAACCAATATACTTGGGCCATGTTGATTAATTTAGAAAAAAATGAACACTTTTAGAATAGTTGATTTAAAATAAAAGATAAAATATATAAATGGTCATTAAACTATAGTGAAGAGTTATTTGAGTGGTCTTATTTGTAAAAGAAATTTTATTCTTCTTAAGTGACTCGAGTTTGAGCAACGTTGTCTGCATGTGTTTGTGAGTTTAGATGTACGTCTTTTAAAAAACTACAGTAAAATATTTGAAGTTTTAAAAATTACAAAATGACCACTAATGTAACGCTCCTAATCCTGGTTAGTAATTTGGATTGACCCGAGACCTATAAATAGAGCCCAAAGGACTTATTAGAATAGTTTGAATCTAGTTAAGTTGGAATTGGGCTTAGATTGGGCCCAAGGGATAGGATTTTGGGATGAGCTATTAAGAATGAAACGAAGAGGACTAAAAGTGTAATTAACCCATTTTTCAAATCTAGAGCTAAAACCCCCTTATTTTCTATATTTTTATGTGAACCACCCCCCTAAAAACTCACCAAACACTCACCCTTCTTTTCTTCATCTTTCCTCTCTTCTTCTCCCTTTCCCAAGTGAAGCAAATATTAAAGCTTTGAGGATTTCAAGCTTAGTTGGGTTTAGATAAGGTAAGAATATTAATCACCTTTTTCAAGGGTTTTATTTTAAGCCCCTAATCTCAAGTTTTGTTTATAGTTTCAAAAATGGGTTTAGTAGGGGTTTAAGGACTTAGGGGATTTTAACTTGTTTTTGGGGGGGGGTTAAGATGAAGTTAAGAAAGTGTTTTTAGACTCATAAATGTCACTTAAACAAGTTAGTAACATATTTTCATATGGCATTAGTGAAAGAAGTTGGAGAAGACTCTCAAGCTAGTGGAAAAGAGAAATTAACCCTCAATTGATTTTGGGAGTGTTCTACCAGTTATAACACCAAGGTAACACATTTCTGACCTTTATATATCATCTTTACGCCTTTTTATGCTTTGGTTTAGCTTGCATTAGCTTTGGAAAAAAATATAATCATATTCATGGCAAATCTTAGGATTATGTGTTTTTAAGTTGTATGTTGAATCCTTATGACCTTAATAAACTTAAATAAGATGTTAATAACACTTGGGGACCTCTTTAAGGCTCTATGGTGATTTGGAAGGGGTTTAATATGCCCAAACATGGCATTTTCAAGTGCCAGTATTGGTATTAAATGAACAATACCGATACTGTTCTTATGCAAGGGAATAATCTAAGGGATTATAGGTATTGGTATCGATAATCATGCATAGAGTATCGATACTCAAGGTTCGATTTTGATACTTGAAGGTGTGGTCTTGAAACTAATTTTCAGAATACAATTTTGGTATCGATACTCCCCATAGGGGTATCAATACTACCCTTTTCCCCATAGTTATTTAAGTTGTTTGGTATCAGTACTCAAAGGGGAGTATCGATACTCCCAAGTCAATATCGATACCATCGCACTCTTCTAAATAATAATTAAGGGAAATTTAGGGACAACGTTGAGGGGACCAAAAAACATTCTTAAACTCCCCAATGAAACATCAAGTGTGAACAATGTTAACAATGTGAAATTTCACTTAGAAACCCTACAACTTAAGGAATCATAAGACTTTCCTTGTGTGATGTTCGAGAAACGAGACAAACATCCAAATCACTCTAGAAATAAGGGAATGATTGTATGTTAAGTTTTGGCCAACCCGAACTTAGTGCATTAGACACTTCTTTGCTAACTGGGCATAGATGCCCCAAGGCTCGACGGAGCAAGTTAGTCGGGTGTGCAGATTCTGTGTAAAACTCCGGATCTCACCTGAGGTAGGATAGCAGGGTGTGTGAGCTCCGAGATGTAGCCCTCAACCGCACCATCATGCTACCTTTGTATGTATGATTTAGCTTAGCATACTTGTATGCTAATAGCATGTTGTAAACATGTGCATTAGGGGATGCATGTAGTATAGTTTGGTTATTAATGTGGCATGAGCTTGTGAGCTCAGCGTTTAAAATTGTTTCCGTGCGCAGGTTAGTAGAATGAACTTTTGGAAGAGTTATCGCCTAGATCACATTATAGTCAGCCACCAACTTCTGAGTACGTCTTGGATTTATTATTAGTGGACATGTATCATATATGGACCCTTGTATATTCGAGTCGAAACGATATGTTTTGGATATTTTGTATAAATCACTTTAAATCATTTTGGGGATCTCATATTTGTAAAACAATTATCATGTATTTATTTTGATATTTCTACGATGAATGGATTTAAAGTGAACGAATATGTTGCCTTTAAAAAAATTTTTGGGTCAACCACTCCGGTGGTCCGTGTGAAGCCATAGTCCATCGATCTTCGGGTCGTACTAAATTAGGACGTTACAAAAAAGAATCAAACAATTATAAAATTATCATTAAAATTATAAATTATTATAAAATTGTAACTAAACATATTGGGTATTATAAAATTATCTTTATAGTTATCAAAATTTATCATTTTATAACACATAAAGACCATTTTATAATAGTTAATAAGTTCAATGACCATTTTATAATTTTTTAAACTTCAATAATAAAAAATTATTCTAACATATTTTAATACTGTTTATATATTTTATCTTAAATTTTAGAGTAAATTCATTATAATCCCCAATCTATGATCCTCATTTCAAATTGATCCCTAAACTTTTAAACATTTCAATTTCATCCCTAAAGTATAACTATCATTCTAAATTAGACCCTAAACTTTTTGAACTTTTTCAATTTAATCCTAAATTATACATATATACTAATCACATCCCTTGTTAATAAAATTGTTAGACCAAGTTATATTATTATATGTTTGAAAAAGTAAAATTTAGGTTAAACTATGGTTGAAATGGATTACATATTTGGATGAAATTGGGGATAAAATTGAAGTTGCAAAAGTTTAGGACCAATTTAGAATGATATTCATTATTTGGGGATGAAATTGGAATGTTTAAAAGTTTAATGACTAATTTAGAATAAGAGTCATAGTTTTGAGATGAAATTGCAATGTTTAAAAGTTTAAGGACTAATTTAAAATGAAAGCCATAGTTTGAGGACATTTGGTGCAATTAACTCTAGATTTTATTTGTTTAGTATTATTGTCAAAGAAATATTTTAAATAATTAAAATATTATTTTACATATTTTAAAAATATAAAAATAATATAAATAAGAACAAATAACTAGTTTTATTTTAAAATATTTATTTTAAAAGATTAAAAACTATAAAATTTAATTTAAAAACTATTAACCACCTTAAAGTTATTATTCTCTATTGATTCCGATTTCAAAAATATTTATAACTCTAAAATTTAATTTGAAAAAATAGTAAAGAATATGGCTTCTCAATACACACGTAAAAAATTAACAAATAGTTTATTACTAGCATATTTTTATCTAAATTTTGATGCAATTACTATTCACATATCAAAATATACAATTCAATTTAGGGATGGGCATGGGTTGGGTTTTCGATCCATCCGTCCCGACTTGAAAATTATAAATAATCCACCGGACCCGAATATGTCCTGAAAAATATACACTTTCCACTCAACTCATATTTGAGATAAAATCCGAACTCGGCCCAATCTAAAATAATATGTTATTATAAAATATTATTTTTATTCAATAAAAATAGGGATTTAATTGAAAGAAAATATATATAGAAATATATTATTGTAATTATCCCTAAATATAAGATAAAATTATATTTTTTCAGGTTGGGTCGGGTCGGGCATTTTCACCCGAAACTCAACCTCGACCCGAACATACCTTAAAAAAAATTTGAACCGAACCCAATTTTTTTTTTAAAAAATCCGACTCAATTGAGTTAAATCAGATCGAAACTCATTGGGTTAAGGTACCATGTCGATCCCTAACTCAACCTATTAGTAATTTAGAATTTGGGTTGTTTATATAAATTATTACTATTAAATATGTTTGTATTTACCATTCATGATTAAATCAATACAGAAATTTAAAGTATCTCTTCCTTAAATCAATCAAGTAATTTCTTTTACAATTATTATCCTTGGAAAATAATAGTGGTGGTGCCATAAGCATGAATAAAGAAGAGTGAGTGAGTGAGGGTGAGTGGGTGACCGAGTCTTTTCCCGAAAATATATTTTTTTTTCCAAAAAAGGACAAAAATAAGTATTACGTGTCATTCACAGGTAAATCGGCGCGCCTCTTTTTCCTGTAAAAAAAAGTTAAATAAAATTAAAATTCTATCTTTCATGTAATGATGATTATAAATTTCTCACATCGTTCTCTTTGTTTGATCTCCTCCTCCTCTTCGTCCTTACTTTCTTTCTATCCAAACGAACAAGATTTCTGTTGTTTTGCAGTTTCCCGTTTTTTAACTTTGAGTGAAACCATTTTCCCACATTTTTAATGCGATAGCAACACTGGGTTTCCTTCTTTTCACTGTAAAACATCACGGGTACGTCTCTTTTTCACCTGAAAAATTTTCTTCACTTTGGACTATTGCCTGTCGAATTCTTCTATTATTTTCCCTTTCTTCATGATTTTTCTTTTGGTTTTTGGAACTGTTATCAGGTGAAGAAATGAATGGGAACACTATTCGTATCAGATATTAGGGCGTAGGGCGTCTTCTTTTGTGTGAAATTTGTTTTTTTATCAGTTCTGAAAGCTAAATTATTTTTTTGGTTTTGTAATTTTTTATATAATTATTATAAACTTGTGATCTTGTTTGGGTACTGAGGCAATCGAGATAAATTTGCATAATGGAGAAGAATTAGATTTAGAAAGGGATAAAAAATGACAGATATTCAAGCTTTACAACAAAAGCCAGACTCTTCAAATGATGCCACGGCTGAATTTGAAAGGGGTTTGGAGGAATTAATGAGGGGGCATTTGGATGATTGTATGTCATTTGCATCATGTAGTACTAATAGAAATCCTGATGTTGAAGATGATGAGGGTGATCAGCTTGTTAGGAGGAGAAGAAGGTCAGATCTTGAAGGCAATGATTTGGCCGAATCATCAGCCGCAAGGAGGCGGCATTCCAGGATTTTGAGTAGATGGGCTGCTAGGCAGGCTCAGGAAATGATAACCACTATTGAGAGGAGGAATAGAGAGTCTGAATTGATGGCTTTAGCTGGTTTACATACCGTTTCAATGCTGGACTCTTCGTTCTTGCAAGAGTCGCAATCACCTAATTCTAGGCGACAAGTAGGGACGGTCGAGAGGCCTAGTACGCAGGCTTCTTCGATTTTGCAAATGTGGAGGGAGTTGGAGGATGAGCATACATTGAATAGGGCGCGAGAGAGGGTGAGAGAAAGGTTGAGGCAGCAGACGAATGCTGATGGCGATACGACAATGTCTAGCACGACTTTGTTCGATATTCGTGGGAGTGAGAATCATGGTAGTGTTGTCGATGTCAATGAGAGCGAGAACGAGTATGGAACATGGTCAAATGAGCAGGGTGTGTCGCTGAATGATGGAGGGGATAATGATGGGTCTAGTAGGGAGCAGTCTCCTGATCTTGGTGAAGTTGAGAGGGAAAGGGTGAGGCAGATTGTACGTGGATGGATGGAAAGTGGGATTAGTGATCATTCGTCATCCCGTGTTGGCAGTTCTAGAGCTGAATGGCTTGGTGAAACGGAGCGTGAGAGAGTTAGAATTGTCCGGGAGTGGGTGCAAATGACGAGTCAGCAGCGAGGAGTTCGTGGGGGACGAAGAGAAGATCATCAGGCGGCTGCTGCTACAATTGGTTCGCAAGTTGATCAACCTCGTGAAGGTTCAGTTTCTGACCATGATGAAGGCCAACCAGAGCATATTCGGAGGGACTTGCTGAGGTTGCGTGGAAGACAAGCTGTTATTGACTTGCTTATGAGGATTGAGAGAGAGAGACAGAGGGAACTTCAGTCTCTATTAGAACACCGCGCCGTTTCTGATTTTGCTCATCGAAACCGCATTCAGGTCTGTTGGCTCCATTTTCATAACCGCATTCTGATTTGTTTATATGTTAGTTTTAACTTTTTGCTAATTTGCTGAAAATATCTGAAATATGCCGGAGTCTAAGTGAGTTTAAGTAAACCTGGCAGATTTTAGTGCTATTTGGTGTTGCACTAATTTTGTCACATGCCCGTTTGCATACCCTTGATTAATTTATTTCATATTGGCTGTAATATATGGATTATAAATTGTTCTCTACGTGCATGGATAGTAATTCCATCATTTTAGCAAGGTTTTGAATCTAAGTATTGTTTCATGTGGGATTAACTGTTTTGATGATAAGGTACTAAGGGTGTTCTGCAGTAAGTCAAGCCATTTTATTTATTAATCTAGGGTAAGTACAAGGCGGTATCTATTCAAAGACAACTCTCAACCATTTGATATTGAGCGCTCACACTCCTGGTATTTCTGGTGCTCGAACCTGGGACCTCAAAGAATAATAACAATTCTTTTATCACCAAGGTCGCTTGGTTCGTGCGTAAGTTAAGCCATTTTACTGGTGGAAAACAGGCCTATTTGATTGACTGAGCACTTTGCTGGACGTTATTTATAGTTTTGTCGATGTTGCCTTTTGGATGACTGTATGCTTTCCTTCTTTGTCACTGCTCGTTTGGAATTAAGATGCAGAAATATTCATGCTAGGTGGGAAATTGAAAGTTGATATGTGTTTTTTTTCCATTGTAGAAGAACAAAACTTGATATATACGTTTTATTTTGTAGTATAAAAGTATGTTGATGTCGAAATTATCTTTTAATCGTCACACCTTGATTAGTTTGTAATCACATTATCAGATGTTAATATATTTTTTGGTTTTCCTCAATAAATGTTCTCCGTGATGACCTTTTTATTTGCATATGTGGCCATAATTAATTAGCAATACATTTAAATCTGCAGTCACTACTCAGAGGTAGATTCTTACGAAATGAAAGACCTGTTGAAGAGGAGAGACCACCTTCGATGGCAGCGAGTGAATTAATTCAATTAAGACAACGACACACTGTATCTGGCTTGAGGTATGAAATGTTGTGATTGTTGTCAACTAGTCATTCATGATCAGATTAAGATTTTCTTTTCAGAGTTTTGCATACAAATTATTTGGTGATGGCTTGAATAATTTCTAATGCTGCTTTCAGCTCCCTCAAGCATGAACTCTCATAGTTTCCATTGATTTTCTTAACAGCTAATTCTTTTTCTCATTTAGGAAGGGGTTCACAACAGATTAGAAACCATTGTCCGTGGTCAAGCAAGCGGCAATTCAGAAACCACGTCCAGCAATGTCATTGATGATTCTAGAAATGAATTTCTCCAGTCAAACGCGTTTCAGGATGCTCAAAGTGATGAAAATGAGCATACACAATCCAGGAGTTCGGAAAATGAGCATACACGGTCACAAACGGGAGATATGTTAGCAACAACATGGCTGATGAGAGCATAAGTTGGCAAGGAAATGCTAACCAGGGTGGGAATTGGCAGGAACCAACAACCAATGGTGAGCAGCAAGTTGGCTACAGCCAACATATGCACAGTTTAATGAATGGAGAGAGGCAATGCAGAAGAACTGGATACAAACTGGCAAGAAGCTCAGTTAGCGAGTTTCACGAAGAAAATCCTGGGAATGTAAATGGAGAAGAAAGTCATCAACAGGGAGGGCAAAGGGTTTGGCATGAGGATGGCTCACGAGGAGCCGTTGATAATTGGTCAGAAGGCCTTCTGATCCTCCAAGAGCACGTCGTGCAATCCCAATTAGAAGGCTCAATAGATTTCATCCACCTGAAGATGATAATGCATATAGTATGGAGCTTAGAGAACTTCTGAGCAGGTATTTGATCACTAGGTATTTTTTATGCAAAAAAGTAAAAATGTTACAACTTCTTTGATGGTTGATATATATATATATATTTAATTTGTAGGAGAAGTGTCTCTAATCTTCTTCAAAGTGGATTCCGGGAAAGTCTAGACCGATTAATTCATTCTTATGTGGAAAGACAAGGTCATTCTCCCATCGATTGGGATTTACATAGAAACTTGCCAACTCCAGCCTCACCAGAGCAGATCAAGAGCAGCAGAGGGATGAATAAATAATGATCGGAATGATACGATTAACAGACTTTCACGGGTGTTACCTTCTCCTCCGGTGCCGCCACCACAACCACTATGGCATCAAGACTTACATCACACAGTTGGTCTCAGCACAGCATGCATAGACCAGAAACGTGAGCCATCTTTCTTATTTGTGCAACTGTATACTATCAAGTCATTTCCTCTCGATTCTGTTATAGATTTTGTGATAGGTGTCAAGTTTTCTCTCGGAATCAATATTTAATGTATTATAGGTGGAGTGCGTAGGAATCATGATCATGAGCTTCATGCCAAGAATAATGAAAATTATTCATGGAAACCATATATCTTACTCTCGATTATAGGTTGTCATCTTGGCTTGTTCACTAGTTGCTGAGTATTATCAGGACATAGGCCCATATATCCTACTCCGATTTCGTAGATGGTACATTTTGTAACTCTGTGCTTTTTAAGTTATTTATAAGGTTGCTTATTTGAGCAGGAATGGGAGATGTTAATGATCTTAGAGCCGATATGGCTAGGCTCCAGCAAGGCATGAGCCACATGCAGAGGATGCTGGAAGCCTGCATGGATATGCAGCTCGAGCTGCAGCGATCCATCAGGCAGGAAGTATCTGCAGCGCTGAATAGATCAGCTGGTGAAAAGGTTTGTAAATCCTCCCAACTTCTTTTCCCTCCTCGAAACCATTATTTAGGACTGACTTTTTATTACAGTTTCAACTGCAGAAACATCGGAGTACGGATCCCAATGGGGGCATGTAAGGAAAGGGCTTGCTGTGTTTGTTGCGATAGCCATATCGATTCACTTTTGTACAGGTTTTCACCTTCATAACTTTCACCATGTCTTTTCCGTGCTCAATGAGATTGGCCAAACACCGGTATATGCACAACCCCTTCGATACTGATCCATATACCATAATGGTTGCAGATGCGGACACATGCACATGTTTGAAATGCGCGAACGAATTGATTCGGGGGGAGGAAAATGCCCATTGTGCAGAGCACCCATCGTGGAGGTAATCCGAGCATACTCGATAGTGTAAAGAGATGACGTAAAAGGTGTAAGAGTAAAGAGAAGCCATAATGTGAGTTAAAAGGGGCTCCAATATTCCAATTAAAAGAGTGTGAAGTTGTTGCCTTTATGATTTGTGGAACACTATGCTTTTGTACAATTGGAATAACATGTGGCATCATTATTCATTCGTTAGTAAATAAAAACGACAACAATTTTTGGGATATGGTGTTTAATAATAAGTTTTAGGGTAAATTATATAAATAGTCACTGAACTTTTAGGGCGCACAACATTTGAAACTTGCACCACAGTCATCGAACTTTTAGTTCATTTGCATTACGGTCCCTGTAGTTATTGGTCGTTAGTAGAGAATGATGTGGCACGTTAGCCTGTCATTTGGGGCTTTTAAAACATAAAATAAAGATTTTGAAACGGTGTCTATTATATTTACCCTAAAGTTAAATGGGTTTACTCAGTAATAACTTATCATGTTAAAAAAATTCCCAAAAAACACGTAAATAAAAATTAGGTTTGATTTGAGGTGTTCATATTTGGGTTTTTTTTTAAGATTATTGATTGTTATACAATTGAAATGAGGGAGAGAAAGAGTCGATCGATGATTTGTTTAATTATGGCGGACGATAAGTTTTTTTGTTTATTTATTTGATAATCTTGAATGTTTAGATTCATTTGAAAATCTTTGAATGTTTTGATTCATAAATTTTTAAAGGGCGTAACTTTTTATTATATTTTGAAATTTTATTTTTCACTTTGAAATCTGAAATTGAGTTATTGCTAGTTTTCATAAATTTAAGTTTAAATTGGAGAAATGTGAAATCTAGAATATGAAATTCGAAGATAAGCATTTTGATTGAGTTGTAACTCTTGATAAGTCATTGTTACTGTTTTATTGAGTTTGTTGTGTAATTGCATGGGTATTGACTGTATCTGATTTTGGATTTAAAACTAGGGGATGTATATATTATTATTGTTGAATGGTATTGGATATTGTGCTTGAATATAAAATCCTTTGATTTTGGATTATTGTGTGGCATCTTTTATTGATTTTTCATATTAGTTTGCATGTGTATTGGATAGTGTGTTTTAATATAATATGCTAAAATTTGATGTTATATAAATAGTGGTTGTTGGAACTTTGTTAATTTTGTGGTCCATAGGGTATAGGGTAAATTGTTTTGTCCTGTTGAGCACAACTGATTCTTTTCTTTTTCTTTTTCACTTATATTTCTTTTCCTTGTACTTTGTCAAAAACTAATGAAAATGAAACTGAAGAATCTGAAGGTTCTGATTATTAACCATTTGACCATGAAATTGAAGAATTTGAATTTGTAGATAGTGAAAACGATGTTTTTGATACAACTGAAGAGGTTTTTGATATTTTGTGACTGGTTGTGTACAAGAGAACCTAGGGTTTGTTCCTAACCAAATTGCTAGCAATAGTTTATCTTCTGATATTGATGAGGATGCACAGTCATTGCATAGTGCTTCTTCTTGTGATAGTATTGCTGGTAGTAAAAACCAAAGATTTCATGAGTTTAATACTAAGTTAGATATGACATGTCTTAATTTAAAGAAAAATATGATATTTGCCGGGAATAAAGTCTTGAATGTTGCTATTAGACAGTATGATAGGGTTGAAATGTAACACCCCTAATCCGTATCCGACCCGGATAGATTCCGAGGTGTCACATTGACTTTTCAAAACTTTGACTGTTTAAAAATATGTTAAAATTTTCAACTTTTATTTTGATTTCTATGGTGAAACCTTCATATGAAAAGTAAATATTAAACTCACAATTTACAATAAAAATAAATACTTGATATATATATCATAAACTTAAAATAGTGTACTTACAAAACGGATCAGAGCATAACAATTTAAAGTTTTATAATACATGCCAACAAAATCACAAAATAATAATTAAACCTACAGTTCAAATTTGTTCTGATCTGATCTTCTGCAGGAGTATGTTGTCTTCTTCTAGCTTTAACCCTCGGATCTCTTTGAACCTACGTGTGAAACAATCACACGCTAACTCGTTGACTTTGTGAGGCAATAATGAGAGTACTAAAACATTTCAAAAACACTTGCTTATTCAATCCATATAAAACATTCATACTGAAATCAAGATACCTTTCATAAACCTAACATATACTATTATTCATTATTCAATTTATATCATTTTATTTTATTAGCCCAACACATATTACTGAGAACTCAAGGTATCTGAGTACATTGAGGTCGTGCACTAAATGCAGCCACCACTACTCATATAATTTGCATCGAAGTGCCGCGTAGAATTTGCACTGAAGTGCCACATAGATATGTCCTGAAGGACCGCGTAGAATTTGTCTTGAATGACCACATAGAATTTGTCTCGAAGGACCGCGTAGAACCCTCGACTCTTGGCATGCCAAATATACATCTAATTCTCATACATATACTTTGGGCTTTAACCATGTAATTATTTTCATTTCATTATTTAAAGTGTGTTTTATTCACGTAGAGCACATTCACATTGGGTATTTTCACGTACAACATTTTTCACTTATCACGTTTTCACATGGAACATTTTCATATAAAGCACTTTCTCATATAACACATTCACATGTTAATAAAATCAAACAATACTTTGGAAATATCATTTATATTAAGCATCATAAAAATATTTCATAAAATAAAATAAATAAAATTGTTTTTGATCGAAAACTTCGAGGTTGGCTTATCGCAAATCGTCCTCATAACAACTATCAAATAAATAAATTGCACTCATCTTTTCCTCACGAAATCCTTTCAACTATCGTTCAATCTCTTTTCTATATCGCTTCAATCAGCACGTTTTCGTTCCAAATCTACACATCAATATGTCTAAGATCAATAACAACTTTCCATTAACGAATAATCAATCAATTAGCACTTACATAAACGAAATGAAACACATAATCCAACATTTCAGGCTGAATAGTATTGATACCCCTCCTACGGTACTGATACTTCTCTTCTATGATATCGATACCCACTTTGGTATCGATACCGATCGGTATCGATACCATTTTGGCTTTCTGGAATTTCATCCCTACTTACAATATCGATACCTTTCCTTTGGTATCGATACCCCAGATCAGTATCGATACTACTTCAATCATTATCGATATTGTTCATCAGATTCATACCATTTTTCTTCAATTTACCCTTATAGTATCGGTATTATTCTTCTAGTAACGATACCCTTACCCAATTTTTACCTCTTTCACTTCAAAAATTTTCCCACACTTCACCTAAATCTTAAGCTTTTAGCTCCAATCAAACCCTTAAATATGCTAATATTTAACACAACTAACTTGTATCCATTAATTACCTTTTAACTTCCAAATTCTCTATGGAACACTCAAAACTAAAAATCACACCAAATTTTCAAACATGTTCTCAATCATTTCTAAGACTTCAATTTTCTTATACACACCATTGACAAGTCAAATATGCTTTTGGAATCCAATTACTAATCAAATTTCATCAATTCACTTAAAAACCCATTTTACTAATTCACTAAGAATTCCTTAATCACTTAGTTTCTCTTCATCTTTAAGCTTCCTTAATCTTATATACCACTTAAAACTTCAAAATAAACCCACAAATTAAAGAAACAACCAACTTGAAACATATCTCACCTTAGAAATGAAGTCACGAGGAAGAGAAGATAGAATGCTTCCAAATTTTTCTATTCCCCTATTTTATATTCCACATGCTTAAAATATCCTTTAAAATGAATTTTAAATTCATTTCCTACAAAAGACCATAATGGCCTTAAACTCTTCCATCTTTGCTAATAGGTCTTAGACACAATTCCTAAAATTAGTCCTTGAAACTTTTTAATTTATTCAAATTAAACCACCAAATATTAAATTATTACACTTTAGTCACTGACCTGAAGTTTGGGGTATTACATGAAAGGTTTAGCATGTTGTTTAAGAAGAATGATAATCGAAGAGTGTAGGTTGTGTGTAGTAAATGAACTTGATCTTGGGTATTATGGGCATTTAAGTTGAACCCTAGGGATCCTAATGATGAGACATGGCAGATCAAAACAATTAATGATGAATATAACTGTCAAAGAGGAATAAGAAATCAAAGGTGCCAAAACATTTTTAGCTAAATTTAAGATCGACCTTAACTATTCAATTGTCTCACTGCAACAAGATATTAGAAAAGCTTATGGAACTTATACGTGTTTATATAAAAATGTTCTAGGGCTAGGAAGTTGGTTGTATGACATGTCTTAGGTTGTTTTAAAGAACAATATAGAAAAATATATAAAATACCTAGGAGAAGTGAGACACTTAAATCCTGGTACAACCACAATATGCAAGTTAGATAATAGATTGTTTGTTAGGTTGTACATCTGTTTGGAGAGTTGCAAACAAGGGTTTAAGAACCATTGCAGACCCTTAATTTCTCTGGATGGATATTTTCTTAAGGGTTATTACTAGGGGTGTATATTGGCTACTGTGAGAATTGATGAAAATGACTTCATTTATCACATAGTACTAGCTGCTGTGGAATCTGAAAATCGTGATAGTTGGTAATGGTTTCTATACTTATTGGGAGATGACTTGGACATTAACAACTCTCATCGTGTGACATTAATGTTTGATAAACAAAAGGTAAAAGTCCAAGTTTGATATTTATTTGCTACTGTTTGTACATCTAATAAATATTTAATTGTTGTTGTTTGTACATGGTTATGTGACAGGGACTTTTTGACTCCATTATTGCATTGTTTCCCAATGCTAAACACAGAATCTATGTTCGACATTTATATTCAAATTTCAAGAATGTCGAGGGCTATAAAGGAAAAGCCTTGAAAGATACTTTGTGGAAAGCTGCAAGGGCAACTACAGTGAGGGATTTTGATAGAGCAATGTCAGAAATGAAAGGGCTATCAAATGATGCTTACAACTGGTTAAAGTCAAAGGATCTTGTCATGTGGTCCAAGTCTTATTTTTCCACAAGGTCAAACTGTGTTATCTTGTTAAATAACTACTCAGAATGTTTCAATAAGGTAAATATAATTTCAATATTTATTTACTGTTTTAATAAGCTAAAATTCATGTTTACTGTTTCATTTGCTACTGTATGTTTGAATGTTTTCCACAATGATTACTGTTTGTTGTTTACTCAGAATATTTATTGTTTCAATATTTCAAAATTTGTTTATTGTTAATTGTTTCTGCAATATGTTTAGTTACTAATGAACATACTTTTCAAGATGATTCTCGAGGAAAGGGACAAGCTCATCCTGACCATGATGGAGATTATTCGTACCAAGATGATGCATAGAATTTCAAAAAAAAAGAGAATCTATTTATAAGTACATTGGTTTACTGTGTCCTAAGATTCAAGAAAAGGTGGACACGTTAATTGGGCAAGCTATTAGGTATTGACCATCACATGTTGCGGGTCCAAGATATGAAGTTGCATTTGGTCCATCTGACCAACATGTAGTGGACCTAGAAGTTAGAGATTGCTCTTTTAGAAAATGGGTATTACAGGTATAACATGTCATTTAAGACATAATTTAGTTACTTTATTCTACATTTGTAGAACTACTATTAGGAAATAGTGCATCTAATACCTTTATGTTTATCAACAGGGATCTCATGTGCACATGTTATTTCAGTCATGCTATTGACTCAAGAGAGACTAGATAACTATGTTGACAACTACTAACATAGGTCAACTCAAATCCAGCTTTACTCCAACTTTATATACCCTATCATATGAGCAAATCAGTGGGGGCCAATCCCATCAATGGAGCCAATACTTCTTCCAATTTAAAGAAAGCCACCTGGTAGGCCTAAAAAATAAAGGAAAAAGGCTGCTGATGAATAAGAAAGTGGTTTTAGTAGAGGGAAAGAACCCTAGAAATTAAGTGCAAGAAGTATAGTAGAGTGGACCACAATATAAGGACTTGTAGAGGTCAGGTCAGGTCAGGGGCAATTCCAAGCTTAACAAATAACTTGCTGCCACACCTGTATCAAGTGCACCTCCAGCACTTTCAACAACAGCAAATCGAGCTGCTTCAAATCCAACCCTTCCAATGGTTTCTATCATCTTTGATTAGTGCACCTCCAGGGTTTCAATCATGTTCAATTGGTGCACCTCCAGGGCTTCAATCATATTCGGCTAACAGAGTACCAAAAATACCTGTGAGTAATTAATTATATGCCTTTCACTCTATTATTGCATTTTCCTTTAACTTACAAGTATATTCAATAATCCCATAATAGTTTAGGAGGCATGTTGTATCAGCTGCCCAAGTACCAAGTCAGTCCACATCAACTGAGCAAAGGAAGAAGATCAAACAAACAACAAGAATGTAACACTCCCAACCCGTACCCGACCCGGATACGAATCTCATGTGTCACATTTGACTTTTTAAAAAATTGACTCTTATAAAAATCATGAAAATCTAAACTTTTATTAACATAAAATTTGTTAATTTACATAAGTTGTACCAAAATAATACAAAATCGATCAGAGCATATGTAATTCACAACTTGTTTACATGCCAACACACTTGATACAACAAAATACCTACTTTGCAAATTACTTATGATCTGATTTGCTAGTAGAGGTATGTTGTCCCTGCAACTCCTAATTTTGATCCTCTTGTTTCTTGGTATCTACGTGTAAACCACTTCCACGCTAAGTCACAGACTTAGTGAGGCATAGTAAACATATAACAATGAATTCATGAAGTATACATTACTATCATTCCATTGTGATATTACAATTTGCATGTATCTACTAAACTATGACATATATGTTCATGATATGCACAAATGAAACTTAACTCCTTATGAGAGTTTCAATTCAATTGATCTTTGGATACCCATGGACATTATTGAGAACAAGAGGTACATGAGTACACTGAGGTTGTGCACAAGCTCGAATAAATTCCCACTAGGGGCACTTAAAATTTGTCTCAAATGACCACTTTGTCCCGAAAGACCACTATGTCCCGAAGGACTACTTATAACCCTCGACTCTTGGCATGCCAATTATACCTACAACTCTCATATCATATAATATGGGCTTAAATATGAATACATGTCACATTTTCAAATAACTTTTATTCTTCTCATATAAACACATCACATACACATATATAATCCTTTATCTTATCATGCATAACTTAGAATTATTCTCTTATGGTTACATGCATCACATATTATACCATATTAAAGCATGTATGAATTATGCATGTACTCGCTATAATCATAATATATGCATGTACATGAATATGAAATCATGAACTCAACTATAGGAAATAAACTTATCACAAGTCTTATTTCCATACATCAATATCTATACTAACTATGGTATGCACTCACCTTAGCCTTACTTGATTCGAATCAATTCTAGAACTTTATCTCTCTCTTGACTGTTCTAATTCTTCAATTGTTCTGGAACTTCTTTGAGCTCAATATCTACACAAATATAATCTAATGAATATCGGGATTTGAAATATTCGAAAAGGATTCATACTAATTTAAACTAACCAAAATACTAATATTAACTTCCCAACTTAAGTAGTATCGATACTACAAGTACAGTACCGATACTTCTATTATAGGGTAACGATACTCCCCCAAGGTATCGATACCGAAATTAGATTCGATGTTTTCCAGTATCGAAACCCTTAACCTGGTATCGATACTACTATATTATGGTACCGATACCTACACATTGGTATCGATACCTTATGAATGCCTTTACCAACTTCAGACTTATGGTATCGATACTGTTCAACTAGTATCGATACCACTATGCAAAATATCCCTATTTTTCTCTTGAAGTATCAATATTGGATGAAGCAGTACCGATACTCAAGCCTAGATTTTCACATTTTAGACCCCGAAAATTACTCATTTTCACTCAAATCTTTCATATCTTAACCCCTTTAATACTCTTAGCTCCAGTATATATACTAAAACCAATTTCTATACATTTATCTTTATATTCAAAATTCTATCCTCTATTTAGAAATCAAGAATCATACCAACTTTTCAATATGTTCTAACTTCAATTCTTTCACTTCATATCTCTTAATTAAGTTGATGACAAGTCAATTCCAGACTCAAACTTTATTTACTAACCCTCTTCCAAGATTTCACTTATTCCCCATTTTCTTTAATCCTTCCTAACTCTCTTATCTTTTGATTTTAAGGTAACTTAAACTTTCCTTAAGCTTAAGTATCACCTAAGTATCATAAACTAAACTTAATTTCAAGGAATAATCAATTAACAAAAAAAATCACATTTCCAATGGTTTTCACGTATAAAGGAAGAAGAAGAAGAAGAAGATAACTCTAGAGACTCACATTGCCTCCCTTCACTTCCACGTGGGTTTAAATATAACCACTACTATCTTAATTATTTTCTTCACCCAATGACCAATTTGCCCTTCCATTCATCCTTCTTTTTAATTCAATCCTACACAACATTTCCCATATAAATCCCTGAACTTTTCAAATTATCTACTTTAGTCACCAAATTCTGAAGTTTTACAATTTAGTCACTAACCCGGTATTGAGGATGTTACAAAAAAGGCAAATCCCACACCCCAAAACAACCAACTGCATATCAGGTTGTTAGATGGATGTTGCAATCACCTTCTCCCTATCAAAACATGGTTATGCAGAATTCACAAGAATCAATTTCAAGTTTCACCATAGAACAATTGATGGATGCTATGCCATAGTGGTCATTTTTTGTATGTGGCTTGGTATTTTTTGTATATAGCTTAGTGGTCATTTTTTGTTAGTGGCTTAGTCAGGTAAAGCTACCAAAAAGATATACCATGATATATAGTAACATTTTGATGTATTTTGAGAAACAAAATGGTATAAGGTACAACATTACATATATTAAGTAACTTATACTATTTTTCTCTTAATGTTTTATCAATGAAAGAAGATATTTGAATTATTAATTAGACATGTTAATTGAAATATTACATTTTTTCAAGCCATTTGTGTGATTGATTTTCAATGAATATTTTATGGTTGGTAAAACAACATTCAATCGAAAAGATGTGACAATTTATCTTCAATTAAAAATTACATTTGATGTGATAATTACATTTGCTTAAGGTTTTGACCATCAATGGCAGAACATTAAAGCATCAAACCCTAAACAAAATTAAAAAAACAACCCATAAAATCCCTAAACATCAATATAGCTTATCAATATGAACTTAGTAGTAAACCCTAAACCTTAAACAAAAAATAAAACCCTAAATCAAATATTACCCCTTCATCAACCCAACACAATCAATAACAACAAAATCCCTAAACAATCCCCCCAAATCACTTGCTTAAGCCTTCTTCTTCTCACCCATGATTCTCATCTTCGTTAGCAAACTAACAATAGGGATCATACCAAACAAAAAAATTACAATTTCTCCTACCACGCCTATAGTTACTGCATCCAAAGAATCTCCTTCCAGTATTATTATTCATCCAAACTGTACGTAAGCTAGCTGACCTTCCACAAAAACATGTTGACATTATAGTTGGTGGTGTATCCATTGCTACGAATTAATGATCAAACAAAGAGAAGGAAAGAAAATTTGATTTTTAAGGTTTAGGTATTTTAATTTGGAGATAAAATTCGAGTTAGGTGCTAAATAAAGGAAATTTTATTCAACCCCAAACGGTAGACTAACTGGCCACATCATTCTCTACTAACTACTGATAATGACAGGTATCATAATGCAAACGAACTAAAATTTTGATGTTTGTGGTACAAATTTCAAATGTTGAGTGACCAAAATGTAAGCGTTCTAAAAATTCAGTGACTATTTATATAGTTTACCCTAAGTTTTATTCATGATGATGATATTGACATCAACATTTGATTTGATGGTAACATTGAAACTAAGAAGCAATGGTGGTGGTGGTGTTCATCTCGGCCTTGATGGCTGAAGACAACTGATCATAAGCTTCACCCCAAGCACCCTTCGTGTCTTCACTCCATTTCTCTTCTCCCATGGCTTCTTTAACTGTCCTTAAAAGTGCTTCTTTCACCACCTGCATAATACATATTATTTTACTGATTTAAATTACGACATCATGAGATAATGTTGTGAAAATATGCTAATTAATTAAGAAATCAACAACCAGTAAAATAAATAAAGAACAAAAGATTTAATGAGATTCGACAATTTATCTACGTTTTCGGGAGTGATAGTCGTTATTCTCTTTATTATTCGTAATAATTTAAAATTAGATTATAATTATAATATATAAGAGTAATTCCGGTATACGGGCATATCTAACGGATAATAAATGAATAAATAATACCTCAAAATGGGGGTCAATGACGCCACTCTTGACATGAACGGCGCCCAGATACTTGAGAGTTGTATCAGTCACAATCACCTCCCCTTTCTCTCTCAGTTGAATGGCTGACTCACATGTCTTCTCTTACACCAAACAAATATAATCATTATTTTTTTCAGGAAAAAAATATATATATATATATAATCATTATTTATGTTAAATGCAATATTAGGATAGATGAATTACAAAAGAAGGAACTGACCATCTTGAAAACCTTGACAGCATGAGCTTTGAGCTTTGAGCTTTGGATTATTCTGGGGAATCTCATCAGAGTCCCTCAGAAAACTGAACATATTCTTTGCAGCTGGTGCTATCTCCAATATCCTAAATTCCATCAAATTTTAAAAACAATATTCACATAAAGAAGAAGAAGAAGAAGAAGAAGAAGAAGAAGAAGAGGAATGATATATCTTACAGCGAAAAGAAAAGCAAGCTGAAACGAGGGATGTCTTGCTTCAGAACCTCCCATGATTCCTTCACCAAAGCTTCTTGCTTCTCTGTGAAACCCATCTCTCTCTAAGATAAGCAGGTAGTGGTGTGGTGGACCTCTCTCTCGCTATATAGAGAGATTTTTTGTTTTAAATAGGGTATCTTGTTTTCTCTTTATTTCATGTAAGGAAAAATATTATTTAGCCCTCGGAAAGAATAAAAAGTTGAAACTGCCATTTACTCATATTATTAAAATATGAATTCAATACAGCTAAGCTTCATTTGTCTTTCTTTGGGTATCTTAGACCTGCACTCATGATTTTGTTCCAACCTCCAAGATTTCATTCATCAAGTTCTTTTTTTTTTATAGAAAATAAAAGTTAACCGGTAGTCTAATCAATTGAAATTTAATATTTAATTTGGTGTAGTTGTAACGATTATGATAATTTATTTGTGTTTTTAATAGTTTAGTTTGATTATAAATAATATTTGTTTGAAATATTTCTTAGTTATTGATAATACATACACACTGACCGTTAAAGTTGTTTGGATTCAAAACTTCTAAAAAAATAATAATCTTAGAATTAGACTTATAAAGTTTTATTTTTTTTTTGAAATGTTATGATTTTTTGATTTGACTATTATCAATTTCATCACTGACAGATGTTGTTTGAACTCAAACCTCTAAAGAAAATAATATTTATTTAGAATATTTATTAGTTATTTGTAGATCAACGAAATGAGTGAATTTTATCTTCTTATAATAAAATCGACAAAACTGATAGTAGTTAAATCAAGAAATTATAACATTTCAAAAGATATAGAACTTTAGGGAGTTCTACGGTACAATAGCTTAATATAAAGTTAAGGAAATATACGACCTAAAATGTTATAAACGCAACCTAAAATGTTAATTTTTTCATACTTTTTTCGGGTGTAAAGCTTTTTCGTAACATTTTAGGTTGCAACAGAAAATATTATATTTTTTTTATAATATTTTCATTTGAACCTAAAATATTAAAAAGTTAACATTTTATGTAGCGTCTTTCCTTAACTTTATATTAAACTGCTATACCGCAGAATGACCCAAAACTTTATAAGTCGTTTAATAAATGAATGATTAACTACGTACCGAAATATATTTTGTTAAAAAACATTCAAAAGAAATATAATATAATTTTATAAGTTAAACATATTAATTAAAAGATAAGAGTATATGTGTAACATTATGGAGGTAAAAATTCATATATAGTTGTAAAAGTTACAAAATCATAAAAGAATATGTAAAATTAGAACTTTTATGTTTATTAATTTTAGATATTTTAAGCAAAAAAAAAATATTGGACCACTTTACGGTGTCTTGGTTTATTTCCATTTTTATTTGTGTGTGTATATATGTATATATTATTAATTTACGTTTGCAAATAGTTGAACTATCCCATTCTCATTCACTTGATTGTACTAAATATTTTGGGGTAAATTAAAAATTTAATCAGTGAATTTTATTTTCTCTTTTATTTCACTCGTTATACTTTAAGTTTTTTTAATTTGATCACTGAAATTTATATATTGAAATATTTTCTGATGAGTGTACGGTTAACTTTCTAACGAGGTTATGACGTACTAGAAAGAAAATATTTTTAGTTCTCATCTACTTCTTTGTTCTCTAATCTCTCCATCTCCCACTCCACTTTGGACCCATTTTTCCACTCCTCGCACACATGTAAGACCATACTGCAATAATATACAACTATAGATTTTAGATGATTTTATTTACTTGAGCAACAACTCCCCATAACTTCATTCCATGAGAAATATTCTTAATATTTTTTTATTCACATATATATCGTCACAGCGTTAAAAGAAATGGTCGAATCACAAAAAGAATTTAATGTTCAATGATTAAATTAAAAAAATAAAAGTATAGTGAGTGAAATCTCTAAGAGAGTAAAGTTCAATGAGTAAATTTGTAATTTACCCTTTTTTATTAATCTAGCATTATTATAAGTGATAGAATTTGTTCTTAAGACTTCTAATCATTTGATAATGAATACTCAAATATTTTACGGCAGTCGCTGATACTCAATTTGGAGTATCTTAAAATAACAATCATTCTTTTAACCACTAAAATCATTTGATTCATGTGATTTCTAAAAATCTAGAATTCAACGAGCGGCTATAATGATTAAAAATATATTGATTTTAAGTGATTTTGAGTTTAAATAATTTTATTTATAAGTATATATGAGTTTATTGATTTCATTTTATATTTAAAAAATTATATTAAAGTCTAACTCTAACATCCCCATTTTTTAATCTTGAATTTATTTTTTAATTATAAAATCAAACTAATTATTATCTAATTCATACTTATTTATGTATTATAATATATCAATGGTTCATGGTATAATAAATGCATCAACATGTAGACCTCATAGTCCGGGTAAAATTAGTCCATTAGTCCACGCGAAAATATTAATTGACCTATTAGGTAACTCAAGATTTTATTTTGATATATATGGTAAATATTACAGTGCAAGATAAATTAGTCATGTCGATATGATGAATTTATCCAAATAATAGTTTTTAAATGGAGTTAGATAAGTGGGATCTGTGGTGTCCAATATTTTAATATATTTTTAAAAACTCATCACGTCACCGTAACGAGTGTCAGTAATATATAATTATTTTTAAATTAATCAATTATTTTTTAATATAAAATAATTCTTAGAAAAATAGTGGGACTCATCATGTTGATGCGACGACTTCTATTGGAATTTAAAATTAAGTAGTTGTTTATAGCCATTGGACAATGGTCACTTTAGAACCTGTCACGATGGGATTTTTAAATCTTATAGCCGTTTATAGTCGTTGAGCTTAGGATTATAAATAGGGGTTTGGGGTTTAAAGTTTTTATTGTGTATAGTTAACAAAAAAATATTCTTGAGAAAACTTTGTTTTTGTTTTGAAGAATTATGTTAAAATGTCTACCCGAGACGAATGCTACGCCTCTATGCTGTCCATATTTTCTCAGTTGAACTCGCTCCGGTAAAAAAATTATATTTTTTCAAATTATTAATTTTACTGTTTTGAAATTTTGATTAATTAGTTGAAATTGATATTGTAGGAAAAAGGATGGGCATTCGTCGTCGAAGAATGATACTTAAAGATTCACATGAGCCGATTATTATATATTTACAACAATCTGGGTTGCATGCAACCATAATTCTTTGAGGTTTTAAGATGAGCCTACATTGATTTTGACGCTGATTGAACGTTGGAGGCCTGAAACACATATTTTTCATTTTTTTTGAGTGGTGAATCAGTGATTACGTTGGAAGATGATGCTTGCCAACTTGATGTTTCGATAAATGGTGCGGCATTGGTGAGGCACAACACTTACAACCGATTTGATATTGTTGAGCAAGTTTTGGGAAAGTGACCACCATCAGATGTCGTAGACGAGAAGCGAATACAGATAACTTGGTTGAAGTCCAAATTCCAAGTGAATCAAGACTCTACAAAGGATGAGTCAAATTTCCAGCCCGATCGTATCTTCTCCAATTGATTGGAGGGATATTGTTATCGGATAAATCTAGGAGTTTGGTGAACACTCAGTATCTTCAGACATTGAATAATTTCATTGAGTGTTGTAACATTAGTTGGGGCTCAACAATTTTGGCATTTTTATATCGGGAACTTTGCAAGGCTACAGTTGCTGAAAGGGGTCAAAAAGATGATGTAGTGGGTTGTCTAGTCTTGCTACAGTCCTTGTTGTGGTACATGTTCCTTTTTTACGCCAATTACATCAGCCCCGATTGAGTTTCCTCTAGTTATAAGGTAATTTTTTTAACTTTAGTTTTTACTAAATTTTCAAATTTATTTTGTACCTTATTTTTAATTTTTATTTAATATTTTATTTAAATGACAATATAAAATTATTGAGATAAAGTTGTCGAGTGCAACAAAAACTGATCTATAAATGAGGATCGATATCGTCGGTCGACATGCGTAAATATTATTATAGTAAATTGTTAATTTTTTATGTATTTATTTTTTTTATGATTTGTACTAATTTTTATAACTAAATAAGGTTTACAGTTTAATTAGATTCTGTATTGTGAGCCGAAGATCTACCAGTTACTATCACTGGGATTTTTTTTAAAGGTTTTGAGTTGTGGTGTGTCGTAACGCCTTTGTTTCATTTTGCAATTATTGAGATGCACACAGCAAATAGAGTGTTGCGCTAGTTTGCGTCCCATCAGTCAATTCATACGCAAATATTTAAGACAAGCAAGCTTCATAAAATTGATACACATGGGAAACATAAAGAGAATTGATCGAGGAAGCATGTTTTATACACTCAACAAAGGAATGAGCGACATTTATCCGTGCCTATGCGTTTTGAGATTACAGCTAATGATCTTGATTTGATGTATCTCCATACCTTCGAAATTATGAAGCAAATTAACAACATCGAGAGATAAGGGTTGACGAACATCTTTAATATTATTCTAGAGACTGCCAAGATGCCAGAGGAGTGGAGAGAGTCTACGGTGATACCAATCTATAAGAATAAATGAGATCCCCAACGTTGTGACAACTGCAGGGTATTAAACTACTCAGCCATACCATGAAGATATGGGAAAGGGTGATAGAGGCTAGGTTGAGACATGTTACTAGGGTTTCGGAAAACCAATTTGGCTTTATGCCAGGCAGGTCTACTAGGGAGGCGATTCATCTACTTCGACGGCTTATGGAGAAATATAGAGAAAAAATAGAGATCTTTAAATGGCATTCATTGACCTTGAGAAGACGTATGATAGCGTTCCCCGCGATACGATCTAGAAGACCTTGGAAACGAGACGGATCCCAACTGCTTATATCCGTGCGATTCATGATATGTACTGTAGATCTACTACCTACGTCAGGACTACAGTTGGTGACACCAAGGCATTCCCGGTGGAAATCAGACTCCACCAAAGGTCGGCTCTTAGCCCTTACATCTTCGGTTTGATTATGGACGACATCTATTGTGCGACACCAGACGGTGTTCCATGGTGTATGCTTTTCGCTGACGACATTGTCTTAGTGGCTGAAACAAAAACTAAGCTGAATAGTAGACTGTCTACCTGGAAAACAGCTTTGGAAGAAAAAGGTATAAGGATCAATATTGAAAAGACAGAGTATTTATGTTCAAACTTCAGTGGGAACCAAAACGATGAAGATGTAGAAATATGCATTGAAGGACACGTTCTCCCCTCAAAGGATTGTTTCAAGTACCTAGGGTCTATGATACGTAAAGATGGGGGTGTAGATGATGACGTTTCACATCGTATAAAGGCGGGATGACTAAAGTGGAGGGCTGCTACTGGAGTTTTGTGTGACAAGAAGGTACCTCTAAAACTTAAGGGAAAATTTTATAGAATGGCAATAAAACCATCGCTGCTGTATGGATCAGAATGTTGGGCAATCAAGAAGGATCACGTAAGAAGGATGGAGGCTGCAGAAATGAGAATGCTTCGATGGGTATGTGGTAAGACTCTGTGGGACATGACACCAAACTCTGCTATTAGGATGTCCTTGGGGTGGTGCATGTATCCAAAAAATTGAGGGAGGGAAGACTACGGTGGTTTGGGCATGTCCTAAGACGACAACCATTGGATGCGGTTAGGAGGGTGGAGTCGATTACAGTCGATGGTACCAGAAGGAAAGGTCGACCAAGGCGGAAGTGGGAAGACTGCTTGAGATCTGATTTGAAGGATTTAGCCCTTACCGAGGACATGACCTCTGATAGGAAATTATGGCGACTTAAGACCAGTATAGCCGAGTAGGGCGAGTCACATCCATTGGGTGTATCATCTTTGTCTTCTTTTAATGTCTTTATAGTAATTTCAATACTTATACTTTTTATACATTTCTGTCATTGGAATTTATGAAGGCTTAGAACTAAGGTAGCGGAATAGTGTTGCCTTAGTTTAGGTTTTATCCCATTTGACTTTATTCCTTCTCGTAGCCTGCTATCGTTGAATTCTGTGTATACTGCTCTTCATGTTTCCTCTTTTTAATTTTGGCCGGGTCTTACGTTTCTGTCTATATGCAAATATTTTTACGCAGGGATTTATTTGCAGGGATTACTTCCAATTACAGACGTGCATATGAAGACTGCATATGAAGATTGTTCAACTACATATTTTATTTATTTATTTAAACATGTATCATATTTTATCTTTATTTTAAATTTTTTGACTGCCGAAGGTCTTCCACGGAAGCTGCTCTCAACCTGGCGTTGGGGAACAACCTACTACCCTACCTCCCCCTTACCCCATTGTATATGGAATAGGATTTTGTTGTTGTTGTTGTTGAGAGATAAGGCCGAATTGGAAGAAATAAAGGCCAAATATGCAAAGGGCAATAAATTAGCATCACCAACATCTTCTTATTATGTTTTTGTAGAATATTTTGCATCTCAAATATATTTTTTTATCCATCATATCATGCTTTAATGGAGAACCATTAGAATTGAGTTGGATGTTCATGAGATGCAATGCAAGACGCTCAACCATCTTCGATAGAACTTGTGAGTTAATAGGTCATATTGTATATGGTTAACAAGGTACTGATTTGATCGGCAATTCAAGTCAACGACGTCAATTATGACGTTAAATACTTCATCACCGTATTTCGAAGGTGGAAATCAAAGTGGAGTGATGTTCAGTACACCTCCTGTTGAAGAAGAAGCAAACGAAGATGAAGATGATCAAAGCGGACGACCACGACGAAATCGACGAGCTCCACGCCATTATCATTCGACCACTCCTCGGTAACGTTAAGAATTAAGAACATATAAGTAAAAAAATTTATTTTATTTTTAGTGATTGTATTAGTTTAAAAAAATATTATTAATTTGTAATAAATTATTTTAAAAATTATTTTTTAAAACAAAATTCGATGGAACTCTTCAGTTCGACGTGACGAGTTCCAACATGTATATTTTTTAAAATTTAAAAAGCTACTCGTTGGCTAATAGTTTTTTTTAATTCACTTGGAACTCACCACGTCGACATGACGAGTCTCACTATTTTTTAAATTATTTTAAATTAAAAATTTTTACTTAATTTTCAAAAGAAAATATTTTTATGAGAATCCTCATGTTCACATGTCGAGTTCCTGAAAATATATTAAAATTTTAGACCCACGGGTCCCACTTACCTAAATCCATTTAGAAATATTTTTTAGGCAAACTCGTCACATCGACAGGAAGAGTTTATCTTGTACTGAAGCATTTGCCGTAGATATTAAAATAATGTCTTGGATGGCCTAATGGGCCAATTTTGCCCATAATCGGGTGAATTGACCGGCCCAACAAGTTTGGTTCGATTTTTTTGATTCTTTAGTTTAGCACGAATTTAAATTAAATAATAAAAATAATTTTATTTAAATTTAGATAATATATATATATATATATTATTTAGTTAAATTTAGTTAAATTGATGAATGAACGTTAATAAAGTTATTTTTTAAAAATTCAAAGGATTCTTATCCCCATATAACGTTATTGGAGACTATGTTTTTTCTTTTCACCAATTATTGGTGATATATATTTTAAATTTTGTTTCGAATCGAATATCGTAGACTCTATTTTTCATTCCGATTGTCTTCGCCATCTATGACGAATTTTAACTACCTATTCTTCATTTCTCAATGCGATGCTTATACTTGATAAAAATCACATAGCATCTGTTTTGTATCCCTCGATTGTATAAACAACATTAATCTAAATGGTCTTTTATTAAAAGATAAGTACCCAAAGACATTCACCTATTAACCCATATATCTATATTATTCACACAATATTTAATAATTATAAAATTTTAATTAATAGAGACAGAGACAATCGAGGGGATGTAGCCTCTAAACATCATCCATTTTTAACATTTAATTTATATAATAAATTTAAGGGTAAACTACACATGTAGTACTTAAACTATTAATTTTATTCCGTTTTGGTACTCAAAATTTATTTTTTTTAAAAGGGTAAATTACACTATTCCTAACTGAACTTTACTTTCTCTCCTATTTTACTCATCGTACTTTCAATTTTTCTGTTTTGCTCACTGAACTTTACAAATTGAATCATTTTGCTCACTTTGTCGTTAACTGCTTAACGATGTTATAACATGGCACAAGCATCAAAATGATGTCGTTTTGAAAAATTCAAATCTATACCAAAACTACGTCGTTTCAAATCCTCTTCTTTCCCCCACCGCTAGTCATCGTCGACCGTTGTAGATGGTGGTCGTTCGGTCTCAAAATTCACGAGTCAGTTCGTCTCGACCCCATGAGTCCAAATCTGGTGGTTGTTTCATCGAAAAATGTCCCAAAATCCGTGAATCTCGACTGAAATGTTTTGGCTTCCTCACTTTCAATCTCCAATTCGTGTACTTCGGAGCAAGTTCCGAAAAAATGGAGGTCGGATTCAGACTCAATGTGTCGAGATGAAGCGACCCATGAAATTTGGGACCGAACAGTCACCATCTATGGTTGTCGACAATGGCCAGTAATGGCATCCGACCACCTTCTGTTTTAATTTTATAGTTGGGTGAGCAAAATAAAGGAGAGAGTAAAGTTCAGTGAAGAACGATGTAATTTATCCTTCTTATTTTCAAATTTTTTATATTAAATAAAAAAAAGTGACACATCATCACAACGTTAAAGAGTTAACTGCATAGTGAGCAAAATGATTCAATCTTTAAAGTCCAATGATCAAAATAGAAAAATTGAAAGTACGATGAGTAAAATAAGAGATAGAATAAAGTTTAGTGAGGAACGGTGTAATTTACCCTTTAAAAAAACTACACCTAACATATAGATTAGGTTTTATTTTGGTACTATGCTATTAAAAATTTAACAGAACTACTAACATGATATTATCTTATGGTGACATATCAACATCCCAATTAAGTTTTTAATGAGAAGGTAATAAAATGACATATAAATTCAATGTTAGGTATAATTTTGAAAAAAAAGAGTTTAGGTACCAAAATAGAATAAAAGTAATAGTTTAGGTACTAAATGTATAATTTACCCTAAATTTTAAAAATTATAAAAGAATTAGTATAAATTATCCCTATTTTTTAAACGTATATTACCCCTCTCCATTAAAAACACACACGAAATCAATGATTTCTTACCAAAAAGAGAACAATTGCGTATGCCCAAAGCACGTTGCACCATTCCCGCTTTCCATCACTTTCTCGAGAAAAAATCATCACCGAAAACTTCAAATCTAATAAGTTATAGCAGATCCCAAAGGCACCTAAATTACTTAAAAAGGTTATCTATCCTTACAAATCAAGACGTTTTTTACCAAACGACTAACAAAATAATAATAATAATAATAATAATAATAATAATAATAATAACAATAATAATAATAATAATAATTTGTAAGAAAATGTTTATTTTATGCATCATCAACCATAATTTAAATTTTTAAAAACCTAGATTCACATATGCTCTTACAATATACTCCCTTAACTTCAGAAAGAATAAGTTAATACCCATAAATTTATTTAAACCGGAAAGTAAAGCAATATAAATGAAAAGGATTTAGCATGTGTATAGATCGGATCCATAAACCAAACAAAAACTGTCGGATATTATTACAGGACTCTATCTAATTTTGTTTTTTGAATCCCAGTGGTAGAGATTTGCGGGTAATATCAACTCAATGCATACGGAAAACAAATAAATAAAATTACATGTAAAACCCCAGAAATAAGCAAATATAACAATAATAATAATAGTTTCATGTACGTGGGCACCTTCTTTTAGAGATGGGACCATGAAAACCAGCTTCGAAAAACGCATCGACTTCGTCTCTGTTGAAGGTCTCGAAGAAGTGGAATTCCGACAGCTTCCGCTTACACGAAACAAGTGTTTTCCTAGGTTTCCTTGGCGCCCCCGGACACGACAAAACCACCGGGATCTTGTTTTCTTCCGAGGTCGGCGTTGAACACTCGCTGCTGCTCTCGTCTTGATTATTCTTGATTTCTTGATTGGAAGATGGAATGTTTAGTTTGGGTAATTTTGTTTTCGCCGAATCTTGGAGTGTTCCAGGATCTGCCGACATTATTGTTTAAACTAAATAAAAACCAGAAACATAAACAGAAGAAGAAGAAGAAGACGTGTGATGGAAGGTAAGAGAAAGGGTGAGGAAGACGGAGAGTGGGATCGTTTTATATTCTTCTCTAAAGGATTTAATCACCTTTTCTCTGTTTATTTATTTATTTTCAAGATCAAATGAATTTCGGTGCGGAGAACTTTGTGTTTATCGTTGAAGATGGTTCTTAACCTTTTTTTTTTTCTTTTACCTCATCCTCTTTTAGCTTTTTGCTTGTGTAGCTATAACATATTCGTAAATTTCCAAAGCAGGTTGAGGACGGGATGAGAAATAATTATTTCAAGGGGGTGTTAAAATATTTTTAAGTTATAAATAAACTTTGATGGTTTAATTTGTTTTAGATCACTAGTATTTTTAAAATCATTATAATTAAGTCATTCTCTTTCTAAAATTATTTTATTGAATTATATTTTAAGATACTTTTAGTTTTAAAATGAAATTTTGACTTTTGATTTTTTTTGTTTAATTATTCTTTTTAAGATCCTTAGTTTTAAAATTAATGAAAAATGAATCATAATTCCTTTAAGTTTTATGGTTTGTTCAATTTTGAATATCTTTTTTATTTTAAAGTTGAATAACTTGCCTCCTCACGGTTCAATTATGGCTCAGTCTCTGGTTATATATAAGCAAAATTAACAATTCAATACTAGATGATAAAATTACATTTTTTTAATAAAGTTAGGATAAATACAATACAACATATGTTCAAAGACTTTCAACCATTTAATAATGAATGTTTATACCCATGCTTACATAGTACTTGAAATCGAAACCTCAAAGGATAACAAAATCTCTTAACCACTCAGGTCGCTTGGTAAAAAAATGATAAAATTACTTTTCAGTCCCACTACTATAGTGATCAACATATATTCTAATATTCGATCACTATATATATCGAAACCTCAAAGGATAAAAAAATCTCTAAACCACTGAGGTCGCTTGGTAAAAAAAAAATGATAAAATTACTTTTCAATCCCACTACTTGTCGCGATCATCTTTCAGGTGGGTCCAGAATTGGGCTTTAACTTAAATAAAATTGTAAGAGTCGCCATCGATCATTTATTTTAATAAAAAATGGATTGATCGGATATCTCGATTTCTTACCTGATCTGTATCTTACCAAAGATATGTCGGATTCGGGAGTCGGTTACAGTCAAGGAAAGGTTAGCACTCTTGAAGTGCCTTTTCGGTACTAATTAATTTTCAGTTGTCTTAATTGAGAAAATTGTAAGTTAAATTAAAAAGTAAAAATTTGATCCGAATTACTTACCTTTAAGGATTTATAAACACCCTTAAAAAGTCAAGAAAAGTGTTAGATGTAGTAAAAAACAGAATCAAATTAAGATAAAAAAATGCATGCCGATGAATTAAAAAATACAATAAAAGCAAATAAAGGGTCAATCGAATTGAAACAAAAAGAAAGAAAAAAATTCATAAACATAGAAATACTAATTGCAAAATTGAATATAAACAAACACTACAATAAATAAAAGAAGTAAAAAATAAATAAAAACCCTAAGAAATATCTAAATAACAAAAAACTAATCTCCAAAAAAAAAGTGAAAATGATAAAATAAATAACATAAAATAAAATAAAATAAAATAAAAAACAAAACAAAACAACATAACATAAGATAAATAAAATAAAAATAAAATAAGAAAAAGAAAAAAGAAGATTAAATCAAATAAAAAGAAACAAAAAAATTAAATTAAAATTTAAAAAAAACATAAATAAAAAGAAAAAATGAAAATAAAATATAAAAAAAGAAATAACCCAATAGGGAGAAAAAAGTATACAAAAGTATATAGATAAATATTAATATTAAATTGAATAAATAATGAAAAAAAAGAAAAAAATATATATAATAGTAATAATAGGGACTAAATTAAAAAAAAACAAAATAAGAAGTAAAATTTGAAAGGAAATCAAGGTTAAAATTGAATTTTAGGGGGCAAAAGGAAAGCCTTAAAACGGGGGGCCGAAACTACAATTATCCCATTCCCAGGAAAAAAACACGCGGATCCTACGCAGGTCGAGTCACAGGTCTCCACGGGTTGAGTATAAATGCCAATAATCCAATAACAACTTTCATTTCCCCATACTGAAAACATATCAAAACGAAACCAAAAAAACCTCTGAAATGTTCATCGTGTACTTCATGAAAATGAAGAACACGACCGTGAAACCCAGAAATCGGCCGACCGTCGCAGATCGGTGCTGACCGCCGTTCTTCGGCGATGGTCGAATTTTTTTTACATTTTCTTAAAGCTTTTTTACCCTTCGTTTCAAAAATCCAAACCCCTTTTTCAAAAAAGCCTTGGGGAGGGCTAGATCTAAGATTGAAAATCTCGATAACCCTCCCCCTGATCATCGGCCAACCACTCTTTTTTGGTTTTTTCGAGTCAAAAAAGGAAAGCGAGACAACGTATGAAAGCAAAAACCAATCGAACGAAGGTAAAAATAGTACCTTTTTTATTTCAACCTTACTTTCGAAAGTTTACAATTCTTGCTTTTCTTTCGTATTTTCTTTTTTGTGTAATTTTTGAGTGTTTTTTTTTGTGTTGTTTACATGCATATAAATAGTCTAAAAAATCCTATTTTTAGTTCATTTTAGAATTTCTCTTAGACTAAAACACTTGTTTGTTGGTTGTTTTTGTGTTCCACTAACATACGTCACCAATATTTGTTGACGTGCTGAGAAAAATGATCGTTGGTTGCGTGAGGCGTGAGTAATCTTCGAATGGAGGGATGCGGCTGGAACGACGCTGAGGGGAACCAGGCTAGGGTTCAAAAAACCCTAGATGAGGTATATTGTGGACCGTTGGATCTCATCATGATCCAACGGTTGAGATGCTTGGTGGCTGGAGCAAAGTGAGGCTTAGGGTTCTGAAAACCCTACCCGACTTAGTTGGAGCTTGGGCCGATTCGGGTCGGGTCTGAATTGGATCCAGGTTGAGGTTGGGTTATGAGTTCGGGTCTGTTGGGCTTCCCTTGTATCTGGGCTTCGGGTTTGGTTCTAACACAAAACCAAACAATATTAATATATATATATTATATAATATACGCGTAATATTATATAATATGAATATAATGTACACAATGGTATAATGTATGCACACTAATATATCATAAATATGCAATACATATATATTGTATAATATATAATATAATCATATAAGCAAGGACGAAATTGTGTGTCTACAGCTGCCCCTCTTTACCCATAATCGTGTAACGAGAATAGGGCAAAGACTACTAGACACACTTTTCGTCCATCATAAACGTATCATTAAATTTGACGTCCTCTACTATGGAGATCGATTCACATCTTATCGAATATCCTCCGTTGTAGAGTTGAAATCCGATGTTGTGACAGGTTTGTTAATTTTGATTGAATCACGAAATGACTCTCTCGCCGTAAGGTTGAGTTGAACTGGAAAATTCTGAACACGATATCCTTCATTGTGAAGTTGAAACCGAGCTTAAAACTTTGGAAAGTAACTCCTAGATCGTCTTCTATCCTAAGACACTTCGTCGTGAAGCTAAAACTTGACCTGAAGACTTCGGTATGAGACTGTTTTTTCATTTTTTTCGTCATGAAGTTGGGTCAATCTTTTGGGTACAGTATCATTCGTTGTGAAGTTGAAATCGTAGGTAGATCGGAAAGTGACTTCTTGTTGTCAACCTTGGTCTTCTTCTCGACTTAAAGACCTTGGTGAAAATTTGATCAGAAAGTAGTTCCTTACTGCTATTTGGTCTTCTTCTCGACTTTTTCGCATATAACTCTTCTCACCTTTGAGTTATGTTGTACTTGGCTGGGAAATAAACCCCTGTTGTTGCAGATGACTCATTTGCTGTAAAATCAAGTCGATCAATTGGGAACGATATCATTCTTTGTGAAGTTGAAATCGTGGAGGGCTCATTCGTTGTGAAGTTGAGATTTGAATTAGATATCATTCGTTGTGAAGTTGAAATCCCATCTTGAAATGATATAAAATTGAAACCATAGTTCAGAATTTGAATAGAAATGTGGTTTCTTATTGCCAAATCGTAATCAACTTCGGTCTTCTTTTCGGTTTAAAGACCTTGGTTTGAAAATTTGACTGGAAAGTAGTTTATTGACACTACCATGTGGTTGATAGGCCATCGAGATGAATGGAATCGAACTCGAAAGTTTTTATTGATAGATAGCTTTTCTCGACTTGAGTTATGCTGTAAATTTGACATGCTCTTGAGCTGAATGGTATCAAACTCGAAGGTATTTGTTGACAGATAACCCTTCTCGCCTTGAATTATGTTGTAAATTCGATATGTCCTTGAGCTGAATGTAATCAAACTCGAAGGTCTTTGTTGACAGATAGCCCTTTTCGCCTTGAGCTATGTTGTAAATTTGATATATCCTTGAGCTTAATGTAATTATACTTGAAGGTTATGGTTGACAGATAACTTTTCTCGCCTTGAGCTATGTTGTAAATTTGATATGCCCTTGAGCTGAATGTGATCAAACTTGAAGGTTTGTTGACAGATATCCCTTCTCGCCTTGAGCTATGCTGTAAATTTGATATTCCCTTGAGTTGAATATAATCAAACTCAAAGGTTTATTGACAGATAAACCTTCTCTTCTTAAGCTATGCTGTAAATTTGATATGCCCTTGAGCTGAATGTAATCGAACTCTAAGGTTTTGGTTGACAGATAACCCTTCTCGTCTTGAGTTATGCTGTAAATTTGATATGACCTTGAGTTGAATGAAATTGAACACGAAGGTTTTTGTTGACAAATAGCCCTTCTCGCCTTGAGCTATGCTGCAAATAGTTCCTTTAAGTGAAAAAATGGCCCCCTTTCACGGGTCTAAGTAGGTCATAATTCTTTAAATGACTCTCCTTCACGGGAAAGCCAAGTGGTATATTCTTCAAGTGGTTTCTCTTCACGGGTCTGAACCAGATGGGATAATCTTTGGATGTGGGATGTTCTTCGAGTGACTCCTCTTTGTGAGAAAGAAAAGTGAGGTAGTATGTCACTTGGATATCATCCGTCTTGGAGTAAAATCTGGCTTGAAAAGTTTAACTGGAAAATAGTCACTCGTCGTCGAGTTAAGCTGAATTGGATCCATTCTGAATTATCTCTTGAACCCGTCTGAAGTTGATTCTGAGATATGTCGATCTTTCAATATGTCAAGTTGGTTTAGGTGTAGCTCTTTGCTTCTGAGTTAAGCAACCACCATCAATTTCTGAAGGTTCCTTTGAATCGAGCATATTTCGTCTTGAAGCTGAAACTTGACTCTAAAGGTTGCAAAAATTATGTATGTGAAAAATGATAAATGTGATGCTCTTAAGTATGCCTAAGATGTATGCAACATGAATTAGTTATGTTTTATCTCTTGGATGGAGCCTCATTTTTATCTGTAATAGATTCAAAATGAGCCTCATCAGCTTCAAGGACTTTTCACATTTAAGACTGTCCCATTTGAAAATGTCTTTCTCATTTCTCTTATTTTAGGAAAAAAAGAATTTTGTAAAACATTGCCTCTTAATTTAGGCTCGCAATCAAATCATAAACATGAGTTCAAAGAATATCAAAAGAATCAATAGCTCTTTAATGCTTCCAGAGTTATAGCTCTTTGACAAATATCTAAATTGATGAGTTGGCTTTAGGTTAGCTTCCTATTTTCTATGGTTTCGGCCACCAAAATGTCATTTCTTTTTTGAACATCGCAACATGCCCCTCTTTCTCGCCTTGCCATTTTAATCGGATGTGGATAAAATGACATAACTAGCATAATCAATTACTAGACCTTCTATTTTGGTTCTATAAAATCTTCCATTTGTTCAAGCTTCGTAGGCTCCTTTAACAAAGGCAGTACAGAAATATCGATCTAAAAACGAAATTTCTGAGTGCTCGTGTGAAATTGACTATAACAGGTGTTCCTTAACTCCCTTAGTCTATCTTTACCGAAACTCCTTATTTAGATAAATTTGATTTAATTTTCCATTGTTTGGCTAGCTGAATCCATAAATCTGGGGCGTTTAACCAACTGCTCCATAGGGACAGCTCAATATTATTATCATCTTTATCAGGCTAGTTGAATCTTTTCCACAAAGTTAGGCGTTTAACCAATTGCTCTATAGGGATAGCTCAAGCTTTATTGTATAGATATTATAATCACCTTTATCAGGCTAGCTGAACCTTTTCTATAAAGCCAAGGCATTTAACCAATTGCTCTAGAGGGACAGCTCAAGCTTTATTACATTTATATAATATTATAATATGGGTATACGGATCCAATTTCTTAAGTTTGTCAAGAAGAACCTGTTATAGTCAAGGTGTTGTTGAAAGTCAATCAATCTCATATTTAGAGTTTAATTTCCAAGCAACTGACCTAAACTAGATTCACCTACTCGACTATTCCATCTGTGAAGATCATCATCATCATTGAACGTCCTCAATAAAAGTATAGTAATGTCATACACAAGAGATGTCCCATGTTGTCCGCTCCTATGCATACCTAATACCAAGCCTCTTGTTCATTCCCATATGAAAGGAAAAGGCTATATCAGTCCCAAAAGAAATATAAGAAAGTCCAAAAAACAAGTTCAAACAGGATGCTGCAAAATGGGATAAAGCCTCATTAGGATGCCCTTCTAGTTGGATTAGGGCTTTCATCTACACTTGCTCCCCATTTCTCAATCGTTTCACTTGTCTGGGCTCTTTTTGATGTACCCTCTGATGCACAAATTTCTACTTCCTCCTGAGCAGCTTCTTGGGAAAATATCACTTCCTTGTGATTTATCAGCTTTCTTTTCTTGGTTGGAAATTGGGCCAAAATTCAGATCCAAAATGATTTTCCTTGGTGATGATAGTTTTGGTTGGATCCTGACGCATATTGCAGTTGCGACTGGCGTAATATTCGTCACATCTTTTAAGCTACCCAAAACCCTAATTACCTTCAGAAAATCTAATATAGGTGTTTGAGGTGTCTTCAAGGTTGGGTCTGTCCCACTGATTCTTAAACCCACGGGATAGTCTCGGACTACATTCATGGAAGCCCTTTTATTTGGATTTCCTTTCCTATCCTCTTGCGCCTTATGTTTTTCGCAGGAATCCTCTGTTGAAGTAATTTGAGGTATCTTCCTGGCTACATCTGTCCCATCTATTCTCAAACCCACGGGTCAGTCTCAAATTACATTTATGGAAGCCCTTCTGCTTGGATTTCATTTTTCACCCTTTTGCGCTTTACGTTCTTCACAGGAATGACTTCCGAGTTTTGGACCTTGATCCCTTTCTTTTCTACCTTGCACCCCTGAATAGTTTATTCTAAAGGATCCTCAAGGTTACTAGTAACCTTAACAGAACCATCTGGGGTTCCATCCTAATTTATCCAAGGAATCTCCTTATATGTCTACTTCTCATTCGGGGGCCACTGTGCCTGGACATATCCCTGTGCAACTAATCCGGCTGTGAGCATTTTTAATGTAGTTTTTCAAGCGAAAAATGGAAGGGAGAGAACTGAAAACCCTGCACTTTCTTTTTCTTCTCATCTAGTCCCCATGACGAGAGACTACTTGACAATGACTTTATAGATAGAGCTTGAGTGTCCTGACTGGATGATTGTAAATGTTTAGAACCTCTAATCATGAGAGGTTGATCATTCTTAGCTTTTTTGGTTAACATTTTGTCTTCTTCTATGACCCTCTTCTTTGAGTGAAACTTATCTCTCACAAGAGAAATTTTATTCCTCATTAGCTCTTCCTTCATTGTTGGCCCAGTGGAACCTTCTACAACCACATATGATTTTCAGAGCTGACTTGAAATATCCGGCTCCTTAACAGGTTCTCTTACCACTGTCATTTTAGTTTCAGCACCAGCATTCATAGTCCCATCCAGAATGGGATCCTCTAGTGGCTTCTCTCCATGGATCAAAATATTTACCATGTTCATTAACTTGGTCATTTGTTTTTCTTGATTCATCCTGAAACCTTCTTTCTTGATTGATCATTTCCTGTTGGGTATTTACGAGTTGCTCTTGAATTTTCTCAATCTTACCAACACGCGCTAGTATCTCATTCATCGCTTTGGATCTTATTACAAACACACTTCCGGTAATCTTCAATTTGCTTTTAAAGCTTCTCTTTTAATTGCCTTTTCTTTGTACGGTGTATCCAGTGTTTGTTCCTTTTTTATAAGACATCTCTTGTTAGTTAATGTGAATGCAATAAAAATAATGTGAAATATGCAAGAATGCATGATGCATGAAATGTTCGAGGCATTGATCCAAAAATGTGTTTTTTCTTCTAAATAATCCTTATTGGGGATAAAAGTGTTATTTATTAAGAGACAAAAAACATTTTAAAGGTATATTCTTCTAGACCCCGAATATCTTCTAAAAGGTTGATTCATCTTCCACCTTCTTCTGTCATCGGTTGAATATTCTGTTGGACCGTTCCGACCTCTCTGAGATACTTTTTGTACTTGTTACAAGAAGTCTCGAATGGATGCATCTCTAGCTTTCACATTCTGTTGAGTCTGTTCCCTAACGGAAACACCATTGGAGCCCTCTATCGATAGGAACTATTCGAAGTTTATCTGTTTGTTTCTTTGAATTTGTCAACAATGGCCTCCAGTTTTAGTTATCGCTTTACCATCTTGTTCTTGTTGTCTTTAAAGAGACTCCCTAGGTCAGTAACTTTTTTCTCGTTTTGCCCCTACAACTTTTGCCAACCTGTTTAGGAAAAGTTGACTTTTAAAATAAAGCAGGAAATAATCTCAAAGCAACCTATGGTTTGAAATGAGGTTTTAGGGTGGGCTATAATTCCCTGTAGTCTCCCGGTTTAGGTTCTAAAGAATGTACCTGAGTTCTCCTTGCTGGTGCCCCCTTAGGCTTGCCAGACCCTTAGTCCTAAGCCCATTACAAGCTCATATGGACTAAGTTAAACTCGAGAGGATATATTCCCTTATGCCCGCACGGTGAATAAATTCACACGAAGACATAAGGTATATGAATCCCGAAAGTTACTTGCTAGGCCTATGCGGAGAATAAATTCTCATGAAGGTATCACTTTTACCCCCACTTAAAAGGGTTCGAAGCTCGAGTATAGAGCCAGAGATGAAAACTTTTTCAAAAATTTGAAATAATTAAAAAAATATCTGTACAACTATCTACTTGAAAAGATAATCAAAAGTAAGTAATAAGGATCGAACACTTACTTGTCCCCATCGAAGTCGCCAAGATGTCGCGGCCGTTTTCGGGGGGCCCAAAATTGGGCTTTGACATAAATAAAATTATTAGAGCCACAATCGATCATTTATTTTAAGAACAAATGGGTTGATCGGATACCTCGATTTTTTACCTGATCTGCATCTTACCAAAGATATGTTGGATTTGAGAGTCGGTTACAGTCAAGGAAAGGTTAGCACCATTGAACTGCCCTTTCGGTACTAATTAATTTCTAATTGTCTTAATTGAGAAAATCGTAAGTTAAATTAAAAAGTAAAATTTTTATCCGAATTACTTAACTTTAAATTTATAAACACCCTTAAAAAGTCAAGAAAAATGTTAGATGTAGTAAATAACATAATCAAATTAAGATAAAAAAATGTATGTGGATGAATTAAAAAAAATACAATAGAAGTCAATAAAGGGTCAATCGAATTGAAACAAAAAGAAAGAAATGGATAAACATAGAAATACTAATTGAAAAATTAAATATAAACAAATACTACAATAAAGAAAAAAAGTAAAAAAAATATATAAAAAACCATAAGAAATATCTAAATAACAAAAAAATTAATCTCAAAAAAGTAAAAAAATGATAAAATAAATAACATAAAATAAAGTAAAATAAAAAACAAAATAAATAAAAGAAAATAAAATACAAATACAAATAAAAGAAAATTAAATCAAACAAAAAGAAACAAAAAAATTAAAATTAAAATTAAAAAAACAAAAATATAAAATATATAAATAAAAAATATAAAAAATAATAAAAAAGAAATAAACCAATAGGGAGAAAAAAGTATACAAAAGTATATAGATAAATATTAATATTAAATTGAATAAATAATGAAAAAAATAAATATATATAAGAGTAATAATAGGGACTAAATTGAAAAAGAAATTAAATAAGAAGTAAAATTTAAAAGTAAATCAAGGTTAAAATTGAATTTTATGAGGCAAAATGAAAGCCTTAAAAATGGGGGGATCGAAACTATAATTATCTCATTCCTAGGCAAAAACATGTGGATCCTAGGATCCGCGAGTCGGGTCACGAGTCTCCATGTGTTGAGTATAAATGCAATAATCCTATAACAACTTTCATTTCCCCCCACACTGAAAACAGATCAAAACGAAACCAAAAAATCCTCTGAAATATTCATCGCGTTCTTCATGAAAATGAAGAACACGACCGTGAAACCCAGAAACCGGCCGGCCACCGTCTCACTGGCGATAACTGATTTTTTTTTTTTTGCATTTTCTTAAAGTTTTTTTACCCTTGTTTCAAAAATCCAAACCCCTTTTTCAAAATAGCCCGAGGAGGGCTATATCTGAGATTGAAAATCTCGGTCGCCCTCCCCCGATCATCGGCCAACCACTTTTTTTGGTTTTTTGGGTCAAAAAAGGAAAGCGAGACAACGTATGGAAGAAAAAACCAACCGAACGAAGGTAAAAATAGTACCCTTTTTTATTTCAACCTTGCTTTCGAAAGTTTACAATCCTTGCTTTTCTTTCGTATTTTCTTTTTTGTGTAATTTATGAGTGTTTCTTAGTGTTGTTTACATGCATATAAATAGTCTAAAAATCCTATTTTTAGTTCATTTTAGAATTTCTCTTGGACTAAAACACTTGTTTGTTGGTTGTTTTTGTGTCCCACTAACATACGTCGCCGATGTTCGTTGATGTGCCGAGAAAAACGGTCGTTGGTTGCGTGAGGCGTGAGGAATCTTCGAAGGGAGGGATGCGGTTGGAACGGTGCCGAGGGAACCGGGCTAGGGTTCGAAAAACCCTAGATGAGGTCTGCTGTGGGCCATTGGATCTCATCTTGATCCAACGGTTGAGATGCTTGGCGGTTGGAGCAAAGTGAGGCTTAGGGTTCTGGAAACCCTACCCGACTTAGTTGGAGCTTGGGTTGGTTCGAGTCGGGTTCGAATTGGATCCGGGTTGAGGTTGGGTTATGGATTCGGGTCTATTGGGCTTCCCTTGTATATGGGCTTCGGGTTTGGGCCTGACACAAAACCAAACAATATTAATATATATATATATACGCGTAATATTATATAATATGAATACAATGTACACAATGGTATAATGTATGCACACTAATACATCATAAATATGCAACACGTATATACTATATAATATATAATATAATCATATAAGCAAGGACGAAATCGTGTGTCTACACTACTATAGTGATCAACATATATTCTAATATTCGAATCACTAAATAAAGATATATATATATATATATATATATATACACACATAATCACTAACGTTGGTCACTAATAAATAGCACAGTAAATCATGAAGGCATAATAAATGGCACAGTAAATAATAAATTTTGTTTAATTAATTATTTTTGGAATGCCATTATTAATTGCATATATATATATATATATATATGATCACTAAATAAAATCTAAATTTCGTAATATTAATAATAAATGCACTTCAAAAATAAAAAATAATATGATTTGAATCATATTAATACCAAACATTTGCATAAATTAAACAGGCGAACATTAATAATGCATTGTAAAATCAAATATGAATTAAATTAATGAATAATGATTAATAATACTATTGTTTAATTTATACATATAGCATTACAAAAATTAAATTAAACATAAATGATTCAATCATTTAAAATCAAACAATAAATTTTGGACGTATGACACTGTGAATTAATAATGATAGTGTACAATCAAACAAAAATTAATAGTGGTTGTGACTTGCAATTAATTTGTGTTGTAAAGTTATTACTTGATCAATCTAGGAACATTTCACAAACAAATGACAATTGCATACAATATATTTTTCTCATTTTATATTATATGTCATTTTTATGTTATAATTTAACTAATATTTCTTTATTTAGGCATGGAAAAAATATTCCAAAAGAAAGGCAACGGCAGAGAATTCATATTCGGTGAAAAAAAAGTTTTTTAGAAGTTAACTTAAAAAATCTTCAAGGGGATCCCGGAAAAAGACCAAAGATTATAGAATATCATACCAATGATCACGAAGAACTCCGAAGGGCTTATTTGTTGAAAGATCATTGCCAACCAAAAAAAGCACAAGTTCCCCAAGAAGAATTATAATGATAAATTGTGAAGTTTCAATCCTAAATGGTTCAAAGAGCATAAAAGTTGGTTAGAATATAGTGTATCTAAAGATGCAACATTTTGTTTACATTGTTACCTTATGAGACCTGAATCTAGAGGAGAGCAAGGAGGAGGTGATACATTTGTTGTTGATGGATTTAAGATTTAGAAAGACAAGAACAGATTACAACTTCATGTTGGAGGTCCTAATAGCGTTCATAATGTAGCTTTGAGAAAATGTGAAGCTTTAATAAATCAGAAACAACATGTTGAAGTTGTCATTGCAAAACAATTTGATCAAGCCAAACAAGAATATCGAATTCATCTTACAACTACAATTGATTGCGTTCGATTCCTTTTGCGACAAGGATTGGCTTTTCGTGGACATGATGAGTCTCATGATTCTTTTAATCAAGGTAACTTTCTTGAGCTTTTACATTTTCTTGCTACTCATAATGAAAATGTTAACAATTTTTTCAAAAATGCTCATGGCAATCTTAAGCTAGTAGCACCGACTATACAAAAAGATATTGTTAGTGCAGCCGCTAGTGAGACAACTTGGCAATTATTGATGATCTTGGAAATGATTTTTTTTTTGCTATTCTGGTTAATGAGTCTCATGACATTTCAGTTAAAGAGCAAATGGCTATCGTTCTACGGCACGTACATAAAAAAGGAAGAGTTGTGAACAATTTCTTTGAATTTTTCTTGTTTCTCATACTGCTGCTTCACTTATGAATGCTCTTGAAGATATGTTTGCAACTCATGGATTATGTTTTTCAAGAATAAGAGGACAAGGTTACGACGGGGCAAGTTCATGTAAGAGAACGAGTGTGCTTTTTTTGTCCATTACTTTGCACACCAACTTCAATTAGCACTTGTTGTTGTTGCTAAAAAACAAGTTGAGGTTGCTTTTCTTTTTAATTTAGTTGTTAGTGTGGTTAATATGGTTGGTGTTTCATGTAAGAGAAAATAACTTCTTCAATCTAGTTAAATGATTAAGGTAAGAGAAGCATTACAAAATGGTGAAATCTTCAGTGGCCGTGTATTAAATCAAGAAAATGTTATAAAGAGAGCTGGAGATACTCGTTGGGGTTCACATTATAAAATTGTTGTTAGCTTGATTACTATATTTTCTTTTGTGATGGATGCGCTTGAAATTTATTGAGGAAGATGGAACACACTCAGAGCAAAGAGTTGAAACTTGTATGTTGTTGAGTTCTTTATGGTCTTTTGAGTTTGTGTTTAATTTGCACTTGATGAAAAATATATTAGGGGTTACTAGTGAATTATCTCAAGCATTGCAATGGAGTGATAAAGACATTGTGAATGCTAAGCAATTAGTTAGTGTGTCCAACCAACAATTACAAATGATGAGAGATGTGGGATGACAATCTTTACTTGAAGAAGTTTCTTTGTTTTGCGAAAAGAATAACATTGAGGTTCCAAAGATGGAAAATATATTTGTTGTTCCAGGAAGGTTTAGGAGAAAAGCTTGTGAAGTTTCAAATTTGCATCATTTTCAGGTTGAATTATTTTATCAAGTGATTGATAGACAACTTCAAGAGCTTAATAATCGTTTTTCCGAGACAGGTACATAGTTGCTTCTTTGTGTGGCTTGCTTGAGTCCAAGAGACTCGTATCGTTCTTTTGATAAAAAAAAAAGGTTGATTCGTCTTGCACAATTTTATCTTTGTGAATTTTCTACAGGAGATCTAATGTTGCTTGATTGTCAACTGGGAATTATTTTATTGATGTTCGTTCAGATGAAAATAAAAAATTGTGATCTAAAAGGACTTTCTGATTTATCTGAAAAGATGGTTGAGACAAGGAAGCATGTTGTGTACCCACTTGCGTATTTACTTTTGAAGTTAGCTTTGGTTCTATCGGTTGTAACCGCGACAGTGGAAAGAACATTCTCTACGATGCACTTTATAAAGAATCGACCTACGCAACAACATGGAAGATGAATGGTTGAATGATTGTTTAGTTACTTTTATTGAGAAATATATATTTGATAATGTAGCACAATTAAAAGATAATACAACGATATCAGAATATGAAGTCTATAAGGGAGCAATTGTAAAATTTAATTTTAGTCGTACTTTTTTTTGTAAGACTTTTTATTATAATTAAAATATTATTAGTATTTTTATATTTAAAAAATTATATTATTATTATATTATGCCCACCTCAAATTTTTTTCTGGATCCGTCACTGTACATTATACGAGCTTCAGCTTGAATTATATTTCACTGATCTACCGATTTTATTTTGCAGGTTGCCTTTCTGCAAATTTGAAAGGTTGACATCAAAACCCTTGAATGAAATGACAGCATTATTGATTAATCCACCCTACTTATTTAAAACTCTTAATCATCCATAGGAAACAGATAGATGTAAGACAAGTAATGATAATTTCCCCTTAATTTTCACCATTTTCCCACTCTCCCCCTCTCCGATCAGCATAGGATGCCATTTTAGAGCAACCGGATCTCTTCCTTCATTAATTTAATGGGAAAATTAATTGGATTTGGTTTCACCAAATACCAACTCATTTTCACCAAAGATAATGAATCTTTCCACGTGAAAATCTCTCTCTGTCACCTGCATGTTTTTCATCACTTAAATCCCTTTGCTTTTTGTCTATCTAAAAAGGTGAAATAAACCCTAGCTGCTAATCGGTTCCTTCTTTTAATAATCTATGTTTGTTTTACTAAATTATTTTTCGTAAGTTGTGAAATAATCTGTTTTACGTACCCAGAATTCTGGGTAAATAGATATTAATTTTACGTGAAACCCTAATGATGTGAAAGTCAATGATACAACCAGACAACAACAGTGGCGAGGTATCTAGTCTTCTGGGTGGGCACGTACACCCTAAACCCTAATGATAAAAAAAAGTTTTATTTTTCATGATGTAATTTGACAAACATGACTCTATGCTATGCTAATGTAGTAGGCCATGGAAATGGCTCACAGTTAAAGGATTATTAATTTTATTAAAGTCTTTAGATAGCTTTGACTGTGAATATAAATTCAACTGTCACGAGGACATGCATAGGGTTTGGTATGATTTTAAGTTCTCTTGCAATTTCTTTCTACATAAACACATCAAAATTGTTCAATTTATATGCTTTTTTTCTAGATTTTTAATCCAATTATCTGATTTTTAAGTATAGAAAATGTCTGAACATCAAATATATAGTTAATATATTAAATAATATCTTTTTTAAGTTAAAAAATATGTAAATATATGTTTGTCTTTTTTTAAATACAAATCCTTCACGACTTCTCTTAAGATCATTCATTTAATACTTTTTTAATAAATATTTTTATATAAAATTTAGTTTTTTCAATCATAAGTATGATAAAAACTTAATATGTATATTTTAGTGCGTTAAATTTCTTGATTGAATTTTTTTTCCTAATTATTTATCTTTTCATATTTTTAATTATTTTTGAATAAAACATTAAAATTAATTACTTAAAGATCAAATATAAAAGTGTATATTGTACTGATGGATTACTGACTTGATGAATAAACACACATCAAGTATAGTCAATTAATTCCACACAATTCATTGAGGGCTTAATACCCTTTTTATATAACTTTGTTATCTAACTAACTCATGACAGCTCATCACTATAACCACCTTATAACATAAGGCTATGCATTCACACACAAACACATTGCTCAACAACCTCACGTAATTCATACCAGCTCAGCTACCTCTCTAGCTTCATTCACACTCAACCTTATTTGCTATCATTCTCCCATTTTTTTCCTTCTTCTGTTTTTTGTTTAACAAGGACGAACACGAAGTCTATCTCGAAATACTTGAAATGGTGCCATTGTCAAGGGTTTGGTAAACCCATCAGCAAGCTGAAATCCAGCAGGAACATAACTCACCCTAAGACAACGTGTTGCAACCTTCTCCCTAACAAAGTGTATATCAAGGTCAACATGTTTTGACTTCGCATGATACACAAGATTAGCATACATTGCAACTACACTTGTATTATCACACCAAACAACCAGATCATCTGACGATTTCACCCCTATATCACTTAGTAAAGCAATAACCCACGTTACCTCTGCAGCAGCTTCAACAATACTACGATATTCAGCTTCCATCGTCGAACGTGAAACTGTTTTTTGCTTATTGGAGACTCGTGTAACTAAATTGTTACCAAGGAACATTCCATAACCAGTTATCGATCGCCTATCACCCGCATTTTTAGCCCAATCAGCATCGGAAAAGGCCTTGACACATAGTCTAGTATCCTCAGCCGAAAATAACAGACCATAGTCTGCTGTACCTGCCAGATAGCGTAAGATACGCTTAATAGCTACCAAGTGTTCTTTACACGGTGCTTGCATGAACTGAGCTACCCTACTAACGGAGAAAGCAATTTCAGGTCGTGTATGATACACATATAATAATGCACCAACAATGCTACGGTATTCTCGTGCATTGGACAACAACAAACTCCCTTTACTCGACCCTTTTAAGGATGTTATTATAGGAGTGCAGGTTGGAGTGGCTCGAAGCATGTCTGTTCTTTCCAGCAATTCCAGAACGTATTTCTTCTGGCTAAGTGCTAATGCATCACCTTTCCTTTTGACTTCAATGCCAAAAAAAATGAAAGTTCCCCAAGATCTTTGAGAGAAAATTTTTCGTTCAACATTCGTACAACAACATTAATGTCATCATCTGAATTTCCAGTAATTATTATGTCATCGACATATACCAAGAGATATGTGCATGAACCATCCATGAGTCTGACAAATAATGAAGCATCAGCTCGTGAAACTATAATACCTAACTCAAGTAGACTGTTTACACACCAAAGGTGAGCCATTGGAGTCAAATTGTTCAAAACCTGGGGGCTGACGCATATAAACATCTTCAGCCAGATCACCATTCAGAAAAGCCTTATCAATATTTATCTGTCTTAGTGACCAGCCCTTAGCAACTGCAATCGCAAGCACCACATAAATTATTGCAAACTTAACAACTGGGTTGAATGTATCGAGAAAATCATGACCAGGAACCTGTGAAAAACCCTTAGCAACTAACCGAGCTTTATAACGATGAACAGAACCATCAATATTATTCTTAAGCTTGAATAACCACTTACAGCCCACAAGACTCTTATCTCTTGGCATCTCAACCAGGCTCCAGGTTTTGTTCTGAACCAAAGCTGAATATTCAGCATTTACCGCAGTTGCCTAGTTAGGTGACAGTAAGGCATCATGAACATTAGCCGGAACACTATCACTAACGGTACTGGAATATGCTTTTGGCTTGTAAACTCCACATTTACTACGAGTCAACATGGGGTGGTGATTAGCAGTAGACCCTTGCGCAGATTCATTAGGTACAACAATTTCTTCTTGAGATAGAGCATTAGTATGAGCTTCATTAGTAGATGGTGACTCATTCGGAACCTAAAGACCACTAGATGAACCAGTAGAATCAAGTACAAAATCTTCATGATCACAAGCAGGAGCCTGTCGATCTCCAAACGTCTCAGAGGTTACATTACCAACTTTACAAATGTCCATTACAACATCGAGAGAGCGACTAGTCATACCAGAAAGTCCACAAGTACCAGTACTGCTCTCAGCTGCAAAAGGAAACTGCCACTCATCAAATTTAACATGTCGAGACACATAAACTCGGTCATTTGCCCCGAGGCATAAAAAACCTCTATGTTGAGGACTAACTCCAAGAAATGTGCATGTCTGCGATCTAAACTCCAATTTATGACGAATATAAGGGCGTAGATACGGGAAGCATCTGCAACCAAATACTCTTAGCAGTCATAGTCAGGTTTCTTATGAAACAACACCTCAAATGGAGACATTCCTTACAAGACTTTAGTTGGCAGTCTGTTAATAAGATGAACTACCAGGACTACAGCATAAACCCAAAACTTAATAGGCATAGATGCTTGAGCAAGGAGTACGAGGGCAAGTTCAATGACATGCCTATGTTTTCGTTCTATAACTCCATTTTGCTCAGATGTGTGTGGGCAAGTTAATCGATGCAAAATACCAGATGTTAGAAGAACATGAGACAAGCTGCGAAACTCTCCTCCCCAATCACTCTGCACAACTTGTATTTTCGAATTAAATTGTGTAGAAACAAGTTGCTGAAATAACTGGAAAGCATGAACTGCCTGTGACTTATCTTTTAGCAAATACAACCACGTGTGACGTGTGTATGCATCAACAAAATTCATATAGTATTTGTAACCATTGGAAACCACTAGCGAAGGTCCCCATAGATCAGTGTAGATTAATTGAAATGGAGCAGTATAGACTATATCTGAATCATTAAAAGGAAGCCTATGGCTTTTACCCATATGACAAGCAACACACTGTTCATTCAAGTTCTTATCAACAACTACATGAATTGATTTTCAAACTCATTCTAGGGTCCCATGTACAGGATGCCCTAGACGCCTATGTCATAGTTCATACAACTTATTTGAAGCAAGTGCATAATAAACTATTGCCTGACTACTACTCGCAGTACCAACATCCATTTAAAAGAAATAGAGACCACCTCGTTCTTCACCTGGCAATAGAAGTTCACCAGACCTTTCATCTCGGACGCAACAACTTGTAGCTCGAAACTCAAAGTAAACCCCGTTGTCCCTAGCAAGCTTAGACACCGATAATAAATTCTTTGTAATTTTAGGCACATGTAATAAGTCGTTTAACAAAAGTGCTCAAGAATTAGAACGTAAAACAGATTGACCAGCAGTATGAATCGAAAGAGGTACACCATTACCAACCAATAATTTACCTAAACCAGAAAAAATCAGACTTATGATCAATGGTCGACGCATCAGGTATCACATGGTGTGATGCTCCAGAGTCAACCACCCAGGAATCACGATGAGCAGTTATAGCATGAGCTTCAGCATGTCGTTTTGTACAGCAAGAACATGCATAACCATCTACTTGTATAGCTTCCATACTTGAGTAATTAACACTGCCAATGTTATCTCTAGAGAAACCACGACCATAACCCCTACTTGAAAATTTTTGATCAAACTGATGCCAACAATCAACCACGAGATGATCATTCTTGCCGCATAATTTACACTGAACTCTGGGCCTGCCACGACCTCGTCCTCAAGTAGCATAACCAGAATCATTGTGATAATCAGATCGATTGTAAGAAGATGTATTACTCTATTTAGAGTTATTACTCATATTGGTGACATGAGCACTCATAAGAAATTGATCATCTCGAGCGTCAAACCCAGCAATCTGAGTCTCCGCATCAATCAACAATGAACATACCTTATCAAGAGACAATGAGTCTTTCATTGTGGTAATGAAGGGAACATAAGGTTGATACTCCCTCGATAAGTCTTTCAAAATACTCGCGACTTGCTCTGCTGTGGAGATGGCACTGTTACACAACGCCAACGCATCGCAAACCTCCTTGATCCGAGTCAAGTAAGTCATCATGCTGTCATCTCCTTTCCTGAGTGTCTGCAGGTTATAATAGAGAATGATGATGGTCGTGGTAGAGCGGTTTACAAAAAACTGCAAAACCTTGTTCCAAACTGCCACCGCAGTCTCGGCTCCAACAAATTGAGAGAGCAGATACGAGCTGATTGTTGACAGAAGCCACGATGCCAATGCACTATCGTGTGCTACAAAATCATCATACAACTCATTCGACACAGATTAACCATTTGCACCAGCTACAAAGGCGGGTAGAGGTTGCAGCGAACCAGTCAGCAACCGCTCGAGCCGATGGCTACGAACAGTTAGCAGAACTTGCTGCTTCCAGAGTAAGAAATTCGATTCATCAAGAATGACATTCACCTTCTTGTGAGTGAAGGTCTTAGCAATCAACGAATCCATCTCCTCCAGTGGTTGAAGCAGCGAAGCAAAACTCCTCAGGAACAGATAGCGAATGATACCATGATGGATTACTAACTTGATTAATAAACACACAACAAGTATAGTCAATTAATTCCACACAATTCATTGAGGGCTTAACCTTTTTATACAACTTTGTTATCTAACTAACTCATGACAGCTCATCACTATAACCACCTTATAACATAGGCTATGCATTCTCACACACACACATTGCTCAACAACCTCACGTAATTCATACCAGCTCAGTTACCTCTCTAGCTTCATTCACACTCAACCTTATTTGCTAACATGTACCAATATATATATATATATATAAGTGTATATAAATATTTGATCATTTTACCTATAATTACATAAATCTGCTACATAATATAATAATATATAAGAACGGTGGGGGCATTCATGTACCGTTGCAACGCTGTAAAATGTATGGATTTTGGTTTAAATGCAACATTAGATTTGAGGCTGAGTCTAGATATATAATATATATATCGATATTTATTATTAATATAACAATATCGTGAAATCTATAAATAATCATTAAATTTGTTAAAATGATTTATTTATCATTATATTTTTAAAAATTATAAATTAAACATTAAATTTTAATGTATTTAAAAGTAGGACATAGGTAATGACGAGGATGTCGTACAATGTTAAATTAATGGAAAATATCTTATTTGACCCTTCCATTGTAACTGAAATTCCATTTGATATTTTTCAATTTTTTTAAATAATAATTCTAAAAAGAAATTAGAAAATTTAGATTTTTAAAATAAATAAATATATATATATAAATATATATGAATATAAATTATTTTTAAAATTTAAAAATAATAATTTTGAGAAATTTTTTCATTCTTCAAATTATCTTGTAACAAATTATTTATTAATTGTGAGATTTGTAATTAAAAATTTATAATTTTCAAGACCCAAAAAAATTGCAAATCAAACAATGTAATTATCTTTCATTAATCGATGTGATTCAAGCATTTGACTTTCGTTTAAGAAGTTTAAACACAATTTAAAAAATACATCTAGAAAATTATAGTATCATATTAATAAGAAAAATACATCCAAACTTAAATAAAAATACTCAATATAATCCTTAACTTTTAATAATGTATCAAGTAATTTATATGGTATAAATTCAAAATTTATAATATGATACTAAAAATAATATTTAATTTATTTATATTCATTTTATTTTCAATTCAAAAAAAATAATAAAAAATATTTTAATTAAAATTAATAGTAAAATAAAATTTTAGTTACAATTAAAGGGTCAAATAAGATAGTTCCTATTTAGCATACCGCATCACCTCGTTAATGATAGATAACGGCGTTGGGCCCATTTTGTAACAAAATTTAAAGTTTAAAGTATATCATATAATTTTTGAAAGTTTTATGTCTAAAAAGATTATTTTGATATAATTTAATGCACATGAGTTTTACCTTATAAAATTAGTGATGGATATCATTGACATCCATTATAGAATTTTCTCAAATTTTAATATATATTTTTTAAAATTCTAGATTTGATAATTTGAATATATAGTAATTGCATGATATAAGAAAATTCATTAAAATATAAAATATTATAAACAAAAATAACACACCCTTTACTTTACAAATAGAACAAATATTATAAATAGAACTTTGACACATAAATATATAAACCAAAGCCAATATTTGTATATTTTAAGTAAGCACGAATCAAGTGATCTCAATGATTAAGGGATTTGTTATTATCTTTCGAGGTTTCATGTTTGAGCATCACATACGTTAAGGGTATAAGCGTTCATTGTCAAATATAGAGTGTCTTTCTTTAAACAGATATTACTCTTATATTTACCCCAGATATATAAAAAAATAAATTTAAAATAAAAATCATAATATAAGTATTAAATTAAAATGTTTAAAAGGAATTAGAAAATAGAGGGTGGGGACCCAAAAATAAAGAATCAACAGAAGCGCATCTCGTACCATGAACATTGACAGAACAGTTCACACAACTTTAAAATGATCGTTAATATGTTGGATGAGATTTTGTGCCGTTCGATTTATCTCTCGGCTTTCGATGTTGGATGAGATCCAGTTAGGGTAATTAGGGTTTTGATCACAACATTGCATCATGTAGTCACAGAATTTTAGGATTAAAATTTTTTAACTATCATATATTTTAAATATATTTTCTTAAAATTTTATATGTTCATCTTCCTAAAATATTATAAATTTGCTCCCTCATAAAATCATGCATCCATTTCCGACAACGAGACAGAAAAGTATGGGAAGGATTCAAGGGCCTGCATTTCATACTTGTCATCTTACATGCTCGCATATGAAAAAACATCAAAACTCTCTAATACATATAGCTAATTATGTTCGTCACAAAACAAGTTCATCCCATTCTAACATTCAACTCGAGCCGACCGACACAAGGAACATTGCTCTCGCTAACTATAACCATACCACACCAGGAAAACAACCACAAATGCTCTATAGTTCTGTATATTTCACTAATAAAGTTCGTATCTCTCTCCAAAAACTGTTACTCGGACCAGAATTTCACGAAGGCGGCAACTAAAGATTTGAAAATAGCCAAAAGGGGGTTAGTTTCGGATTCCGCAGCACCTTTTGATGTCCCTTCCCATGATTCACTGTCCATAGAAACCAATGTATATCCTAAGGAACTGATAACATTGAAACTAAATTGAATAAGACTGATTCAACTTTAAAAGCAAAATGAGCAAAGGCTAGAAATACTAACAGATTAATTCTGTCTAATGTTTTATTGCATCCTTTCTTCGAGTTGGCATTCTGCACTTCAACGTTACCTTCAGCAGTAACATCGCCCTCCAACATTGGCTTGCAAGTGACATGAGCTTTCGGGTGGATGCCATTTGGAACATATATTGCCTGATGAAAAACAAAACCATCAGGTTCTCATTCAATCCAATACTACAATATTTCTCATTTATCAGTTTGTTAAGAAAAAATACAGCCCATCGAACATACCATGTAGTTTAAAGACAATGACTCAGAGGGAAGACATTCTTCTGAAAATAAAAACATCAGTTCAACCTAAATCGAAGTCATTGGCTTTCTCCAATTAGGGGTCATTACAGAAGAAATACAAATAAACTACTAGAACTCAAGTGGACTTAAAATCACCCCCAAAAAAAAGTGATTTACAATTTGCACACGTGTGACATCTAATTTTTTTTTTTTTTGTACAAACGCATGTGATAGTATCTTAGGCATGTTAAATTATTGGCAAATATCATTGTTTCATTTTTCAGCAAACACATTCAGTGAAGAGTCTAAAAATCTAAAATGTGTGAACCACACACACCCCTTTCTGGAGGAAAGAGGGTTAGGAAGAGAATCAAAACACTCCAAATTACCTAATAATGCTCCAACTTTTCATTTTTTTCTTTAAGTAGCTACTTGTGTCGGAAACATGGATATAGGGATGTGACCTCCAAGGATTCTCTAAATACAGACACTTTGAAATATCTGACCATACCTGTGTTGGACACATACCTGTGCACGACACTCAGACCTCAGTCCGAGTAACATAGTTTAAAGCCACCCTTGAAATTCCTCAAATAACAAGGTTTGAGTATAGTGTCCCTTGAGCATGTTAGTATGTTATCCCTTTAACGCCATTCAGTTTTTTGAATGATTTCATAGCAAGGCACAGAACTAAATAGCACATTGATTCTGCACTATACTCACAGCAATGGTTCCCCCATTTATTCTACCTAAATTACAGTCAAACTACCGACCATTTTTATAAGCAAAGCTTATAATTAGCGAATAATAGCAAAAGAAAACAAATATTTAGAAGCTAATAGACAAAATCAGCTTATCATTCATATTAAGCAATCACTTCGATTGATGTCTGACATAGACATGCACAAAGGTGTTAGACAAAAGCTCACCTCTCCAACAATTGCTTGGCTTTGTTCATTTGTTTCAGAAGTTAAAATATCATCACAAGAGACCTCTAATGCAGCACCGTTGAGAGTATCGTCAATGGCAGTTCCCCCAGTAGAGCAATCCCAGCTTTCCAATAATGGATCTGATATGAATTTTACCACTTTCTTATCTGCTAAATCGGAGTTTTTTTCCAACAACACATCTTCATTGTTTTCCGCTTCATTCTCATCAGTCAAAACAGAAACCTCAGAGGAATTCATACCATACAACTTAAAACTACCATTTTCTTGATTCACATTCACCTTCCCGTTTTCCGTTTGATCCAAGTTTTCATTTAATTTCCCAACATCACTACACATTCCATCAATGGTGCCAGTCGGTTTAGCAACAGGTCGCAATGGAAATGTCTCTACTACTACATCTGCAGTTATTTGAGTGACTTCAGTTGTGGATGCTTCCATTTCCTTTTCACTTTTATCACTTTCCAGAGGTTCAATTACTTGCACCTCTACCATTGCCACTTTATCTGTTCCACAGGTTACATCTACAAGATCCTCATTAATAATCTGCTCGCTGTCAATTTTATATTCAGATCCCATAGAAAGCTCATCAGTAACTGAAAAAACTGATTCATCTCTAGCATCCTCACGATGACTGGGAACAAAAGAACCTCCATTTGGTTGGATGGACAACAGAGTTGCGGGTGCAGTTGAAATGGATCCCAGTGGATTTTGTTGCAAGAACAGATCGGTGCTCTGCTCCCCTTCAGTCAACTTTGCAGGACCCAACACTCTATTTTCCTGAATTATCTCTCGTACAATCTCCCGTACTGTGTAGAAAGACCCACCAACTTCCTTATGGGTAAGGTTAAGAGATGGAAAATTCCCACTGTTCGATTCTTGATACCTGCAACAATTTCATCAATGGGTGAGTTTAAGCGATGGAAATTTTCTATCGTTTAGTTCCCCTTAACTGCATCAACTGAACCAAATAAATGGTACGGAAATGTAGCAACCCACTTCACATTTCCATAAACTTATAGTTCCCCTTAACTGCATTTATTTCTTTTCATGTGAAATGTAACAACCTATAAGTTTAAAATCCCACATGAAAAGAAATAAATGCAGTGCAAATTATATTGAACTTACACCAAATTCAATCCAACCTGGAAATTAAACTATTCCACTCAATTCTACATGGGTTTAAAATTCTAATGTTGCATACTAAATGAACTACAAATGATTTTCCCACAAAGAATAATGGAAAAGGATCATTTCAATAAAGCTCATGAAACACCATGATGATAGTGATTTAGAGATATTAACATGGCATATATTGCATTTGCACAAAAATCCTTGTATCAAACAAAGAATTTTCAGTTTGAAAATAAGTCTAAATGTGTCTTCAAGGAAATATAATAAATTTTGGCTTAAGAAAAAGAATTTTTCATCAGCAAACCATTATTTTCATACATATATAGAACAAAAAATTTTACTGATATGTATGGACAATCTTATATAACACCAATGTCTGAGCTCGATGACCCACCATTCACACATTTAAAGTTAGCAGCGATCAGAGTCAATATCCCAAACAAATATTTTAAGTTAATACTCATAGGTTAAGCAATCACAAGCATTCTGCAATTAATTTGTTAGATACTACAAGGATGATAAATTTAGAATCTTGAATTGCTAAAATATCTGACTATATACAGAGTAATTCTATTATGATTACCATGGAACGGGGATATAGAAGTGTATTAGAATGAAAAAAGATAACTGGTAAAGACTAAATTAAGATGATATAATTAAATTCAACAGTAGAAGCAAACAAATGGAAGAGAAACCATGTGAAATTACTTCTTTATAAAAGACTCAACCATTGCCTTCCTTTCCTCCTTTGAACGACGAACCCGAGACTTCTTCCCTCCGGGCTCATTGCACTTAGCTAGGGCAAAAGTTTGCCCAACCCATCCACCTTTTATAGCATGCATGATGATAACAAGGTTTACCAGCTCACAGCATTAAGGCCTACACGATATAGAATCAAGATCAAGATAAGAAAAGTAAAATCCACGAACACAATTGCACAATGCATAATACAACTTCTTTTAACTACTTTCTTTTCCTTTAGCAGCTCCATTTCTTAGTAGGTTAAATGAAGGGGGAAAAAACTAATCTCCGACAGTAATCCTAACAATACTCTGAACTAAAGAAAATCATATATTCCAACTCAGCAAAAGCTACCAACTTGAGCAGAAGAACTTCAAAAACAAAAGGAACACACCAATTCAAGATCAGTTAACGAAGATAAGGCATTACGCAGGCAAGAATACACAAAGGAACTTGGTGTAAAACAAGAAAAACTAACAAGATAAGCAGATAGATGGATGGAAATGAATTTCAAAGGTAACCCAGAAAAATAAAGGAAAATGAAGCAGAGAATGAGCGCTTACCTAAAGAGATGGAGAGATTATGGGATTTGGGAATTTCTTTTTATGTTTTTAATGCTATTGGGGTTTAGGAAAATGTTGTTTAAAACCCTACCGGGAGGTAAAAGGGAAATGTGAATGCACTAAAATAAGCAGCAGTACACAACAACTGTGTCCCATTTTGCTATTGGTTTCTTCGGGGCGGTACTTTCATTTTTTTTAAAAATACTTTTTGAATAAATATTTAAGTCCTTTTTTATTTTTTTTCCAGAAAAAGTAATTTTTTTTATTTTTAATATAAATAAATAGATGTCCCTTGTTTTTATATATAATAAGGGTAAGAGGAGGTAAAATAGTAGGAGACCTCCAAATTATGAAATGTTCTACGTGAGATTCAATCACATGACCTCAAGATTAAGAACCTTGTGCTCTATCAACTGAACTAGATGGTCATTTCATTTTTAATATAAATATTAACTATAAATAATTGAATAACTTAACACATAGTCCTTCAAATACGATATTTTTTAGTACTTTTATTTGAATTATTTTACTTTCATACTTAAAGTAAATTATATATATAATTTCTAAACTATATAAAATTTTAAATTAAATTATTTAACTATAAAAAATTACAAATTATTTAACTATAAAAAATTACAAATTATTTACTCAATTTATATAAAATTATAAAATTTAATGAGAATATGAAACGACCATTAAACTTAAAAATTAAATTCACATATATTCTATGTAAGACACTAAGGTGGTGTTTGTTTTTGTAGAGGTAAAAGGTCTACAGTCTGCGGATCACATCTGCAGCAGAAGTGGTGAACCAAAAGTCTGCAGTCTGCAAGAAGAATAATGTTTGTTTTTTAACGTCTGCAGACTACTAAAATAAACTGAAATATAAATAAACTGATTTTTTAAACTTAGAAGAGTTTTGCAATACTAAGGTTTAAATAATTTTAGTTTTACAATACTGAAATTTAAATAATTCATATAACTACAATAATAATTTTTTTAGAAAAACAAACAGCACCTTATTAATTTTATTATAAATCTCACATAATATTATATATTATTAGTTTTATAGAATAAAATTTATAAATGATCATTAAATTATATGATTTTTTTTAAATATGCAATTATGTAATACTTTTAATTTTTTTAAATATATATATATTCATAATTTATTTTTAAAATTATATGATATTTTTAGAAAATATTTTTTAATTTATCAAATTATTTTATGATTATTTTTTATTTAAATGTGATTATATTTCAAAATTTTAAAAACATAATTTATATTTTTTTTATTTTAAAATATTAATTATCAAACAATGAAATCATTTTTTATTAAGCAATGTGGTTTAAATACTTACATTTTGTATAAAAAGTTTAAATATAATTTAAAAATAATAAATCCAAAAAAATATTATATTTAAACTTAAATCAAAATAATTAAAATAAATATAAAATTTTAATAATAGATAAAATAATTTATATGATATAAAATTAAATATCTATAATATAATATTAAAAAATTAATATTTAATTTATTTAAAAAAATTAATATTAAAATTAATATTTATAATATAATATTAAAAATTAATATTTAATTTATTTAAAAAATTAATATTAAAATTAAAATCAAATATAATATAATATAAAATTAAATATAAAACCTCTTTGAAGAGGTTAGAAGATGTCTGCAGACATAAGGCTACATCTGCGCCGCGCAGACTACGCACAGACGTTAGAAGAGCTTCTGTCTTCTAAAAAGCAAAAGGTCTGTGAAGCCCAATGTCTGCGCGGCGCAGACATAAGAGCTTTTCAGACCTTACACAGTAAAAACAAACACCACCTAAGATAATACCATTTTTGGTGGATACGTGATAAGTCCTCATTACAAGGGATATAATTCAATCTGAAATTCGCGAGTTCCGATCCGATCCGATTCGATAAGGTCATTTTTTTTAAAGAAATTCAGATGTCGGGTCGAGTTAAATTTTTTAAGGGGGTAAGATCGATTCAGTTCGGGTTCAAGTGGATGGTGAAAAAACTTCAACCTGACCTGATTCAGTGATAATAATGTAATTTTTGAAAAAAAATATTATTTTTAACTAAATCCTTGTTTTATAGACAATCAAATTGGGTCGGATTTATACTCTAAAAATTATGGTATGTTCAGATCAGAGTCGGGTGGAGGATATATATTTTTCGGATCGAATCGGTTTTGACGGAGGATATATAATTTTTCGGTCGTATCGAGTTTGGGTGGAGGATACATATTTTTTTAGTCGAGTTAGGTTGACCAAAAACCCGAATCGTTGCCATCCTACTCATTACAATAATATTTTTATTTGCATTTAATTCTTTTTTAAATGTGTGTTTTTTTTTTTGTATAATCACATGACATTTTCGTTAGTTTTACATTATGATTTCATATTGTATACATTATATTTTTATTGTCATTTTATATGTTTCTAATTGATTTTTGTTAGTTTCGTAAATGTTTATAAGATTTCTATGTGGGGTAGAACGATATTGAAGAGATTGTTTTTGAACAATTTTGAAAAAATATTTTAAATTGAAGTATTATACACTCTTTTGATGAGAACTTAAATTACACATATGGAATGAAAATGCATTAAATATCATTAAAAAAACTCACTTAAAGATAAAAAAAAATACTATAGAATAATTATTATTTTTAATTAATTACTGGTATCCGATTTATTGATCGACTAATCCAAATCAGATACTACAGAAACGATAACGACCCTCTCAACCCAATTTTCTCCATTCGCAAACACCACAATTATTTTCTCTATTTGCTTACAAAATAGAATTATTCTTAATCATTGTGAATACGATATTACTCACTGCTATCTATATAATAAACAAATTAATTTTAATGGAACATACGATTGAAAGAAACAAATATAATTATTTGGCACACTACGCGAGCAGTTTAATATCATACATGAACACCTTATTTCGTACTGTCTTTGAAAATCTTTTGGATCAAATAAAAATGCTTACATATGAAGAGGGCCGGACACATTTGGATCATCCGACTCTGCATCCCCTAAAAACGATTCCATATTTCCTCACGTTTGTTGTTCTCTGGCGATCGGGAAGTTCCAAAACGAATCGGATTTCTCGAAGAATATGTAAAACACAACCGCTGATGCTAAAAATAGTCCTAAAAGCATCAAATAGATCTGCCACTGCACACGGAAGAGGAAGAAAAAAAAATAAGATTATCATCCTCGTATTCATTTATATTGTTCACATTCATTGTGGGATTAAGTTACTTCGACTTTTCGTGCTTCTTTTAAGTACCGTCGTATGATATTTGCACCCGAGTAGGGTAACATAGCTTGAGAGGGGAAAGGAAGAGAGGAATACCTTTCCAGTCTGCAGGAACATTTAGTTTTGTCACCATTGCTCCCCACTGATTAGAAGTTGTAAGAACAACCCTGCAACTGCAACAAAGCAACGACAACGGGAAATCAAACCCGGCTTATAATTCCGGGGAACTATCTGCCAAATTAGAACTTGTTTCACTTAAACATACTTCAGCTAGGACAGAACCCTAGCGATGTAATGGGTGTGCCCAGATGAAGCCTCTTGCTCCAATGGCTGATCTCCATTTTCTTTACTTCAACCACACAAATGTCTCCATCTTCGCTTCCACTAGGATAAAAACAGTTGAGAGTATTCATCAAAACAACATATACATTGAAGAATATTATAAATGTAATTAATTCTGCGAAACTTCCTCAAACATCATAAACCAGTGCTTGGAATGCGAATACATCCAGACTTATGATACTCAGAGTCGGATGTCGGTGTCAGGTATGTTCTAAGTTTTCCCATGTATTTGGAGGATCCTTAAAGGGGTATATCTCCATACCCATGTCAGACACAAGTACTTAACAATGAAGAACCTATTCGGTTCTCTCTATGAGAACCTTGACAAGTTAACATAGATGACCTGTATATGGAGCATTGACACACATACGTAGCTATATGTTGTAAAGTCAATTTTGATGGGTTGTAAAAGGAATAAAATTATCGAATTGTCAAAGCAAATTTTTGGTGGATTGCTGGCAGAGAAGCTTTCGGTGCAAGTGGCAGCAATTACTGAATTTTTGAAATGAGTAAATGCACTTTAGTCATTGCACTTTAGGGTATTTTCAAAGATTAGTCTCTAAGCTTCAACTATAAATATCCTAACCCATTTAGCTTCAAAATCATCCCAAATCATTTCTTTCTCCCAATACTAGAGAGATTCCTTGTGAGTAGTGAGTGCTTTGTAAACACCTGTAAATTTTCTCTCTTAGTAAAAGATCTGCATCAGTCCGGAGACGTAGGCATAATTGGCTGAACTCCGTTATCAATTTCGGGTATTATTTTTCCGTTTTTATTTCGCATTCTTATTAATCTGGTAATAGGAAAATTACGCATACTCGTTTATTTCCCAACAACTGGTATCAGAGCTTTTGGTTGTGAATTTTGTCAATTTTTGCGATGTTACTATTTATTACTATTCACGTGAATAGTAAAAATTTTGTCGGCGATACGAATTTGTCGACGGAGGTGTTCTAATTCACGGTGGTTCGTAAGAATTGTCATAAACGATCCAAACAAAGCCAGATTCGAGCGGGAGCGATAGCTGCAGACGAAGGGAAGGTGAAAATTGAAAAGTTCGATGATGTGGACTTTGGCTTTTGGAAGATGCAGATTGAAGATTTTCTGTACCAGAAAAATCTATATCGACCTCTCTCAGGAAAGCAACCAGAGGGCATGAAGAATGAAGATCGGGGCTCTTCTCGACAGACAAGCCCTCGGAGTTATCCGACTGACGTTATCACGCAATGTTGCTTTCAACATAGCAAAGGAAAAGACCACGGCGGGTCTTATGGAAGCTCTCTCCAGTATGTATGAGAAGCTATCGGCCTCAAACAAAGTTCATTTGATGAGGCGATTATTCAATTTGCAGATGTCAGAATGTTGGGATTTTCAGAAGCTCGATTCGACAACCGGAACGGTTTACAAAGAGGGGTCGAAACGATTTTTGAGTTTAGGGAGTAAGGAGATTGAAAGATAGAAAATTGCACAGCGATTTAGAGTGGTTCGACTTTCTAAGCCAAAGTCTACGTCCACTACATTAGCTCTTCACCAAGGATTTTCCAACAAATTCACTAATTTGTTCTTTCTTTTGAGGACAAAGAGATAACCTTACAACTCCCTAGTTTTTCCAGGCTAAACTAGAACCTTTCCCTAGCTTTTACACGGGATAAGCTAGAACCTTTCCCCTTTACAAAAAGATAAGAAATGTAAACAAGAAAACCTTTCTAAGGTAGGTGTTTACAAGATTAAGCTCACAAGAACAAAATATTTACAAGAGAAAGATGAAATAAGATTGAAAAACTCTTCTCTTGTGTTTGATTGCTTGGATAGTTGTTCTCTTACTTCTTCAAGTGTACTTAGCTTGTATTTATAGCTTGTATTTATAGCTTGAAATGTGTTTGATGTTGTATATAGCCGTTGGGAATGTTTTAGAGCCGTTTGGGGATGATTTTTCTACTCAAAAAGGCTTCCCATAACATGATGCATCGGTGCACTATCAAGGTGCATCGATACCCCTTCATTAAATTCAAATAAACTAGTCGTTACTAGTCGTTGCAGCCTTGATGCATGGATGCATGGCAGGATGCATCGATGCACTAAGTGCATTCGATGTTTGAGTGCATGGATGCATTGCATGATGCATCGATGCATTAGTGCAGGTGCATGGATGCACTGCAGGGATGTATGGATGCACTGCAGGGATACATGGATACACTTCAGGGATGAATGGATGCACTTTGACACCCTTTAGCATTTTGGCTCAAATCCAAATTTAATGGACTTTGAATTATTTTTGAAACCTTTTAAAACTTTGAATAAATTCAATTAAGTCCAAAAACATTTTGTAAATTCAATTCAAGTCCAAAAACCATTTTGCCTTAAATTGTTATATCAAAACATAGTTCAACAATCTCCCCCTTTTTGATATAACAAAATATTTGAAAAATTATTTTTGGCAAAACTCCCCCTTAATAAATTGTTTAATGAAAAAGATATCAATTGTTAACAATTGTTGGAAAATATATGAAAATGTTAAGCTCCCCCTTTTTCATTTAGAAATTAAATTTTTCGAACCAAACTTCTCCCCCTTTTTGTTATATCAAAAATAATTTGATCTTTGAAGTTCAAAATAACTTTAGAGAGTAAGTGGTAAATTTCACATTTAAAAATCATTTGAAAAATCAAAGATCCCCCTCAATAAATGCATTCCAATCAAAATTTATCTTTAAGAACTTGACACTTAAAAAGAAATTGAATTTCTACAAAGAATAACAAATGTTTTAGTAGCACATGAAATTCAATATATCCAAGACTAAAATACTTTATGCAATACCAATTGTTGAAATTTGATATCAATATCATTTGTTAAAATTAAGTGCATATGCATAAAGTTTTCCAAAAATGTTATGCATTTTGAAAAAATTTGATATCAATTGTTAGAGAGATATCATTTTCATTTAAACCACATGCATAAACATTCAAATTTAGGTCAAAAATTTAAAATTTGTAAAATCAAAGTATTTGAAAATTTGATAACAATTGTTAGAGAGATATCATTTGCATTAAAACCAATTTTGACCAAAATTTTATTATGATGAACTAAAAATTCTTAAAAATTAATATAACTTTAAAATGTTCATCATAATCATCTTTTCAACATACATGAGATTAAAACGATGATGCATAATCATTTAAAACCAAAACTCATGCATGCTTAAAATCAAATGAGCAACCAAATAACCAAAATTAAAAACATTAAGCATAGAGGTTGCCCATTCCTTTTTCATGTGTGGCTAGAGCATCTTGAATATCATCACTTTCATCACCATTGCTCCCACACACCTACAAGAGACATTTATTTTTATTTTGGTATCCAAATTGCTTTGGATCCTTGGATGTTAGGTTCAATGCCCCTTGTTCCTTTTGGAATCCATACTTGTCTAATTTTAAAACGATTTATTTTCTTCAAAGGACAAGTATGTTCCTTATGACCATGATAATGACAATGTGAGCATATTGTCATTATTGAACTAAATGAATTATTTAAAATGATTTCTTTTTCTATTGTTAAGCGTTCAAGCTTAACTTTTAAATCAAAATTTTCTTTTTCAAAACTTTCAATTTTTATTTTTGAAAGCTCTAAATCCTTTTTCAAAATTTCATTTTGTTTTTCAAAATCAACTTTTGCTTTCAAAATCAAATTATCTTTAATTTTGAGTTTTGAAATTAATTTCGTATATTTGAAATTCATGGTCTCAAATCCCAAATACAACCTATTATAAGAATCTTGTAACTCATCAAAAGTAAATGAATTAAATTCATTTGAGTTAGAAGATACCTCAACTTCTTCATGAGTGGTCATGAGGCATTGGTTGACTACTTCATCTTCATCATTGGAATCATCTTCATCACTACAAGATTCAACAAATGCCTTCTTCCTCTTTTTCTTTAAAAGAGGACATTCATACTTGACATGCCCCTTTCTTTGACAATTGAAGCACACCGGGGGACTCTTCTTCTTGGTTGATTCATGTTTCACTTCTTTGGAAATCATGAATCTCTTGAGTTCCTTCAAGAGCTTGACCATCTCTTCTTCTTGTTCATCATCGTCTTCATCCACCTCATCACTTGAATATTGATAGCTTTTATTGGTGGACTTGAAGGCAATGCCTACCTCCTCCTCCTTCTTCTTCTTCTTCTCTTCCCTTTATTCATCTTCCTTCACCATCATCTCATGAGTGAGAAAGGAACTAATTAGCTCATCGAGGGTGAGAGACTTTAGATTTCTTGCTTCGATTATGGCCGTCTTCTTTGATTGTCACTCCTTTGGAAGAGAATAGATCATCTTCCTCGCAAGCTTCTCATTTGGGATTACTTCTCTATATCCCTTGAGACCGTTGACAATCACGGAAAATCTATTCGTCATAGCTTTGATGTTTTCATCGGGTTTCATCTTGAAGTTCTCGTAGCTATGGTTGAGAAGACTTTTCTTTGATTCCCTCACTTCGTCGGTTCCTTCATGAGTGACTTGGAGCGTATCCCAAATCTCTTTGGCACTGGAACAAGATGAGATTCTTCCATATTCATTTGGGCCTAAAGCACATAATAGAATATGTATAGCCTTAGAATTAAGCTGAAAATATTTTTGCTCTTCTCTACTCCAATCGTTATACTTGCCGGGTAGAGAAGAGTAATCGTCCATGATTAAGTTCCAAGCTCCTAGATTGTAGGATTGAATAAAGTACATCATCTTATTCTTCCAATGTGCATAATTTGCTCCATTGAAGAAGGGTGGCTTGTTAACCGGTTGTGAATCCATAATAGGATATTCTTCAAGATAATAAGCACCGGAGGAAAAAGTCATTTCTTTGTCGGTTGCGTCGGGAATTGGTAGAGCTTCTTCGAGGATCGTCTCAAGATGGTTAAACCTTCTTAATGAGTTAGGCTCTGATGCCAATTATTGGTATTTTCGAAAGCTTGATTCGACAACCGGAACGGTTTGCAAAGAGGGGTCGGAACGGTTTTTGAGTTTAGGGAGTAAGGAGATTGAAAGATAGAAAATTGCACAGCGATTTAGAGTGGTTCGAATTTCTAAACCAAAGTCTACGTTCACTACCTTAGCTCCTCACCAAGGATTTTCCAACAAATTCACTAATTTGTTCTTTCTTTTTGAGGACAAAGAGATAACCTTACAACTCCCTAGTTTTTCCGGGCTAAACTAGAACCTTTCCTTAGCTTTTACACGGGATAAGCTAAAACATTTCCCCTTTACAAAAAGATAAGAAATGTAAACAAGAAAACCTCTCTAAGGTAGGTGTTTACAAGATTGAGCTCACAAGAACAAAATATTTACAAGAGAAAGATGAAATAAGATTGAAAAACTCTTCTCTTGTGTTTGATTGCTTGGATAGTTGTTCTCTTACTTCTTCAAGTGCCCTTAGCTTGTATTTATAGCTTGAAATGTGTTTGATATTGTATATAGTCGTTGGGGATGTTTTGGAGCCGTTTGGGGATGATTTTTCTACTCAAAAAGGCTTTCCATAATATGATGCATCGGTGCACTATCAAGGTGCATCGATACCCCTTCATTAAATTCAAATAAACTAGCCGTTACTAGTCGTTGTAGCCTTGATGCATGGATGCATGGCAGGATGCATCGATGCATGGATGGATGCATCGATGCACTAAGTGCATTCGATGTTTGAGTGCATGGATGCATTGCATGATGCATCGATGCATTAGTGCAGGTGCATGGATGCACTGCAGGGATGCATGGATGCACTGCAGGGATACATGGATGCACTTTGACACCCTTTAGCATTTTGGCTCAAATCCGAATTTAATGGACTTTGAATTATTTTTGAAACCTTTTAAAACTTTGAATATATTCAATTAAGTCCAAAAACATTTTGTAAATTCAATTCAAGTCCAAAAACCATTTTGCCTTAAATTGTTATATCAAAACATAGTTCAACACGGAAGGAACATCAGTGGCTCAACACCTAAATGAACTCAACACAATCACAACCCAGTTGAGTTCCGTGGAAATTGAATTCGATGATGAAGTTAGAGCTTTAATTCTCTTATCATCTCTACCATATAGTTGTAATGTTATTGTTACAGCAGTCAGCAGCTCGTCGGGAAACAAAATAAATTAAAATTCGACGATGTTCGAGATCTGATATTGAGTGAAGAAATTCGACAGAGAGAATCAGGTGAAGCATCAACCTCCTCAGCCTTGTACACAAATTCTAGAGGGAGAACTTCAGAAAGAAATTCAAATCGTGGCAGATCGAAATCCAGAAGGGGAAAATCAAGAACATGAAAGAAAGATTTTACCTGTTATAATTGTGGCAAGAAGGGTCACTTTAAAAGAGATTGTCGAGCACTGAAGAAAGATACCGGCGCACAGGAATCTGCCAACATGACGAGGAGACAGGTGATGCCATGATTCTAAGCGTCAACAGACCGATTGAATCATGGATCTTAGATTCAGGGGCATCTTTCCACTCCACCCCATGACAAGAAATCATGGAGAACTATGTCAGTGGTGATTTTGGAAAAGTTCATCTAGTTGATGATGAAACCTTGAATATCGTCAGAAAAGGAGACATCAGATTAAAGTTGCCAAACTAGACCACCTGGAAGCTGAAAGGAGTGAGACATATTCCTAACCTCAAAAAAGAAATATGATTTCTGTAGGACAGCTTGATGGAGAATGATATAGTATAACCTTTTCAGGCTATGAATGGAAGATTACCAAAGGAGCACTCATCATTGCTCTTGGTAAGAAGACTGGTACTCTCTATGTAACCTCAAATTTAGAGAATATCATTGCAGTAGCAGATGCTGATGGAAAATCAAACATATGGCACCAAAGGCTTGACCATATGAGCGAGAAAGGGATGAAGACACTTTTGTCAAAAGGGAAGCTGACGGATCTAAAGAATGTAGATGTCGGACTATGTGAAGATTGCATCTTTGGCAAACAAAAGATTGGCAAGACACCCAAGGCTGAAAAATTAGAGTTGGTTCATACTGATGTATAGGGACCATCTCCAGTTCCATCTCTTGTAGGCTCACTATATTATGTCACCTTCATCGATGATTCAACAAGGAAGGTGTGGGTTTATTTTCTGAAGAAGAAATCAGAAGTCTTTGATACCTTCAGAAAATGGAAGGACATGGTGGAAAATGAGATTGGTTTGAAAGTCAAGCGGTTGAGGTCTGATAATGGATGAGAGTACAGAAATAGTAGATTCAGAGATTTTTGCACAAACAATGGGATCAAAATGGAGACAACAATTCCCATGACACCACAACAGAATGGCGTAGCAGAGCGCATGAATAAAACTCTGAATGAACGTTCCAAAAAGATGAGGATACATGCCGGATTGCCCAAATTTCTATGGGCTGAAGCTATCAACACTGCAGCTTACCTAATTAACCGTGGGTCCTTAGTTCCCTTGGATGGTGGAATACCAGAGGAATTTTAGAGCAAGAAAGAAATAAACCTTTCACACTTAATAGTGTTTGGTTGTATTTCTTATGTATACATAGATTCTGCTGAAAGAAGTAAACTTGATATCAAGTCCAACAAATGTGTTTTTATTGGTTATGGTGGTGATGAGTTCGGTTATCAGTTTTGGGACTACGAAAATCAAAATATCATCAGAAGCAGAGATGTCATTTTCAATGAGAATGTGATGTACAAAGACAGGTCAACCATATAATCAAGTAGCTCCAATACCGAAGCTGAAACAAAGGAATTTGCTGAGTTCGAGGAGATTTCTGGAAATGATGTTCAGATAAGTCCTCAAGCAGTTCAAGAAGAACCAGGCACACCAGAACTGAGATGCTCCTCCAGAATTCCTAAACCAACCCAACGTTATTCGCCTTCTTTACACTACTTGTTGCTGACTAACAATGGTGAACCAGTGTGCTATGATGAAGCAATGCAGGTGGAAGATTCAGTCAAGTGAAAGTCTTCCATGAAAGATGTGATAGACTCGCTTATGTCAAATCAGACATGGGAATTAGCTGAATTACCACCAAGCAAGAAAGCGCTCCATAACAAGTGGATTTACAGGACCAAAGAAGAGCATGATGGGAGCAAATGCTACAAAGCAAGATTGGTTGTCAAAGGTTTTCAACAAAAAGAATGTACTGATTACAATGAAATTTTCTCTCCAGTCGTAAAACTGTCTACAATCAGACTGATATTGAAAATTATAGCTGTAGAAAATCTACATCTTGAGCAGTTAGATGTAAAGACAACTTTCCTTCATGGTGATTTGGAGGAAGAAATCTATATGAGGCAGCCAGAAGGCTTCATAAAGGCAGACAAGAAAAACCTGGTATGCAGGTTGAAGAAGAGCTTGTATGGTTTAAAACAAGCTCCTAGACAGTGGTACAAGATATTCAATAGTTTCATGAGTAGCAGTGGTTTTACTAGATGCCAAGCAGATCATTGTTGCTACATCAAGAAGTTCGACAACAACTTCATTATTTTATTGTTGTATGTTGATGGGATGCTCGTTGCAGGCTCAGGCATGCAAGAGATTATAAATTTAAAGCAAAAATTGTCGAAGCAGTTTGCTATGAAGGATCTGAGCACTGCAAAGCATATTCTTGGGATGAGGATTAAGAGAGACACAAAGTCGGGGACTCTGATGTTATCACAGGCTGAGTACATCAACAAAGTACTCTCCAAGTTCAACATTCAAGATGCTAAACTAGTAAGTACACCTTTAGGTGTTCATTTTAGACTCTCCAAAGAACAGTCACCAAAGACGGAGGAATAACGTGCACACATGGTGAAGGTGCCATATGCCTCAACAATTGGAAGTCTGATGTATATCATGGTTTGTACTAGACCAGATATTGCTTATGCAGTGGGAGTTGTTAGCAGGTACATGAATAATCCGGGCAAGGTACACTGGGAAGCAGTCAAATGGATCCTCAGATATCTGCGGGGTACCATAAACAAAGCACTTTGTTTCAAAGGTGGAGATACGATACTGACATACTATGTAGATGCTGACTTAGCCGGAAATGTTAACATCAGAAGAATCACTACATGGTATGTCTATACTCTAGGATGAACTGCAGTGAGTTGGGTTTCTCAACTACAGAAGATAGTTGCCCTCTCCACAATTGAAGCAGAATATGTCGTTGTTACGGAAGCCAACAAAGAGATGGTTTGGCTCTAAAGTTTCTTGGAAGAGTTAGGCAAGAAACAAGAAAACAATGTCTTGTATTGCGACAGTCAAAGTGTCATCCATCTAGCGAAGAATCCGTCTTTTCATTCCAGGACGAAGCACATACAATTGCGATATCATTTTATTCGGTCTCTTCTGGAAGATGGGGTTTTGAAACTTGAAAAGATTAGTGGAGCTAAAAATCCGGTAGACATGTTGACAAAGACGGTGACCACGGACAAACTAAAGTTGTGTTCAGCTTCAGTTGACATGCTAGAATAACAAGACTAGAAATGCTGCTGCATTGATCGAGGTGTGAAGAAAAATTAAAATCAGTCTTCAAATGGGAGATTGTTGCAAAGTCAATTTTGGTGAGTTGTAAAAGCAATAAAATTGTTGAATTGTCAAAGCAAATTTTCGGTGGATTGCTGGCAGAGAAGCTTTCAGTGCAAGTGGGCAGCAATTGCTAAATTTTTGAAATGGGTAAAATGCACTTTAGTCATTGCACTTTAGGGTATTTTCAAAGATTAGTCCCTAAGCTTCAACTATAAATACCCTAACCCATTTAGCTTCAAAATCATCCCAAATTATTTTTTCCTCCCAATACTAGAGAGCTTCCTTATGAGTAGTGAGTGTTTTGTAAACACCTGTAAATTTTCTCTATGAGTAAAAGATCTGCAGCAGTCCGGAGACGTAGGCATAATTAGCTTAACTCTGTTATCAATTTCGGGTATTATTTTTCCGCTTTTATTTCGCATTCTTACTAATCTGGTTATAGGGAAATTTCTCATACTCGTTTATTTCCCAACACTGTACACCCACACACACACCAAAAAATTTCAGCTATAAATATAACCACGGAAATAGAGCTCCTAAATACACAAAGCTGTTTCCAGCACAGAATTCTACAGTGACAAAAACAAGACTTGGGAATAGATTTGAAAATAAATACTCTTTAAGAATTTGACATTTTCATACAGACAAATCAAATTAAACCAAACCGAAAGAAAAGATGTGCATTTGGTTAATCTCAAAAATGAACCATATTCGAAAGGCAGAACTGAATGCTTACAGAGCAAGATGTGCATTTGGCTAAAATAACATACGTTTTCCTGTTATTTGATCACTTCAGTTGTGTACTAGACATTAAATGTGTGAATGGAGGAATTTCTTATATGTGTGGCAATGGATTAGAGCTTAAATTAATGAAAATAACGGATGAGAGCAGAAGAAGCAGAAGCTGCCTGTATGGTTAAGAGTGTGAAGGGATGATTTGAACTGAACATTTATTTTTGTTTCACTGTACTCCTTTAAAATAATTACATGGAATTTGTATGATGGTGATGGCTGCTTGATATGTTAGTTCAGTATATATCTGTTCATTGGCAATGAAGATAAAATAAACATCCTTTAGTTGAGTAACAATTATACATGGTTGGTTGATTAATATGAAGGCATGGGGGCTTATTTTTTTTATAATAATTAGTTTTGGTTGTAGTAACCTTTTTGAATTTTTATGGAAAATGTTTATTGACTTATTTATTTAGTATATGTTCACTTTCTATTTTCACTCATCATTTCTTATTTGAGCTTTCTTCTTCATGTTGATGTTAGTATTATTCTGAATTTTATGAATGGTGTATGCTTTGAAGATCATGGACAAAAAGTTCATCACCAAGGAAAATAAAACAGCTTATGTAAAGCTGGAACGTATAGTTCTTGATCAACTGGACCATCCCGGTGAATGTTATTTCAATTTCTATATTTGTTTCCTATTTTTCTGACAAAAATAATAATAAATATGTGTACTTCTTTATCTATGATCAGTTTTATATATGATCATAATTCTCCTGTGACCACTTTTGAAGCTTTTTAAAATTCATTGCAAAACGTTGCCAACTCTATCCCCTATTTATAATTTTGAATGTCGGAATATTGTCAATCATCTGATTATCTTTTTGTTCAGAAAGGTTGTTTATCAGAGGATGAAGCTCGATTCTATGCTGCAGAAGTTGTAGACGCTCTTGAATACATACACAACATGGGATTGATACATAGAGATATTAAGGTATTTTCACGACATATATGTTCTGTTACATCAACACTTGTAATACGCTAATGTTGGTTGTTACATGGCAGCCAGAGAACTTGCCTCTTACTACGGATGGGTATATTAAGAGTGCTGACTTTGGCAGTGTAAAACCCATGCGGGATAGCCAAATTATGGTCCTTCCTAATGCGTCCTCTGGTAAAATCACGATTATATCACGTTGAACCCTCCCTCCCTCGCTATGTTTATGACTAACATTGTTCTCTCCAGATGACAAACCGTGCACGTTCGTGGGTACAGCTGCATATGTTCCTCCTGAAGTCCTAAACTCTTCTTCAGCTACTTTCGGGTAAGAGACCTTGAATCTCTTAATGAGTTTGCCCAACAGTCTTGGTTAAAATTGTCGAACTTGAAAAAGAACCTCAATCTTGCTACAACTAATTTTAGATTTTTTTTAATTGTTTTTCTTCCCCTTTTTTTCTTGATTTTGTTTATGGGATAACTAGTTTGTTCCTTTGAACATATTCAAACAGAAATGACCTCTGGGCTCTTGGCTAGGTCTGTAAATAAACTGAACGTTCAGCGAACCCTTCATGAACCGTGCGGCGGGAAGTTCGTTTATGTTCGTTTATTTTCGTTTATTTATTAAATGAACGAACATGAACAAGATTTTGCATTCGTTTAATTAAATGAACGAACACGAACAAAGGGCTCGTTCGTTCATTTACGTTCGTGAACGATCGATTATATGTTCGTTCATTTATGTTCGAACAAAGGGCAAGTTGAATATGTTACGAAGATTACTGAAGTTGTTTGGATTTCAAGAAGATTGTTTTGTTGAACAAAATAACTTTAAGACTTTATTATGTTCATATAGCTTATTTATGATTTATGTATGTTTTAGTCGTATTCGAACAAATTAACTCTAAAGTTGCAGGTTATATTAATGAATTTTAAATTGTTATTCTTGTTGTTTACTTTTTTTTACATTCATTTGTTGTGTTCGAATAAGTTTGTTTTTTGTGTTTGTGTTGTTCGTTTATGTTCATTTATTGTGTTCGTTTATGTTCATTCGTTTGTGTTCGTTTACGTTCGTTTATCATTTAAATAAACGAACATGAACAAACTATATTCCTTAATAAACGAACATGAACAGAAGAATTTGTTTATGTTCGTTTATTTATGATTATGTTTTTGTTTAACTTCTACCTGAAATTTTATAATTGTTTTAGTTATTTTAATGAATGGTAATATTGGAGTCGTGCACGCCCAATGTCATTACTTTTTCCCCTTTTAGCTTCGGTTTATCCTATGTTGTGTGTGATGTTAACTTCTGGATCAAAGGTTGTAGCCTCAGACTTGTAATGCAACCATACGGTGCAGGACCTAGATCCCAGTAAAAGACCGGGTGCCAATGGTTATGCCACACTCAAGATGCATCCTTTCTTTCGGGGAGTTGATTGGAGTAGTTTAAGAGCACAAACCCCTCCGAAGCTTGCTTTAGAGGCAGAGGTATGATGGCAACATGTGTTTTCAATCATTTTTTATGACGGAATCCAACTTTTTCTTTGCATATTGTCTCTTTCGGAGTTTAAAATTCTATTATCATATGTTAAAAATTTCAGGCTCAATCAAGTGAGGGTGACGATTATAATGATTCATCATGGAATCCTACGCACATTGGAGATGGTTTGGCCCAAAAGAACGATGGAATCGTCAGAGCCTCATCATCAGCTGAACCATCTGGCCATATAACTAGACTGGCCTCAATTGATTCCTTCGACTCAAAGTGGTATTTGCCAATGTCTTTTTATTTTCTCTGCACACGTTCTTTGATTTTGTTGAAAAAGAAAATATTCGAAGGAAAAAGTCCACATATCAATATGCGCTGTTTTGTCAGTGCAACCATTAAATTAGATTCGTTTTCTATCCTTACCCAACGGATCCTTAACCAAACGTTTGCTGGTTCTTTACCGTATGCTGATTTAAGCAGGCAACAATTTTTGGATCCGGGAGAATCGGTTCTTATGATCTCAATGGTGAAGAAACTACAGAAATTATCCTGCAAGAAAGTGCAGCTTATCCTCGCCAACAAGCCAAAGTTGATCTATGTTGATCCTTCAAAACTGGTTGTGAAGGGGAACATTATTTGGTCCAATAATCCTAATGAACTCAGCGTCCAGGTCACTAGTCCATCGCACTTCAAGATTTGCACGGCAAGTATATGAGCATGTCCTGGTGGGATATGAATGAATTCATCGAACTTATTAATGGAATGATCGATGGTACCGGGAATCTGGAGTTTTCGTGCACTCTGGTGCTTTTTATTCCATTTTTCTCATATTTAGATAGTCACCGATCTTCATTGTTCCACTTTCTGATCTATATTTGTGGTGCTTCAGCCAAAAAAGGTGTTGTCATTTGATGATTCAAAACAAAGAGCGTGGCAGTGGGAAAAAAGCTATCGAAGGGCTTCAAAACCAGTGAAGGGAGTTTTATCGATTCGTTGCACTTTTTTCAACGTTACAGAGGAACTTGGGAGCTATTAAACAACTCAACATCCCAAAGCTATTTATTCTCGGATTGAGCCGTGTCGTGTGTTGCCGGCTGCTGCTGATTCGTTGTAGCTTTCATTAGAAATGTCGTGTAATGGATGTTTTCTTACCTGTTTCAAGCACATACGATCTGAAACACAGTTTTAAGTGAAAAACAAAAAAGAAGAAAAGGATGAAGGGGAAGAGGTTTTGTTGTCAATTATATTGGAAGGATGTTATCAGCCATTCTTTTCTGTGATACTGATTTTTGTTTCGGTACTTTGAGAATGGAGGAGAGTTGATGCATATTATTGACAAGGCTAGGCAGCTGCAATTACCCTCTATGGATGGAATGAGTATTTCCGATGGAGCAATGACACTACTTGATATAGCTTAACAATACATGAAAAGAGATGCAATTGACAAGAATAATCATTTATTGAAGTCGAATATGAGCTTGAAGCCACAAATTACGAGTTCAGCTCGACTCGACTCAATTACACCCATTGAATTCGACCAAGACAGGAATCCGTATGCATCGATTATTCAATAACGTGGCCATATTTGGAATAGTCTAAAAACTGTACACAAACAAATCTTCGTTCAAGAAAAAAATCAAGTAAATAGCTAATAAAAATATACCTCATCAACAAAGTGACCAAGAAATGAACGGCCATTAGCTGCATTGCCTCTCGAATCTACACTTTCTTGCTTCTGTCCCTCAATGGTATCTAAAACTAGATCGATAACAATCGAATCGACTCTATGTTGTCTGTACAACGTATCCCGAAACCCGTCCAAAAATCTAGGGTCAGTTTGTCTTTGTTTCACCATCTCCAGACCTGCTTCTAGAAGACAAGATTCCAGTTTCTTGAACCAAATCTGATTATCAAGGCAAAAACGGGTTACTTTTTGCTCACCTACATATCCAAAATTTCATCTGACTGAAAATAGTGGTCGTAAATAGAAAGCCGTTCAAATGCATCGAAGTTTGCCTTCAGTCCGACAAACTGGCTACCAAGCTGAGCACAGGCAGCATCCGGCCACTGGCAGCCCCTGCCTTGAGCACGCAAAGGGCACAAAGTTTCACAGACTCGACCAAGTGGACTGCTACGAGCAACATCATCTGTTACAACTGTAATCGAAACCGATAAATCTGATTTGTCATCGCGTCCCGTCGTACCTTCAGATTCTCTTCTAGGAAGAGAGAATCTTTGCGAAGTTTCTGTTGGACTGTTTTCGCGGCCATCAACGGTACAATCAATGCTATTTGTAAAATTAACCCTGCACCCCAATGACTCAACGACTCTCTGTATAGCAGCACTTTCCTTGCTGGCTCTCTTTGCCAAGTTCATCGCTGAGCTGCTGACCAGTTTCTCGTTTTGTAGATCTGCATTCAATATTTCCATGGCCGCCAAGTATTCTTTAGCTTTCATCTCAGCCACTTCTTTAGCCTGTTAGCATCACAACACCCAATTACTTATATTTCGGAAAACTCTCAGCCTATCCCTAGCACCATGTATTTGTAGTTAACCAGAGGGAAGGATTAGTGACCAAAACTGTAAGATTGAATACCTTTTGCAGTTCGGAAAACTTCATAGCCATGTTCCGGCATTCGGCCTCGAGCTCACTGGCTTGCGATTCAAAAGGACATGCCCAACGAAGATGAAATTGGGGCCAAACCATTGGGGCTAAAGCAGCTGCTGGAGGTAAAAGTGGGCCATTGTGTTTCAGTGGATCATAAAAGAGGTTATAATGGGTGTGGGACCTTCCCTCCGAAGAACGCAGATAAGCCAAATAGGCCCACATGCATCCACAAGCTTCATCCACACCACACATTTGTCTCTCCTTCTCACTGAAATTTTAAATTAAAATAATTACAAAGAACCATAAGCTTATGCAGAAGATGGCAACGTTGATTCTGGAATAAATATGGCCATAGGGGTTACACAAAAATATTCAACTATTTTCCTATATAAGTGTCAAAATTAAGAAAAGAAGGCAGTATAAATTTAGATTAAGAATAGAGGCGCCGACGACTAGTTTTTCTGAACATCATGTGGAATGAATCAAATGTAATCTGGTTGATATTATCTCCGTCTCAGGGAATACTTGGTTGAGTCAATACAGATGGAAAGAAAATAAAATTTAAGATGAATTTCAGTTCCTGAAAACAAGTTGACAGAGGATTCTATATTATTTGGATTACATTTACATCTATATGCAGATCCTGGGGATTACTCGAATTTCATCACACGGCCAAACACATAGAATCACCCCGACTAAAAAGAACTCATTTTCGAAATGATGCATTTCTCAAATTACCTGTTACACAAGAAATTTCCGAAACGGCAAGAAAGCACACAATCCAAGAAATCGACCAGGAAAGTCTGAACTACCACAAAGTAAGAATGTTAGCTATGGAGAAGACAAAGAAAATAACAAAAGAAACAGCCATGTCAACCTCATAAAAGAATTACAAAGTGAAAAGGAAGATATGCATGTCCTGTGTTAAAGAAAGATACATACTGAGGAGAACTCAAAAGCAAATGGGTAAATCCTTAACAACTGTGAAACGCAATCAACCCACTGCAAAAGACCAGATGAGATTTCATCAGCAAAACACGTCTTTTTTAAAGCATCAGCCTTTCAATGATGATTTCACCCTTTACCCCCCTGAGGGTGAACAAAAGGGCATCTTTAAAACAAATGAACTTTAGTGTATATAAAAACCTCATGAGGATCATAATATAATATTAGCAGTCCATTAAATTTAACAAAATTGCAAATAAATGTTACTTTATTGATAGAATAACCATATGTCAGCAAGTGTACCTGCAAGAATATGGGAGAATAATTGTTCTGTGCATGAGACGAATTGGATGCTTGAGGTGAGAATGATCCTGAAGCTTGGCGTAAGGGTGATGTTGAAAAACTTCCTGTAGAAGCATGTCTGGTTAATTCAAATGAAGATCCAGAGATGCTTGGCATTCCAACACGATCTGAAAATGGATGCCCAAAAGCTAGCCAATCTTTTTCAACAAGTGCCTGCATCAAGATAAAATAGTCCAGAACTTGAGAGGAAACTTGGTCTGTGGTTATACCATGTTCATTGCACATTGAAAAACTAGCAGAATTTCATGTGGATGTGACCAAGTGAAATTAAACAGCAAAAGCACTTTTTTTTTGTTTGGGGGGGGGGATTTAAGGGTACATGATATTAGTATTATTGTTACGCAAATCCATGTTAGAAAGGCCCTTAATTGGGTTATTTAATATAGGCTTAGGTTATGCTTTTATTTATTTCCATAGGTTTATTGATTATTATTATTTATTTCGGTTGATTTATTTTCAATTTAAGAATATCTTTCCTTTTATGTAATGAAGGACGCCTGAAATAAGGAAACCTTAAGTCTGAATTTTATCAAAAACCCTAAAAAGATCTGGGTCTTCTTTTAACAAGTCCTAAGGTTTCAGTCTCCCTTTGATGAGCAAAGAGTCTTCAGTCTCCCTCCGACGAGCTGAAACATTAATCTGACACTCGAGATCGCCAGATACATAACAGTTATTGATCTCGAAAGTAATGACAAACATGTGAAGTATCGCACACAGAAAGGTACAAGGAAAGCCTTGTACATAATGTGCAGCTTGGGTTCAAGAAATAGAGAATGCAAAAACAAGGTCAGTGAATGGTCGTTGACAATATATTTGTTCAGAAAATACCTGAAAACCAGTGAATGTGCGGTAATATGGATCAAGCATTAGGTTTGCAAGTGAAACCAGCTGACTTGTTCTATCCCATCCATCACTGCACAATAAAAATAGCCAAGATAGAAGTAAGAAACATAGAGGATTAAAAAAAGTAGAAACTATTTGTATTGTTAATATAAAAAAAGAAGGTAAACAAGAAATGTAATGTCATTCACATAATTTACAGGTAGCCTCATCGTAAACGTTTTTGACTGTGGACTGATAATGAGAGAAGGTCAACAACTTTTTTCCCTTTATTTTTTTTCTAAGATAAATTTTGTCAAAGCTGCATATCATAATCAAATTTAGCCTTTGAGATTTCAACTGGGATTAGGATCACATAACTGCCTTTTTGCATGTTTAGTTTCTTTTCTCATTTTAACAATATATTAGGTTTCACTTCAGCCAACTCAGTACCAGTTAATCAAATTCATGTGAATAGCCTCAATTAAACATAATTTTTTTTGATAGGAAAGGTAGGCCTCTTTAAAAACCCCCTTCATGATTAACGGATCACAAGGTGCTCCTTAATCAGCGGAAGGAGGAAAAGAGTGCCTCATTAATTCATTGATAACCACACGTTACAAAGACTTAAAACAACCATACAATCTATAATTCAAATAAGCAACCCAAAACCTAATAGAAACCCAACTAAAAACCCAGAGATCTATCCAATACCAGCCTTAGCTAAACTGTCAGCCTCAACATTGGCAGACCTAGCAACCCATCTAATACTACTATTCAGTCCATTAACCTTGCCAACAATAGCTGTCACAATGTCTAAGTAAACATAGGGACAACGGTCGATGTTCTTGACCCAATCCACTGCTAATTTACTGTCTGATTCAACAATTAACCTTTCCTTAAACCGCTGCTGGAACGAGTCAAAGAAAGATAACCCTTTCATAATTGCCTTGAGTTCTAACAAAACAGGAGGACCTGGACCAGCAGCCTCTTGAAAAGAGCCCACCACCGAACCATCATGATCTCTAAGAATGCCCCCAACACCACTCTTCCTCCAATCTTCAGTCACAGCCGCATCCACATTCATCTTAATAAACCCTTCTGGAGGTTTAGACCAGGACACAGTTTTGATAATAGGAGAGCTTAATAAGGAGCAGCAATCCCCAAGTGAAGGGTCACAAATAAGAGAGTCCTTAGGGATAGATACAGCCTTGTAGTAAGCTAAGAACCAAGCCGCCAGTCTACACCTTGCCAAAAAGAATAAATCAATCTGATCTACCTTTCCCCCCTCGAACACAATTGCATTCCTACCCTTCCACATTGTCCATAAAACCACCCCCGGAATGAAGGACCAAATTTTCGAATTAGGTACCAATTCATCCCAAGCGACCATAAAGCTGTGAGCATTGTCTTGAAAAACTGAGGAAACTCCCCAGAAAAACAAAATTTATTCCATAAGGACCACACCACCGAGCAAGAAAAGAATAAATGTGCTGAGGTTTCATCCGCCTCTCCGCAAAAGGGGCAAGCAACATCCACAATAGTTGAAACTCCTATCCTCTTTAGCTCAACTTTAACTGGCAATCTTTGGTGCACGACCTGCCACAAGAAAACCTCCACTCTAGGAGGCACCGTTCCCCTCCAAACATACTTCTTCCAAAAGGGGTCTGTTATACCAACAGGCCTGCATGACTTAACACTCGAACTAACAGTATAGACACCTTCCCCATTACCAAACCAGACCAACCCATCCGATAACTCCTGAGAAAGAGGTATATTGTGGATTAGGGTCATTAAGTCAGAGTACTGAACCAATTCCCATTCACTCAAATTCCTTCTCAAGTTAACATGCCAAGACCAAACTGAAGATCGAAATTCCCCAAACTCATAAAGCTTCCCATTCTTATTATAGACAGCACATACAACCTCGGAAAATCACTTTAAGTGGGGAGTCATGTGCCCACCTATCCCACCAAAATCTAATGCTCCCTCCATCACCCACTCTGACTTTAAAGTTGCTACAAAACTTTTCTCCAAACTGATCATTTTTGAAGTGGTTGAGGACCACCGATTTCCAAATCCAAGAAGCATGTGTAGGAAGTTTCTCGTTAAACAGCAGTAAACTGGGATCCAAGTTATATTTACAACAAATAACCTTCTTCCACACTGAGTCTTTATCGTTAGCAAACCTCCAAGACCATCTCCCTAAGAGAGCTCTATTCATCAGACTTATATTCATAGCACCAAGACCTCCAACACTTTTATCGGAGCAAACTTTTGTCCAATTGACCCAATGGATTTTCCTAGCCTCCACTCCTCCTCCCCATAAGAACCTGGCCATGATGGAATTCAGCTTAACACTCACCGAAGCAGGCATCTTGAAAAGGGACATGAAATAGATAGGAAGGGAACCCAAAACTGCCTTCAGTAATACCAACCTCCCTGCCATTGATAGAGTCTTCGCCTTCCATCCGGCTAGCTTTGAATGAAACTTTTGAACTACCGGATCCCACAACATCATAGAGTTTCTCTTAGCACCAAGAGGCAGCCCTAAATATTCTGCAGGAAAATGTCCTACAGGACAACCAATAGCATTAGCCCACTGAAGAAGCTCTTCCTCATTAATATTAATCCCAAATAATCTGCTCTTAGACAGATTAAGTTCCAAACCAGTCATAATTTCGAACACCCGAAGGATCCTCTTAACATTAACAATCTGGGTCTTCGAAGCACTACAGAAAATGATTAGGTCATCTGCAAATTGCAGATGAGATAAGTTGACTGAGGTCTCGTCTTTACCAACCACCAGACCACTGAAAAGGCCCGAAGATACTGCTTTACGAAGCAGCAGGTTAAGCAGTTCTCCAACAAGGTTAAACAACAGAGGGGACAGGGAACAACCCTGCCGGAGGCCTCTAGCCATAGGAAATTCATCAGTAGGGACCCCATTAACTAAAACTGACACCGAAGCAGTTGACACACACATCCGGATCCAACTACACCATTTAGAACCGAACCCCATCTTCGCCATAACTTTAAATAAAATGTCCCAATCTACCGAATCATAAGCCTTTTAAAGTCTACCTTAAATACACAACCCTTCAACCCTCGCTTCCTCCATAAATCAATTCCTTCATTAGCAATAAAAGAGCAATCCAAAATTTGTCTCCCAGGAATGAAAGCAAATTGAGACTCACTGATTATATCATTGATGCAACATCTTAATCTTCTCGCGAGGCACTTAGATAGGATCTTATACATCCCACCTACAAGGGAGATAGGTCTGAAATCATCTAAACTCCCAACATTAGAACCTTTCGGAATGAGAGTTAAGAAGGAATGGTTAATACCATGCTCCCATTCCTACCCAAATAGAAGTTGTGGAAGAATTTCAATATATCACCTTTCAAGCTAAGCCAGAAGGTCTTAAAGAAACCCATGTTCAACCCATCTGGTCCAGGGGCTTTATTACTATCACAAGAATTAATGGTCCCCCAAATCTCATCTTCCGTAAAGTCCTTCTCTAGCAATAGGTTCTGTTGCAGGGAAATATTGCGAACTCTAAGTTAATACCCTCCACTTCCATTGTTGAGCAACAATTAAACGCTTTAAAGAAATGCTCCCTGACCCTAGACTTGATAAGACCTGGATCTTTGGTGATAACACCATCAACATTTAAAGCATACATAGAGTTCAACCTCCTCCTAATGGAAGCGCAAGTGTGAAAAAACTTTGAATTACGGTCACCCCCTTTGACCCACTTCTCTCTAGACTTTTGTTCCCAAATCTGCTCTTCGATTCTAAGAAGTCTCCAAATTTCATTTCTCAAAAACCTCAACTCTGTCGAAATGACAACATCATTGGAAGGAGGGTGATGTTGCATCCCCTTTTCATCTGATGATTTTGTCCTCTAACATAGAGATTTCCTTCCGAGGAAATTGATTTCTATCTCCAGACCAGCACTTAATGGCAGACTTTGTATTCCTAAGCATACTCAAAATTCCAGCTCTTGAATTTCTTCTTTGAACAGCTTAACAGACTCAACAACCATCTTCTCAAAACCATCCTCAGACAGAAGATAATTGAACAGCCTAAATGGTCTCTTACCCCAATTATCTGCCCCCTCCCAGGAAAATTGCATTATGATCGGAGATAGATTTAGGCAAAAGAAACTGGTTGATACCGGAAAATTCTGCTGAGAAATTACAGTTCACCAGAAACCTATCTAGTCTTACAACCGTCGGCAAATCCCGATAACTGCTCCATGTGAAATTCCCCCCAACAAGAGGCAGATCAATAAGTCCCGTTTGCTGAATAAAATGATTAAAAATTTCCAGTGAATTCCTGTTATGACCTCTGCCTAACTTCTCCTCTTCATTCAAATAGGCATTGAAATCCCCTCCCACACACAAAGGAATACTGAACCCGTTTAAAAACAGTCCCAGTTCATCAAAAAAAGCAGCCTTCTCTTCCTCCACAGACGGGCCATAAACGTTGATGAAGCCACACCTAAGGTGATTAGACTTGATCTTTCCAAAAAACAGCAATAAACCTCTATGAATAAACTGATCGTCAATCTCAAAAAAATTATCATCCCAACAACTTAACATACCTCCAGATGAACCTATTGCTGGAGACTCAACGAACCCCTGCAACCCATTCAAACCACTCCTCCTTAAAAAAGACATTGGTAATTTTTCAAGTTTTGTTTCTTGAAGAAAAAGAAACGACGGTTTCTTCTCATAAACAAGTTTTTGCACAACTCTATGTTTCTCTTTTTACCCAGACCCCTAACGTTCCAAGACAAGATACTTAGCTTAGTCATGATACTCAAACAAAAAACCCAGAACTCCCACATACAAATCTCAAGGTCAAATAGCCCCACACAACCCTTTCTCCAATTCAACAATCTTTTGTATAAAAGCTTCCTTCCCCTCCTTGAAAGATATCCCCAGCATCTTACTAATTTCCCATGTAGCAATTGCTTCCTCAACCAGCAAAGGAAAGGCTGATGAGGAAACAGTATCAACACTAGCATGATCAACAGCTTCCCTAAATAGAGACCTTTTAATTCTCCTGTATGGTCTGCTCACCAAGAACTGTCCAATTCCTTTATCGAAAAAACCAGCAGCCTCGGGAACATCAGAAAGACAACCTCTAGAACTTAAATCTCTTCCTGTCTCACCATTGAACACCCTCGTGACTTTCCTTACAATCCTGCACATTATTATAAGTTTTCACAACCTGATTCCAGATCTTTCTAGACTTCGACCTACTATAAGTTTTATTATGACTTCTGATGAATTTCCTTCCAACCGGAGCAGTCTTCATGGATAACGAACTTGCAGAGCAGGTTTGTGAACCATCTCTTAAACTTATCAGCTTTAAACCAACGGAGGCCCCTCCTCCAGCTTCAGCCCCTACTGGGTCCTTAACTGTATCTGATGAAAAGGGCTATGGCCCATAGAGTTTGGGCAGTATTCTGCTCCAGACCAGCCAACTGAAGCCCTCCAAGGCCTGAGTTAGGCCCACTCTCCCGGTCAACATTATCAAGCTTAAAAAGATCCCCCCCATACTTTTCCCGCTTTTCTTACTTTCAAAAAGATCTTCCGACTTTCATTGGGAGAGAAGTCAACTCTCTCGGAATCTGTGACAATACCACGTTGTGAGTCTGCAACCCACTCTAGCACCCTATTATGGATTTCTGACATTTCCTGACATCCCACGTGACCTCCATGCTGTGCCTGCCCATCCTCTGTGCTCCCTCCGGAGGAGTTCTCCACCGAAGGATCCTCTGGAACAACCTCTTCAGCCAGATCTGAGAAATCAGGAAAGAAATCATCCCCCCCATCCACCTTAATTTTTATCAGAAATTTCCTTCCATTCGTAATAACTGAAGTATGATCAGGGATGTCAAAAGGGCTGACTACCCTAAGAAGCATCTGTGCAACTCTGCAGTCCACTCTCTGAGCAGTTTCATCTTTAATCTTCACTAACTTGCCCCACCTGGATACCACCCTAGTGAAGAACGGAACCGACCAGCAATTTAAAGGAACTCCTATCATGGATATCGTACAAAAAGCTCGGGGAATACTTTCCTCATCCAATACCGGCTCCAACCTTTCAAACCAGAAGGACAAAGCTTCCCATTTCCCTTCCATTGCTAACTTCTTCTCTTCCACCGATTGGAACACAACCAGGCACGCATTCTTAGAAAAACCCCACCTAACAATCTTTACGTTGATGCCCTCGTTCCTTAACGCTTTCTGCACAACATGAAGATCAAAAATATCTTTGAAGATACCAGTAAGAGACGATCTAAGCCAGACCCTATCCTCCACTGGGATGGCCACATCCTCAGAATTATTCAGCTCCTTCGAATTAAAATGAATACCCTCTTGCACACCCTCTGACTCTTTATACACCCCCACCACCGCCTCCTTGTAGGACCTCCCATCATGAAACTTATCCAGCATCTCCATCCTCCTCACCCTGTCAGCTTGCGGAGGCAATCTTCTACCCATTCCCCCACTGATACCAGCACTATTAACTCCATCAACCCTCCCATCTTTCTGTCTCTTCGACCCAGATATTTTCTCATATTTGGCTACAGCCACTAAAATCCTCCTCCCATCAATCAGTACGTTGTTCATCTTATCCACTGCATTACACAGATCCTCCTTACTTGCAAAATGGACGAAAGCAAACGTGCTTACCTTATACTTCGGTCTATTATTGATAAACGGAATGAACACCTTAATAACCTTACCAAAATGACTAAAACGAGCCCATAAATCACTACGACTCACTCTCCTGCTAAGATTATCAACGAACGCTGACCAAATAATTCCACCATGAACCTCTCTAAGGTTACCACCAGGACCCAAACTTTTGACGGACTCTCTCTCTCTCTCACTAGTTCTCTCCATTCTCTCCGAGTGGGACACTTGTTAATGAGGCCCTTCAATTAAACATAATTGAAAAGTTAAAAGGGGAGAAGTCACTAGAAAGAGGATGGACTTGGTTTATTCTCAAATAAACTTTGAAGATAAATTATGAAAATGCAACAAAGAATTACTGTGATCAATAAAAGAAGCATGAAATTAAAAGAATTCTGACCTGCAATGTACAAGCACAGCTGCAGATTCTAAAGCAACACGTGCAGCAATCCAAGCAGAACCAGCCAAGACACTTTGAACATGTATTAACCAACCACTGTCACCGAGGGTTGATACTGAAGCAGACATACTGCTGAGATTTCCCCCACCCCAAGTCCAACCACCATGTCTCTATCAATTAAAATTGTCATAAATTAGATGTTGACCACAATACTAACACTTCAATATAGTAAGGAAGACTTATAGAACATCAAATGAAATTCTTGTCTATATACATCCTTTATCAATACCAACTTCAGAGACCTAAAAGGCTGAATGACCAGTAACCACTGGGAACAGCCTACAATAATAAATTCATATTCAAAATAGGGAAATACCATATGATAAATCTCTGAATAGATCCTTTCCTAACAAGAGTAATCAGGTTTAGAATGTACCCTCAGAATTTATATAAAGAAGTTACCAGCTAGCTTCTTATCCACAAAATTAATTTGCTAGCATATATAATTCCTCTAGCAAGGCTTTTACAAATTTTTGCCAACTTAATGCACCAAATACTGTAGATTGTAGATATGACGTGTATTAGTAATTGTAACCGATTAGTTAGTTTAGGAAAAGACTTATTCATCTAAAGGATAAGTCCCTAGTTCATCTCTAACTTAAATTTTAAATAGAGTTTTACTTAGGTTAGAATTCTTGTACAAGAGGTCTTATAAAAAGGACAAGACTCTCTTTTCTGCAAGTGTTATGTAATAGAAAACACAGGAATTCTATTTCTCTCAAACTTACAAATACATATCATGATCTCTCTAGATGACTTCGAGTAGGAAAAGGTTTTGCCTTTAACAATAGTAATTGATTAAGATATTCATAGGACCATGACTGTAGGACTAACCAAGAATGAAGACATTCCATCTGATGACGCAGCACCATGAGTATCTAAATATTCTCGAAACCGAGCAAAACTTTCTCTCATTGCGTGTATGTTGTCTATCCCAAAGAAAACTATCTGAAATGGAGAATAAAAGAAACTGAGGTAAGAAAAAAACTATAGTTCCTAATTTCATGAGCCACAACATAACTTCCAAGTTCAAACCTTAGACAGACCTCAGATTGAAAATAATTTGAAGATGACTCCGAGCCCCCTCCCATTGCTCCATTCGCCAATGCATTTTTCCTTGGTCTCGCATCAGCAATATATAGCTTCCTGAATTGGAAAAATGAATAATTTGAAAATAAAGGAAAACTGTGCTCTCTATAGGAATATTACTTTCTTCCCATTGGACAACAGCAAAGTATAAACATGTCATTAAAAGTTTTTTTTTTTTTTGTTGATAGAAATAGAGTAGGCCTCATTAAAAAACCCCTTCATAACCTCCATGTTACAACAGTAACGTGAAGGACATTGGAAGGAGGAAAAGAGTGCCTAAGAATTTATTAATATAAGAATAATACAAAGCCAGATCCTACAAATTTGTCATTAAAAGTTTTAAAATTGTGTAAATAATTAAGGCATGTTCAAAACAAAAAATCAGGTTCATTCAAGGAGTTCTCTGTGAGCAAGCTCCCAAATCATGATGAAAATGAGATCATCATTTTAAATATGGTGGAAAGCAAAATACATGACCACGTTAATTTGAAATTGATACGCAACTCTTATGGGACAAATAAAAATTATCAAGTAGACATAATACTTATTAAAAAGAAAAAAAGGACCAATTAGATCATGTAGGAATGAACAAAGAGAAATACCTCCTTGAATCCTTTCCATCAACGAATCGAGCACAAAGTGCAGCAACCAACTTTTCATCTGCATTGCTATAGAAGAATAACAAAAAAGAATAATCAGATGCACCATATTCCGACCTTGATAGAAAAACCAAATAAAAAGTTTTTCATAAATATCATTTTTATCCAGGATCATTTTCTTATGAATTATTTTCACTGTAGTGCTTTTTTGTTAATTTGAGAACTTAGGAATACCTCCTCGTATTCATAAGACCAACTAAAGGTTGAGATGAACGTGCAAGAACTGCTCCAGTTCCTGTTATTCACAATTTCACATCACAGCCACAAAATAAGTACGGACAGATCTTATAGAATAGGCGCAGACACGCACACAGAATCATATATGTCACATACCAGGGTGACACCAAGAAATTGCAGGTACCCTAGACCTTGCACGAAAATTTGAAGCTTGGATAATTCCTTCATCACTAGCATCAGTAACCAGAGATAAAAATTAGTTCCTTAGCTCTAGAAAAAAAAATGGAAATAGCCTTATCAACGATTGCTGTAATTCAAAAGTGAAAATGGGGAAAGAACTCAATCTAATTTATTTTTCCTTCTTCTTCTTGCTATCTCAAAAGATCTCAGTATCTTACCTAATAGTTTTTGGAACAAGCAATGCAAACGGATAACTTTGGCACAGTGCATAGTTGAAATTTATATCACTTATTCTCCACAAATCATTAGACAATGCAAAGGAACCATCTTCAATCATACTCATTGATGCATGATGGTAACGGTTTCCAAGAAGGCGAAAGTACTCATTCAGTAACCGCACCTTTGGGTTTGGGTTACTAAATTTGGATGGTCCACAAGTAAAAGCGTAAAGATCCCAAATTCTTTCTGGCTTTGTACATCTCAACAATGCATCATATATTACACGTCTCTACATGGATAAAAAAAAAACAGCCAAGTTAATTTCTTCAAATAAATAAATAAAGTCTTTGGAGTTTGGGCTATGCTATCAAAGAACAGAATAGTTTTACTACTTTCTTTTCCAAATAAGTGACAGTGTAAATTGATAAAATTGGAAGTTAACACTTCCTTTACACTCATACAAGCGCTACTAGTATTTATTTTTCCAAGAAGTTAAAACAAAATTTTCCATTTCATAGGAGGATAAAGGTCCAAATCATGACTAGAAATTTTCACGGAGTCATTATCCTCACTACTTGACTCTGCATAATTATTTCCTTCGAATATATGAAAAAAACTTAATTGAGGGACTGCATTATCTCAACTCAAAAAGAGAAGATAAAAAAAAAACAAGAATTAAACTTATAAATGGCAGAAATAAACCTATACACAAAGGGGGATATATAGCATGATAAATTGCACCTAAAGCCTATCGTAATCCTAAAGTTGCCCTCAGCTTAGCATAAAAATGCACCATCTTTTCAGTTTTAAATTCTATGGAAGCATAGGATACACAGAATAAAATAGATCTTGTAGAGGGATACATGAATCTAGAATTGAGCTCGATGCTCAAGTGCAAAATTATATAAATAAAACAAAACGAAATCAGTTAAAATTAAAAGGAACCCAAATAATTGACAACAAAAACTTACCTGCTTTGTTCGAGGGCGAAAACAAAACACAATAATTCTCATATCTTTTCCTGCAAAACAAGGAGAAGTCATAAGGTCCAAAAGGACCACAACTATTTCCATATCAATTGAATCAGAAAGCAGTGCTTATAACCCAAAGCGAATAGAACTTGCTAGCATAAGAAATAAAACTGCATATATGATACTAAAAGACTGTTAAGTTACTTTCTAGAGTTCCATTGGAAAGGAACACTTAAGGGATCGTCTGAAAGAATGTTAAGGGTTCTACAATACCTATGTGGGAGTTTAGGTATGAACCAATTTCCAACAATCCTCTAAAACATCTATTCTTCAAAACATACTTGGGTTTTGGAAGTAATTTTTACAGGCAATTATTTTTCACCAAATCTGTTATAAAGTAACTCCGCATTGCCGTATAATGACGATAAATTCTAACCATACACCCCTTCAGCAGACAAATGTAAAGCCTAACTGTTCTCTCTCTCTCTCTCTCTCTCTCAAAGTCTCAATTCCTCGAGCCCCTACCATTTCTCATAGTACCATGTCCCTTCAAAGTTTCAAACATATTCTAACAGGGAAAAGGAATGATTTCTAACATGCATTTGGAAAATTCTATTCTCGACAACCTTGCACATTATCTTTACTATTTTGAGCTTTTACTTTTATCTGCAAGTCTACCCACCTGAGATGTATGCGAATGAAAATGTTTTTTTTGATAATAATTGGAGGCCTCATTAAAAACCCCCTTCATAATTACTATACCAAAAGGTATTCCAATAAAAAGCGAATGAAAATATTCAGTAGCTGTTAATTACATAAATACCACTACTTAACCTGCTACCAACTCTACTTATCCCAAATTCCCAGTGAATAAGCACGCTCATCCGGAGGCAAAAAAAATAAAAGTTTGTCTTTTAAACAATTTGGTATTAAGAGAGATTCATAGCATACCAATGATCTGGAGAAGACGGCGTGATGAAGACTTGTTAGTTTGGCGTGAATTAGATTGAACTTTTGCTACCTATACATATTCCAGCGAACAAAGAAAATAAAAAAAAAATATCCAATAGAAAAAATTTAGAATATCAAACACAGATACAGCATAAGTGCATATCAACCCTGTAACAAAAAGTAATATACATGAAGAATTAAGAGCTAAAAGACTTTCTACGCTATTGAACATTCTTTTCCTTTTTCCTGTATGGATAGCTATTGGATGGCTAAGAATCTTATGGAAATAGGAAAGAGGCCTTTCAGTTTGAGACATATCAAGTATCACGAGCCAATTGGTTAAATGAGCTCACATAACAGAATGCAGTTGACAACACAATCACCATTAGATTGCATAGGAACCAAATACAGCATCCAAAGAGAACTCGAGAATGACTTTCAGCCTAATACTTTTGTAAGCCTTGTGAAATTCTGAAAAACACTCAATTGAACTTACTGCTCAGCTATCTTATAAATGAACAAAGATTTCACCATTTTTTCCTTCCAATACTAATACAAAATCTCACATAAGAATCATTCCCAAAAACTTCATTTATACTGCTCGTTACAGGCTGGGATCAACATTAAGTATTGAGATTTGCGAAATATATTTAAATAATCTCTCCACCTGATGCAAGGCTCATATCTGGAAGTTTAATAGCCAACAATAACTTACCATTTTGTTGAACTTCTCAATTGTTGCCAGTGGAATGGTACCTAGCGGAACAATATTTCTGGTCCCGTCACTCTTTGGGGAAAGGGAGAAAAATGATCAATTACATTGAACTTGTAACAAGAATGAATAAATGCATGTACTACTAAAGCATTCATAAAACAGAGATTTGTGAATAGGGATGTCATAGAAGTTCTGTAAAATGCAATAGAAATAATGAAGTCCTGAAACATGCTATTTCCTGTACATTTTCTCTCATCATCATTAACTCATTTGATCCATATTAATTCTAGTCTCTTCTCATAGAAATGACTTCTCTTTTCTTTCCCAATGCATTTTGTCTCTTCCACCTATTATGTCATCTCTGTTAAAAAGTCTCCGTCTTCTCAACATAAACGCCCATCATTCAGAATCACTTTATATCAAGACAAAAGCATGTCATAGAAAGATAATAAAGCATACTAGATTATGAGATTTGCTATTTTCATACCGATACTAACGTAATCATACAGTAAGAAAAACAAATAATTTCCAAAGTTAAGGGTGAATCGGTGATCTTGATTTAAAACAAACTAAAGCAAAGTTCTTAGACATGCATAAAATCTGGGTATTTCACCTACTTGCTTAAAAAAACTGTAGGTTTAATGTCATTATTTCAAGTAACCCAGCAAGTTTACGTCATAGAACAGATTTTCTACAATCCTATATGAAAATGTTATCCATTTTAAGTTCAAAATAACTGAAAACGTGTCTGTGCAGCTACCCTGTAAGATTTTACTCACGCAACATGCTAACATGATGATGGCATATGTTTGGCCAAATAAAATAATGCAAGACGGTAACAGTTTACCAGACAGTAAAAGTTACAAGGCAAACGACTCACAAGAAAGAGAAGACGAAAGTTTGTAACAAACAAGGTTCCAGCCTCATCAGTATTAACAAGTACAACGCCATGACCCTGAAAAAAGAAGTAAATTCCAAAATGCCATTACGTTTCGCCATGCTTTTCATAACATTAAGAAAACGAAGATTTAAGATTCTATAACTGCTTTCCTGCTTTAATATTGAATTAGCGATCATTGAATTTCTCGTTTCAGTCAAAACAATAATTCATGATCTAAATTTACAAAATGCCTACACCATTTATTCCAATGGCGCTCCCATTACTTGAGGAATTGAAAAGAAAAAGGAGAAAAAAGTATGAATTACCTCCACTTCAACTCGCTCAGCTTCAAGCAAAAACTCGAGATTGACATGCGAAACCGACCTCGTAACTGGCTGCAATTGAAGTTAATTATCTTTTAATTAAAAATAATAAAGCAATCACAAACAATAGAATCCGAAACATAAAATTAGAAGAAGAAAACCTCAATTTTGGTCCATTCCAGGGTGTCCCAGCTTCCAGCACCTTCCAACCTTTCGCAACCGACGGAAATGTCCCTGGCAAAGACCGATCGGGGTGGCCTCGATGCAGCCATGACCGTTGATTATTGAGTTCAATTTTCTTAAGCAGGAATTTCTTCTTCTTCCTTTTTTTTAAAAAAAAAAAATCAAAGGAATCTGATGTTTGGGGAGAGAAAGGGAAGGGAAGGAAAGAGACGTGCGGCAAAGGGAGGGCTATGGTCTCGGCTTTTCGGCATCGCCACATGAACCAATTGGGGGGTTCGTTGATGATCTCATTTCATCATTAAATTTCAATCCAACAAACCATACCATTTATGTAGGACAATTTTTACACACTCAATTCACCCATTATTTATTTTATAAAATAATTATATTATCTCTAAATTTATTTTCTATTTTTCATTATTTATTTTCAAAAAGTTTTACTTATTTATGTTGGTACACTACAAAATTAATCCCCAATTACAGAGTATTTTTTATTGTATCTACAACTATAAAAAATTAAATGAATGTTACAAATTATTCTTTCCTTTTTTTAAGAAAAATAACCGTTAATAAATTTGATATAATATAAATTTAATTCTCCTATTATAAGTTGGTTATTTTTCAGATTTAAAATTAAAGTAAAATATAGAATTTAATGATTAAATTTATTATCGTGCATGAACTAGAAAAATTATTATCGTGCTAATTTTATTAATTGTTATGTTATCACTTGTTAATCTTTTGACAAAAAAATTAATTTATAACTTTTGTTAATTTTAATCATCATTTTATAGTTTTTCATAGCCAGAAACAAAAAAAATACATAATCAAAAGAATATATATTTAATTTATCTTATTTTTATACAAGCTGATTTTAACAACTGGTAAACGGCTTAGATTAATAAAGAAAAATTAATCAACGGAACTTGATGTGTCAATTTTAAATTTTGTATAGTAAAATATTTATTTTTTATAATTACACATTTAATCAATTTAGACCTTATTTTAGGTAATTCAATAGATTAAAAAAATATTAATTTGATCCCAAAACTCTTCATTGTTTGGTTTATCATCAATTATTCATTGTTTCCTTACCTGTACAGCTCATTCACACGGGTACTTCTGCTGTGCGGCGCCTAAACAACGGCTAAAAAATGGCGTGATCGGTTAAAATTTAGACCGGTTATATTATATTATTTAACCAGAAATATTATCAAGCACAATAGCATATTAGGTAGCGCTTATATAATGTAATAGGTAGCGCTTATATAATAAAATAGGCATTTAACCGGAAATATTATCAAGTACAATAACATATTAGGTAGAGCTTATATAATGTAATAGGTAGCGCTTATATTGACATATTTTCCCATAAAACCGGTAAATTTCAGCCGGTTACATTGTAAATTGACATATTACATTATAATTATCGGTTTCGATGTTTTTGGGATCGATACAATTTTAAATGTATCGACACTTTATGTGTGGACCTGTTTGTGCTTTCATTTTGGAAAAAAAAGTATCGACACATATTTAAAGAGTGTCGATACATAATGTAGACATATTTGCTAATTAACCGGTATATTTTTACCGGTTACATTGTAACCTGTTAATAATTATCGGTTTCAATGTATTGAGATCGATACTTTTTATAAATGTATCGACAATTTATGTATACACCTCGTATGGACAAATGTATCGACACAAATTTAAAAAGTGTCGATACTTTTTGTTGACCTATTCTCTCATTAACCCGATATATTTCTACCAGTTACATTGTAAATGTATTGACACTTTATGTGTGCCTGTCGTTTGGCCATTCATTCTAGACAATAAGTATCGACATAAATTATAATAGTGTTGATACGTTATGTTGACCTGTTTTATAATTAATCGGTATATGTATACTAGTTACATTGTTAATTTACCTATTACATTATAATTATTTGTTTTGATGTTTTTGGGGTCGATACTTTTGGAAAATGTATCGACACATATGTTTACATATGTATCGAAACAAATCTTTGTGTTTACTAATTTTGTCATTAAAAAAGTATATTTTTACCACCTACATTGTAATTTTACCTATTACTTTAAAGTTATTGAATGTTATAGTTATTGTACATACTTGAATATGTCTTATAAATTTAATGTTGTACCAACCTTTCAACTAGCACTACCAATACCATATCCTATTGAAAGCACCACTGAAACATGTTGTTCAATGAAACTTTACTTACATCTCCATCAACTCCTATTGGGACCACTGAAATTGCACAACAAATTTTTTGCCATGGATAATACTGATGCAGACAATGTTAAGCCAACCGATGAATGCAATGAAGTACATAATGTTGATGAATCTGACATATTGATTAGTAAGCTCTTCTCTTCACGTGATAAAGCTTGGTACTTTTACAAGGGATTCGCACTGGAACATGGGTTTAGTACACGTCGGGGAACAACACGGCTTGACATGGAAGGGAATATGAAAATAAAAGAATTTTATTGTTCGAAAGAAGGGTTTCAAGAATCAAAAGTCAATACCGTTGATCGTCAACGTGCTCATACGCCAATCACAAGAACATGATGCAAGGTTAGAGTCATAGTTATAACAACAAATACAAACGATTAGTGGGTTATAAGTAAGTTTTATCAGAAACATAATCATGCATTGTACACACCTGCTATGACACCATTTATGCGTTCTAATAGAGCTGTAAGTAAGGCTGATATCGATGAGGTAATAGCATTGAAAGAGGTTGGTGTTGGCACGTCACAAGTAATGAACTATTTAACGCAGCAGGCAGGGGGCTATCATAATGTTGGATTTACACATAAAGACCTCTACAATGCACTTCAAAGAGGTAAAGCAAAGGAAATCGTCGATGGGGATGTGAATGCGCTTATTGCTTACTTTGATTATAAGAAACATGATGATCTCGGGTTTTTTGTGACATACTCGGTAGACGAATCAGGGGAGTTGTATAATCTTATTTGGTTGGATTCTACATCGAGATCAGATTACATATGATTCGGTGATGTAATTGCATTCGACACAATGTAAAAAGATAATTTGTATGGTCGACCAATTATGTCTATTGTCAGTGTCAATCATCATCATAACACAATTGTGTTTGCTATTGCCATAATCGCTGACGAGATGTCCCAATCTTTTGAGTGAGTGCTATATAATTTTTTAGAAGCCATTATGAACAAATCGCCTATTTCAGTTGTCACCGATGGGGATAGGGCAATGAAGAGGGCTATCAAATCTGTTATCCCTAATGTTAAGCACAAATTATGTTCTTGGCATCTTTCTCGCAATGCACAAGCTAACATTGGTGACCCAAAATTTACAGCAGCATTCTCAAAATGCATGGCTTCCTGGTGGACAACCAACGAATTTGATATTCAATTGCATTCAGTTGTTTCAGAATTCAACGTCGAAAAGCATCCATGGGTGATTGAGAAGGGAAATACTCAACACTTATGGGCACAAGCATATCTAACCAGTCATTTCTTCGCTAATATTCGCTCAACACAAAGGTACGAGTCTATGAATGCTTCACTCGCAATTGCACTGAAACACAAGAAGAATTATTTAGATGTTGTTCATGCAATTGAAGATGAAATTAGTAGAATGCGTCTAAACGAGTTGAAAGCGGATTACTTAAGTTCCCAGACAAAACCCTTCCAGATCACAAAACTGGTTGAATTTGAAAGTCATGCTCCTGAGATTTTTACGCGTGAATCTTTTCATGCGTTCCAAGAAGAACTTCAACAGGAGACATTATACCGGATTCAGGAAGAGATTCAGTCCTTATCAGATGAATGTCATTATTTTTATTTGAAAAAGTACAAAGAAAAAAATAGGCCATTTGAAATTAGTTTTGATTCTCGTACGGAAACCCTAAATTGCTCATGCAAAAAATTCGAGACCGTTGGACTTCTATGTCGCCATCAACTTCACGTTTTGAAGCACTTGGATTACACATATTTGCCCGGGTCTTTGATTCAAAGTAGGTGGACTAAGGATGCGAAGGCTTCTGCACTCAGTTTTGTTGATTTGAATGTGCCTCCAGAAATAATGCAAATGGCAAGGTTTGATTCTCTACGTGCAACAACAAGTATGTTATGCTACGCTACATCAAAAACAGACGCGTCTTTCAAAATCGCAAGAGATGAGATGAAAAGACTAACAGAAGAATTTGAGAACTCGTTTGGTTTGAATGATTCAGTCAATCGAAGCAGTGTATTAAACAATGTTCGTGACCCTCAACAAAGACAATGCAAGCGAAAAGAATTAACAAAGAACAAGGTCGAGAAGAAAATTAGGCGATGTGGGTTTTGCAACGGTGAGGGACATAATAAACTAACATGTCCTCAAGTCAAGTTGGGTTTGAATACAACCACGCAGTCTACTTCAACTGATTTTTTTGAAGACGGAATGGTTATTCAGTCCAACACATGATGTTAGAGACATTTGGAATAATGCAGAGAACGATCTCCATATATCAAAAGTATCAACATGACTCCTACTGTGTATAAGAAACATGTACAACAACATATTGTTATTGCTAACTTTTCTCATCTCATACATAATTACATTCACATTCAAATTGTCAGTACATTAAGTATTGTAAACCACGGCATTCAATATACGACTTTTAACAATTTAACCGCAAACTTATTTTTAATTCCACTTACAAAATCACCAGTTGCCCCTCTAGAACTGATCATTTCCATCTGCCATCAACTTCATATTATCTAGGTTAATCATGTTGAATGTATTGCCAATAAAACCTGGGGGTCCAAATGGTCAGCTAGGAATTGGTAAGGTAAGCTTCCTTTGGGGGTTTAGGTACTGAATCCCTCCGACGTAAGGAGTTCATGTTTGAATATTACAACTATATTTGTATAAAATTAAAAACAATTCTTCAATAACTAAATACAACTATTTAATGTAATGTTCAATCATGTACTCCTTACTTTGTAGGGATTCAGTCCTTAAACCCTCACAGAAAACTTGTCTTACCAATTCCTATCTTACCATTTGGACCCTGAAAGGGTATTTTATTAGCTATACAGTCAACATGATTATGAGATTCCTTCATCATTTTACATTCAGTCAGACTGTAGAGATTTGAAATTTGTAATAAATTAAAAGTTCTTAAAAACTTGAATCCAATTACATTAATACATTGATACTTACTGGTCGCTTTCGATTTTCTTCAATGTTGATACACTGGGGCTCCATTTGAAGGTCATCACCGTCAGAGTGGAAGAGTTCTCTACCTTTAGGGTTTTTCGATTTGAGTTTTGTATATAATTATGAAGGAAAAAAAACACGTGTAATTTTAAAAAGTGTCGACACATTATGTTGACCTATTTTCTATTTACACCGGTAAATTTCAACCGGTTACATTGTAAATTGACCTATTACATTATAATTTTTGGTCTCGATGTATTTGGGGTCGATACTTTTTATAAATGTATCGAAACTTTATGCGTGGACATTGTTTGGCATTCATTATGGACATAAAGTATCGACACAGATATAAAAAGTATCGATACATTATGTAGACCTGTTTGCTCATAAAACCAGTAAATTTAAACCGGTTACATTGTAAAGTGACCTATTACATTATAATTTTTGGTCTCGATGTATTTGGGGTCGATACTTTTAATAAATGTATCGACACTTTAAGCGTGCACATAGTTTGGGAATTCATTATTGATAAAAAGTATCGACGCAAATAAATAAAGTGTCGATACATTATTTAGACTTACTTTCTCATAAAACCGGTAAATTTAAACCAACTACATTGTAAAGTGACCTATTACATTATAATTATAGGTTTCGATGTATTTGGGATCGACACATGTTATAAATGTATCGACACTTTTTTGTGCACTTGGTTTGGAAAATACATTCTGGACCAAAAGTATCGACACTTGTTTTATTTGTGTCGATACTTTATGTATACTTGTTTTCTCATAAACCGGTATATTTAGACCAATTACATTGTTAATTTACCTATTACATTATAATTATAGGTTTCGACATTTTTGGGATCGATACTTGTTATAAATGTATCGACACTTTGTTGTACACTTGGTTAAAAAATACACTCTGGACAAAAAGTATCGACACTTGTTGGATTTGTGTCGATACTTTATGTATACCTGTTTTCTCATAAACCGATATATTTAGACCGGTTAAATTGTTAATTTACCTATTACATTATAATTATAGGTTTCGATGTTTTTGGGATCGACACTTGTTATAAATGTATCGACACTTTGTTGTGCACTTGGTTTTTAAAATACACTCTGGACAAAAAGTATCGACACTTATTGGATTTGTGTCGATACTTTATATATACATGTTTTCTCATAAACTGATATATTTAGACCGGTTACATTGTTAATTTACCTATTACATTTAATTATGGATTTCGATGTTTTTGGGATCGACACTTGTTATAAATGTATCGACACTTTTTAGTGCACTTGGTTTTGAAATATATTCTGGACCAAAAGTATCGACACTTGTTTTATTTGTGTCGATACTTTTTGTACATATGTTTTCTCAAAAATCGGTATATTTAGGCCAGTTACATTGTTATTTTACCTATTACATTATATCTATGTGTTTCGATGTTTTTAGTATCGACACTTGTTATAAATGTATCGACACTTTGTCGTGCACTTGGTTTGGAAAATACATTCTGGACAACATGTATCGACACGAATGAATAAAACAAATTCATTATGCACATTATCACTAGTGTTGATATTTGAAAAATGTAAGTTGTTACCTTAGAAATAAAATTTGATGTTTTCTCCCGATGCATCCATTGAGTAATTTGTTTTTTGGATAGATGGAATTTTGGTTTAGGGCTAATATTTATGGTAGAGCCTAAATTTATATTTAAATTCAAACTCAAATTGAAATTTAAATTCAAACTCTAATTATAAATGAAATGAAAATGAAATGCCATGTTAAATTGAACATAGAAATTGCATAATTGATTCATATTATTCAATTAACATGCTTTATGAACCATAAAGCCAGTAAAATACAATATTGATTCAGTACAAAACTGAGTTATGAGTTATGGAGTTGTTACACTTGTCACATAGAAGAGATAGATAGACCCATCCGAATGGAATATTTACTGTATAAGTCACATGTTATAATGTGATATTCATATTAAAAGACACAGTTACTGTGTTATATGATTTAGTTTTTTTTTAATGGAATGAAAATATACACACAATATAATCAAACCAAAACATACATACACAACAAAATTATAGATAACAATGTTCAAATAATGTACCTATAACGAAATTAATCCGATGTAAAAGGGTTATCGCTAATGAAGTCCGGAATATTAGGCGCCTTCAACAAATTTTCCAAATACTCGCGTATTTTACCACCTTTTTCTAAGGACATAAATAAATAATTTCAATTATCAAACTAATCAAGTGCAATTTTACTAACAAGAAACTAAATTAGCATAATCAGGAATAAATTTGTGTCATACTTAGAGCATCGTCGTCCGAATGGGAAGCAGCGACGAAAGAATGTGGACATATGTAATTGTTTATCTAATAAAAAACATAAATTGTTAATCAATCAATCTATGAACAACTGTTTAACTATGAAAATATGGCATGAAAATATGGCATGAATGTAACTTATCGGATTATGAATCATTTTTCGCAGTGAATCATCGACCAACAGTGTATTTAGGGCGTTAAAATCAGTAAACTCGTTCCAAACATCATTGAGATCTTTACAGTAAGTAAACTTATCTTCTGTTTTGCACTTACTTTGATCCTGTTTACAAACAGTCGAACATAAATATGTAGGAATCTTAGACAAATTAAAGTTAGCAAAGTGTAATACAATCATCTTACCCAAACGAATAGAAAGTGGTCAGAGAACAAACGTAGTTTATCAAGTACACGGTCCATGTTATGCCTGAGATTGTAATCAAGTTTGAATGTTAACATTTAATTGTATATTAACGATTTTGGCTATAGTAATTTGAATTGCTCAATAGTTCTAACCTCATCTTGGATGACCAAATGACAACAACAAAATTCTGTAAACAAAATTGCATAAATTCATATAATCCATTTCTAAGGATAAAATCTGCAACATGAAGAAAATGAGATTAAAGTTATACGCTTATATGTTAAAATAATGGATACAAATTAACAGAATTGAAACCTTCTGGATGTATTGGGATGTAGTCAATGACACCATTGAAATAAAAAAATTACTAGTTTTCTTATAGGCGGCGTTGCAAACACGATATACTTGTTTGGATCATCATCATCATCATCATCATATTCATCTTCATCGTCATCTTCATTGACCGCTTGGTTGTCCACATCTGTTAGAAGAAAATAAAATACATTTCAGAACGTGTAAATGTTTAGAAACATAAATAATTAATTACCTAACTCGTTTGATGTCGTTACCGTAATTCATCACACAACATGGAGACTTCATCTTACAATGATGAAATATCGGCTCGCATTCCGCTCACAAGGGAATCAATATGCTCCCAAAAATTGACCATGTATTCCATCACTGTCGTAATTGTGACATCCTGTCCAACTTGAGCTTCTGGAGCTTCTGCAGCTTCTTCTATCATTACATCTCCCATTGGTTGGTCGTCTTCATTGTCATCCCTCTCTAGATCTAATCTGACATCCTTGACACGCTTCCAACCGACTTTTTCAACAAAATCATATCCCGTTTTTTTAATAAATAACATGTCAATCTTGCGGGTTAATCGAACAGAGGAGTCAAACGAAAAATCAACTTCTTTTTTATTCAACAGATTAGTGATGACACATCCATATGGTAGTGAAGTTGAAATTGATGTTCCCTTTGTGACTATATATATAATTGTATTAAAAATCAGTTTAGCAATGTTTGGATCCATTTTGGGTTTGGATTTATACTTTGCTATCCACCAATAATCACTGTCTCGAATCGTTGAATGTTTTCCCCCACTAGACCGAATAAACCAAGTCAGCATTTTGTGAAACACTCTCGACTCTAGATCTAGGTGAATTGGGCTATTTCTAGCAACCCGTTTAATTGTAGACCAATCTACATCATTTTCATCTGAATCCCCTTTATTCGCTATACCTAAACCCTTCGCAATAGTTTCCGGAGATATATATATATATATATATCCTTCCCCATGACATGCGTATTAATTCCTATTATATTACTCTTATTAGGCTCATACTTGATGGAAGCATTGTTGTAGAAGAATCTAACTAGGTTGGGGTAATATTTTGGTTATACACCAAGGAATTCAAGCCAACCCCAAGATGTAAACGTGGATTTAAAACTAAAATTATATTTATCATCGAACAAGAAACTCAAGTCAATGAGACGTTCGGGACGAATCTTCCTTACTTTAAAACTCCTTTGCCATCTTTTTTTCTCCGCATCGGATCTAAAGTTGTCAGTTTCGAACGACCTGATTTCCTCAGAATAGGCGATTGTTTGAGAATGAGGTTGTGGTTGAGAAGAGGTGGGTTGAGAAGAGGTGGGTTGAGAAGAGCTTTGAGACCCCGCTTCTGACGGTGACGTTTTAGGGCCATTTTGGGTGTGGATGTTGTTACATTGGAACAAAAACACATTAAGGAAAAAGAGACCAATATGTAAATCAAACAAACCCTAATTTATGGTAAAATATCGAAAAATCTACCTGAATATCTGATCGTAACAGTTATGAATGTTGGTATTCGTCGGAGTCTATGAGTTCTCTTCTTCCTTTAGGTTTAGGGTTTTCCGATTTGGAGTTTGTATCATATAAATAATGAATGAAAAAAACGAGTAATTTAAATGGTATCGACACAAGTTAATAATGTGTCGATACATTATGGTGACCTGTTTTCAAATTAAACTGGTATATTTATACCAGTTACATTGCAAAATGACCTATTACATTAAAATTTTGGGTTTCGATGTTCTTAGGATCGATACTTGTTATAAATGTATCGACACTTTTTCTTGCACTTGGTTTTTAAAATACACTCTGGACAAAAAGTATCGACACTTGTTGGATTTGTGTCGATACTTTATGTATACCTGTTTTCTCATAAACCGGTATATTAAGACCGGTTACATTGTTAATTTACCTATTACATTATAATTATGGGTTTCGATGTTTTTGGGATCGACACTTATTATAAATGTATTGACACTTTTCCGTGCACTTGGTTTATAAATACATTCTGGACCAAAAGTATCGACAATTGTTTTATTTGTGTCGATACTTTTTGTACACTTGTTCTCTCAAAAACCGATATATTTAGACTGGTTACATTGCTAATTTACTTATTACATTCTAATTATGGGTTTCGATGTTTTTGGGATCGATACTTTTTATAAATGTATTGACACTTTTCCGTGCACTTGGTTTGGAAAATACATTCTGGACCAAAAGTATCGACATTTGTTTTATTTGTGTCGATACTTTTTGTACACATGTTTTCTCAAAAACTGGTATATTTAGATCGGTTACATTGTTAATTTATCTATTACATTATAATTATGGGTTTCGATGTTTTTGGGATCGACACTTGTTATAAATGTATCGACATTTTTTAGTGCACTTGGTTTTGAAATACATTATGGACCAAAAGTATCGACACTTGTTTTATTTGTGTCGATACTTGTTGTACACCTATTTTCTCAAAAACTGGTACATTTAGACCGTTTACATTGTTAATTTACCTATTTCGATGTTTTTGGGATCGACACTTGTTATAAATGTATCAACACTTTTTAGTGCACTTGGTTTTGAAATACATTCTGGACCAAAAGTATCGACACTTGTTTTATTTGTGTCAATACTTGTTGTACACCTATTTTCTAAAAAACTGGTACATTTAGACCGTTTACATTGTTAATTTACCTATTACATTATAAATATGTGTTTCAATGTTTTTGGGATCGACACTTGTTATAAATGTATCGACACTTTTTAGTGCACTTGGTTTTGAAATACATTCTGGACCAAAAGTATCGACACTTGTTTTATTTGTGTCGATACTTTTTGTACACCTGTTTTCTAAAAAACCGGTATATTTAGATATGTTACATTGTTAATTTACCTATTACATTATAATTATGGGTTTCGATGTTTTTGGGATCGATACTTGTTATAAATGTATCGACACATAAGTTTACCTATTCTCTCATTAAACCGGTATATTTTACCTATTAAGTTTAGGAACCATACTTGGACAAAATGTTGGAATCAAATCTTTGTGTTTATTAATTTTATCATTATTATATTTTATTTTTACCACATACATTGTAAATTTACCTATTACTTTAAAGTTATTACATTTTGTAGTTATTGAACATACCTAAATATGGAATGGCCATTCAGTCCTGCAAATGATGACAATTATGTTAGTGACATTTGGAATAATGCAGACAACGATCTCCATATATCGTAACTATTAACATGACTCCTACTGTGTATAAGAAACATGTACAAAAAACATTTGGATAACTTTTCTCATCTCATACATAATTACATTCACATACAAAATTATAAATCGTATACAAAATTATAAATCTTATACAAAATTAACCCTACATTTACATCATCCCTTTCTTTTGTTATTCTTGTGTAGCATGGCAGCTTTTGTCATCTTCTCTTTTAGTTGATTTTGATTGTGGCTTACGAGAACGTTTAATATTCGCATACGATCTCATTCTCCAACAACCTATATTCAAATTGTCAGTACGTTAAGTATTGTAGACCACATCATTCAATCTATGACTTTTAACAATTTAACCGCAAACTAATTTTTAATTCTACTTACAAAATCACTAGTAGTCCCTCTAGAACTGATCGATTCAATCCACATCATCACATAAATGCCGCAATTATATCTATTCGATTGCTCGTTCATCTTATGCTCCGCGAATTTGAATCTTTGCAAGGGGAAATTTCGTAGAGATCCACATGCTTCTACCCAAATGCGTTTCTTATTATAATTATATAATATTTTCATCTGCATTAAAAAATATGAAGTTATGATCCAAACAAATTATGCATTATAATTTACATAATTTCCTTTCATACATACCAATCTCTTAGCATCATTTATTCTCTGTTTAGCTGCTTCAGATGTAAACAGACTATCATATACAGTTGCAACACGGTCTACCATATCCAACACCAACAGATACCGATGTGAATTATTGTGGTTTATTGTGATCATGATCTGCAACAAATTTCATACCCAATTTGACAAAATTCAACATTATATATCCAAAAACATCATTTATGCCTATTCGTATGGTGTCTTACCTTCTCACAGTTGGTGAATTTCACATAGTTATGCAATATAGAACCCCAAAAACTCACAATACCCTCAACATTACAGATGTTGTCCAACGCATGTTGTTGCAATTACGTGACAATCATTATTAATTTACAGTCTATAACATTACTTTTCAACATTTATTAATTTAACTCACCGCTAAGTGGTATGGAATGTACCCAATCATCCGGCCTGACTTTTTAGAATCGTAGCATACTGTCCAGGCGATCAAATCAATAACCTAACAAAATTAATTTCACAATCAGAATATATTCAATAGGTTTTAACTTTTAATCGATTTCTACTTACCACACCACCAACTCATTCACTAGGCTTCAACGTTGCAACGTCGGATACACTAATGTATTGATTTCCCATTGAGATTACAGAATATATGTATGAATCATTAGGATTAATATATTGCCATGAAATATTTAAATATCACTCGCAAAGAAATATATTTAACTTACCCCGATTCTAACCCTTATTCCATAAATAATCACAAATTGTAGCTTCGACCGGTTCAATTCCGCTTGGAATAACCACTTTTTCAACCTACATTTTTGCATACAAATTTTTGTCACAACAACATGATAAAAATCAAATTAAGTTTTCTTTTATTCAACTTACCTTCTGCTTCTTCTTCTGGGGTGCAGGACATTTCGAATCCAAATCTGCATCTATAACACTCTCTGGTGTATAGATGTTAGTGACATCCTTTCTCCCCATTTCCTCCATCTTTTGTACTTCTTCCATATTCTCTTCTTCAAAAAATTTCAGTTCATCATGTTTTTGCTCTACATAGCTCTTCATCTCTTTTATTTCACCCTTTATTTTTTCCCCTTCATCCAAGTTTTTCTCAACTACCTCCTTCACCCCCGTAAGTTAACTCCTCAATTCCACAACCTCCTTGACAACTACATCAATTTTTCCACCTGTCAACAAATTAAGTTCCCTCAACACCTCAACTTCATTCACCACTACATCTATCTTTCTTTCCACTTCCCCCTTATGCCTCTCAAGTGTCTCTTCGACTCTTGATTGTCTTTGATGATTATCAAAAAGGATTTTTTAATAATATCCACCAATTCAGACATCAAAATGTCGAATTTACTCTTTTTTCCCTCACCGTAATCCCCCTGACCATCATCCACCCCTCCAACCATCTCTTCTTTATTCTCCACTGCCTCCTCTGCTTCCTCTGCCTCCTCGGCAATAACCTTCAAAATTAAATTTGTATTAAGGCATTGATTATATTCTTAATATTATTTAATTACATTTATTACCATTTCTAGCTTCCTCGGTCTATCCAACTTCAACTTCGCCATCACTCTAATCACATCTTCCTTCCCCCATGCACGGATGCGTGCCACTCCGTTTCTTTCATAAGCCGACAAACTATCATAGCCCGACCAAAAATTGAACAGTGCAACCTGCATTTATAATAATAGTTATCATTTTATATAATAACTATACTATCATTTTATATAAAAAAAACAAAAACATTCTTCAACTCAGTTACCTCTAAGATTGCTATACACCCTTTTAGGTATCTCTGGTTGCCCTTTTGAAAGGTGATTATTGATTCAATCAATCTCGAATGGACATATTCAGCCTAATTGAATTCACCCTTCAAGCCTTCATCGCAAATGAGCTTCATATTGTCCTTGTTCGTTGACGTATCACCCATTGGAAAAAGAAATATCCCGACAAGGTACAATAGAACTCGGGCCTTCAGGTCATCCTCCCCGTAAGATCCACTTTTGATATCCTCTTCAACTTTAGCATATGTCACATTCTGATTCAAACCATATTTGGAGGCAAGTGCTTTCCAGTTCTTACTCCTACAGACTTCTACAACACTTTTGCATTTGTTTTGTACCCCCAAGACGGCTGCAACAGTCGATACCCCCATAAGGAATGAATAATCACCATATTTAGCAATACATTGTTTGACATCAAATTGCTCCATCAAAGATCGACACAATTCCCTCCGAATTGGTCGATCCCCTACTCCTATCAACGATCCAAACCCTATTTCCCTCAGCACATTCAACTAATCCTTCTCTTTAAGGTGTTCAATTAATGAATTCACCCTTTTTATACTGCACCTTGTCGACACTTCCTACATTTTTTAACAATATATAATGTTATTGTTCTTATATATCTTGTATCAACGTATTTACAAGTTTAATGAATACCTTCTTTTCATGTGCTTTCATCCGTTCTTTGTATTCTTTACTATCATTCATTGATTGTGTGATGTAAGGTTCCTTTTCAGCATCACTCATCGAATTCCATTTCAACCTCACATCTTTTTGTCACCTAATATTAAGCATAAATGTTTCTTAAATCAATACATTAACGCTAAACAATACTCAATGTCAATTTCATTTTACATACCGAACCGCTGTGTGTGTCATCTTCCTTCATCCTTTTTGCATTCGGCCATACTGTCAACATTTAAAATTTGTAATCAATTTAAAGTTCTTAATTACTTTAATTCAATTACCATTTCAACAATAATAACAAAAAGACATTGATACTTACTAGAAGTACATATATCTACCCTTTGGTTGCTTTCCACCCATTGACTTCATTTTTCCTTCATATATCAGTTTGCGCAAATCAAATCAAATACTGCTTACATATACTTTATTCAATATACAAAAATCAATAACCACTCTTTGTGGTAAAACGATTGGTCTTCAAAAGAATTTGAATGACCACTACAATAAGTGTCGGCACATTTATACAACATAAAATATCATTTTCTACCTATAATATTAAATAAAAGTATCGATATTTATCATCTACCTAGAATATCACTTTCTACATGTAATCGGTCTCAAATGTTTCTTTACTTAAAAAACCCCAAACAACAACACATAAAAACCCATTTCCGATTACTGTAATAATAAAAAAATTAGGATTTCAACAACGTACCTTTCGATTCGATTGCAACAACAAACAAACAAAACTTCGCCGTAGAAACGCCTTCTGAAATGCAACAACAATTACGCTTCGATTTCAAAACATCTATCTATTTTCAGAAGAAATTTAGCTATGCCTTTATATTTACACCGGATATGTTATTTATATTTAATCGATACAACTACCTAAGTGTCGATACTTTTATGTCAAGTGTCGATACTTTTCGATAGGATATTTACCTATTTCTTTGAAATTATCAATAATTTATTACGCATACTTATTAAAGTATCGACACTTTCAACATATCCGGTAGCGTTTTACCGGTTTTGTCATTTTGAGATCGGTTTTATCATATTTTTACATGTTATATTGTTATGGATCGATATATTTTTTAAAAGTATCGACACTTTATAGGCGTTATAACTTCTTCTCTTTTAAATTCCAAAAATGTCGATACTTATATTAAATTATCGACACTTTTAACATATCCGATATAGTTTTACCGGTTTTGTCATTTTTGAAACATGTTTTGTCATATTTTTACCTGTTATATTATTATAGATTAATACATTTTTTAAAAGTATCGACACTTTATAGGTGCTATAAATTCTTCTCTTTTAAATTCCAAAAGTGTCGATACTTATATTAAAGTATCGACACTTTCAACATATTCGGTAGCGCTTTACCGGTTTTGTCATTTTGAGACCAGTTTTGTCATATTTTTAGCTGTTATATTGTTATGGATCGATACATTTTCATAGAGTGTCGACACTTTTTAGGCACTATAACTTATTCTCTTTTAAATTACAAAAGTGTCGATACTTATATTAAGTTATCGACACTTTCAACATATCTGGTAGTTATTTACCTGTTTTGTCATTTTGAGACCGGTTTTATCAAATTTTTAGCTGTTATATTATTATGGATCGATACATTTTCATAAAGTGTCGACACTTTTTAGGCGCTATACCTTCTCTTTTAAATTCAGAAAGTGTCGATACTTATATTCAATTATCGACACTTTCAACATATACGGTAACATTTTACCGGTTTTGTTATTTCGAGACCCGTTTTGTCATATTTTTACCTGTAATATTGCTATGGAGCGATACATTTTTCATTTGTATCGACACAAATCGACAAACTAAGTTTACCGGTTGTCAAATTTTTTAATATTTCTTTATGATTTAGACCTACTATATTAATATTACTCAATATTTCCAGTAACGCTAAACTAAATTTATTAAATATATTATAATGTATCCGATAACACCGTATATTAGATGTATATTAGCCTGCGTTTCCTACAATCCCCATTCGCACGACCTTCGTTCTTCTTCCCGTTCTCCCATATCTTTCAATTTCTCTGTATTTTCCAAAATTCAAATCCCACTGATCTTATCCATCCCCAAAAGGAAAACCTTCCTAAATGAAATTTTGGCTGCAGGATAACCCAATTTGCCAACGCCACCCTTCATCTCCCATGGAATCTTCATCCTCTATCGAAATTTCGCCATTGCCGTCCCCAATGACACGGTCACGGGTCATCATCGCCGTCTCCTCTATCCTGAACAGAATCCTCGTGATATCCCCTAATTCAAGGTCACAAGCTACCTATTTTTGACTAAGAATCTAAAATAGTCGCCATTAATGAAGGCTAATCAACCATATCAATCGATGAACACCCAAAACGGCACCATTCGTTGGCTTCAGGACTTCATCAAAAAATAAAGATTGCGACTTTCACGACCAATAAGGTTTAACTCATAATCATAGAGCTGGAAAGGGGAGAATCGAATGACGCGATCTCCATATTTAACTATAAGAGAGAGAGGGTTTCACATGTCTGATTGAAATGGCAAGCCCAAAATGCTTAGATGCACTTTCTCTCGACACTGGTATGTTTAAATTTTGGAATGGCTCCTTGCTGGCATCGGCTAAGAACCCGAATCCACTTGTTTGTCTTACTGAAACCGTCAATCTCTGTGAAGATAAACATCGATGCAGGGTTTTCCCATGCAAATAAAAAGGCAAGATCAAGAGTAGTCATAGAAGACAGCACGAGTGAAATATTTGGGGCCTATTGGAGGATTACTTACCGGATCGAGTGGGCTTTTGAGACAGAAGCACTGGCCGCGATCCATGGCCTCCAGTTTGCCCTCGATATGGATCTTCCAAAGTCATTCTGGAAAGTGACTCCTTTTAAGACAAAAAAATCATGCTTAAATGTGAAACTCTTCACTGAACAATACAATGACACCATGGGGAGATCATTCAACCAAAAACAGAGTTTCATAGCTGCAAGATGTTAAGCCTGCGTTTAAAATTGGTGATAATCGGGGCAGGCAATGGCGATGATTCTGCTTCAGATATATTTTTTTTATAAGAAAGGAATGTCTGATTATAAAAACCCTTCATAACCGTCAAAATACAAGAGTATATTGATGGACATTGGTGGAAAACTCAGATATTCTCACGTCCGATAAAAGAACACTCAACCAAGTGGCACTCGTAACATAAATTGGTGGATAAACAGCGTATATGGTAAATATACAATTAATTTCAAAGGGTATCCATATTGCTAATTAAAATACACATTTCGCCGATAATTTGCTTAACTATAAAAAGGGTATCACGAGGAATCTTCGAAACTAGATCACCTGCAAAGCTCAAACTATACCTGACCCAATAAAGAATGCTTTTGGCTTGTATTTCACGGGTAGGTTGGATAATTCTTTCATCTTTGATCATGCAGGTAACTGAACAGAGATGACGATTGCTCGCTGGAAACAGAATCTAGCCCAAATTCAACCCGATACCACTGATACGTGGTGATATCATACCGCAACAGAGGTTAAAGAACTTCACTTCCCGAGATCCAAACATCCATCAGATATTCTACTGCCTGCACGTTCTTGCAATGCCTTAGCATTAAGTTCTCTCCCATGTCTCCAGACATAATTAAGGCCAACAAGAATCTCAATGATTGCTGCTTCCGTCTTTTCCCGATTTGCAAAGTAGAGTGTCTGCACCAGAAGCATATTAGTTCGGGAAACAAAGTTCTGCTGCTCAAAACTCCGTTCAGATTGCCATCTAATCATGTTATGAGCTAGTGGTGCCAACCACTCTAATATGGAAGACATTGCGTCAGTCCATTCTCCAGCAAGCTCCATATCATAAACCGATGACGCTAAGCTCTTTGCATATGGCTTTAGTCTCACCCTCAGAGCCGCTCTTGCACTTGCTGGTAACATGTTGTACAGATCCTCTCGTGCATCATGACCAATCAAATGAGGAGATGCTGCTAACTTCTCGATTACAATGATAACATTCGCATAGTGCAATGCTAAAGCAGAAGCACCGAGAGTTTCAGCAGGAGCATCCAACAACCGGCATTGAGATCTGAACACCGATGAACTACTCTGAGCAGCATTTCTTTCAGTAAGATTAAGATTTCCATCTTTGGTTCCATTCAGAATTCCCGAATGAATGCCATTTGAACTTACATAACAATTTCCAATGGCACCACTGTCAACAGCTACCATGCATCCTTTAAAAGGTCCCACTTGAGTCAATCTATTGTTTTTCAAATGCGATTTCCTTCTGATAGCAGCAGCCGAGTGGCTATTAGTCTGCCAAATCTGGCTTAATTTATTCATTCCAAAAAGTTGTCCAGACCTTCCTGCAGGCCTCCCAAGCGGACCTGAATGGAAGTTGAAATTTCCATTCTTTCCAGAAATAGAGCCTGATTTTGTGGTTGAGCCACCAAGAGGTCCCAAATGGAAATAATTTGTTTTATTTGGTGTTGGTATCGGTCCTGATTTAGTGCTATAAGTCCCTAAAGGGCCTGAAGAAAATCTAGGAAGGCCAGTGTTTTCCATTGGATGAACCAAAGAATGCATTACGGCAGAAACTGATTGGCTGCGATGCATAAAATCCGAACTCATCACCTTCGAATCCCCAACATCTACACTGTGTTCAACTCCGAAGACATGTTTGATCCTGCCGAATATTGTGAATATTGATCTTGCTAAAAGGCAAATCGTATAATCATAAGTCTTGTTCCAAAGAGAGTTCGCCCGTAGGTTCTTCACTTCGTGCTGCTTCCACATAACCTTCCTCTGAAATTCGAGCAAATTCTCCGGTGCTGAATCACTGCTTTTCATCCTCCTTAGTGTTTGCTCAAGATCCGCAAGCAGTTCCATCTCTTGATACAAAGTTGCATTCACTGAAATGAAGCGTTCCATCTTCTTAACCTTCTTGTCCATCTTCTTTGACGAAAATATCCAACCGTAAGGGTCGACACACATCTGGACCAACTCGGTGAAGACAAGTTCAAAACTCTTCAACCCCGGTTCACGACATTTCTTCGCAAGCCTAGATACAGACTTCGACACATGAGTAATATTTTCAACCATTTCCGCACATATCAGGCGTCCGATATATTCCTCGTCTTCGGACACAAGCTTTTTAATCCCCACAGAATTTGTTATTTCCTCTCTCAACCTAACAACCTGTTTATCACTCAAACACTGCCAGAGATGCACAAGCTTAGACATCAAGCTCGCAACTTCGAATGCTAATACTCCGATTTCGACTTTCTCGGAAATTCCCTCATGCCTCCGCGGAATTTTCCAAATACTACGAAACCAAGACTCTGCCACCATCTTTTAGTCCCAAAAGAATCTATCATAAAAACACAATTGAATATCAGAATTACCAAAAAAACACTAGAAATTCAACATTTTCATAGATTTTTTGTTCTTTAAATTCTCAAACCAACTAAAGCTCAAACAATCAGATTAGAAACTAATCAAACTAAATCATCAACGTGAAAATTGAAAAAAAAATCACATTAATTTTTAATGGTTTAATAGCTAGATAGAGCCCTAAAAAGCTACAAATTTCGATCTAAACAGCTGAATTGAACAATGTTATTACTCTCTACAGAGAAATTTCAAGAAATTTCATTTCGAATATAAAAGGTAATAAGCTCAAAAAGGGGTTTATAATGATTAATTAAACAACAAAAATTAAAATAAGATTCAAGATCAACCAAGCTAAACAAAGAAAGAAAATAAAAAAATTATACAATCCAAAGAAAAAAAATAGCAACACAAGACACCCATAGATTCCAACCATCAAAGCACAGTAACAAAGAATTCCAAAACCCAGAAAGAAAATCCAACAAAAATCCAAAACCTTCAAGTAAAAAATGTTGCAAAAAATAAACACTTACCGATCACATGAAGAGGAAAAGACAGCACTCGATTTCAGAAGCTGTCGAAAGGGGAAAAAATAAAGAAAAAAATGGGAAATTATGAAGAGATGAGATGCTGTTGCAAGGAAGTTGCAGTGAAGGGTAAAGAAGCCCAATGCCTTCACTTCAATTGGCTTTTCTGATTAATAAATGTAGTTGGAAACAAATATAAAAACAAAACCGAGTGAACATTAAAGCTCATAATTTTCCTTTTCTTGATAACCCTTTACTTTTTCATATTTATTCTAAAGGCCCCAATATTTACACGTTTTCTGACTTCTACTCCTCCAGATAGTGGAATTTTGGTTGCAATTCAAACTACTTTACAAACTTCCTAATTATGACTTCTCTTTTTGCATTTTTGTCTACTTAGTATTTTCACCTTTATTTTTCAAAAGTAATTATGAGGATAAATAAGTAGGAGTATTATTCATTCCGTCCTTAATTAATAATACAAATTACCTTAAAATTTTTGTAACAATTAAAGTTTTCACTATACTAATATTTGTGTAACTAGATGAAAAATATTAAATGTATAACCTTGTCTATTTCTGTTGTTTAAAATATTTTGTATTTAATCCATTATTTTTACCTAATTTAGGAATCGGTACCACTTTTTACTATCACCTTGATAAAAATATAATTAAAAGTTTTAGAATAAAAGATTCTGTATATATAATTGAAATCCAAATGTAAAAATTTTCAATTTTATACTGAATTGAAATCATTAAATGAATGAAAATAAACTATCATGATTAACTTCTTGAATTTTTTCAATAATTATTTTCTTATTTTGTATCGTTAATTTCAACAGTGTATTTGAATACTCAAAGAGAAAGATATCAAAGGATTGGATAGTCGTCCATCTGCTTGCTCGTCGCAACCGAGATCATTCTAATGCAGCAGATGCATACCCGTTTATGAGATTTTGGTGGCCCGGACAAATTTAAAAATGTGACCTCTAATAATAAATATTAAAAAAAAATTAAGAGTATACAAAAATTTATTTAAAGCTCCCTTTGTAATTGTACTAATTTTTTAGTTCATTTTTTTCACTATAGAAAGCATGTTTTCACTATCTTAGTCCTCGTTGTTGAATTTTACCTCGCTTTTAAATAAATTAACCGACGATGTAATTCACTCTCGCCTACATTTCATAGTTAACAAAAAATAAAAAAAAATATAATTGACAAGTATAAACAGTGTTTTTCCCGAAAAATCATCGATGACCGGTATATTTATCGATCTAACACTGGTCAGACTATATTTCTCGATCTAACACCCTTAGTAGTAAAGCGCGCCCCTGCACCATGCTATATGCTGATTTGGCGCCACGTGAGGTAAGGCGCGCCCCCTGAAGCGCGCCTTATGCTGACATGGATACACGTGTGTAAAGCGCGGCTCCTGGGGCGCGCCTTACGCCACGTAGGGGTATAGCGCGAGGCAGGGGCCGCGCCTTACCTTTAATTCTGATTTATATATAACGAGGGTGAGGGGCCGCGCCATACCTCTAACTGATATAATTATATAAGGCGCAGTGCAGGTACCGCGCCTTGTAACTTTTCCCGGCTATAAATACCCTTCTCCCCAATTAAGTTCCTCACATCTCCTAATATCTCTCCTCTCAACTTATATATTAATACAACAATTCCGTCAACGAGTCAATAATTCTGACAATTTTCTCTTATTTTATTAAGAAGTTCGTTCGATTTTTCGTTATAAGGTAATTTTGTGATAATTTTTTTATTATATTTATTGTTTATTATGATTATTTAAAAAAATATTATACTAATTGTTGTCAATTAATTTATGTGTTTGTAAAATTAGAAAGCGAGAATATACGTCGAAATAGGTTTGCGGTACATGTAATAATATAAAATTATATTATTTAAATTATTTACGTTTATGTGTAAAAAATTTATTCTGTTATATTTTCGTTCATATATTATTTATTTAATCAACATTGTTTCAGTTGTTTTTTTGCAGATATAATATTGTCGCACTTTTAAACTCAAAGAATAATGCGACTTTCAGCTATTGTTTATTATGATGGTGAAATTCGAGAAGATGAAACCGATATTGTTTTCCTATCAAATGAGCATGTTAAAATATCATTGAAGAGAAACAAAACTCTTGAGGAGCTGATAACGAAGATTTCGAGGAAGATTCATGTTGGAAATAGTAGAAGAATGTCGTCGTTACAATACAGATTTCCAACATCATTGTTGTCATTAACTTATACAGCGTTCGAACTTTTGAACAATGATGATGTTGAAATGATGGTTGAAGCTCAAAGTAATTATTCAGACGCCGATATTGAGATGTATGCAAATTTTATTCAAGTGCGTGCCGTTCGGGGTTAATCATTAAGCTCCTACTATGGGATGGCTGAACAAGTTGACATCCCGACGACAGTAATGTGTAATGATTTTAATGCCATAATGGGGAGACATTCATCCGCAACTCCTTACGATATGTACCGAGGTGGGTTGATGAGCAATCCGTATGGCAACATCGCGTCCAGTTCAAGGGGAAGGCATTCATTTGCAAATCCGTTTGACCTTAATATGGAGATATCATCGACGCAACCATCTGTGCAGTTTCTATTTGACACGATGGCTTCAAGCTCCAGAGAGAGGCATTCGACTTCCAGTTCAAAGGGAAGGTGTGCAAGTAATAGGTTCTTCGACCTAAATATGGATAGCATGGAGGAACCATCATCTCCACCAGAAGAACCGTTTCGTGAGCCTGGTGCGGATGGTGCTGAGACTGGACTATTCATTCACCCAGAATCACCGCAATTCAACTCCGATGATGATGATGATGTGGATGAAGTTCCAGCAAATGTGACACAAACTGACCCTCCAGCACACATGTATGAAACTGATTATGGTGCAATGTATGGGCCAGAATTTGCGGATATGCCTCATCTCGGTGACTATAGATATTACTCATCAATAAATAATGGTGAGTTATATTTAGGCATGGAGTTTTCAAGCAAAGAAGAAGCGATGATGGCTATAAAAAAATTACAATATCCGTAATTCAGTTCAATCGAGAGTCGGTTGCTCCACGACAGAAAAATATGTATGCTATTGTGCCCGACGTGAAAACGGATGTAATTGGATGGTTCACGTATCGAAAAGGAAGAGGAAAAACAACAGATGGGAACTAATATCTGTCAGTTGTCCAAGATGACAATCGCAACATTCTTTCAGTTGCTTTTGCTCTTGTAGAAGGAGAATATACAGATTCTTGGGCTTTTTTCTTCCGAAATTTACATGCACATGTTATCACGAGGGAAAACATCTGTGTCATTTCAGATCGCGGAGCTGGGATCAAAGCAGTAATGGAGTCTTTGGGTCCAATGTGACAACCACCCTTTGTCCAACATAGGTATTGTCTCAGACACATTGTTGACAACTACCATGGAAAGTACAAGAAGAATGATGAGCGTCAATTAATTGTGCGCATGGGTAAGTGAAACTGATGTAGTTTGTTTTCTTTCGATCGTTTTAATTTTGCAAAGAAAGCAAGTTAGTAAGTTATACATTTTTTGATCAGGTTACGAACTACTTCCTCGAACGTTTGAATCAATGCTTCAAGATTTGCGGGCAAATGAGAAAGGATACGATTACATCAGCCTCATCGATAAAGAAATATGGACGAACGCATATGATGGTGGATATCGATATGGACATATGACGACCAACTTGGCAGAGGCAATCAATTCGACCTTAAAGGGTGCACGTCACTTACCAGTAGCGACTTTGGTAAAGACTACATATTTTCGTTTGGGGGCACTTTTTGTGAAGCTCGGGGGACAAGCTCAAACCTGGATGCAAGGTGGTCATGTCTATCACCCTAGATTAGTTACAGATATACAGAAAAAAGTTTCTGCATCAAATGGAATGTTTGTAACAAGCTTCTCTAGAAGGAATGAAATGTTTCGTGTCACAGAGTTGCCGCGACCTCTTCAAGGGATTGAAGTTGTGTCGTTAAGAGTAAATCTAAGGGACAGAACGTGCGACTGCGGGTTTTTTCAAGCTCTGAAGTATCCATGCTCTCATGTGACATCAGCTTGCTCTCATTTGAGAGCAGCTTGCTCTCATGTGATAGCAGCTTGCTCGCATATACGTCAAGACTATAACCATTTTGTGGATCTCGTATACCTACTATCTGAAGTTTTTAAGGTATACGAATTTGAGTTTTCCCCCATAGGTAATGATAAAGACCCTGATGAGGTTCAAGATTGGCTTCCGATTGTACCAAATCCGAGTTTATTGAGAGAGCGTGGTCGTCCAAAATCCAATCGAATTCATTGCGATATGGACATTTGAGAAAGATCTAGACAAGACAGAAGATGTGGGCATTGTAGAAACCCAGGACACACTAGAAAAACATGTCCACTTCTGTTGCCATCAAGTAACAATTGATGAGGAAATGATATATTTGTTTATCAAATAATAATTCTTGTACTTCAATTTACATTTACTTCAAGTTAATGTCATTCGATAATCACTGATGAAGATTAAAAAAACGATACAATAATACGAGATTGAACGTTTGCATTATATGTGATTATAATAAAAGAGATAATAAGTGACAAACTTAAGAAAGTTATCAAACACAATCATTATATTTTATCAAACTGATAACAATTTGGTATTTCAAAATAATTTTAAATACAACAAACTTACAATAAGTATTAAATGGTAAATGATAACCAAATTACAATAACTGATATTAAATGATAATAATAAAAATTAACTGAAATACATTAAAAAAAGTCCAACAAATTTAACAAAATAAAGTAAGTATTGAATCAGAAATAATAAAAAATTACAATTAAAAAGTCCAATAAACTAAATACAAATATAATAAAAAATAAAATCTATCGATGCCTACGACGCGAATGTGTTCCGTAGGGCGGTGGCTGTCGGTCTTGAGGAGGATTTCTTCGTATCACTGGTTGTGACTCATCGCTGTCATCATTATCACCATCGTCGTCGTCGTTGTCGTCGTCGTCGTCCTGAGTAGGTACATGAGGAGCTGATGAAGATGAAACACCTCCATAGAATAAGGACCCTGGAGGTGTATGACTGACTATCCCACCGGCCTACGAAAACTGGAAAAACTCATAAAACCCAGACATCGCTGAGTGTGAAAACTGTACAGGAAGTGTCTGTGCTGCGGCCATGGGTGATGAAGTTGAACCCGCCAAATATCCAACATATAAACCCCAAGTCAGATCTGCAAACATAGACCCATAATAGCCTCCAAGAGGGGTCATCTGTGACGGTGGCGGCGGCGACATCAGGTAAGGGAATGGCGACGGTGGTATCTGGTAATGAAAAGGCGGTGGCGGCATCATATATGACTGCGGTGGCTGCTGTGAAGGTCCTGCTGGTGCAGTTGAGGATGAACCGAAAGCACCTGCTCTCCGTCCACGAGTCGGGGGATGATGGTGTTGTGTCGGTGAATGTCTCTGTCGATGTCGCGGAAAGGTCTTCCCTCGTGCATCCTCGGGAAGCAGAAACGGTTTCCCGTTACTATTGAACCACTCGTAATAACCCTCAGCAACCATCAAGAGGTTATCAAAAATGAGCTCTCTACGTGAAAGGCGCCGATGTCGATCATCCCACACACGACCCACGCATGATGCCTCACCAGCCAATCTGTATCTGTCTTGTCGCGTCTATCTGTGCTATGTAACTCGTCCATATTATGAGGTGCTTCCAGAATTTGTTGAAAAAAAACCAAATTGCCGGAGCACACGATCAGTGGAGTGACACTCGATAGTCGCATAACAGATCAAGGGGACCATCGCCATCCAAACATCTGATGAGCCCCTCAACTCAGGTGGGATCACCGCCCTCACATCATCAGTAGAATATGACACCCATTCAAACTAAAATAAATATATATAATTTTTATTAAAATAATAATCTAATTATATAACTATAATCTAAAATCGATTTTTAAACATTAAAATTCATACCTGTGTGTCAGTCTGCTGATCGATGAGCACCATAATTTTTTTCTAAATCATCAGGTAGCTCTTGATGATTTTTCCTATCAGTAGACCACCTATTTGAGGAAAAAAAATATTATACGTTGTATAAAATGATTAATATACGAAATTAGTTTTACAATTACCTCAATAGTAGTGAAAATACGAATGGGTTCTTGACAACGGGACATAAAAGGGCAATCGATACCATGCCCAAGACTGCAGCAGCAGGAGACATCCGCCAATAGCATTACGCCTGTAGTTAGTGGCTCGACACATCTCTCTATACAGGAAAGCCAAAACTGTCGAGCCCCAACTGAGTGATCTGACCAGATGAAAGTTGCCAAGGTGTCGCAACCACATGCAGTGAACTTGGTTGTGCTATTTGTCCGACATCAACAACCCTCCTATCAGTTGCAGTATGCATGCTCGTGCATACATTTTAACTTCATCCTCAGACGCGTCATCGCTCAAATGACGAAAATTGACATCTAACCAATTTAACGGTATCCGACCACCGTTAAAATTTTCTAGGACACGTCCTAGATTATCCCGACACAAAGTAGTCCAGAAACCATGCGTGATCCCCGATATCACATCTCCATCCACCGGAAGCCCCAGGTGCATAGAAACATCATCAAGTGTAATCGTGCACTCTCCACACGGAAGATGGAATGTATGGGTCTCCGGCCTCCACCGCTCTACTAAGGCAGAAATCAGGTCTGACTCTATCTTACAGTGACCCTGATATCTACCTATGTAACTGAATCCAGCCTCTACTAAATACGGCAAGATATGGCTAGGTATCACTAACTTAAGATTCCTAATAAAAGGATCTAATACACGGTCCTTCTCCTAAAATTAAATAATTACAAAAATTAATTCTTAATCTAATAATCATGCATTAAATAAATCAACAAATTATTACTAATAATTTAAATTAAATTAAAACGTTAAAATGTTACCGTATCAGCAAAGTGTCGAGATATATGATTTGCATCCAAGCGAAGTAGATCATCTGCCATTTTATATCTGCAAAAATAAATAAATAAGTAAAAATATTAAATAAATTAAATACTTAAATAAATTAAATACAAAATATTAAAAATATAATAAAATATACCTTAGAAGAGATTATAAGAGTATTTGAGAGAAGTTGAGAGAATTTGGTGTGATGAAAGTGATTGAGGATGGAGGTATTTATAGGGAGGTTTTGGGGTATTGAAGTCGGGGTAGTTGTGTAATTACACCTAAGGCGCGCCGCAGGGGGCGCGCCTTCCTGATGCGTGTCAGATTCACAGGGAAGGCGCAGCCCCTGTCCCGCACCTTAGGTGTAATTACACACCTACCCCGTGCTTTATCCACGTGTATCCATGTCAGCATAAGGCGCGCTTCAGGGGCGCCTTACCCCACGTGGCGCCAAATCAGCATATAGCTCAGTGCAGGGGGCGCGCTTTACTACTAAGGGTGTTAGATCGGGAAATATAATCTGACCGGTGTTAGATCGGTAAATATACCGGTCATCAGTGATTTTTCGAGAAAAACGCCAGTATAAACATAACAAAAAATTCATAATATACATAAATAAAATCAAAACACAATCATAAATTAATAAAATATATTTAATTTAGTTTGAGTGGATTTTAATTTTTGTATCTTAATTGACCACCACATTTCAATCCTAATATAAGAAAATACCAAAAAGAGAATTGCCATCTTTAAAAAATATATAATCTAAACAAAATAATTATTTTGGAGAACATACTACTCATTACATAAACAGAAGGAAAAACAACCGATGAACATAAACATGGTTTATTGGTTACATCAAAAGGAGCAAAGGAAAACTAAGGCAATAATCCATTAATAATGGCTCTCTTAAATAAAACAAAATTTTGAATTAATATTCATTTTTAAAATTTTACTGCTGTTATTCTTGATCTTAAATAAAAACAAATCAGGTGGGCGAGTGAAGGTTTGAAAACCAAACGGGAGATTCGCTAAATTAGTCATACCAGCCGGTACTGTATATTGTCATATTTATCATATTTTTTTTCATGTTAATCGTGTTGTTATTACGGGTACGAACTAGACTAACATAAAATTTTACGTTAAAACGGGATAAACTTGGGAATAGATTCATAAAATTTCAATAGACAAAAATATGTTATCAATTGAAAATTATATATATATATATATATATATATATATATATATGTGACCAACCCGTCTCCTTCTGTCCATCTTGGGTACAAAGATAAATCTTCTAAATAAAGATGACCTGTAAATAGGGTCATTGATACTAGGATAGTTCTGCGGTGCGACGGCTTAGTATACTGTTAAAATAAGATGCTACCGATTTTATTATTATTTTAAATAAAAAAATTAGTAAAAATGATCGAAAACATCATTATTTTGACCGGTTATAATTACCTATATAGGTAAATGCGGTAAAAAAAATCCTTTCTACCACGTTTACCTATATAAGTAATTATAACCAGTCAAAATAATGATGCTTTAAATCATTCTTTACCGATTTTATTATTTAAAATAATAATAAAATCGGTAGCGCCTTATTTTAGCCGTATACTAAGACGCCGCACGTGACCATTTCCCTTGATACTGGAAAAATTACAATAGTATATTTGTAATATTAAAAGATGGCATAATTGGAGAATCGAACTATTATTGCCATATCCAACGTTAAAACCACATAAAAGTCTTAAAGAAAGACGAGGCTGCAACTAAGCTAATAATAATCTATGAAACCACTAAACCATACCTCTCTTAAAAATTACGATAGTCGAACCCATCAAGTAGTTTCAGTCGTTAATGGAAGTGTTATTCTCCCATTGAATCTTGGGTTCGAACAATTGTGTTTGCTAGCTGTATGAACGTTGTGTATGGTTAAGAAAAATTCTTAATAGATACTGCCCTCGTAATCATCTCAAACTAAGAAAAAAAACTACGATACTCAGACTAACCACTTCAGGCACATAAAATTATAGTCTAACAGTGCATCAAATATTAACCCTTTATACACGCTACGTCTATTCACTCACCGACCACTCCTCTCTTTTTTGGCTTCAAGAGCATCCACGTCTTCATTCGATAAAACATCAAGAACGGGTTTATAATTGTCCCACTCCTTTCTTTTCATGAAACGGCAGAAACAAATGGCTAACCATAAGCATCTTTCTTTACAAGTTTTCTGAAGTGACAGAGCAAGCAACTAAGAGATCAAACAACAAGTGTAATTATAACATAAAGAGCATTTATCAAACGAATATAGAAACTAGAAATGCAACAGAAGGTTACATCGATGCTTTCAAATTGATAAAAGGTTTCAATGGTTAGGTTGAGATTTCAATCAATCTGCCAAGAACACAACTCAATTACTTTACATTCCTAGGAGATATGGTATAATGGAAGGCATAATTTGAATGTTTCAACAAGGTGGACTTTATCTTTTAGGTCTTTTAATGGAACCATTAATGATAGTGCCATCCATAAGCACGAGTGGAAGACGAGAGTTCGACAAAAGGTGATGTTAATGTTACACTTCAATTTAAAAAGTTCATTACCTTATTTTGAAGAAACTCAATTCAAAAGTGTTTATTCACGGTATTAGATGCTCAAAATACAGAGTATGATTTCACTCAAGACATGGAGGTGTCATGCAACATAAACTACCATGCCAGCAGAATCTAGGGTTTGGGTTTGGCAGCCTAAATATATGAATTCTTTAATCTGGATTCAAGTTCAATATTTTAACTAATCTAAAATATGTGATGTTTTCTAAATTCTAATATGGGAACACGTAAGAGAGTCATGTTTGTGCTGACTTTTAAAAGTACATAGCACAAGAAGTATTTTGAAATCCTATTGGACCTTTTAAATTTGACCTAAATCCAAATAAAACCATTTACAAACAATGAATTTGGATCTAGACATCCAAACCTCACCCCTTGAATACGGTTTCCAAATGGACCATAACAATTTTTCAAGGCTCAATAGAGAATTTTTTTTCTGCATGAGAATTGATCTAGAGGGCATACCGAATAACACTTGATCTGAAACTGAATAACTTCATCAGGTCCAATGCAGCACCACTAGCTTTACTGTGAGAGAATGAAAACAGAGTGTAATTTCATCAACATGCACACAACATTGAGGCTTGATGACTATATTGAAAGGAAACAACACAAAAACCTGATAGGGAAATGTTCAGCTGCCCGGCGACCCTTTTTGTTTATTCTGTTCTCTCTTGCTGAAGCTACATTTTGAATCGCAATCTAAAATACAAACCATTACAACGATTTAAGAACAGCCAGATCATACAATACGTAACATCAATGACTAGGATAAGTTAGAAACCTTGATACCTACCTCGTAAAGTTGCTCCCTGATTGCTAAGGCGATTGCATGCTGCAAAGAATAAAGATATTGTATACATAAGAAATGTTTTGAAGGCAGAAAAATAGAATGAAACAGGGTAGATGAATATTTGATAAGCCCAGAAGATCATGTCGGACCCCGAGACCCAACTCACACTATATAGACTGATGTCCATGTCGGAAGCCAAGCCATTTATTCTACTTTAGCCTCATTTCTTTTTATTGCATTGACTGGTTTAATATTTGCTGGTTTACTTTTGTTTTAGGGCAGTTACTAGCACGACTGTAATTCATGGGTAGTGGGTGGATGAGTCTCCTACAGACTCGGACACCATTAGCTTCATTTCAGTTGTTTCTTTGATGTATACATTTGGAAAGAAGACATTGGAAAAAAGGGAGATGAGAAGTTAATGGATTTGTGGTTCATTCTCACTCAAAGAGAATTCTTTCTTATGGTTGTTGTGCTTGTACTGGTTGGGACCTATCATTGGTATCAGAGCCAGGTTCATGACAACAAACAAAGAACTGATCGAGCGTCTAGAGGAGGGGCTTGGAGGAGTTCAACCAGGAATGCAGCGCATGGAGGTGAGAATCACCGACAAGAACCAACGATTAGAAGACACTATTGCAAAACTATCGGGAGCATTCTCCGCAAGCAGCGGATCACCTAGCCATAATAATTATCAGAATGAAGGAGCCCACCGAACCAACCGAGATACCGGCGATAACATCCGGCCATTTTCTTCCAAGATTGCAAAGTTGGAATTCCCAAGATTTTCTGGAGATGACCCGACAGAATGGCTCAATCGTGTGGACCAGTTCTTCGAGTTTCAAGAGATAGACGCTGATCAAAAGGTGCATCTAGCTTCGTTCCACCTTGAAGGCGAGGCGAATCAATGGTGATAGTGGTTTCGAAAAGCATTCACTGACGGACAGGGGAACATCTCGTGGGAAGCCTTCGAAGATGAAGTGAGGGCTCGATTTGGACCCCCTGATTCTGAAGACTTCGACGAAGCACTATCCCGAGTGAGACAAACGGGAACATTGCAAGACTATCAACGGGAATTTGAACGGCTTGGGAATCGAGTTCGTGGATGGACCCAAAAGGCTCTAGTGGGTAAGTTCATGGGGGGCTTAAAACCAGAGGTGGCTGATGGAATAAGAATGTTCAAGCCTCAATCTGTGAAGGAGGCAATTAGCTTGGCGAAAATAAAGGACGATCAGCTTACGAGACAGAGTTGATTCGCACGGCTAGGTGCCTTACGAGCTTCTTTTCCTGTAAATAACACCAGTCCTCCCAAGGGTTCCACACAAGTGGCAATCAAAAGGCTGTCATGGGATAAGATGCAGAAACGTAGAGCTCAAGGATTATGTTCTAACTGCAATGATAGGTTCACCCCTAGACACAAGTGTCAAGCACCATAGTTGATGCTCCTTGAGGGTTGTATACAGGAAGATGAAACACTAGAAGAAATGGTAGGGGTAAACATGATAAGGGAAATGTCTGAGATTGAGGAAGATGACAACGGAAATGAGCCCGAGATCACCCTACATGCACTAACTGGATGGACTGTACCGAGAACAATACGAATTAAGGCAATTATTGGAGCACATGAGGTGGTTGCTTTAATCGATAGTGGATCCACTCATAATTTCATCAGTGATCGAGTAGCCGAAATGCTTCGTTTGCCCGTGAAGCCCACAACATCGTTTACTGTCCGAGTTTCCAATGGGGAAAGATTTGTAAAGGGAAATATGAGAAGCTCATGGTTCATTTACAAGGTAATGAGTTCCACCTTGACTTCTTTTCTCTGCCCTTAAATGGTTTGGATATGGTGCTAGGAATTTAGTGGTTAGAGACATTGGGTTCAGTAATTTGTGATTGGAAAAAACGAACCATGGACTTCATTTGGGAGCAACAGCCTAAGAAACTCCAGGGGATTGAAATTCCACCAATCCAAGACACCACATTGCAAGGCTTCACCAAGGACTTTCGACAACGACAAGCGGTGTTTGCTTTATATTTTCAGCTCGAAGGACAGCAAAACAATGAGGAACTCTCATCAGATATGCAGGCATTGCTGGAGTAATATTCAGATGTCTTTACTGCGCCTACCAGCTTACCACCAGCACGTGAAATTGATCATAAAATACTACTCCAAGATGGAACTAAAGCTATTAATGTGTGGCCATATAGGTATGCATATTTCCAAAAATCTGAGATTGAAAATCAGGTTCAAGACATGCTCAGTGCAGGGTTGATTCAACCAAGCACCAGCCCCTTTTCCTCTCCAGTACTGCTAGTGAAGAAAAAAGATGGCACATGGCGATTCTGCACAGACTATCGAGCATTAAACGCTGCCACCGTAAAAGATCGTTTCCAATTCCAACAGTATATAATATGCTTGATGAGTTACACGGAGCTGCTTTTTTTTTACTAAGTTGGATCTCAAGGCAGGATACCACCAAATACGAGTTAGCACCCCTGATATTCCTAAGACTGCTTTCCGCACTCACAATGGCCACTATGAGTACTTGGTTATGCCATTTGGGCTATGCAATGCACCATCTACCTTCCAAGCAATAATGAACTCGATTTTTCGACCGTATTTGCGGAAGTTTATCTTGGTGTTTTTTGATGACATTTTAATTTACAGTCCGACATGGGAGCAGCACTTGGAGCATGTCAAACTTGCATTCTCCATCATTCGGCAACATCATTTCTATGTCAAGATGAGTAAATGTGCATTCGGCAAACAAGAGCTAGAGACCATATTTACTTGGCCGCAAATTATACATCATAATCGATCAATGCAGCCTCAAATTTTTCTTAGATCAGCGTGTTTCAACTCCAGAACATCAAAAATGGGTGGCCAGATTATTGGGGTACGATTATGAAATCATCTTCCGACCGGGTCGTGACAACTCTACAGTAGATGCTTTATCTAGGCGGCAAGAAAGCCCATTATTGCCTGCTCTTCATTTTTCAGATGTGGATATTTGGAAACATATCCACGAGGCCTCTAAATCAGATTCTTATGTGTAGTTTTTGGGTAAAAAGGCTGGTGACCCTCCTCGTGACAACTTGACTTGGCGTGATGGATTTTTGCTTTACAAAGGAAAGGTTCTGGTGCCTGCTGATCACTCCTTACGGGATAAACTGTTGTATGAAGTTTATGATTCTAAAGTTGGAGGGCACTCAGGGATCCTTCGAACTTATAGAAGATTGCAACAATAATTTTATTGGCCAAAGATGCATAAATCTGTTCAGGAGTATGTCAACGCATTAAGCCAGAGACCAAGGCACCAACGGGATTATTACAGCCATTACCAATTCCTGCACAGGTTTGGGAGGACATCACTCTCGACTTCATTGAAGGGTTGCCCAATTCTCATGGCAAAGACACAATTCTGGTGGTCGTCGATAGGCTCAGTAAGTTTGCCCACTTTATTCCCTTAACTCACCCATTTACGGCCAAAGTTGTTGCAGAAAAATTTATTGAGAGAGTTGTCAAACTACATGGGATGACACGCTCCATCATCAGTGATCACGACCCAATCTTCATCAGCAAATTCTGGCAAGAATTCTTCAAACTATCCGGCTCCAAACTCATGCTCAGTTCAGCTTACCATCCCCAAACAGATGGCCAAACTGAAGTTGTTAATCATTGTGTTGAACAATATTTGCGTTGCTTCGTTCACCAATGGTCGCGCGAATGGAGTAATTATATCACTTGGGCAGAGTATTGGTACAATACCACCTACCACGCCTCAATAAAAATGACACCGTACCAAGCTCTTTATGGCCGCCTTCCACCACTTCTCCCCGCCTATCCAGAGGGTCTTTCCCCAGTTCATGAAGTGGATCAAATGCTCCTGCATCATGACGAGCTGCTCCACCAACTCAAGACAAATTTAGAGATTTCCATGAACCGAATGAGGCAACAAGCTGACTCCAACCGAAGAGATATCCAATTCAAAGTTGGTGATCGAGTCCTATTAAAGCTCCATCCATATCGCTAGCAAACAGTCTTCAAACGGGCTCGTTAAAAATTATCCAGCCGCTACTATGGACCCTATCCTATTTTGGAGAAAATTGGAGCAGTAGCATACCGCCTACAATTGCCACCTACAGCTCGAATTCACCCCGTGTTTCTTGTCTCTTTGTTTAAACCATACAATGACACTCCAGCTGTCACTCCACTTGACTTACCTCCACTTGTAGATGATAGCGTCATAACCCTTGAACCTTAACAAATACTTGATACATGATGGATTAAGCGTGGTGACACCTTCATGGAAGAAAGCTTGGAGCATTGGAAGCATCTACCCCACGAAGAAGCCACCTGGGAGTCCACGGATACTATTTGCCACCAGTTTCCTCATTTGATGCTTGAGGACAAGCATCCTCTTCATGGGGTGGGCAATGATAAGCCCAGAAGATCTTGTCAGACCCCGAGACCCAAATCACGCTATATAGACTGATGTCCATGTCGGAAGCCAAGCCATTTATTCTACTTCAGCCTCATTTCTTTTTATTGCATTGACTGGTTTAATATTTGCTGGTTTACTTTTGTTTTAGGGCAGTTACTAGCACGACTGCAATTCATGGGTAGTGGGTGGATGAGTCTCCTACAGACTCGGACACCATTAGCTTCATTTCAGTTGTTTCTTTGATGTATAAATTTGGAAAGAAGACATCGGAAAAAAAGGAGATGAGAAGTTAATGAATTTGTGGTTTATTCTCACCCAAAGAGAATACTTTCTTGTGGTTTCTGTGCTTGAACTGGTTGGGACCTATCAATATTTTATGAGTTTCCTTCTAAAATGAATTGTTTACCCTAACTGCAGGGTCTTCAATGCCTAAATCTTTGTAGAGAGTTCTAGCAAATTCTTCAGGCCATCAAAGTTGTTAAAGTCCTACAACAAATTAAGATAATAGATTCAAACACCTCATTGAGAAATAATTACAAAGTTCATAAAAGATAAATGATGAGCAAGCATGCGAAAACTCAAAAACATGTATATGATAATGATATGATATAAAATCATTTTTTAATTCTCACATGTCGGAACCGCTTTTCGGGTGGGCCCAGAATTGGGTTTCGACTTAAATAAATGGGTTAGAGTCTCCACCGATCTTTTATTTTAAAACATATCGGTAGATCGGATACCTTATTCCTTACCTGGTCTGCATCTTACCAATGATATGTCGGATTTGGGAGTCGCTTACAGCCAAGGAAGGGTTAGCACCCTTGAACTGCCCTTTCGATGCTACGCAATTTCCAGTTGTCTTTAATTAAGAAAATTTTAATTTTAAATTAAAATGTAAAATTTGATCCGAATTACTTACCTCAGATTATTTTAGAACATCCTTAAAAAGCCAGGACAAGGGTTAGTTTAAAAAAATAGTAAAAATAAATAAAAGGAAAAAGGAAAACAAGATACATAAAATGTGTAAAAAAAGAAATATAATAATAAATATAAAGAAATATATATATATATATATATATATATATATATATATATATATAAAATAAAATATATATAAATAATAGTAATGATGAGGACTTGGAAAACGATATAGTAGAAATAAAAAAAATGTAATGTAATAGCAATAAATGAAAAAAATAGAAAAATAATAAATAATTAAATATATATGTATACATATAAAAATGATAAAAGGAATATATGTTAGAATATAATACTAAAAAATAATAGTAAATGGAATTAAAAAAAGGAAAATAATAATAAAGAAATAATTAAATGTATATACATATATAAATACTAATGAAAAATTAGAAAAACAAAAAAAATGTAATATTTAAATAGACAAAAATAAGAAATTAAAAAAATTACCTGTAAGGGGATTAAATTGAAAGAAAGATAAATTGAGTGTCAAAATTACAAGCATTTCGAAGCAAAAATCGGGTTTTTGGGGCAAAAATGAGTAAATTGTAACTCAAAGGGACTAAAAACACAGTTTACCCTATTTACATTTAAAAACACGTGGATCTTCATGCGGGGAATGGATCGGGCCACGGGTCGTACGGGTTTAGTATTTAAATCAATTTTTTAAAAGTTATCATTTCTTTTCTTCTCGCTCGAAATCCCCTCCTATCTCTTTCATTTTCTCTCAAGTGTTCTTGAGATATCAAGAATGCGACCGTGGATTCCAGAATCTGGCCATCGTGCCGCCTCATCTGCCACCGTTGAACGGCACCAGCCACCGTTCATCGGTGATGATATTAAAAAAATATTTTTTGAAAGCTCTTTGGATTCTCTTTTTAAAACTCAAAACCATTTTTCAAAAACCGCTCTAGAAAGGCATAAATCTGGAAAAAAGAGTTTCGAATAATGAAGGCCTCGCTTCGTTCATCGGCCAAAAGAACTTGTTTGGGATTTTTTCGGAAACTCAAACACAGAGAACAGAAAAGAAAACGTATTCAAGCCTTGAAACTGAAACGAAAAAAGGTGAGATTTTTACCCTTATACTTCTTCTTTAATAATCGCAAAAATGCTTCGAATATTACAGATTCTTTGTGGAAATTTTGTGATTGTCGAATGCACTGCTTGAAGATTTGTGTAGAATAATTGTAAAAGTTTATTTGTATTTCATCCGAAATCGTGTGTTACAAATGAATGGATTACATGCTTATTTATACTCCAAAAAATGCTATTTTTAGTTCCGAAAATCTTGAGTCCTAAGCAGATTGTTACTCTTATTTTGTTGGTTGTTGTGTTTCATATATGCACGTCGTTGGTGATGGCCGAGAAATTCGGTGCTGTTGAAAGGCGTGTGGCTGTGGGATCTCTCGTTGAAGGAGAGAACGGTGTCGTGGAGCAAAGGTTGAAACCCTAAGGTGGGGTCTACTGTGGACTGTTGGATCACATCCCGATCCAACGGTCGAGGCACTTAGCGGCTGGGGGAAGAAGATGAGAGAAGATATATCTAGGGTTTCATATAAACCCTAATCCAGTTGGGTTGCATTTGGGCCACTACTGGGTCATGTCGTTTTGTAACTTGTTCATTGGGCCTGTATTATACATAAATAAATGAATGAATATGTATTTTATATAATAATAAGAAATATATTATATAAAATAATATCCACGGTCGAAATTTGATGTCTTCAGCTGCCCCTCTTTGCTCATTATCGTGTAACGACAATAGAACAAAGATTAAAGACACAAATTTCGTCAAATGTAATGGTTGATCTGTCAATTCAAATTGAATAAAAAAATGACTCCCTTATCGTGAGGTTGAGTTGAAATGAAAGTTTTTGAGCACGATATCCCTCGTTGTGAAGTTGAAATTGAACTCAAAGCTCTTAGTGAGCGGCCTCTGAATCGTCTTCTGACTCCAGATACTTCGTCGTGAAGGTGAAACTTGGCCTTAAGACTTTGGTGTTGTTGTGTTACAGATGACTCCTTTGTTGTGAAGTTGGGTCAATCTGTTTATGAATTTGGGGTTGTATAGCCCCTTCATCATGAAGTTGAGCCCCTGAATTAGATATCCTTCATCGCGAAGTTGAAATCTAATGTAAGTTACGTTGTTTCGAGGCCAATATCATTCGTTGTGAAGTTGAAATTGACTCTGAAACTATAACGTTTATTGACAGACACTCCTTCTTTGAGTTGAATAGCATTCGTCGTGAAGTTGAAATCAAATTCGAAGATGGATGTTGTTTGTGTGCACGATTCCCTTCGTCGTGAAGTTGAAACCACGGGTGGCCCTTTCGTCGTGAAGTTGAGCCTAGTAATTGGATATCCTTCGTCGTGAAGTTGAAATTGGCTATGGAACTGGGAAATTGTTTATTGACAGCCAGTCACCCCTTCGCTGTGAAGTTGAGCTTGTGTTGTCTCGAGTCTAATATCCTTCGCTGTGAAGTTGAAATTAACTCTGATAAAATTGAAAAGTTATTTGTTGACAATCAGTCGCCCCTTCGTCGTGAAGTTGAGCTTGTGTTGTCTTGGGTCCAATATCATTCACTGTGAAGTTGAAATTGGCTCTGAAATTAGGGAGCCCCTTCGTCGTGAAGTTGAGCCTCGAACGGCATGATATCCTCTGTCGTGGAGTTGAAATCGTGGATGTGTGGGTACGATATCCTTCGTTGTGGAGTTAAAATCACGGATGGCCCCTTCATCGTGAAGTTGAGCCTTGACTTGAATATCCTTCGTCGTGAAGTTGAAATCCAAGTATCGTATGTTGCTGGTAAACATGATTCTCTTCGTTGTGAAGTTAAACCCGTGGATGACCCATTTGTTGTAAAGTTTGGCTTCGTGTCAGATATCCTTCGTCGTGAAGTTGAAATCTACTCGCGAGCAAATTGTGTCGGATTTTAGTCCAATATCCTTCGCTGCGAAGTTAAAATTGGCTGTAGATAAAACCTACAAAGATATGCATATATGCGATGTTATGGATGCAATGCTCTTAGGTATGCCTAAAATACATATGCAACATATGTTATTATGGGTTCTGGAGAGAAATCTCGATCTCCGGTTGCATGTATGAAATCTTGACTCTTGATTTTGGAATCTTGAAGTTTTGATCCTTGATCTTGAATTCTTCAAATGTTCAAATCTGATGTGCACATTCTATTTGTTTTTTGATTTGAAAAATGCTTCTCGACCATTTCAAGTATGTGCCTGAGCCTTGATCGGCTTCCGGGTACCTGTATTTTTCAAAGAATCTTTGTACAGTAATATGCGATTATCTTTTACAGAAGTAAACAAATGAATGTCTTTACATTCAAGATGAAATGAATGTCTTAGATCTCGATAATGTACAATAATATTCAATCCAAGATGCTCAAAAAGGAATTGATTTAGAGAAAAAAGATTGTCTTTATTTATAAGGGAAAAAGAACAAATAGTACATGACAAACACTTTGGAGAATGAATACATGGTGAAGTATGAAATGAATATCTTAGATCTCGATAATGTTGGCACTTCTAAGTTGAAAAGCCATTAGGTGGTCTTCAACGCAACCCTTGCCAAGAGATATTCGAAAAATGCGACAACATTCTGGAGAGTGCAATATTTCTCCGATTTGTTCAGTTTGTAGAAGATTCATATGTCGGGATGCTTCCACTATCTGGATTTCTTGAGTCAATATCCAAATCACCCTTTCGGGTTTTCAACTTGGACCCATCCTTGGTTGCAAAACGCCATTTGCGGGTTTTCATCTTGAACCCTCCTTATTTTTCTTCTCTTTTTTCTTTTGTTCTTTTTCTCTTTTCCTCTTTTTTCTTTTTCTTTTTTTAATTTAGGGCACCCTTTCGGGTTTTCACCCTAAACGTTTTTCTCTTTTTTGTTTTTTTGTTCTTTTTTCTTTTTCCGACTTAGGACGCCCTTTCGGGTTTTTATCCTAAGCGACGTATTTCTTGACTGCATTCGAGTTGACATGTTGTGACATTTTAGGTCCGTCCATTTCAGCTATGACAAGGGCTCCTCTGGAGAATTTCTTTTTCACGACATAAAGTCCTTCCCAATTTGGTGTCCATTTTCCTCGGAAATCTTTATGGACTGGCCAAATTCTTTTTAGCACCAGATCTCCTTCGCAGAATATTCTTGGGTGCACCTTTTTGTCATATGCTCGGATCATTCGTTTCTGATAGATTTGACCATGATGAATGGCTTTCAGTCTCTTTTCATCTATCAGATTAAGTTGATCATATCTGGATTGTACCCATTTTGCATCATCCAATTTGACTTCTATCAACACTTGGAGTGACGGAATCTCTACTTCAATGGGTACCACTGCTTCCATTCCAAAAGCTAGTGAAAATGGAGTTGCCCCAGTCGATGTTCGTACTGAGGTTCGATAAGCGAACAAAGCAAAAGGAAACTTCTCATGACAGTCTTTGTTTGTTTCAGTCATTTTCCCCACTATCTTCTTAATGTTTTTGTTTGCTGCTTCTACTTCTCCATTCATCTTTGGTCTGTAAGCAATGAAATTGTGATGTTTTATGTTGAACTATTCACAAGCAGCATTCATCATCTTGTTGTTCAAGTTTGTAGCATTATCGGTAATGATCCTTTCAGGTAGACCATACCGACATATAATCTCTTTCTTTAGAAACTTACAAATAGTGGATTGAGTAACACTGACATATGATGTAGCCTCTACCCATTTCGTGAAGTAATCAATTGCCACGAGAATGAAACAGTGACCATTGGAAGCCTTTGGATGGATTTGCCCGATAACGTCCATGCCCCACTTAGAGAAAGGTCAGGTCGATGTCATTACATGAAGTGGATGACGTGGAACATTGATTTTATCTCCGTAAATCTGACATTTATGACATCTCCTAGCATAGTTGATGCAATCACTTTCCAGTGTGGACCAAAAATATTCGCATCTCATTATTTGTCTTGACATCATATTTCCATTTGCATGTGCTCCACAAACTCCATCATGTACTTCTTCCACTATCATTTTTGCCTCTTCAGTATCAATTTACCTTAACAGGACTTGATTATGGCTTTTCTTATATAAAACCTCTCCGTCAAGGACGTATCCAACACCATCCTTCTAAGGGTTCTCTTATCGGTTTCGGTGGCTTCTTCTTGATAACTCTGATGCTTGATATACTGCAGAATGTCATAGTACAAAGGCTTAGTGTCTTTTACTTCTTCAATTTGATAACAATGAGTCGAGTACTCATACGACTGCATGTTAATTGACATCATTTCAGAATCCCCGCCAGCCTTGAATGCGGCTGCCAAGGTAGCTAAAGCGTCAGCCATTTGATTTTCTTCTCTAGGCACGTAGTGGAAGGTGACTTCATCGAATTCTTCGAGCAGATCCAGATTTAGTCTCCGGTATTCCATCAGCTTTGTATCCTTGGTTTCCTATTCTCTACGAAGCTGATAGATTACTAATGCTGAATCTCCGTATATCTGCAAGGTCTTTATGCTTTGCCCCAGTGCAGCTCGAATTCCCAAGATATATACTTCATACTCTTCTATGTTATTGGTACAATCGAAGTTCAGTCTGCTGGTAAATGGGTAGTGATTCCCTTCTGGAGAGATCAGGATTGCCCCGATACCATGTCCTAATGCATTTGATGCACCATCGAAATGCATTCTCCAGGAGCTGTCCATTGAAGTACTTACTTCTTCTAAGGATATAACCATCAAGTCTTCATCTGAAAAATCAAAGTCCAATGGCTCATAATTATCATCGGTTCTACTAGCCAAGAACTCCGATATGACACTTCTTTTGATTGCTTTTTGGCTCACGTACTCGATGTCAAATTCAGATAAGAGTATCTGTCATCGGGCTAACCTTCCAGAATAGCAGGTACACCCATCATGTACTTCAGGGGATCTAACTTGGAAATCAGCCACGTAGTGTGGTACAACATATATTGTCGAAGTCTTTTTGTAGCCCAGACTAAATCACAACAAATCTTCTCAATAGGAGGATATCTGACCTCGCAATCGGTGAACTTCTTGCTTAAATAGTAGATATCTCTTTCATTCTTCCCGTATTCATCATGTTGACCTAGGACACACCCCATAGAGTTCTCGAATATGGAGAGATACAAGAACAGAGTTTTTCCCGGGATAGGGGATATCAGGACATGAGAGTGAGAAAAATACTCTTTTACTTTCTCGAATGCAATCTGACATTTTTCATCCCATGCTCCAACGTTGTTCTTTCGGAGAAGATGGAAGATTGGGTCACACTTGTCGGTTAACTAAGATATGAACTGTGCTATGTAGTTCAATCTGCTCAGAAAACCTCTGACCTCTTTTTGTGTTCGTGGTGGAGGTAGACTTTGAATAGCCTAAACTTTATCGGGATCGACCTTGATGTCTTTTCTACTGACCACAAAGCCTAATAGTTTTCCGGATATTACCCCGAAGGTGCACTTGCTAGGGTTCAATCTCAGTTTGAACTTTCTCAATCTCTGGAAGAGCTTCTTCAAATTCTCGACATGTTCATTCTCGGTTTGTGCCTTGATAATCAAGTCATCGATATAAACTTCAATTTCTTTGTGAATCATGTCGTGGAATAAGGTCACTATAGCTCTCTGATATGTTACCCCGGTAATCTTCAATCCGAAGGGCATCACCTTATAGCAGAAGGTTCCCCACATTGTGACAAATATGGTTTTCTCCATGTATTTAGGATGCATCTTGATCTGGTTATATCCCGAAAATCCATCTATGAATGAAAAGAAAGTGTTCCCGCCTGTATTATCTACCAACCTGTCAATGTGAGACAGAGGAAAGTTGTCTTTAGGGCTCGCCTTATTAAGATCCCAGTAATCGACGCACATGCGAACCTTCCCGTCTTTCTTCGGAACTGGCACTATGTTGGCCACCCACTCTAGATACTTGGCCACTTGAAGGAAACTGGTATCGAATTGTTTCTTGACTTATTCTTTAATTTTAAGGAGCATCTCAGGTCGCATCATTCTCAGTTTCTGTTGCACGGGTTTGCACTCTGGCTTGATTGGCAGTTTATAAACTACCATATCTGTGTCTAGCCCCGGCATGTCTTGATACGACTAGGTAAACACATCTATGTATTCCTGAAGTAAGGATATCAGGTTTTGCCTTGCTTCAGCTGAAAGAGTTGTGCCAATTTTAACCTCCTTTCTATCCACTTCAATACCTATATTCAAGACTTCGTTTGTCTCCTCATGTGGCAGTATTTGTTTATCTTCTCTTTCTACCATTCTCAATAATTCGGCGGGTAAGTTGCACTCCTCTTCAGTGTCGCATTCATCAAATTCCCCGAGACAAATGGTCGATTCAAAATCCACTTTCGGGTCAGGATCATCAGTGCCTACATTATTGTTATCTGCGGTCCTGAAGGAACAAATAATATATGTGTGTGTGAGAGGAAATATCCCACACGAAACAGTCAAAGAATTAAATTTGAAAGAGAATAGAATAGAGTACTGGAATGAAGAAAATAAATAATGAATTCAAAAAGAAATAAAAATAAGGAAACTTGTTTGTCATGGACAGGAAAAAATGCATCTTTTAATGAACTTAAACAAAATGTTTATTCACCCTTACAAAAGAACACCTATTACCCCAGGTATAGGCAAATAAGGATAGTTCAAATATTACTCTGAAAGACTCTTGTAAACAACATGTAGTTCTTCCACCGACCAACTGCTAGGCACGAACCCATGTGGCAGAGGGCATATCTTGGATCTATCTTCGTTGTTAATATCTTCTGTGGTCACAACATTAATGTTCAGATCTTCCAGAGCCGCTTCTAGATCGAATGAGGTGGTCTCGAACACATAACCACCCGACTTGAATGTATTGTAAAGAGGCGGGAATACTATGGGTTCCCGTTGAAGTTCACCTCCAGTTAACCTGGCTAGTCTTCTTTCTCGGTTCTTCTGGACTTCCTTCCTCTTTTTATGGTAACTGAGCTGAAAACCGAGCCCAAACTGATCTAACTTCAAAACAGGAAGGATTGGATTTATCATTCATTGTAGAAACTTCCCAAACCCTCTTCCGGTCTTGACGTCTCGTCCCAAGGTTTGCTTGATCTCCATCTTGGTATACTGGGAGAGTCGGGGTTTAGGAATCCTTCTTCCTTCTGCCACGAATGTGGCATTCACGAATTCTAAGGAGCGGAATGAGCACTCCATCGCTTCCTCATATACTTCGACGTATGGGGCCTCCGTGGTCACACTTGCCACGATATCTTCCTCAGCATTGATAATGACTAAGGCCCCATCAATAACAAATTTAACTTTTTGGTGCAGCGTGGAGGGTACTACACATGCTTGATGAATCCATGGCCTTCCCAAAAGACAGCTATAGGACGACATGATATCCATCACAAGGAACTCAATATCATAGGTGGTTGGTATGATGATTAACGGTATCTCGATCTTACCGACTACCTCTCTTTTGGTCCCGTCAAATGCTCGGACCACGTTCTGACATACTCTCATATGAGAGGTATTTATTGGCAGCCTCTTCAATGTCACCAAAGGCATCACATTTAAGGCCGAGCCGTTTTTAATTAATACACTCGGTAAAGCGTGCCCCTTGCAATACGTAGTGATATGCAGTGCCCTTGTTCGGCCTCTTCCTCCGGATGAAATATCATCATATGAAAACGAGATGAGATTATCAGCTGGAATATTATTCACCAGTCAATCCATCTTGCTGACTGGTATGTCTTGTGGCACGAACGTTTGATTAAGGACTTTCAACAGTGCTTCTCGGTATGCCTCCGAGTTTAAAAATAGTGATAGCATTGAAGTACGCGTAGGTAAACTGTAGAGCTATTTTACAATGTTGTACTTGTCGTTCTTCAAGATCTTGAGGAACTCTTTAGCTTCTTCCTCCTTTATAGGTTCATTGATAACTAGCACATCTTCTTTGAATGGCTCAAGTGGTCTTTGCCCCACTTTGCTATCACATCCTTTGGAAGTTCTCACCTGGCATTCGTACTTCCATGGTACTTGCCGATTGTCCTTGTATTGAAAAGGTCAAGGTGCTATGATCACCACCTTGGCTGGTATTGTTACTGTCATATTTGCCTTAGGGGTAATTATCAAAGGACTACCTCTACCGAATCTTTTGTCTTATGATTCTCCGGTGGCATAAACATCTGCTTCCAAAGAGTCTTGAATTTCTTCGTAAAATTCCAGCTCTTTCCGGTCCATCATGGGCAGGACTATCGATCTGAATTCTGGGAACTCTTTTACATTATGCCCTTTTTCGTTGTGGTAACAACAATGGTTGTCATCTTCAATCCTTGTTGCACGTGAATGGGGTGTAAGAAGCCCCGCCTTTACCATTTGGCTCCATACCCAAGCCAAATGAGTGTTAACTTCTGAAATACAAGTTTTGATTTTTCTGCCATTCTTGGTGGTGATTGTGTTGATTCCTGTCTCTTGATGATTGGGCAAGGGATTCTGGGCGACGTTCGGTGTTCCAGAGTTGAAATGGATCCAGTTCTTGTTCCGCATTCGTTGTACAAGCCTCTTGAATGCGAGACAATTTTCGATTGAATGCCCCTGCACACCGCCATGATATTCACAGTGGGAGTTCTCCTTAAACCATTTCGAATATGGGGGTTTTATCGGATCTATAGGATAGGGTGACACTGCGTGAGTGTCGAAAAACTGCTGATATAACTCTTTATATGTCATGGGAATGGGATCGAATTGCTCCATTTCCCTTTCTTTCCTGGGTTCTCTCTGAGATTGGTTAGAAGTGCCAGATGGTATAGCTGCAATTGCTTTTGAACTTGAGACCGTAACACCTTTGTTGGTGCTGTAGGTATTGACATTGTTTATCTCTCGCTCTTTGTTCTTCATGGGAGGCTTTCTACTGGAATCGCATCCCTCAATCTTTCATTGTTTTATGGCCAGTTCGACCATTTCTCCAGCCATAACCAGATATGAGAAACTTCCCGATGTGATTTCCACCAGGTACCCGAAGTAAGGTGTCTTCATGGTTTATACAAGCAGTTTTCTAGTTTTTTTTTTCATCAAAGGGTGGATGAACTTGCACAGATAAATCCCTCAATCTCTGTGCGTACTGTCAAAAACTTTTGTTATGCTTTTTCTCCAGGCTTTGTAGCATAACCCAGTCTGATCTCATATCATTGATATGCTTGTACTGTTCTAAGAAATACTTGGCTAAGTCTTTTCACATCTTGATATGAGTTCGGCTGAGCTGGTCATACCACCGGATAACTGAACTGGACAGGCTCTCCTGAAAGCATTGGATCAGGAGTTGGTCATTTCCCCCATATCCTGTCATCTTCCCACAAAACATAGTGATATGGGCCGAAGGGCAGCTGTTCCCGTCGAACTTCTCGAACTCCGGGACCTTAAACTTTGGTGGCTCAAGTCCATTGCGTCCACTCCATAATAATCATGGTCTCATTTGACCATCTTCATCTGATCTTCCAGCATTCTGATCTTTTCTTCCACCTTTTTTGCCTTGTCCTCCTCATCAAAATCCGGGATAGGGCAGTCGTCTGGATGACTGTCAAGATTTGCTGCAGAAGTCTGTAAATTTACAACAGCTTTCCCTTTGGTGGCAGATGAGTCACCTTGTAGTCCAGGTAAGATCCCGGATGAGACAACCACATGTGGGGTCAGTGGTATGGTTATCCCCTCAGATGCACTTGCTTGTTGTTGTAAGCCAGATAACTTAGCCACGATCTGGTCGACTAAGGACTCCGTGCTTTTCTTGATGGAATCCATGGTACTTTGATTGTTCTGAGCCATTTTGTCCTCCAATTCTTTCTGTAACCTTGCCATGTTCTCCTCAATCTTATCAACTATGGCTTCCATTTGTCTATTCTTTGCACGAGTGTTGTGAGAGTGATGTGTGTCTTGAGCTCACGGCGGTATACTTGGTGTTTGCTCTTTTTCTTTCTGAGACATGTTCTGTTGGTTAATATGAATGTAAAAACATAGAAAATATAAAAATAACATGAAATATAAAATGCAAAGTATGCAATGTATGATGTATGCAATTTGGAGGCATTGATCCAGAAAAAGTGTTCATTATTATAAATAATCCTTATTTAGACAAAATGTTTTATCTTTTAAGAGACATAAAAACAATCAAAGGTACATTCAGACTAAATCCTCTAGACCCCGAACAACTTCTAGAAGGTTGACAAGTCTTCTGCCTTCATCTATCACTGGTTGAATGCCTTGTCGAACCACTCCAACTTCCCTTGCCAGGCCGTGAAGATGACGGGCTGCCTTCTGTACTTGATCCAGGAAATCTCAGATGGTTGTGTCTCTGGCCCTCACCCTTTGCGGTGCTTGCTCCCAACAGAAACGCCACTGTAAACCTATGTCGAATGGCACTATCTGAAGCTCGTTCGCTTGCTTCTTGAACCCATCTACAATAGCTTCTAACTCAACTATTATATTGTCATCTATCTCATGTTATTTCTCTAAGTCAGTCACCCGGATTCTCAAGCGTTGGTTCTGATGTTGACTTTCTGCCAAGCGCCTTTGAGCAGTCTTTATTTGTTCCTTCCAAGCTCTTTCATCAGGCCCCTTGAACTTCCTTTTTAGACTATGAGCTTCGTCTTTCCAGTATTCAGAGGCTACTTTCAACTTGGAGTTATCATTGACTTTATCTTGATACCCCTTTCTCAAATCTTCGAGCTCAAAACGGACTCTTTTCTGTTCTCTTTCTAGTTTGTCTGCTCTATCTTTCTGAGAGCCGGCATCTAGCTTCCATCGATAACGTTCAGCTTCAAGTTCCTTAATCCTCTGCTTCAGCTCATTATTCATAGCTTCAAACTCTGCTTTGGCTATCTCAAGTTTCGAAGGGACAGGCATGAGATGTTCCTCCATGGTTCGGGTGTCTTCATAGTCTGGCACTGGGATGTTATTATTCTTTCTTAGCCTTCACCACTCCACATAATCAGGAGTAAGCATGTCTCTGACAACTACAACATCCATCCGGAATACTTTCTTCCACGAATCAGCTGCTTCCTTGATCATTTTCTTATAACTGTCACCATAATACACAAACTCTGATCTAGCTAGCCCGCATTTTACCGGGACAAATTGACGTGCCTCATACTGTCTAAGTGCTAGCAACGGAGCATACCCAACTGCACCCCAAAGTCCAAGTAAGGTCATAGTGTCAGAATCCCCACACCGAAAAAGAACATCACCGAGGAACAACCAAGGGGCTCTCTAGGTAATATCTCGATCCTGAAGATGTGTAAAGACTTTCATCCACTTTTCTTTTGAAGCACCTTGTAACACCCTCAGACCGATGCGGGTAACCCAATCAGATCTGTAGTGTCACATTAGGGCCACCGGAGCAACCCACTATAAAAATAACGGAAAAATTAAAACTTTTATTAAAACATGTAACTTATAAAATGATTTATCAGTATGCAGAGATAAAACAAATTTTTAGACTTGTATATAAAACAAAATACAATTACATGCCCCCTAATCACATGTACCATACTCTGCAACAACGCCAGAAGAACTCCCTTACTGAAGTCGATAGCTGCACTGGTACAATTCTTTTAGCCTGAAAAGATGAGTAACAGGGTGAGCTTTGAAAAGCTCAGTAATACAGAACTACCAGATGATGCTGATGAACGTGCAGATACAGATAATTATATATTTTCTTATTGTTTCCGAACATTTACAGATTTTTATGCTGAGCAGAGATCCTAATGATATTTCAGGTGGTAACGGACAATGAGCTTTCAGTTCAAAGAAATATTCCGGATGACTGAGTTCAGGAGATAAGAATAGGTTATCTAGTGTGTTCCCAAAAACCATGTAACTTTCCATATCTTTTTAAAACATATATATATATATATACCCCCATCCCATCCCAACACAACATAATGTGTAGGTTCCCCAGAACCATACACCCAACTCACACAACTTGTAAGGCCCTGAGCACAAAGCCAAGGAACCTGCGGAAAAACTTCCTTCAACAATACCCCCCAATTAAAATATTTTTCCGTCATTAAACGGAGATATCAGAAATCAAAACAGAATTCAGAACATGTATCAGAACAGAATCCATATCAGAAATCAGAACATAATTCAGGCCATGTATCAGAACAGAATTCAAGTCGAAAATCAGATAAAATATTTATATGAGTAGGGAACACACCAGAGTTTACAGATATTATTCAGAGATATTGGATAATCTTATCGGGTAAAGAGACACGAATCTTCAGTTTACCGATAGAATGTCGAAAGTTAGAATCACTATTTGAAAAGTTCATTAACTGACAGAATCATCAGTTATTCATGATATGATTTGAGCTGGTAAGGAAGAAATAAAGGTTCAGGACACTTACGATTTGTGTTGATCTATCAGAATATCAAACAACTCCCAGAATTGATGATTGTTGAATGGTCAATTCATTGTCCTTCTAGGGTATTTACTTTTTAATACCAAAAATACTTATCCATAGATCATCTTCGGAATCATCGCTGAATAGATCTTACGGAACTAACAGATATTACAATGCTCTTTATTTCATTTCCACGCTTCCACGATATCATGAAATGGTGACGTGCTTGATTTGTAGTTCATATCCTATAAGAACATTACATCATGTATGTTCATTAACGTTTCCAGACCCATTCAAATCACTTATTTAATCCTCAGTCATTGAGGTTGCTTAATTCATTTAGCAGTCAAGTGTATCCCAGTTACTTCAGAGTTTTCCAAAGTAATTCAGACGTTTTTGAATTTCGGATATGTATTGTACTTCCGTTCAGTTCAATTTGGTCTTCTTGGTTGATTTATCTAACGAATATCCACTTCTTAGTACCGAATACGATCCAGAGTTGAGTTGAGCTAGTTACTTCCAAAATTATCATCGATCCTAACTTAATGAGACTAACCAACATTCAAGTGGTACTTATATCATTCATATAATGATACAACACTAGCATTGGTTGACAGCTTAAGCTGTGTTCCATAACTTTTAAGAGCAGTACAACATCCATGCTTATTTGGATTTCTTAATTAATCCAAGACATTTACTTAGTATAGGCCATAAGGGTATTTTGGTCATTTTGGTGTTCAGTTTTATTCCAATCATTACAGAGCTCGAGGATATCCCATTATTCCTGAGCTTGGTGATATTCTTGGGTCATTTCCATTATAGGGGTATTCTGATCATTTTACAGATCCAGTGTATTTCAATCTTTTCTTTCCGTCCGATCTTATTATTAAATTCAAACTTATCATTTATTTCAGTTCATTCGAATAATTATTACAAAAGAATACCCTCGATAAATTGTTCTTCAAGTATTTACTCATAACTCGGATTTTTTCGAGTCAATTGCCTTCTCAGAAATTTTCAAAAACGAAAGTGACAATCTTCATTTACCTTGACCAAGTTTAGGGCACTTGGCGAACCTCCAATAATGAAATAGTTTTCTTCATGATGAATGCTGGCAGTGGATTATTGAGTTAGCATTTTTCTCTTAGCAAATCGCAGCTAATCGTTTCGTTTCTGTTTGCTTTCTTTTTTCTTCTGTGAGCTCTATAGTTTGGTTGCTATTTCGATTGGGGTTTTGTTCTTCCATGAGCTCCATAGTTTTTATTTATTTGAAGTCCAGAAGCTATGCGGTAAAAGAGATGAAGCTCATGAAACACACAATTTCAAGGGCAGCAACGAGCTTGATCTTCGGTAAATAATAAAGTCTTCAATCATTCAACCAAAGGAAGTTTCCTGAAAATATATATATATATAAAAATTGAATCAAACTTAATTATTACACACTCTCCATCTCTTTCATAATTGAGGAGTGGTTGGCTTTGGGTCTATATACAATAATGGCATTAACAGGTGGCCATCATAATTGCTACGGGCCAAAACAGGTAGCCTTAATAATTACAATAATTAGGGTGTTACACACCTTCATGACATTTACTAGTGATGAATTCTCCCAAAGGTGAATAGGTAGTGCTGAATCGGCGATAGGCCACCCCATTAGTCTTCCAAAAGTGTATGTGAATCCAGACTTGAAGGAGCAGAGTACACCCAACGAACCTTCCTCCGCCAGTTCTTCTACAATGATTGAGAGATCGAAAGGTTTCGGCTAAGATGGCCGGTGCTGGGTTGACTCGCTTCGAGAGTTGTTCAAACGGCTCTACCACAACAGCATTAATTTAACCCAAAGTCTTCGAGAAATATAATCAGACCATACAGACCCAATGCAAACATGTCTATTGCCTTCCACACATCGGGATGGTTCTTCATCAGTTGCTTGATATGAAGCCAATTAATTCCTTCCCTACTGCTTTTACATCGAGCCCGGTCAGTTACCCATTTTTCGTCAACCTTGGCTAGTGCATTCTTGAAAGGCTGGCTTTTGATGTGTTTAAGGTAGGCCCTCTCTAGTTTGATACTTTCACAGTGCAACAGTGTAGTGTACTCTTCAATAGTGGACACCATGTCCTCCTGGTTAAAAGTGAAGCAACTGTATCTCGGGTTCCAGAATTGAACCAAGGCTCTGATTAAGGGCTCATCAGTCTTGACATGAAGCAAAAGTGCAATATCACCGTACCGTTGGTTGAACTTCTGTTTCTGATCATTCTTCCAACTGTCTCAGATGTATCGAAGTTCTTGCACATCGTTCTGCTTTAGGCTGATAGAGGCGTAGTTAACCGACTCTGACACATAGCTCCCTTGAAGACTGTCTCCCTTTTCCTTCTGAGTCTTCTCGGAGCATAGTCGTATCTCGGGGTTTTTAATCTCTTGTATTACAACACCTTTGTCCATTAGTTCAGATTATTTTGTGTGTAACAAACACTTTTTTAGGGATCAATGGCCTCTTGTTATGATGCAAATGCTAAAAAAACAAAGTCAAAAAGTTAGTATAATAAAAATAAATAAATATAAAATGACGAAAGGGAAAAAAATAAAAAAGAAACATGGTTAGGGTAAAAATATCCTAGGTTTTGGAATATGGTTTCGGGATAGGCTCTAATTCTCTATAGTCTCCCGGTTTATGTTCTAAAAATGGTACCCGATTTCTCCTTGCGGCGCCCCCTTGGGCTTACCAGACCCTTAGTCCTAAACCCATCACAGGCTTGTGTGGACTAAAGTTAAACTCGAGAGGACACATTCCCTTATGTCTATGCGGAGAATAAATTCACACGAAGACATAAGGTATATGAATCCCGAAGGTTACTTGCTAGGCCTATGCGGTGAATAAATTCACACGAATGCATCGCTTTCACCCCCACTTAAAAACGGGTTCGGAGCTCGGGTTTAGAGCCTTAAGTGAAAAACGAATTTTGATGGCTGAAATCATTAGAAAACGATTAGTACAACTATTTACTCGAAAATATAATCAAAAGTAAGCAAAAAGGATCGAAATGTTACCTTAAAATTTAAACTTACCATTTTCGTTAAAAAGACAACTGGAAATTACCTTAGTCTGACTCACTTACCTGTGTCCCCAGCAGAGTCACCAAGCTGTCGGAACCGCCTTTCGGGTGGGCCCAGAATTGGGCTTCTACTTAAATAAATAGGTTAGAGTCACCACCGATCTTTTATTTTAAAACAAATAGGTAGATCGGATACCTTATTCCTTACCTGGTCTACATCATACCAGTGATATGTCGGATTCGGGAGTCGGTTACAGCCAATGAATGGTTAGCACCTTTGAACTGTCTTTTCGATACTACGCAATTTCCAGTTGTCTTTAATTAAGCAAAATTGTAATTTTAAATAAAAAGGTAAAATTTAAATCGAATTACTTACCTCATATTATTTTGGAACATCCTTAAAATGCCAGGACAAGGGTTAGTTTAAAAAATAGTAAAAAAAAAAAGGAAAACAAGATACATAAAATGTGTAAGAAAAAAAAGAAATATAATAATAAATATAAAGAAATATATATAATAAAATATATATAAATAATAGTAATGATGAGGACTTGGAAAACGATATAGTAGAAATAAAAATAGTGTAATGTAATAGCAATAAATGAAAAAAATAGAAAAATAATTAAATATATATGTATACATATAAAAATGATAAAAGGAATATATGTTAGAATAGAATACTAAAAAATAATAGTAAATGGAATTAAAAAAAGGAAAATAATAATAAAGAAATAATTAAATGTGTATATATATATATATATATATATATATAAATACTAATGAAAAATTAGAAAAAAACAAAAATATAGTATTTAAATAGACAAAAATAAGAAATTAAAAAAACTAACCTGTGAGGGGATTAAATTAAAAGAAAGATAAATTGGGTGTCAAAATTACAAGCATTTAGAAGCAAAAATCAGGTTTTTGAGGCAAAAATGAGTAAATTGTAACTCAAAGGGACTAAAAACACAATTTACCCCATTTGCATTTAAAAACACGCGGATCTTCATGTGGGGAATGGATCGAGCCGCGGGTCGCACGGGTCTAGTATTTAAATCAATTTTTTTTTTAAATTATCATTTATTCTCTTCTCGCCCGAAATCCCCTCATCTCTTTCATTTTCTCTCAAGTGTTCTTGAGATATCAAGAACACGACCATGGATTCCAGAATCCGGCCATCGTGCCGTCTCGCCATATTAAAAAAATTATTTTTTTGAAAGCTCTTTGGATTCTCTTTTTAAAACTCAAAACCATTTTTCAAAAATCGCTCTAGAAAGGCATAGATCTGGTAAAAAAGAGTTTCGAATAATGAAGGCCTCGCTTCGTTCATAGGCCAAAAGAACTTGTTTGAGATTTTTTCGGAAACTCAAACACAGAGAACGGAAAAGAAAACGCATGCAAGCCTTGAAACTGAAACGAAAAAAGGTGAGATTTTTACCCTTATGCTTCTTCTATAATAATCGATTGCCGAATGCGCTGCTTGAAGATTTGTGTAGAATAATTGCAAAAGTTTATTTGTATTTCCTCCGAAATCGTGTGTTACAAACGAATGGATTACCTGCTTATTTATACTCTAAAAAATGCTATTTTTAGTTCCGAAAATCTTGAGTCCTAAGTAGATTGTGACTCTTATTTTGTTGGTTGTTGTGTTTCACATATGCACGTCATTGGTGATAGCCGAGAAATTCGGTGCTGTTGAGAGGCATGTGGCTGTGGGATCTCTCGTTGAAGGAGAGAATGACGTCGTGGAGCAAAGGTTGAAACCCTAAGGTGGGGTATGCTGTGGACCGTTGGATAACATCCCGATCCAACGATCGAGGCACTTGACGACTGGGGGCAGAAGATGAGAGAAGATATAGCTAGGGTTTCATACAAACCCTAATCCAATTTGGTTGCATTTGGGCCACTACTGGGTCATGTCGTTTTGTAACTTGTTCATTGGGCATGTATTATAAATAAATGAATGAATGAATATGTATTTTATATAATAATAAGAAATATATTATATAAAATAATATCCACGATCGAAAATTGAAGTCTTCATCACCCATAAAAACTGATCCCGAATAACGGTATAATTGACTCGAAGATGAAGCTGATGAAGTTCAAGTGATGGATAAGTAGGTGTTAGAAAGTCATTAAAGGAAAAAGGTAATATTTATATAAATCTTGTTGGTAGTTTATTTATGAAAGAAACCTTAATTGGAACAATCTTGTCACCAACATTCATGTCCTGGCCTTCATATGATCGAAAGGTAGCAAGCTGTGACAAACAAATAGTACGCAAAGTGAAGAATAGGATAAGGTCAAGCAAAACAACAAATCGGCTTTAAAGTGCAACTTTTTTTTTCTTTTGAAGATTGAAATTAGAGGAAGAAAACGGTTATAGTTACCTGAATGGACTGAACGATTTGCGGAAGGAAACCAGGGGAAAGCTTCAAGTCTTTTACAGTCCTTTTTGCAAACATCACCACCTCTGAATCAGGATCTTTTAGAAACAAACATGAGAATTAGTCGAGTAGTGAATTAAATTAAGGTGGCGTTTAAGAACTCAGATTTCAAGTAATAAATTTGAATTAAAAAAATACTATAATCATGTAATAGAACGCAAGAAAATGTAATAAATATTTATGAATTTGAAATTTACTTTCGAATATTTTAACTGATTCATACATAATGTATGCATTTTCCCACAGTTCACATAACAAACGAAATCTAAATCCAAATTTCCAAATTAATGTTTTTCAAGCACGGCATAAGAAGTTCCTCGAAATTTCTAGCGTTCATGAGAAACGATACTTGATAAGATCTGACGCATACCATAAGGGTTCCAGGTGAAAGCGTCTTTATACCGCTGCCCGTCGACTTCGATGTCCAGCCTAATGGGTATCAAATTCTCAGATGTCGGCCTTCAATTTTGGATCAAAATTAGCAAATCAAGCGTTTAATCCCGAGAAACAAAGACTCGAAGCCTAAAATCCTAGTCACAAAGAAGAAGTAAGAGCACGGTGCTTACATCCTGAACTTCAGAGGGGCTTTCCATGAGGCTGAAGCAAGCGATTTCATATTGATTCACGTAAGACAAACTTTCCCTCCTTACTTTTCGACCTCCATAAACAAAATATGATAAAGAATTCGAGTCTCTAAAGCATAAGCTAGTCCAGTGTTGCAAGCCAAATTCGTAATGAGAACAGAACAGAAAGAAACTAAGAAGGGTAGAAAATATCGATATAAATTCAAAAAGTGGGAGAAATGGAGAAATATTCAGTTGATATTTTAACAGAAATTACAAGCATATCACTAATTAATTACTTAAAACGCAGCATCTCATTATCTTTCTAAGATGTCAGAACCAGAAGAACCCTAATGTTCCGGCCCCAATTCAAACAATATTTGAACCATACGGTCATGGATCTCAATCCTGGCCCAAACCACAATCACGGTAAAGAGGTTTAATAAAAATTGAAACTAAATCCCCCATTGTTAGGGATTAAAGGTGTGCTTGTTTCATTAATTTCATTTCACAATTTTTTATATAATTTTCTAATGTTTGGCTGGAAAAAAAAAAGAGTTAGTCGAAAAGAATTGATTTTTTCTTGAACTAACGGAAAAATATGTTTATTTTTCATAAAAAAAATTACGAATTGAAATTCGACAAGTTGTTTACACCATGCTTCCCTCCTCACGTTTCCAATAAATTGATAGCTGAAATTAATACATGACCCAACACCATCAATGATCATCGGCCACGATAACAGTGTTTGTATCTTCTATTCATCCATCCTATAAATCATTTTCAGTTCCTTAATCTTTTCCTTAACCAAATCTTGTGAGAACCCCTCGTTTACTTTCAATACGTTTGAAGAAAAAGAACTTGCATAAGTATAATTAAGTTCATCCAAAATCAAGCCAATTCTCTCTGCATGCTTATAAGACCGATTATATGTGCTTTAAGACATCTGTACCCAAGTTCATCCAAAGAGAAGTTTGAATGGAACTCCCAAATATAAAACTCTTTCGACTATTACCAAAGGAAATCCGAAATCCAACAGTTCCTAACCGCAAACTACGTAAACAAAACATCAAAATATAACTGGTAAACTACAAAATAATACCAACATCTCGATACGAGTTCAATCCAAACTGAAAATGAGATTTCTCAGAAAATGGGTCTCTCAACAGAAGAAGCCAAGTACTTTTCCACCAACATTCTTTCTTCTGGCTTCTTCGTGGTCCATGATTCCAGCAGATGTGGTGAGCACAATATATCCAAACTGCAACAGCGGACGCATAAAAATCTCATACATAATCAAGCTTTTTCTAAAATTTTAATCAGTAACCAAAAATCTCAAGCCAAACTCAAAACTCGAGCTTGACCAAAAATGATCAAACTCAAAATCTCATACATAATCAAGCTCTTGCTTTAAAAGTGAGTGTCAAATTTCCAATCAAGCTTGATCTTCTTAAATTCAAGTGAACTTGATTACAAATTACGACCACAGATGACACGTACTAATAAAACCAAATAATAATATTCATAAATCAAAGTACATTTCTTTCTTCCAACTAAAATTTCTCAAACTCAAAACATTTCCATCAAAAGCTAAACAAAAAAGTTTAAGGCCATATGAAGTTTATTAACTGACCTGTCTGGAAGGAAGTAACCGAGCAGTCCAACCCTCAATCTCCTTCACTCCGATATCAAAACGAGGACTGATAACCCCACACTTGTTCAGCCTTCAATTTAGTTCAAGCACGATTTTACCAGCTCTATGATCATCTACATGCTCAAACTCTCCAATGTAACCTGCAATACAAATCAAAACCCATGTATCTACATTCTGCAGCTTTCATAGCATATAAGTCGGATTAAAACCTATGTTGCTCCTCATACAACTCCCCAACATGAATATGAACATGTACGGCTCTAAATATGTGAAAAAACTTGCAAAAGTTTAACTTATCCATGTATGACATTTCCTTGAATCTGACACACCTAAATCCGAGTAACTGTAGAGTTAAACTAGAATGAATGCTAAACGGCAAAGATTGTAGGAGAAACAAACCATGCTTCTGCATGACCAAAAGGAACTTGATGATAACTTTAGAGGACGGCCTGATCATCACTTGCCGTTTTCCCCTCTTCTCTGCATTGTACATGCTCTTGAGTGCATCGTTCAGAACGCTCACCCTCACCATTTTTTAAAATACAAGCTGCTCCTGCTTCTGATTTCTTTACACGAAATAAGTAACAATTATTGCATCAATTTCTAAACCATATTCAAATCAAAACATGTCTTCTCCCAACAGATTACATGACCATAAGCAATTCAAAATTCAAAACATATAAACCGTTTCAACCAAACCCTGATTTTCTTTTTCTTGGCTAACATAGAGGAAAATGGTTAAGGGGACTCATTTAGGAACATCGGAAACAATGGGTAACGGACCCTTCACTTTCCTATAAGCCCACAACAAATCATTAGAGTTTTAGGGTTTTTTTTTTTTTTGGAATGGAATACAAGATCAATAACAAACATTCAATTAGAAGCATAGGAAAAGTTTCAAGATCTACAAGCTGAAAAGAAGAAGAATAAGAAGAAGAGTTTTAGCTTACCTGTAAACAAAAAAGAAATGGCAGCTGCATCAAGGTTGCTTGAAGAGAGTGAAGAGAGGAAGGGACTCTTGGGGTTTCTGGTCTTTAAAGGGGCGGTTGCAATGATAGTAATGAATTCGTAGGGCTTAGGGTTTTCTGCAGTCCCGCTGGAATGATGCGGGAAATTTAGAAGAGCATCGACCAGTCAAGTAAAATCGTTAAATCTTTATTTTTTAAAAATAATATATGAATTAAATTATTTGGACGCTCAAGAAGATGATTGTTATAGGTAAAAGTCTTACGTTTGAATTTATCATCTACAAAAACGATGGAACCTTCATGTCAAAAAGTTAAAAATCTTTCGAACAAGTATGCTGTATAATATATTATGGTAAATTACAAATTTTATCATTATTCATTTGTTTTCCTCAATTTTGACCTGTAGTTTTTACATTTATTTCATTTTAACCCATATTATATTATACATGTTTATGTACGTAATATGTATGTGTGCATACATTATAGTTTTGGTTAAATTAATATATAATTATATGTAGTTATTATATATATTTAAATATTATACATATATTCAACACATAAAGGGGTTTATGTGGTCAATGAGTGTTATTCTGCAGGGTAAGTGTATAATTTCCATAGTTAAGAAAGATTATAAACAAAAATTGTTTTATAATCACCTTAGACTAATTGAATATATATATGTGTATGTATAATTATATAGTTATAAAATCGATTAATAAAATACAAATAATAAAATCAATTCAACGTCTTCTCGTGATAGGATTTACAAGGTCGTTTCTTAAATTGTAGGCGTGTGATCCGGAGGATCGATCGAACAAATAGATATCCTTTTATTTAAATTATTTTTAATTTTATTATTTTAATTTTCTAATATATAGTATGATCTCATTACATTGATCTAATTGTTCCATCAAGTCAAGTCCTGATTTTTGGGGGAGTTCTACGATACATCAGCTTAATATACAGTTAAGGAAAAGCGCGACAAAAAAATGTTATAAACAATATAACATTTTAAGTTGCGCGCAACTTAAAATATTACGAAGAATGTTTGCATCCGAAAAATATTAAGAAAAAATAACATTTTAAATTGTGCACAACCGAAAATATTATTTTTGTTTATAACATATTGGATCGTGCATTTCCTTAGTCTTGTATTAAGCTATTGTACCATAGAACTACCTGATTTTTGTTTCTAAAATAACACAATGTTGTTTCTTTTGTGTGTAAGATTAATTTTTGAATGAGAATAAATAAAAGGGGAAAAAGTGAAATCTCATTTAGTAAAAAGTATGAAAGTCACTACTTATATAGAAAATCTTGTTTGAAGAAAAAATTTGATGCTTCGAATTCTGAGTTAATAGTTTCGGATTAGCCTGCGATGATTAGGTAAGCTCATTAGCCTTGTAGGAAAGCTTGGTCCAATTAAATGTTGGTTTGGACTATATTTTAGGCCCAATGGATATTAAAAATGACATTTTTAATCCTATAACAAAAGAGGAATGACTAATGGAACAATGCCTCATCTTTAAAAACAAAAGCTGAAATCCTTTTAATGTTGGTGATGTAATAAGTTGAAATCTCTCTTCTTTATCTCCATCAATTTTGTCTCATTATTTCTCCTTCATCTTTTCCCCTTTCTGTTTAAAGACTAAGCAAAGATTAAAACTTTATAATTTTATAAGCTTTTAAAACTTTATAATTTTATAAGCTCTGTCCGGATTTACAAAGGTAAAAGTTGTCATCTCCATTTTTAGAGCTAGTCGAGTTCATTCATCCTTCATATTTTGAGGCTGACAAGTCAACGGTGTTTGTTGCTTAATAAATTTTTTTAAATTTTTTAATTTTTTATAAGTTTTTAACCGATGTTGGAAATTTTGTTATCACTATATTTTAATTTACAAAATAATTTATATATTTGATTATTTAAATAATATTATTTATATCAACACCAGAACTCTGAGAAATTACAACATCAAGAGTGAAGAGAGCTTTAGTTGCATAAGAAAATTTTTACCACTAATAATCAGTGACAGATTTAAAAATATTTTTAAGGCAGGTGCACAAATGCTAATAACATAAAAATTTTAAATAAGTTAGATGTAAACAAAATTTCAAGATGGACATTATCAATAGAATAGATAATTAACTAAAAAAATCATATTTCATGATAGACAAATGTTTGTCACGATAACAAACTACAGCCAACTCTAAAGACAACAGAGGTCAAGGTCAAGAGATTAACCTTGATTCTCTCAGCTTGATCTTTGTTCGCTTAAAATGACAATATTCCCCTACAGTCACATGTTATAGAGTATTTAAGTTTGGACCAAAGGAATACTTATCAAAAGTTCAAATTTTTTATAATGTATTATTCCCTTATTTTCCCTCTCATTTTGTAAAATGTCGTCTCCAAGAGAATAAGATTATGAGTCTTTTTATTCCCTTATTTTCCCTCTCATTTTGTTGCCACGTTTATGTGATAATCTCGTAATATTCAAACCTTCATCATCAATATTGTTATTATTTCCTGCATGATTTCTAAGGATTTATCGCTAACTAATCTATTCTTTTTTATTATTTCCGATTACTTAATTTATATTTTCTATAATATATAAGAGAATTTAAATTATATTAAGAAATATTCTAAAAAGATTTTTTTGCCCATTTAGTAATAAAATGTCACATTTTTAAAATAATATAATTAATAGGTTAATGATAATTATTTAGAGTCTTCATTAAAACTCCATGCACCTATAAATATACTCATCCACACACCACCACCATCATTTCTCTCAACGTACTCCCAAAACCAATTCTGTCAAGCTTTGTTTTTGCTCATTTATTGCTTTGTCAATTTCTTAAATACTTACTAAAATGATCTTTTACATTTTTATTGTTGTGTTTATTTTGATTATGTTTCGTTTTATTTCCATTTCATTACATCGATTGTCAGCAGACCAAGAAGAGTATTCTATGCATACTCTTTGTGAACCTTCCAATGGTATTACATGTGACAACAACAATTGATTTATCGTCGGAATCAGAATTAGAACATGGTATTCAAGCTGAAAATGATCAATTATCAATTCCAACATTGGAAGTTGTTGGGAATCACAATCTTTCCTGCTTCGTGAAGTTAAGATATACACTTAGAGATTAAAGATAGTAAAGAGAGCACAAGAGTATAATTCTCTAATTTGGAGATTCTTCCACTATACAAAAGAATAGTAGGATTACAAGGATGTGTTCACAAAATTTGACTCACACTTGGTGGCTCACTCAAGCTTGAGGATAAAGACTTCCCAAGCTATCTCTCTTCTCTCTCAAAGAGGCTCTCTAACTCTCTTAGTATTTTTGGATTTCTTGGATTTTGGATTGTTAGGAATGAAGTCTCTCACCCCTATTTATACTACTCCACCTCCACAATGAATTGTGAAGATTACTTACATCCAAGGGTAGAGATTAATTATCTAGAATGCTCCACACACTCTAGGAAGTTCTACACTCATTCACTCCCTTCCATATTTCTTCCATACTCTTCCATAAGGCTCCAGAATATTCCAGAGGATTCCACACTCTTCCACAAGCTTCTAGAGAGTTCTACACTTCTCTAGAGTTCTCCGGAATGTTCTAGAAAATTCTACACTTCTCCAGAAAGCTCTAGAATTTTTTAGAACCTCTCCAATTAAGGAGAGATCCAACAGAAGTTGAGATATCACAGCATTCCTCGGAACTAGAATCGGAATATGTTAGCCAAGCCGAAGATGATCAATCATCAATTCTCACATTAGAAGTTGAGATATCAGAGCATTCTCCGGAATCAGAATCGGAACTTGTTATCGAAGCCGAAGATGATCAATCATCAATACTAATGGCGGAAGTTGAGTTATCACAGCATTTCCAACCTCAAAAACTACGGAGGTTACGTAGTTTTAACTCGATATTTTTTAACATGAAGGTATGATTTATGAGATTTAAAGTACTTTGAATATAAAATTGAAGTTTATTATAATCATTTAATTTATTGCAGACTATCACTAAAATGGTACTATACGCCATTAATTTCTTATTGGAGCAAACTTTACCTGACTTGCCTGGAAAAGCTTCTCCCGTCCTTATTATTTGCTCTCTTGTGGCTCTATTGATATGCTTGTATGAGCATGCTCAAAAAGTGAAAGAGGTTAACGGTATATTTCAGTTTCGGAGGTGGCCACGGTTGATGTTGAGTGGATTGTATTACCGACTCGATACATCTTTAACATACGAAATACCTGTCTATTCTCTGTTGGATCATATTATCTTAGCTATAGCAATATTCCAGTTTTCTTATATTACTTATGTTTCCTGCACCGTGACTCGTTTTAGTTCTAGTTTTATGTATACTTTCATGGTGGTTCTTTCACTTCAATGTAGGCAGTTACTGGTTATTTTTAATGATGAACTTCTAGAATATCGACGTGGTTTAGGATTTAGAATATAGTTAATTTTATTTTCAAGTTATAAACAATGTAATAGAACCCATTACGATTGTATATATTATTTTGTAATATATTTAGGGTAAATTATAGTAATGGTCTCTGAACTTTTCTAAAGCTTTCATTTAGGTCCCCCAACTTTTAAAACTTGCAATATAGTCCCCCAACATTTAGTTTGTTTACAATATGGTCCCCCAACATTTAGTCCATTTGCAATATGGTCCTCGACGTAACTGTTGGGGGACCATATTGCAAACAGAATAAATGTTGGAGGATTGTATTATAAGTTTTAAAAGTTAGGGGACCTAAATGAAAGCTTTAGAAAAGTTCAGTGACCATTACTATACTTTAACCTTTTTTTATTAGTTTGAAAAAAATATAAAATAATAATTTTTGAAAATGTTTTTTAATTATTTGAGAACGTGTATACAAATATTCCTCCATTTATAGGCCTATAAATGAACTAAACATTCAGCGAACCGTTCGTGAATCGTGCGGCGGGAAGTTCGTTTATGTGCATTTATTTATTAAATGAATGAACATGAACAAGCTATATTCCTTAAAGAACGAACATGAACAAAAAAAATTTGTTCGTTTATGTTCGTGTTCGTTTATGTTCATTTATTTATTAAATGAACGAACATGAGCATACCTCCGTTCGTGTGCGTTCGGTTCGTTTACAGGCCTATCCATTTATAGTAATTAAACTCGAGATATATAAGGATAATAATCATTCTTTTAATCACTAATATCGTTTGGTTTATTCATTATATTAAGTTTTTAAATATAAATTTGGTTTCGAGATTCAAATATAGATTCAATTCTTAAATTTTAAAAATATTATTTTTTAAATTTAACCCCTCAACTTCATATATTGTTCAATTTGGTCCTCCGGTTGCAATTATTTGTAATTTCTTTTTTCATCAATTTATCAAGTCCTTATACTCCCATTAATTATTTGTCCTCAAAACCACTTATTTAAAAAATAACATTATAAATATGTAATACATTTATAAATGATATTAAATTAAATATCATTGCAAATCTTACTTGCAAATGTGAAAAAAATATGAAGAAATATATATGTATATCGACTATACTTTAAAAATTCATTTAAATTAGAATCAACCAATTTCATAACTTTATAAATAATTACATTTAAATTTGAATAAAATCTTAATTTTCCGTTAAAAGTTTAGCATTTATGACCAAAACATTAATATCCTGAAAGATGAATGACTAAATTAACTGGATTTTATTGAGTGACCAAAACGTTAATACTTTGAAAATTGAGTGAGCATTTAGGCAGTTTACTCTTAATATGTTTTATACAGATATAATTTATGGCTTTTAATGTTGACATTAAAAGCCATAAAAATATAAAATTGTTTTTAATGTTGACATTAGTTGTTGTTTTTGCATAGAAAATAAAAATATACATAGAATATTAAATTATTAAAATTGTAAAAATAAAAAAAAAAATATTAAAACAGTAAATTTTGTTATAAAAATATAAAATTATTAACATCAACCTAATAAGTCTGTTATTTTTTTTCATCAGTTAGTTTAATTTAATAAAAGAAGTTTTATAATCAAAAGAAACAAACAAATGAAGGGCTAAAATTACTTTTTCTTAATAAAATTTTGTCACTATGCCTTGAAAATAATATATTCCAAGTGTATATCTACAAGTTATATGTATGGATGTGCATTTGAGCCAAACCTCTGGGTTATGATCCGATCTAATAGGTTCAATTTTTTTGTTTGTTTGAAAATTTAAGGTTAGATTAAGTTATTTTAACGATAAGATCGAGTAAGATTCATATTTAAGATGAAAAATAATCGATTCGATTTGATTTGAACTAAAAATAATAGTACAATTACTATTTATATGTTTAAGAATAATTGCTATAATACTTCTCTATTTAATTTTATTTTCAATTAGATTTATATTTTACGTGATAAAAGGATACCTCTCCCTATATATTAAAACTCAAAACAAAACAAAGGGGAAGACATGAAACAATACAAAACACGATCTATGATCTGAACTGGAAAAGACGAATCTTTTTCAGTGTAGGGGTGGGGACCAAAATTGAAGTTTGGTCCACCACATCCCCTGGCCATGAAACCAAGAAGGTCCAAAAAGGGCTACGTACTGATTGCAGATTACTATAAGATATAGGAATACGACAACATGGTATTAATTTGTGGTAATATTGCATGCTTCATAGGTTTCTACAAGGGGAAACCATCTTTTAGTCCTTAAACTTTTGTTTGGTATGCATTAGGTTGAATTTATATTTCTTATTATTTTTGATGATGCGATACTCTTGGATTATACAATATATAACGATATTAGGGAAAATATTGTTTTATAAAATTAATATATTTGAGCTATTATTTTATCAAATTTTACAATGTTAAGATATAATTTTTAATGCATTTTTTTATTAACTATGACAAGTACAATATAAGAATTGTTCAAAGATTCTCAATCATTTAAGATCAAACGCTCACACCTTTGACATTCTTAATCTCGAACCATTGATCTTAAAGAATAACAACTATTCATTTACCATCGATGTCGCTTAGTTAATGCTTAAATATATACACTTTTAAATATAAATTTATTGAGTTATTGAAGGCAAGATTAATATAAGTGTGCCATCGCTATCGTTTGAACTCGTGCTTGTGTAAATACATATTTTCAGCACACACATTTATTCTTTTTGAAAAAATTATATAAACTTTCAAATATTTTAACTCATTATTTTTTTCATTTTAATTTAACATGTGATCATACTCTTACAAATGTACCACCGCATATATAAGGAAGAACATATAAATTTATGCAAGGAGATACATATTTAATGTTAAGGGAAACGAAGTTATAAAATTTAGAGAATGTAAAATTAAATAAATAATAAATAATATAAAATCTAAATATAAAAAAATTTAAAAATTTTAAAATATACGAGCATATCTCATGATATCCCCTCGATCCATCTTTACATGTGTACAAATAATATGATTTGCAAGATAGGCTTTTAAAGACACATATGATGCGTCGTCTCTCTATTTTACGTGACATAAAATTATCAATTTAGAAAGTAATTTAAAATAAATATTAATCTTGTAAATAATATTTAGGTTAAAGTATAGTAATGGTCACTAAACTTTTCTAAAACTTTTATGTTGGTCTCCCAACATTTAGTCCGTTTGTAATATTGTACCCAACGTAACTGTTGGAGACCATATTGCAAACGAAATAAATATTGGGAGACTGTATTGTAAGATTTAAAAGGTTAGTAACCTAAATGAAATATTTAGAAAAGTTCAGTGACCATTAGTATACTTTACCCTAATATTTATTACTGTATTGCTCTTTTTAATTATGTACGTGTAATTATTATTTTTGTCTCCCTCCGCCGTCCTACCATCTGCTGCACCTCAAGCCTGTAACCACGCGGAAATTAGAGGAGGAAGATAGCATCCAGCAGCCAAAAAAGACGGAGCACCAACGAAATCAAAGAAAAAACGGTTAGACAGGGGAAATTTCGAAAAAATCAGAGAGAGGGAGAGCAAATTTTTGGGGTTTCCTTCGGTGAGTACAGAACCGAGCGAGCGAGAGAGAGGGAGGACGGTTACCAGTACCGTTGAAGATCGCCGGGTCTTGAACAACCGCCAAAGAGAGGTGTAATCCAAAAAGATCTTCTTTGATCTAGGGTGTATGGGGCTGTTGGGCGATCGAAGCCCGGATCTAGATTCAGGGCGTTGAGTGGCTCCGATCTATGGTCGATTATCCCTTCTCCGTCACCGGTAAAAGGCGGCCGGCATGGCGGATCTTCGCCAATTTCTAAAAATAGAATCATCGGCGGAGAAGAGAGGGTTTCAGAGAGAGCCCTGTTTTCCTTTCTGGTTTTGGAAGCAAAATGAAATTAATTAAAGAAAGGGTAAACTACACACGTGGTCACTTATCTTTGAGTAAGATTTTATTTTATCCACTAAAGTTTCAAAAATAACAAATTAATCATTAATATTATCGATTTGTAATAAATCGATCATTCAATATTATTCGACGTCACTTAGATAACATAATGATGATGATGTGGACTGTTAAATAAGCTGATTTCAAACAAACCCATTTCGTATGGTAATTCGCCATAATTTTACGAAAAGAAAATGCCTCTATACATCCGACTCTCACTCAAAAAGAGAGAATTTTTTATCATTAAATCAAAGCTTTGATTTGATAAAATGTGTCTCCAAGAGAATAAGATTATGAGTCTTTTTATTCCCTTAATTTCCCTCTTATTTTGTTGCTACGTTTATGTGACAATCTCGTAATATTCAAACCTTCATCATCAATATTGTTATTACGTTTATGTGACAATCTCGTAATATTCAAACCTTCATCATCAATATTGTTATTATTTCCTGCATGATTTCTAAGGATTTATCGCTAATTAATCTATGCATTTTTTTATTATTTAATTTCATTTCGATGTTCTGGTAAATTGCATTTTTCTATTGGTTATCTCGTGTAGATTATCCAGAGAATACAAATAGAAGAACAAAATATCAGTACTTAATGTAACGGCCTTTTGTCCATTTTCATTTTCATGTCATTGCCTTCGATAACGTGTTTTGTTCATTGCTTATCCTCTGATTATTTTGATTTCAAATCTCTGCCACAAATTTATGCACTCTCTTTACTTGTAATTACAGAGTTAGATATGAAGTTCAGCTGAAGCAGGGTGGTTGATTTTCTCTGGAGGAAGATTTTTGGAGCTCTTTTATTGTTGATGCATATTGGACACAGGTTTTACGGGAGAATTTGTTAATGAAATGAGTTTGTTTGGAATCGATGGGGTTTGAAGATTGAGTCATGGGTTTTGGGGGATTGAAGCGGTAAAGAAGAAGGAGACGACGACGACAATGTTGAATGGGATTTGACTGATTATTTTGACCATTGGACAACAAGTTACCTTATTTAACTGTCCACCTCATCATTTCATTACTTTAGTAACGTTAAGTGACCATTTGTGTAGTTTACCCTTAAAGAAACGGTGACACGTCTATGTGACCCGCACAGGTTTTTTTATTTAATGGGATATTCTCACTTTTGGTCCTTGTTCCTTCGTACATTTCGTTCGTTTATTTTTCATCTTTATTTATTGTTTCACCCTTTTAAGTTTTTTATTTATTTCAAGATCATCCTTAAATTTCGTTATTTATTTAATTTTGTGTGATTTTCATTTATGCCCTTTACTTACTGTTTTTACATTTCTTCCTTTAACTTTATGCTATTTATTTTTCTGCCCAATTATTTTTCATATTTATCTATTCACGCACTGTGATTTACATTTTGTTTAGTCCTGTTTTAATAATGGTTGCATTATTTGAGTTCCGGTACTTTTATTTTATATTATTTACATTTCAGCACCCTTTATTTCTGCAATTTATGTTTCAGTATTTCAAATTCCAGCCTTATATTTAGCATTTAACTCACTTTGTTCCTTGGTTATTCATTTGTGTTCCTCAATTTTGACCTGCAGTTTTTACATTTATTTCATTTTAACCCATATTATATTATACATGTTTATGTACGTAATATGTATGTGTGCATACATTATAGTTTTGGTTAAATTAATATATAATTATATGTAGTTATTATATATTTTTAAATATTATGCATATATATATAGTTTTGGTTTTTTTTGTTAAGGAGAGTGTTGTTATGCAGGGTAAGTGTATAATTTCCATAGTTAAAAAATATTGTAAACAAAAATTACTTTATAATCACCCTAGACTAATTGAATATATATATATATGTGTGTAATTATATAGTTATAAAATCGATTAATAAAATACAAATAATAAAATCAATTCAATGTCTTCTCGTGATAGGATTTACAAGGTCGTGTCTTAAATTGTAGGCGTGTGATCCGGATGATCAATCGAACGAATAGATATCATTTTATTTAAATTATTTTTATTTTTATTATTTTAATTTTCTAATATATAATATGATCTCGTTACATTTATCTAATTGTTCCATTAATTCAACTCCTTATTTTTGGGGAGTTCTGCTGTACATCAGCTTAATATACATTTAAGGAAAAACGCGACCGAAAAATATTATAAACAACATAACATTTTATCTTGCGCGCAACCTAAAATATTACGAAGAAGGTTTACATCCGAAAAATATTAAGAAAAAATAACATTTTAAATTACGCACAACCGAAAATATTATTTTTGTTTATAACATATTGGATCGTGCATTTCCTTAGTCTTGTATTAAGCTATTGTACCATAGAACTACCTGATTTTGTTTCTAAAATAATACAATGTTGTTTCTTTTGTGTGTAAGATTAATTTTTGAGTGAGAATAAACAAAAGGGAAAAAAAGGTGAAATCCCATTTAGTAAAAAGTATAAAAGTCACTACTTATATGGAAAATCTTGTTTGAAGAAAAAATTTGACGCTTCGAATTATGGGTTAATTGTTTCGGGTTAACCTGCGACGATTAGATAAGCTCGTTAGTCTTGTAGGAAAGCTTGGTCCAAATAAATGTTGGTTTGGACTTGATTTTAGGCCCAATAGATATTTAAAAATGACATTTTTAATCGTAGAACAAAAGAGGAATGACTAATGGAGCAATGCCTCATTTTTAAAACAAAAGATGAAATCCTTTTAATGTTGATGATGTAATAGGTTGAAATCTTTCATCTTTATCTCCCTCAATTTTGTCTCGTTCTTTTTCCTTTACCTTTTCCCCTTTCTCTTTAAAGACTAAGCAAAGATTAATGCTTTATAATTTTATAAGCTTTGTCCGGATTTACAAAGGTAAGAGTTGTCATCTCCGTCTTTAGAGCTAATGAAGTTCGTTCATCCTTCATATTTTGAGGTTGGCAAGTCAGTGGTGTTTGTTGCTTGCCGAAGTAATTTGCTGCATCCAAAATATTTACGTCAATTAAAATTATTTCAATTAATAAATATTTTTATATTTTATATAAGTTTTTAATCGAGGTTGGAAATTTTGTTATCACTATATTTTAATTTACAAAATAATTTATATGTTTAATTATTTAAATTATATTATTTATATCAATACCAGAACTCCGAGAAATTATAACATCAAGAATGAAGAGAGCTTTAGTTGCATAAGAAAATCTTTACCACTAATAATTAGTGATAGATTTAAAAATATTTTTAAGGTATGTACACAAATGCTAATAACATAAAAATTTTAAATAAGTTAGATGTTAACAAAATTTCAAGATGGACATTATCAATAAAATAGACAATTAACCAAAAAAATTATATTTCAAGATAGATAAATGTCCATCACAAGAACAAACTACACCCAACTCTGAAGACAATAGAGGTCAAGGTCAAGAGATTAACCTTGATTCTCTCAGCTTGATCTTTGTTCGCTTAAAATGGCAATATTCCCCTACAGGCACAAGTTATAGACAATACATGGTCGTATTTAACTTTGGACAGAAGGAATACTTATCAAAAGTTCAGAATTTTTATAATGTATTATACTCATAAAAAATAGATTTTATTAGTTATAGGATCTAATTATTTTTAAAACATATTATTAAAGATTTAATTTTTCATAATTATTCATTATTATGGGCTAAATTTCCAAACCAAAGAAAGGTACAATTTCCAAAGTTAAACCTGAAGATACTATTTTTTTTACCCATTTTATTTATTTATTTATTATTATTATAATAATTATTATTATTAATTATTATATATTATTATATATATTATTATTATTATTAAAAAAAATAATTACAAACCGGCCCAAACCCTAGCTCCCAGCCGCCTCTGCCATGTGCCTCATCCAGCCTCCACGTTGACGATTCAGCTTCCAGCCGCCTCACCAGAAACCTCCACTCTGCTCCATCGTTGCCACGACACCAAACGAGAATTCCAGAACACCAGATGGCATCCCACGACCATCCCTACGGTGAGTCACCAGCCTAGCTTTGGTGACTCACCGAGGCTTACATTCTTTAACCAGTTCGAAGAGGAGCACCAAGGTGGCTATAAAAGCCACCGTTCCCTGCAAGAAAAAAGGACCCTAAAAGCCACGGAGAGAAGGAGACAGAGAGGAAAAAGAGTAGACCAACAACCAGCAAACCAAGAAACATAAAATAAACGAGAGAACGGGAAGAGACTTACCAACATCGTCGAAGCCTCCACTCGCCACCATACGCCTCTTAAGCACTCGAAAATCGGAGGTATAAACTGTAGATTTGCTCCGATTAGGAGCTTTTTAAAGAAAACAGAGACTATATTCGGCCTTAGGAGGTCGAGATTTGTAATCTAGGATAATTTGGGAATTTTCGGCCACCGGTGGTGGTGGCCGGCGGTGGAGCTCGTGGCGGCGTATGGCTGCCGGCGGCTCCCAGAATTCCCTCAGACGAGGGAAATATAGAGGGAGATGAGAGAATTCTCTCATAAGAGAGAGAATTAAAAAGAAAGAAAAAGAGAGAAATGGCCTTTGAAGGCTGGTTTTAGGGTATTTGTACCCTCATCGAAACGACACTGTTTTGATGAGGGGCCTGGGCGTAATTTCACTAATGGCTAAACCACACGCGCAGTCATCCTAGTTTGTAATCTTTTCAATTTAGTCCCTAGAATCATTTTTCTGAACATTTTAATTTGGGCTTCTAATTTTATTCTATTATATTTTAGTCATTACTAGCTTATATTTATATTTAAGGTAAAATAACCTTTTTAGCCCATATTAATTTTAAATTTTATTTTTATCCATTATAATTAAATAGGTTAAATTATACTATTATACATAGTAGTTTATTAATTCGAATTATGCCCCTTAATTTTAATTTTACTATAATTTAGTCACCAATTATAAATATTTTTATATAGTTCTAATTGTATTTTTATTGTTTTAATTTTACTTGTTTATATATTTAAATATTTTATGTAGTCATAAATATATATAATAATTTATTTTTTTCAATAAATTATTTTAATATTTATTTTTCAATATCGAAGAAAAGGGCAGTCTTAATACAACTGGATGTCCTATTCTGGTATTTTAAAATTAAATATTATAAAAAATTATTATTTAATTTTATTCAAATTAATATTTATTAATATCAAAGAAAAGAGTTGTCTTAAGGCACCTAGAAGTCATTTTCCGATATTTTTAAATATTTTTTATATAATTTTGAAATAATAGGATTATAAATTAAATATATTTTGAATTTTTAAATTTTTAATAATAGAGACAATTTATAATTAAAAAGTACCAATTTTGGGCGTTGTAGGGGTGCTAATCCTTCCCTAAACGTAACCGACCACGAATCCCTTTTTATTATTAAAAAGAACGAATTTTTGGTTAAAACGCAGATCAGTTTATCTTTTAATTGATGTTTTCTTAAAAACTCTTTTAAAAGTTATTTTTTAGGTATTCGACCTACCTGACCCAAAAGGCCGATGGCGACTCTCAAATTATTTTCAAAACCATTTATTCACATCACTTTTCCCGCCAAATAAATATTTCGTGCCCGGACGAAAACCGGTTACGACAGCTTGGCGACTCCGCTGGGGATGGTCAAACTTTTAAAATCAATTATAAATTGTCTCTATTAATTATAAATTATAAATTCATATATTTAATTTATAATTCTTTCTTTTCAAAATTTTTTATTATACTTATTATTATAGTATTTATATTTTATTACAATTATTTTATTCCATTATTTATTTTTTCTGTCAAAGGTTTGAACATTTCTCCTCACACACAACACTTGCATTACATAACATAAAGCTCTATAATTGAGTTTGTCCCTTTTAAGTGGGAGTGAAAGCGACGTTTTCATGAGAATTTATTCTCCGTGTTAGACCTAGCAAGTAACTTTCGGGGTTCATATGCTCTATGTCTTCGTGAGAATTTATTCTCCGTGTCAGTCACAGAGAAATGTGTCCCCTCGAATTGAACTCGATCCACTTTAGTCTGTGATGGACTAGGATAGAGGGTTAGCAGCCCAAGGGGGCGCTAACAAGGACAATTCGGGTACCTTTACTCCTAGAAATGAAACCCTGCATATAATAAACCATAGAAACTCTCTCGATCTGAAACCATGCCAGTAGGTATACACAAAGGAGAAATAAGCTCTAGCTTTTAATTTATTTTATTTCCTTTTCTTTTTCCTGAATAAAAGCATGAAACTAGAAAGCATGAGGTTAAGATTTATACCTTGATAGATATATTTTTTTTCATTAGTTGGTACTAATTATTCTATTTTTTGTTTTCTTATTTTTCCATGCATGTTACATTGCTCTAATTTGTTTATATTCTTTTGTCTGCATTACATGATCATGACATAATCAGAAGGTGTTGACTTGAAAGACTGTTCATCAAATTGGAAAGAAATCGTAAATGGACAAAAAGTTTTATGATCAAACAAAATATAATGCGGCCAAGGAAAGACATCCTGAAGAAACTCTGAAGATAGAAATGAGCAATGCACACAGAGATCCTATTATATTAATACCAAAAGTACTCCACAAAGATTCTGCCAGATTGATACCAAAAGCAGTCTATGGTAAGAGCATCAGTCAGGGCATTCAGAGTGGAGGAGGTTTTTATGAAGCTCAAGCATGTTATTTGAAGGACTTGAACGACCAAAATAAGAAATTGAGCACAGAAATGAAAACCATGCATGAAGATTTTCAGAAGATCAGTCAAACCTTTCAGAATGCTGGCCTAGGAAGCACCCCAGAAGAGTGGATCACAGGGGTCACCAAGCTGAAAAAGAGCTGCAACATATATGAAGATCTTGTTCAAGAACTTCTTGGACAGAAAGGTTCCCTTACAAGGAAAAATGAGCAACTCCGAGAAGTGACACAGAAAATGAAAGGGAATGTCATGGAAGAAGTTGCAGTCCAGACAAGCAATATATCCCTTAAGTTGATAGACTAATTTGGCTTTGGAGAAGTTAGGAATGAAATATCCCTATATGTAAAGTTTTGTTTGATGTACCGAAACTTTTGCGTTCAATGAAATCTGTTCTAAGATGATCACTCTTGAGTAACACCTTTTCATACATGCATTTGTATTTTGCATTTGTACATTTTTACGTTTGTATTTACATTTACATTTTTAAATTTACATCATGCATTAAAACATATTTAATTAAATAATAATGTTTATTTATTTTCAATATCAAAGAAAAGGGCTGTCTTAATATAACTGGATGTCCTATTCTGGTATTTTAAATAATTTACATTTACATTTTTACATTTGCATATTTACATCTGGCATCTTTGCATTTGTATTTTTATGTTTTCTTTTGTATTTCAATTTGTATTCTTATTATTACATTCACATATTTACATTTGCATTTGGCATCTTTGCATTTTTTATGTCATAATACATTAAAACATTCATTCATTAAAATAAGGATTTCAAACGAAGTGATTTTGGTTTTTCCTTGAAGCAAGAGCGCTCAGCACGACACAAGAAAAATGTCTAAAGAAACTGAGGATAGGCTAGCCAAATTTGAGATAGAGCATAAAGAAATACAAGAGGAATTAAGGAGCAAGTTGGCACAAATTGAAGCTAATATCACAAATTCTCATATCGATCTACTGAACAATATGAAAGAAATGATTGAGAAGCACCAGACAGCTGGAAAGAGTCTTGTTGAAAACCCCACAAATTCTTTGGGTGTTACACCTGTTCATATTCCTAAGTTCACCTCTGTACCCCAAGAAATTCAATCACCGATTTACTTCGTTGTTAAGAACTCACCATATCAAGCTGGAGCATCGTTCCCCACTGATTGTCCTACTACTTCTGAGTTGAAGCCTGATGAATTTTGTATTAGTAATGAGGTCCTTGACCTAAACAAATCAGTTGAGAAGGAAAAATTCACTCAACTACTGGAAAATATAGAAGAGGTGATAAAATCTATAGAGAGAGTTGAGTCATTTTATGGGTTTGATGCCAAAGAACTAAGTTTGGTCCCTGGCCTGGTTATTCCACCAAAGTTCAAGGTTCTAGATTTTGAGAAGTATAATGGGACCACATGCCCTTCATATCATATCACTGTGTATTGTCGTCGTATGACTGGCTATGTAGAGAATGAAAATTGTTGATCCACTGTTTCTAAGACAGTTTATCTGGGTCTGCATCCAGATGGTATAATCAGCTAAAACGTACTCAAATACGTTCTTGGAGGGATTTAGCTCAAGCTTTTTTTGGTCAATACAAGCACATGACTGATATGGCCCCTGATCGAACAATGTTGCAAAGCATGAATATGAAGTGCAATGAAAGCTTTCGACAATATTCACAACGATGGAAAGACATTGCTTCTCAAGTATATCCACCATTGACTGAAAAAGAGTTCACTACTTTGTTCATCAGCACATTAAAATTTCCTTATGTTAATCACATGATAGGGGTTGTCCCTAGTAATTTCTCTGACATCATCATAAGTGGAGAAATCATCGAAATGGCTATCAAGAATGGCAAGATAAGAGGCTCTGACAGTACTAAAGTCAATAAAGAAGCTGGGGTTAATACAATGAGGTCTTATTCAGTTAAACATGGTGCCAAACCTTATAGAGTGATCAAGAAGAAAAAGAATGTGCAGTTGTGACATCATACAAAAGTTTTAAACACTGTGCAAAGAATTTTCTTGACCAGCAATCCAAGCAGAAGCCACATGAGATGATGAATGTGTTGTCAAATGTTTTACGAACCAGTGATTATGGTGTTGAACCAGTGTTGTTTTCATATGGTTTTCCTTTATTGATCCAAAATAAAGCATGTCTTCTTCAACCCCAAGGTTATAAATAAGATATGATGAAGATTTCTTTCCACATAAGGGAAGCAAAAATTTTAACAACAAGAAACTAGAGCCGACTAAGGTTGAATGACAAATTGTTGTTAAGCATCTCGACATGATATGGTTCAAGTTGCCTTGTTCGAGAACCAATTATATATGGAGACATGAAAGGATTGAGATAAATTCTCCTAATGATGTGTTTCAAGAGTCAAATCAAAACAGACTCTACTCTCCTAATTAATCCTTGCTGAGTCAGGCATATCTACATCTACATTTTTCAAAGATGATAGATTTCCTTTTTAAAGATGGCAGATTCTCTTTTCAAAGATGAAAGCTTTATCAGATTTCTACACAAGTCCAAACAAGTAAAGTTGGTTTTATCCAAGACAAAATGGGGCATTAAGGTCATAATTCTGACTACGACAAGAGTTCCACAAATGAAACAATTCTTCTGAGACTTTCATGAAGCAAAGAATACATAAAGATACAAGTTGATCAGATGGTTCTTCAGAAATGCAAGCTTGATAGCATAAGTTGCTACACTGATATCCAGAGGTGACCCTGGCAATAAATGATGAAGTGGAGGAAAATCGAGTTCACCATTTTGAAGTCAAATGAAGATTGCATCAACATTCATGCATCATATTTAGACATTTGCAAAATAGGAGTATTTTTATTCATTTTATCCATGTTGAATATTTGACAGGAATTTCAAAAATTTTAGCAAAGATTCAAATCCATCACCTGATGGATCAGCTTTTCCAGAAAAAGTTCATAATGAGAAGAACTCATCTGAAGAAGGAAGAAGAAATTCATAATGAGAAGAATTTGTTCAACCTTTTGTTCAAATCCATCATCTGATGGATCAGCTTTTCCAGAAAAAGTTCATAATGAGAAGAACTCATCTGAAGAAGGAAGAAGAAATTCATAATGAGAAGAATTTGTTCAACCTTTTGTTCAAATCCATCATCTGATGGATCAGCTTTTCCAGAAAAAGTTCATAATAAGAAGAACTCATCTGAAGAAGGAAGAAGAAATTCATAATGAGAAGAATTTGTTCAACCTTTTGTTCAAATCCATCATCTGATGGATCAGCTTTTCCAGAAAAAGTTCATAATGAGAAGAACTCATCTGAAGAAGGAAGAAGAAATTCATAATGAGAAGAATTTGTTCAACCTTTTGCTCAAATACATCACTTGATGGATCAGCTTTTCCAGAAAAAGTTCATAATGAGAAGAACTCATCTGAAGAAGGAAGAAGAAATTCATAATGAGAAGAATTTGTTCAACCTTTTGCTCAAATCCATCTCTTGATGGATCAGCTTTTCCAGAAAAAGTTCATAATGAGAAGAACTCATCTGAAGAAAGAAGAAGAATTTATTCAACATTTTTTTCATCATTTGATGGATCAACATTGCCAGGTAAAGTTTATAATGAGAAGAACTCGTCATCTGAAGAAAGAAGAAGAAGTTCATAATAAGAAGAACTTGTTCAACTTTTCGCTAGAATTAATCACTCGATGGATCAACTTTTCCAAAGAGAATTCATCATGAGAAGAACTCATCTGAAGAAGAAGAAGTTCACAATGAGAAGAGCTTGTGCAACCTTTGCTAGATTACATCACAGAAGGAGATAAATTGTCATCCCCAGTGGAAAAGTTCATAATTAGAAGAACTAATCCCAAAGAAGAAATTATTCAACGTTACCATCAAAATCAAGTGAAGTCAAATGGATAAAAAATTTTATTATCTTTTCGTCTTTGCCCTATTCTTGTTAACACAAGAATGAGCAAAGAGGGGCAGCTGAAGATACTAATTTTTTACCCATTTTATTTATTTATTTATTATTATTATAATTATTATTATTATTATAATTATTATATATATTATTATATATATTATTATTATTATTAAAAATAATAATAATTACAAACCGGCCCAAACCCTAGCTCCCAGCCGCCTCTGCCATGTGCATCATCCAGCCTCCACGTTGACGATTCAGCTTCCAGCCGCCTCGCCAGAAACCTCCACTCTGCTCCATCGTTGCCACGACACCAAACGAGAATTCCAGAACACCAGATGGCATCCCACGACCATCCCTACGGTGAGTCACCAGCATAGCTTTGGTGACTCACTGAGGCTTACATTCTTTAACCAGTTCGAAGAGGAGCACCAAGGTGGCTATAAAAGCCATCGTTCCCTACAAGAAAAAAGGACCCCAACAGCCACGGAGAGAAGGAGACAGAGAGGAAAAAGAGTAGACCAACAACCAGCAAACCAAGAAACATAAAATAAACGAGAGAACGGGAAGAGACTTACCAACATCGTCGAAGCCTCCACTCGCCACCATACGCCTCTAAAGCACTCGAAAACCGGAGGTATAAACTGTAGATTTGCTCCGATTAGGAGCTTTTTAAAGAAAACATAGACTATATTCGGCCTTAGGAGGTCGAGATTTGTAATATAGGATAATTTGGGAATTTCCGGCCACCGGTGGTGGTGGCCGGCGGTGGAGCTCGTGGCGGCGTATGGCTGCCGGCGGCTCCTAGAATTCCCTCAGACGAGGGAAATATAGAGGGAGATGAGAGAATTCTCTCATAAGAGAGAGAATTAAAAAGAAAGAAAAAGAGAGAAATGGCCTTTGAAGGCCGGTTTTAGGGTATTTGTACCCTCATCGAAACGACACCGTTTTGATGAGGGGCCTGGGCGTAATTTCACTAATGGCTAAACCACACGCGCAGTCATCCTAGTTTGTAATCTTTTCAATTTAGTCCCCAGAATCATTTTTCTGAACATTTTAATTTGGGCTTCTAATTTTATTCTATTATATTTTAGTCATTACTAGCTTATATTTATATTTAAGGTAAAATAACCTTTTTAGCCCATATTAATTTTAAATTTTATTTTTATCCATTATAATTAAATAGGTTAAATTATACTATTATACATAGTAGTTTATTAATTCGAATTATGCCCCTTAATTTTAATTTTACTATAATTTAGTCACCAATTTTAAATATTTTTATATAGTTCTAATTGTATTTTTATTGTTTTAATTTTACTTGTTTATATATTTAAATATTTTATGTAGTCATAAATATATATAATAATTTATTTTTTTCAATAAATTATTTTAATATTTATTTTTCAATATCGAAGAAAAAGGCAGTCTTAATACAACTGGATGTCCTATTCTGGTATTTTAAAATTAAATATTATAAAAAATTATTATTTAATTTTATTCAAATTAATATTTATTAATATCAAAGAAAAGAGTTGTCTTAAGGCACCTAGAAGTCCTTTTCCGATATTTTTAAATATTTTTTATATAATTTTGAAATAATAGGATTATAAATTAAATATATTTTGAATTTTTAAATTTTTAATAATAGAGACAATTTATAATTAAAAAGTACCAATTTTGGGCGTTGTAGGGGTGCTAATCCTTCCCTAAACGTAACCGACCACGAATCCCTTTTTATTATTAAAAAGAACGAATTTTTGGTTAAAACGCATATCAGTTTATCTTTTAATTGATGTTTTCTTAAAAACTCTTTTAAAAGATATTTTTTAGGTATTCGACCTACCTGACCCAAAAGACCGATGGTGACTCTCAAATTATTTTCAAAACCATTTATTCACATCACTTTTCCCGTCAAATAAATATTTCGTGCCCGGACGAAAACCGGTTACGACAAAACCAATGAATAAATTCACACACACTGGGTTCTTTTTCCTATTCTAACCCACTAATTATAAAGTTGGTGTTCTTGCAATCAATGAATTTTTTATACGTGCTAATTTTATGGTTATGTATAACTATGCGGGGAAGCCCAAAATTGTTTTTAATAAATCATTACAAATTATCATTTTATTAAAAAATAATTTTTTTTAATATTTTGTTAGTACGAGAAAGACATTACCTACTTTCTAACAACCCATAAGAAAATAATGGAAAAAAATAGTCATAATAGTAAAGAATAAAAACAGAGAACAAGGTTGAAGAAGAAGAAAAATAATGTTTAGTGTGAAATGGAAACTTGGACTCACTATTCAAAGGGAAGGAGACAACATTTTACACATATTGTTTATAATTTGAGGGTACAGTGTACTAGAGGAAGAAGCATTGGAGCGATTATTTACCCAGAGCCTCTTCGTGAGGTGGAGAAGATGGTTTTGAGAGAGGTGAATCCCGTAGCATTGTCGGGGGAAAAATGCATATTCAAAGGAATCTTGACAATCTGATTCTGTTGACATTGACACATACTTTTTCCATTTATTTATTCATATTTTTATCATATTAGTAAAAGATATATATTGTGTTATACAGTTTAAATAAAATTTAACACGACTTAGTATTAAAACTTAGACCTTAAAACGTATTATTAAGTAAGGTTTAAGCTTTTTTTATAAAATATTAATATATAATTTATTAGTTAATTGATCTAAATCATATTTTTAAATATGTGATTAAATAATTTTTAAATAATAATTTTTTAAAATTTTATTATGTGCGAGTGTTATTTATCAATTAATCGAACTTAAGTTTAAATTGTTTCGATTGTGAGTCCATAAATTTACATTTATTTACGATACTTAATTTATATTTTCTATAATATATAAGAGAATTTAAATTATATTAAGAAATATTCTAAAAAGATTCTTTTTGCCCATTTAGATTAATTCTCAAAACACATATCACTCAAAAAATACTTTAAATTCCTATTGTGAGAAAAAGACTATAGTTTAAACACTTATTTTATATTTAAATCAAATTATTTTTAATAATTGGAATTAATAAGTATTATTTTATAGTTTAATTTTAATTTAATTTTTTAATCAAAGTTATGAAAATTGAATTAAATCAAATTAAATTGTTCGATTTTTTATACAAATTTAATTGTTTGACTTCACAGCAGAAAAGAAAATTAAGAGAAAGTAGTTCCCATTGCTTAAAATTATGGGTGAACAATTCCGGAAACTCTGACACATCTTATTATGTGCTGCGTTTCATCGGTAGGCACTAGTATACTTTGGAATGGAGATATGACTACTACCTTTAGGCCGTCTAAAGGACTCCGACAAGGCGACCCCTTCTCATGTGCACTGTTTGGAGATATTGACGCAAGCTATAAAAATGGAGGTGAATGCCGGCAGATGGAAACCTTTTAAAACGTCAAAATCAGCTCTCGGAATATCTCATAATGTTTGGCATAATTAAATTAACAAATAGGATGTTGGCTTTTGCTAATTACTCAAACTTTTAACTACTCTCTTTTCCATACTTGACAAAGGTGAAAATCACACTTTTTGATTTGTTTTAGACATCAATTATTCTTTTAAATACTATATTTAGGACAACACTGAAACACGTTTAGTTTTATGTCAAGTGAATGCTAATGTAAACGTTCCCCTCCTTTTGCATATATATTAATTATGTCACTCATTTAATATAGCTAGTAATTAAAAGAATTCAAAATGATAAGTTTAGAAAAACTAAATTATGATGTCATAACTTATTAAATTTTATTAAAATTGTTTTTAATTAAGTGGAAGAATGTTTGGAGTGTATTTTCTTTTAAATATACTAATTGCGTTTAAAATAAGATTGGTTTTTATAAAATTATATTATTCTTATCTTTAATATTTGTATATAAAAAATTAAAAAATATATATACACATCTTTAGATAAAATTTAAGGTATCATTTGGCTTCCTTTTGGAAAGGGTAGCTCCTCCATGACTAATTGGCTATTATAGTTCCTAACTTCTCCCCTTTCAAGATAGTAATTTTAATGATGAATTTAACTGTTAGGGTTTATATGTTTTTTTATTAATTTGATTATTTTTCAATTATATTTGGTTGTTAATATTTTAGTAAACTTATTTTATTTTTAATGACGATTTGATTAGATTATTAAAATTTTAAGACATTAATATGATAAATTGTATTACAGTCTATGTATATTCCATTATTAATGTAACATTACTTTGTTTAACTGATAACTTATCTCGCATTATATTATTTTATAATAAATTAATTTTAAAATATTTTTCATTGTCATGATATATAAACTAAAATAATTTTATATTAATAATAACGTACAAATTAATTTTGCAGAAAATAATAACGGTTTAATAAGTATTTTTTATTAAATCTCACACACACACATATATATAAGCCTTCCTTAAATGATTATAAATATCATTTAACCAATAACCACTAGTTAATCTAAAATTGATTTTAGATTGTAGTGGATAATAATAATTATTATTTTATTAAGCTAAGGTGATTACAAAGTAGTATATGTTGTAAATATTCTCAATCATTTGACAATGAACGCTCAATCACCCTGTTGTAGCTGCCGGTGCTCGAACACATGACCTCTAAGAACAATAAAGAGTCCTTTAAACACTGAAGTAAGTTGGTTTGTGCACTACAGCAAAACAAGCTTTTTGCGGCTTTTTTTTTTACCTTTAGCGGCGTTTATAAGCGTCGCTAAAAACACTTGCGGCGTTAAGACAAACGCCACGAAAACCGCCGTTGAAAATGGCACCGCTAAAGTTCGCGGTGTTTTTTAACAAAAAACGCCGCAATATGTATTGATATTTAGCGGCGTTTGTGTGACAAACGTCGCAATAGGTGTTGATATTTAGCGGCGTTTGTCATAAAAACGCCGCAATAGGTTTTGATAATTAGCGGCGTTTTTTAGAAAAATGCCGCAATAGGTTATGATGTTTAGCGGCGTTTTTCCACAAACGCCGCAGTGGGTTTTGATGTTTTGCGGTATTTTTCTCACAAATGTCGTAGTAGGTATTGATGTTTTGCGGCGTTTTTGCTAAAAACGTCAGTAAAGGTCTGTATATAGCGACGTTTCTAGGATAAAAACGTCGCTAAATGTATGGTATATTATGACATTTTTTTACAAACGCCGCTACATAACACAGAATTTAACAGTCCTAAAAATTATGCTTGATTACCCCAAAACTATTTTTTTCAACCTGTTCCATTATCCAACAAACAAAACAATAATAACATCAAACTCTATATCCATAACAAACAACATCAAATCCAATATAATATAATAAATAAAAGTTTTCATTAACGTAATATAAGTTCAGTTACACAAGGTTCAGTAGAATGCTCATAACATAAATGAGACTACGATGGTGGATTCTGAGGTTGCGTTTTCTGAATCATCAGCATCATATCATTGAGTCGTTTTTCAAAATCTTCACATCTCTGCTAATATGTTGCTTCTCTCTGTGCTGCCGCTGCTTCTTTCTTTACTTCCGCTGCTGCTCTGGCTGCTTCTACTGTTGCTCTCTCTATTTCCCTTGCTTCATTTTCCGCTTTCAAGTTAGCCATTTGTTGATCCATCTCAGCCAACTTTTCTTTTAAACGAAAAACTTCTTGGTGGGAAGATCGAGACTGTGATGACATGTACTGTGATGAACTGGATCCAAAATATTTGGTGGGAGTAACGAATGATCCTTGACAGCGCACCCGACCATATCTTTCAGGACCCAAAACGTCATTAATAGCTTGGTTTTCAATGTCATCATCATTAACAATACCTTGACTCGAAGCAGTAACATGATACTCCGCCTTTTTCTCCCTCAATTTTTCCTAATAAAGTGAATAATTAATTAAAATAAAAAATGTCATGGTACAAATATAAATAAAGTCAGGTAAATTTAAAACATCTACCCAAAAAACGTACCATAATTTTTGCAGCGTCAGCAGTCATAGGAGTGCCATCCTTCTTCGTATGTGTCATGTCGAAGAGTTGGATTCGACCAACTTTAGAACCGGATGTATTTTCCTACAATGTACCATAATATAATTACTATGAGTTAGTATGTACATGGAATACAAAAAAACTATTTCAATAATCTATAATACCTCCTCATGAGCTATACAAGCAAAACTCTTCGATCCAGCCGTGTGCGTAAACTTTTGTTGTTGCCTGCTAGCAACACCAATATGCTCTCGGTCCTACAATGTCAAACAACCACTTTTAATGATGATTTACAATTCGTTACAATTATTTCTGAAAAATACATCATACCTGTCCTTTTTGTGAACTCCAAAATCTGACTGCATCTTCCCATTGGTACCTGAGCATTCCTGGTGGGACTGTTTACAACTTCTCTTCAAGGCTGAGATCATTCTTGAAGTATTTATTCTTTAAGGAGCTCTTGTGATCCTTCCATCTCTTCCCTAACGTTTGCTTCACATAATTGTCAGAGACCTCTAAAGAAAATTTCTACTATACAACATATAAGTGTGCACCGTAAGTATAAATTAGTATTTAATTTCTATAGAGTATGTATTATGACATTATTACCTTAACAAAATCCAACGCTTGATTTTTGTTACTATTAGGCATTTCGCGCCATGACTCGTAATTGATCGGTAACAGATTCGCATTACGTCCAACTATGCCTAAGTAACCTGCTAGAAGACGTGATTCTGGGCCAATAGGTTGACCGACATCGTTTCTTGAAACTTTGACACGATGCCCAGGAGGAAGTTGGTATAATTCCTTCAAAGTTGTACGTCCTCGAGTCTTGCGCGTTCCAATATTTTCAACTATATAAGAAATTATTAAATGCTAGTTTTGAAAATGAACAAAGTAGTAAATAATGTTTTGAAGATTACTTTGAATTTCTACGTCTTCTTCAACAGTTTCCGGAACTTCGGAAGACTCAGGTGCATTCGATTCCTCGTTATTTCTTTCTTCATGGTCTTCAGAAGCTCGAACAACCCGCAAATTATTTATTTTTCTCCTCGGACAAACATGAGTTATAAAAAATGAATTAATTAATGAATATATTGAAATACAACATGTTAAAGGTTATAACATTATAAATAAATAAATGAAGATATAAAATCGAACAAAAGTCTTATATAATGTCAGTTGTCATAAATATCTTCATCAACGTCCTCCCGAACCCATTGAAAGTGTGTTGTATTACTGATAGTTTCATCTAAGTTTTGTGGTAGTAGAGGTAAACTTTCTGATCTTGTTTTAATGTCATCTCTACTTCCATCCCCGATGTCTATCAAGTCTCTGGGAGTATTTCGAAGCACAACATACCAAGCGTCATCCATTGGATCGTGACAATAAAATACTTGTTTCACTTGAGAAGAAAATACATATGGTTTATCCGTCAAACGTTGACTCGTGTGAATTAATCGAGAGACATTCACCATTGTAAACCCGAATTTATCTCTTTTTATACATCTGTTTACATCAACCCAGTCACACTGAAATAGCACAACCTTTCATTTTCCATAATAATCTAACTCAATAATGTCCGTAAGATTTCCATAAAATCGACCTCTCCCTCCTGTAGATTATTGTCCCTTACAGTAGCATAACTTGTAGTTGACGAAGTAACTACAACTCCACAATTTTGTATCCTTCTTAATCTTTCACGAGATTTCGTGTGGAACCTGAACCCATTAATGAGGAAGGCATTATATCTTTTAACTATTTTATTCGGACATTGAGAAATCAATTTAACTTCTTCACTAACTTCTCTCCCACTCCAAACCTATTACACATGAATGGTGAATTAATTTGCATTGACGTCGATATAAAAAGCAAGATGTATATAATTTATAAGTGTTTCGTAAGATTTAGTTGCTTACCGTCTGGCCTAACCATTCATGAAAAGTTTCTGTGAATAACTTATGTAGCCCTTGCTGATTTAATCTTTGGGAGCATGCTCGAGATCTCAATACTTCTTTAAACTCACTATAAAGAATATTATGTCGTTAAAAATTGATAAATATAAAATATAAAGAGATTTAATTAGGATTGGGTCTGAAAGACTTACGTGAGAAAGGGATCTATTGAATCGTGATGGAAAAGAACATATCGGTGTGCTTATACCCAAGACGTGTCATCTAAGTGTGCAATTTCAACTTTCCCTAATAGTTGACCATAACTTCCAAAGAAATAATGTTGAGGTAAGTCATCAGTACTTAACACATCATTTCGATTTGGTCTATTTCATCTTGTTTCAACATCTTCCAAATATCTAGAGCAAAATGTCATACATTCCTCTGCCAAATACCCTTCAGCAATTGATCCTTCCGGATAACGCTTATTACGACAATAAGACTTCAACTTGCCCAAGAACCTATACACAAAACAACATACTACGTAAATACATTTGAGTGAGAGGTATAATCAGTAGTAATTTGAAACGTGTAATTCAAATAACACCTCTCTATAGGGTACATCCATCGATAGAAAACTGGACCACCAACTCTTGCTTCGTGAGGAAGATGAATTAGCAGATGCACCATAATTGTGAAGAATGAAGGTGGAAATATCTTCTCCAAGTTGCATAAAGTCAAGGTGACTCAATCTTGTAGTTTATCAAGTTCTTCAACCATTAGAACTTTCCCACAGATGGCTTTCATTATATTAGAAAGTTTAATGATATAAGACGTCACCTTACTCGACATGCAACCGCGAACAACTACTGGTAGTAAATCTTACATTAATATGTGATAATCATGTGACTTTAAACCATAAAGTCTTCGATCTTTAACACTGACACATCGAGAAATGTTTGATGCATACCCATCTGGGACTTTTAACTTTTATATCCTTCAACATCGTGCAAAACACTTCTTTTTCTTTCTTCGAAAGAGAAAAAATAGAAGGCGGTAAGAAATTTCTTCCATTTGGACGTAATTGCGGATGAAGATCATGTCGAATTCCCATGTCCGCTAAGTCAAGTTGACTCTTAAGATTATCTTTAGATTTTCTGCCATCATTCAGAATGGTCCCGATAATATTCTCACAAACATTCTTCTCAATATGCATTACATCAAGATTATGTCTCAAAATCTGTTTTTCCAATAAGGCAACTCGAAAAATATACTCCTCTTTTTCCACAAGTCTACCTCGTTTGGACCATCATCTTCATCAGACTCATCATCAGTTTGTTCGTCAACTTCAACCTCTTCATTAACTTGCTTTGCCTTTTTCTTTGATCGTGCACTACTTGGTTGATTCATCTTTCCATAAGTAAAATTGATATTTTTCAACATTATGAATATTTGTGAGCCGGTTGTTTGGTCAGGAGCATTTCGAAACTCTTCATCACCATCAAACATATTCTTTTGACTTCTAAATCTATGATTATCAGGTAACCACCGACGATGTCCCATATAAGAGAACTTCTTTCCATTAACCAACCACTTCGAACATGTTTCTACAGCATAACAAGGACAAGCGTAACGACCTTTGGTACTCCAACCCGATAAATTTGCATACGCAGGAAAATCATTAATTATCCATAATAAAGTCGCGCGTAAATTAAAGTTCTCATTCGTCAACACATCGTACGTTTCGACCCCTTCCCATAACTGTTTCAACTCTGTAATTAGTGGCTGCATGTAAATATCAATATCATTTTCGGGGCCTTTCTCGCCGGGGATTATCATGGATAAGATGAAAAATGATTGTTTCATACAAATCCAGGGAGGAAAATTTTATGGAACAAGTACAACAGGCCAAGTACTATACGAAGTACTCATTATTTTGAATGGATTAAACCCATCAGTTGCAAGACCAAGCCTGACATTTCGAGGATCTCTCGTAAAACTTGGATACTTGTTGTCAAATGACTTCCAAGCTAAAGAATCCGCTGGATGCCGTAATAATCCATCATCTGTTCTGCCATCATGATGCCACCTCATAGACTCAGCAATCTTGGAGGACATAAACAATCTTTGTAACCTAGGTATGAGAGGAAAATATCGCAGAATCTTAATCGGTTTCTTTCTTGATCGTGCTTGAGCTTCATCCTCAGTAACATTTTCTGCCTCCCTAATCATCCATCGAGATTTTCCACATACATAGCAAGAGTCCTGATTTTTTCGATTACCCCAATACAACATACAATCATTCAGAGAACTATGAATTTTGTCATATCCAAGACCCAAATCTTTTATCATTTTCTTCATATTTTTGCATGATTGAGGGATTTTTGCAAAAGGAAACACTTCTCCTAGTAACTCCAACAATTACGTAAAGGAGTTACCAGTCCACCCTCCCAGGCATTTTAAGTGGAAAAGACAAATTCAGAAAGAAAGCTTTGAAAACTTTGATCCCTCATAAAGTTGTTCATTCATTTCATTCAACAACTTGTAAAACTTTGTCGTTTCTCCATTTGGCTCTTTAGCACTTCTAATTCTTCCCATCTCAATGAAATCATTAACATCATTCTGACAATAATTTTTTGTAACATACGGCTGATGAGTGTGCATATTAAATGCATCTCGTAACATCCATTCCATGTCATCTTCTCTAAAAGTTGGATGGTGAGAAGGAGCAGGATAAGTCGAATAACTCGTGGAAGCATATCTATCTGATACAAACTCTCCATGAAAGATCCATTTTCTATACCCCCGAACAAATCCAAAAATAACTAGATGCTCGTACACAACTTCACGAATGTGCCAGTTAATGTTAACACAGTTCTTACAAGGGCAAAGAATCATATTCTCTTGGCTTGCATTCAGAAAAGCTAAATTTAGAAATTTTTTTACTCCATTTCGATATTCGACGCTTACCCTTGAGAAATCCATCCAACTCTTATCCATTTCGTATTTCTGGAGTTTCAAATTCAAATGTTAATTGCTAATATTATAGATAAATTTAGAACCTAAACAGAAACATTACATTGAATTCTATCACCATCTTTCTTTGTGGATAATCTGTAAATTCTAGAATAAATTCCAATTAGGTCTTAGATATACCCTGACCCTAAACTGGAAGAGTCACCCCTGACCTAAACATTTTTCGATCAAACCTTTCAACCCCGACAATTAGTCACCTTTCCTTTTCATAAACAATAGTTTTGACTTTCATGCTTTTATTAGAACTCTATACAATCATTTTTACTGTATGAACTAATCAATCTAAAAATTACTAAATCTTTATATTGATAATTAAAATATTCTTATCTTTAATTTTGGAGAGATTTAAATACAAATAATAAAATAACCTAACAACAAGTTATGAAGATATAACGTCCATTTATCCATGCCATGGTGAGTTGGTTAATTAGGATCGATTCTAATTATCTAAGAGTCTTTTTGATTATTTGAACGTCTCGAACAATTATAATCAACCTACTAAAAAATTAGATAAGTATATATAAATTTAGATCAAATCATGAATTAAATTTTACAATTTTACCATTCAAAGAAACGAGGTTCAAAGAAACAAACATGGGTAATGTTCACTAAAACTCTCTGAGAATCAACCTTTCAAGAAAAAAATAGTAGACAAGTGAAAACAAAGGGTCCACAAATGTAGTATTCACTGATTTGGAGCTTTAAAAATCCTGAATTCACAAACACAAATGATTATCTAACATCAGTACATGACTAACATTAAAAATTGACCCCACAATCAAAATATTCTAACACCTCCCTTGGTCACATGTGCAAAGTTATATACAAACAACCAATAAGAGCTATAATCATTTCAGCTTTAATTAAAAATCAGTTCAATATAAGTAACTTTCATCCACAATAAAAAATCACTGACAAGCAAGGTTTACATAAACCGATTCTGAAACTAAGAGTTGGTATATAGTTAGTTAGTGTATACTTTCTCCCATGCTTGTTTTAATATAAAATTGCACAAGTCACACATAACATGTTGATTGCAATGTGGGCAGCGCCAGGATGGTCTTCTAGAGTTTATGTCAACATAGTTATTGAAATCAAAGCACTACACCAAATCAAAGAAATTTTATAAACATCAGGAACAAGAGGAACCAGACTACCATGAGAATTGCAACACGACTAGGCAAGTAAGAAACTGTTACCTGAAGTATATATTTTTAGTCAGACTTTTCGAAATGAAAGCAAGATTCAATGATGAAGGTTTAAGAGGATCAAAATTCGCCATAAAGAATTCAGGATGTAGTGAGCTATTAACTCAGGCAAACTGCTGTAAAACTTCAAGTTCCACAACTTTATTAATAAAAAATTACCTCAAGAAAGACTCACAAAAGAAATGTAACAATGGATAATAGGAGCAACATATTGCATCTATTTTAGGTGGATTAGTATTTCATTTACAATATCATTATGGATAATAAGAGCAATATTATGATGTAAAAAAGAAACAGAAAAACCTGAACTTGAACCTAGAACCGGGTTTCAACATGCCATATTCTGAAATATCATGATACTCATGACTTTCAAACCACATCTTCCGTCTCAGGAAGAAAGCATATGTTCATCTTGAGTTTTGATTTTATTCTTGGCCTACATAATGTGGTCTTTCTTGTAGTACCTATTTTGGATCTACCTGATATAATTCTAAGAAAACGCTGCTAAAGAATAGGGAAAGAAAAGAATTTATTCAAACCGGATAACATAAAACGCAGTTTCTGGGAAGAGTTATGAATTCAAACATTATTAGCATATTTGTCGTAATGATAACAAAACAAACCATTGCAACAACCAGAAAACTATAATCGAGTCTCATAACCCTTAATTGGTTAGAATAAAGTCAAAGTGTGATTAACATGTGAAAATGGATCAATTTTCACTAGTCACTGCAACCAACATATGCATTACATTCATGCCCTTTGACAGGAGTTCTGATGCGCGTTCGACTGTTGGAAGAAAGAGAGTCAATCAAATTAAATTCAACAAGTACTTAATCCTCGAGAAAAACTAATTTCATGAACCATTTATAAAAGATTTACAAAAAATTGATGATCAAAGGGCATTGCAACAAGTACTTAATCTTGAAAATCTATAGTAAGGGAGTTATTGCTAATAAAAATTGAGCAATTCACGACAATAACATCAACTTTAGAAAATTATGAACCATTTCCAGAGAGGTCTATCATCTTTCTTGAGAGATCGATTCTTTTAGAAAATCGATTGCTCGTGTGGAAAAATCAGCCTTTTCCATTCCAATATATAAGGGATCGATCATTCCTCTGAAAATTTACAAAATTGATATTGATCATGCATAATTAAACTACCAATTCAACTCCTAATTGTTTTTATAGTAAAGGATCAAATATAAACATACTTGAAATATTAAAAATATGTCAAATCACAACCAATTCACGCTTCATAATATTCAATCAACAAACAAGCATACTTTAGAAATAAAAATTACATTTTTGGTCCTAATAGTCATTTTTAGGCAACCATTTTATCACTTTAGGAAATTATGATCATATACCTATTCTAACATGCTTAACATACCATCCAAGTAACAATTGAAGTATTTAAAACATGATAAAGAACTTCATTAAGCATAACGTACCATAATTGATCATTCTTAGGGTTAACAGTATGCGTTGCAACGAATGTTCTCACAACAGTCATAGAGAAATAAAAATTGCTTTACTTCTAGTGGTTTTACTGGATCCTATCTATTGAAAGAAGCGAGGTCTTCTTTAAGAGTTTCACTAGAGTCGTTACCACCATAAAGTTAGCCAAGTGTACAATGATAGTTGACTTAACAAGGTTAGAGACATCTAAGTTGCTAGCAATTTAAGAGAGATCTAAACTATCTTGGTAGTATTAGTAATTTTAAGGTTAGTTGTTTAAGACTAAGAGAAATTTGTTATCGACAAAACTTAAGTTTCCCCTATGAGTTATGCTATTACATTAGTGGAAAACATGTTTGTCACAACAAAGTACTGGTTTATTATTTGCAAGTAAAACCCATCTTAGCATTTTTCAATCTTGAATTCCTTGACTCAGTCTTTTGATAACTTGGACTGAATTGCTTGAAAAGCTATTGCTAATAAAAATTGAGCAATCCGCGACAGTAACATCAAGACGAAGGTGAAATTGATGATTAGACCTTGGGAATTTTCGAGAATATGTTTCAGCAGACACTTCTCAAGTCATTTGTAAGTGGTATTGGCTGCATCATCAACATCCTTCTCGGAATATGCTTGCCCTGAAATAGTTTGATGAAGACACTGCAAAGAAATGAGATGAAAACATTAGGAAACTGCTTATTACAAGTCACTAGAGTCGAGCCAGCAAGAGAAACTAAAACCTAATATTCTTATTGAATCAACTACTAAGAGAAAGAAAGCCTAACCTGGGTATCGCGAAAAGCTTCTCGTTTTCGTCATGTAATTTTTCCCTAGTCTGAAATCAGAGAGAAATTGAAGGGAAACAAGGGAAGAAGGGTTAAGAAATGTTGGGTTGGATTTTAGTTCTCAACCGAAGATTGTTGGAAGCGACGACGTTGGAGGCGAAGGATGTTGGGCGCAATGAAGGAGATGGAAAGGAAAATCGTGATGGAAAAATGGCTAGGGCGAATGGTGAATTAAAACGGACTTTGCTGCGTTTAACAATACAAATGCCACTGAAGGGTAACCAATTGCGGTGTTTTTAATTATAAACACAACTAATGTTAAAAACATTTGCGGCGTTTTTTGTCAAAACGCCATAAATGTATCGTTAATTTACGGCGTTTGTTACTACAACGCCGCTATATGTGCAACCTATTGCAGCGTTTTTATCAAAACGCTACTAAAGTACTAATTTATTGCGGCGTTTATTAAAAAAACGCCGCTATATGTCTAAAGTTAATGACGTTTAAATAAAATACATTTACGGCGTTTTTTGTCTAAACGCCACTAATGTACGAAATCATTTGCAGCGTTTGTTACCAAAACGTCGCTATATGTGAACCCTATTAAGGCATTTTTGTCAAAACGCTGCTAAAGTACTAGTTTATTGCGGCGTTTATTAAAAAATGCTGTTATATGTCTAAAGTTAATGACGTTTAAATAAAAAACATTTGCTGCATTTTTTGTCTAAACGCCACTAATGTACGAATCATTTACGACGTTTGTTATCAAAACGCCGCTAAAGTACTAATATATTGCGACGTTTATTAAAAAACGCCGCTATATGTCTAAAGTTAATGACGTTTAAATAAAAAACATTTGCGGCATTTTCTATCAAAACGCCACTAAAGTCCGAATCATTTGTGGCGTTTGATACCAAAACGTCGCTATGTGTTAACCCTATTACGGCATTTTTTTCGAAGCGCCGCTAAAGTACTAATCTGTTACGGCGTTTATTAAAAAACGCCGCTATATGTCTAAATTTAGTGGTGTTTGTAAACAAACGCCACTAATTACCTTTATTTAGATAAAAAAAGATTTTACATATTTAATTTATACTCTACATCAGCAAAACTGACTGATATATGTAGCTTTATCTAATTAACAAATATATATTTTAATTAACCCACAAGTTATGCAAAATAAAACCTAACAACAAAATAAATTACCCCTTCCCATAATTGTTTCAACTCTGCAATCAGAGGGCAGATTTGGTCACCGGGACATTCAAAAGACGAAGTTACTTGGAATCGTGCTTAGCCTGTTGTTGTACCAGAGAAGAAAGTTTGAGAGAAGAATAGTTGAAATGATTTTAGGGTTCATGTAAGAGAAAAAGAAGACCATATATTTAACATTTTGCGACGTTTTTAAAAAAACGCCACTATATCACATACTTTTGCGGTGTTTATAAAAAAACTCCACTATTGATTAATACTATTATGGCGTTTGTCTAAAAACGACGCGAAAGTATTAATTATTGCGGTGTTTGAGGTATAAACGCCGCTAAATTACCGCTATATTGTGGCGTTTGGCCTAAAACGCCATAAAATTTCTTCTCTATTGCGGCGTTTCTTGTTAAAACGCCAATATATGTCCACTATATTGCAGCATTTGTACATAAAACGCCACTAAAAACAACCATATTCAGTTTTTATCAAACAATGCCGCACCATTAATACTCAATAGTAGCGTTTTTATACAAACGCCGCTAAATGACTACTCTTTTGCAGCGTTTGTTGATAAAACACCACTATAAATAACTCTATACCGGCGTTTGTGCCATAAACGCCGCTAAATTACCACTCTATTACGGCGTTTTTTGAAGAAACGCCGCTATATTATCATTTGGTGACGTTTGCATTATAAACGTCGCTATATTTCAAAATATTGTGGCGTTTACTCTCCAAACGCCGCTAAAAACGCCACTACAGAACACTTTTGTTGTAGTGGTGCATGCCGTATAAAAAATTTTAAAATTATTTGCCTCTATTTTAATCATTACTCATTATAGTTGAAGCGTCAAACTTAGGCTTAAACATTTTATTCATCTATTTTCTTATCTAATCTATGTGATTTGTTGTAATAATATATACTTAAAATTCTACATCTATTCAAATTCCAAAAAGGTTCATACATAAGTTTTTTATACGTGCTAATTTTATGGTTATGTATTACTATGAGGGGAAGCCCAAAACTGTTTTTAATAAATCATTACAAATTATCATTTTATTAAAAAAGAAATTTTATTTTTTTAATATTTTGTAAGTACGAGAAAGACATGACCTACTTTCTAACAACTCGTAAGAAAATAAGGGAAAAATAGTCATAATAGTAAAGAATAAAAACAGAGAACAAGGTTGAAGAAGAAAAAAAATAAGTGAAAATAACTTCAGTGATCGAAAATGCCTTATAATTTACTATTTTAACCAACTTTTTTTAGATTTGCAAAAATGACCAACAAATTCGCAACGCGAACTCCAATTTCGCAACACAGGTTCCAAAATCGCAACGCGAAAGTCAAATTCGAAACACGAATTCTCCAAATTCGCAACTCGAATTTCGCAAAGCTAATTACCGATATAGGTAATTAGCGTTGTGAAAACGAAATTTGCGATGCGATTTTGGAGAATCGCGTTGCGAAAATGATTCACGTTGCGATTTTCCAAATTCGCAACGCGAATAGTTAAATCGCAACGATAATATGTAATTGTAAAAAATCGCAACGATAATATGTAAATCGCAACGCGAATTCTCCAAATTCACAACTCAAATTTCGCAACGCTAATTACCGATGTAGGTAATTAGCGTTGCGAAAATGAAATTTGCAACGCGAAAGTCAAATTCGCAACGCGAATAGTTAAATCGCAACGTGAATTTCGTTTTCGCAACGCTAATTACCTATATTGGTAATTAGCGTTACGGAATTCGAGTTGCGAATTTGGAGAATTCGCGTTGCGATTTATATATTATCATTACGATTTACCTATTCGCGTTGAGAATTACATATTATCGTTGCGATTTAACTATTCGCATTGCGAATTTGACTTTCGTGTTGTGAATTTGGAAAATCGCAACACGAATTCGGAAAATCGCAACGCTAATTACCTATATAGGTAATTAACTATTCGTGTTGCGAATTTGACTTTCGCGTTGCGAATTTCATTTTCGCGCTAATTACCTATATATGTAATTAGCGTTGCGAAATTCGAGTTGCGAAAATGAAATTCACAACGCGATTCTCCAAAATCGCAACGCGAATTTCGTTTTCGCAACGCTAATTACCTATATCGGTAATTAGCGTTGCGAAATTCGAGTTGCGAATTTGGAGAATTCGCGTTGCGATTTACATATTATCGTTGCGATTTAACTATTCGTGTTGCGAATTTGACTTTCGCGTTGTGAATTTGACTTTCGCGTTGCGATTTTGATTTTCACGTTGCGAATTTGACTTTCATGTTGAGAACAATTAAAAATCGTGTTGCGATTTTGGAACCTGTGTTGCGAAATTGGAGTTCGCGTTGCGAATTTGTTGGTCATTTTCGCAAATCCAAAAAAAGTTGATTAAAATCGTATATTAAAAGCATTTTCGGTCACTAAAGTTATTTTCTCCAAAAATAATGTTTAGTGTGAAATGGAAACTTGGACTCGCTGTTCGAAGGGAAGGAGACAACTTTTTAAACATATTGTTTATAATTTTTAATATTAAAAAAATCTTTAAAACAAGAGAATAAAACAACTCATCCATAATGTTGCGCATAAAATTTGTTTTTTAAAATAAAAAAATCTTTAATAAAAAAGGAGAGAACAAACCATCCATAATGTTTCTTATAAAATGGTCGAATAAAAATATACACAAAAAACCCTAAAGACGGATAAATAACTAAGACTATCTAATTATTAGTTAAGAATTAATGATTTAAGGTTTTTTATTTTAAAATAATTCATTTAGAGTAATGTAAGTGATTTTCTTCTCTTATTCTATATATATACTCCCTTCATTGCAATAGGAAACTACTTTTAAACTTCACATGTGTGTTAAAACATATTAAGTTAAAATTCTGATTTACCCTTTTTAGATACAATTTAAGGATACTTTTTAACTTTGTGTATGGGCTTAAAAAATATCATAAATAATATGTCTAATAATAATTTAAATTTTAATTGAATAAATTTTTAAATATAAGTTATTATATAGTATATTAATTATTAAAATTTTCTCACGATAAACTTTAAAGGTAGGGTTGCTGTTGAAACTCTCAATTCTGCATCACAGGAAGGAGGAGATTGTGCAGTTGTTATGAGAATAGGGGTTTATTGCTTCGAAAGTGGGAAACGAGGGTGCAGTTTACTCACAGAGAGACTAATATGATTGCAGACAGACTTGCTACTATAATTAGAGGATGAAGCATTGGAGCGATTATTTACCTAGAGTCTCTTCGTGAGGTGGAGAAGATAGTTTTGAGAGAGGTGAATCCCATAGCATTATCGGGGGGAAAATGCATATTCAAAGGAATCTTGACTATCTAATTCTGTTGACATTGACACATGCTTTTTCCATTTATTTATTAATATTTTTTTTGGCATAACGTTGTTGTTGTTGTTTTTTACTCTCTTTAGTCTACTTCATTTTTCTCTAAAAAACGTAAATGAATGATTTGTGACATCAAATAGATGCTTTATCTGTTTAGTATTATAATTACAATCTATGTACGCTTAAAATTTTAATTAAATTTAATATTTTTATCATATTAATAAAAGATATATATTGTGTTATACAGTTTAAATAAAATTTAACACGACTTAGTATTAAAACTTAGACCTTAAAACGTATTATTAAATAAGGTTTAAGCTTTTTTATAAAATATTAATATATAATTTATTAGTTAATTGATCTAAATCATATTTTTTAAATATATATTATGAAATAATCATTTGAATTTAATTTATATTATTTACGATGTCAAGACTCAAATATTAAAATTTATTTAAGAAACCATTGAATTATATTATTAGAATAAATAAAAGGAAAAAAAAGGTGAAATCTCATTTAGTAAAAAGTATAAAAGTCACTACATCCAACTCGTCATTAAAAAAAAAAACTACATCCAACTTGGAAAAAAACAGAGGTCAAGGTCAAGAGATACGATATTGATCCGAACCAGAAAACAATCAATCCGAACCCAAAAATTGATTCGAAATTATTGAAATACCGTCGATAAATCACAAATCAGAGTTAAGCGACGTGAAAAAACTATCAATTAACACAAAATGCGTATCCAAATCAATTCGAGGGTCCGAAGCATGAAAGTTCATCATGATAACAAATAAGTGTCATCTTGATTAGTCGTGTCGATGTCAAATGCAACCCTAAGAAAAAAGATAATGTAACACCCCAATTTAGGGGCTAAATTTAAGAAAATATAAATTGGTGGATTTAATTTGGTATTTTGAAAGAAATAAGGGATTAAATTGTAAGATTTCAAAGTTGACAGACCGTTTTAAGAAGTGCAGGAAGTTCAATGGCTAAACTCTTGGTTTAGCCATTTTTAATTATGAGATATTATAAACCCCCAGACTCCCGTATGTTTCTGGAAAATTTTCCAGTTTTCCTCTCCCGTTCTCCTTACTTCGAACTCCGATCTACTCGCCGTCCGACCTCCGATCGACGAGCCGAAACCACCATCGTGTTCGTTACCAACCGAGGAACAAAACCCCTCAAACCTTTCGTCGTGAATCATCACCGTTCGTCGTGAATTTCAGTTGGAAGTATCGTCGGTAATAACTCAGTTTTAGTTGGTTTTTCATCGATTCACGACGATCGGGTCATCTGTTTACGACACCTCCCGCACCATCGTGTTCCTTGTGCCGTTCCGAGTCCACCGGTGTTCTTCTTTTTCTCCTGCGGCGGCGGCGCGTTGGGAGGTGAACCGGTCAAACTTCCCGATTTGTTGAAATCGAGCTCTCCGCCGTTCAAAATTGTGAACCGAGCTTTGTAAGTATCTCGAAAGCGCTCAAAATAATTTTTAGAAATTTTTCCGGGATTTTATCACTGTTCACGCGCCCCCACGCGCCGCCACTGCGCGTGGGGAAGGAAAAAGTGACCGGTTTGACCGGTTTTGGAACTGTTTTGACCGGTTTGACCGGTCACAACCCGACCGACCCGTTGACCCGACCCGACCCGTTTACCTGACCCGTTGACCCGACCCGACCCGTTGACCCGACCCGTTGACCGTTGACCCGTTGACCATTGACCGGAGTTGACCACTGTTGACCAAAACTTTGACCGGCTTTGATCGGGCATTAAACGACCTTTGACTTCGACCGAGTATACCTATCCTGACATTTTTCGACGTTCCAAATCCGATTCCGCTGTCCGTTTTTCGAAATTCGAACCCGAAGGCCTCGTAATTATGAGTCAAACCCGTTGACTTTGATTTTGACCAAAAATTCCAAATTTCCGAAAAGTCATATTTTATGCTTTTGACGTCCTGAATCCGAATCCGAAGTCCGTTTCGCCAAATTCAAACCCGGTAAGCCGTCTTTCACTGATTTATCACTCAATTCGATCCGTTTATCGTAATTAAGCTCCGTTTCTGATATAATTTATGCTGATATGTATCTGAGGAATTATTGGAAGTTGAATTGAAGATCAAAGGCGTTCGAATGGAATTTTTATGGTCGATCAGTATTACACGGAAATCGAGATAATACTTTACTACCTCTTTATGCTTTATGGAACATGTTGATATTGGTAAATGCATGAATAAGATAATGTTGGTCACTTTTGTGGAGTTGAATAATTTATTCACTCGATATGAATGTGGTAGAAATTCTGTAACTGAATACAGATCGAATGACTAAGATAAGAGATTGATAATTGTTAGAATTAAATTACAAGTTTGTGATTGGTGATAAAGAAATCAGCTCTGGATTTGTAACTTATATTTTATATCATCAAGGGTTAAATGTTAAAGATACTTGGATGAAAAATTATGAGAATACTCCGATATGGTAAAATTACGAAATTACCCTTATGTTGGAAAATGATAAGAATTGCCCCTGGAAGTTGGTTAATAACTCTGAAAAGACATATTGATCCGATATAACTACTGATGTTCATAAGAAATGTTAGTTTTATTTGGAAATTATGGATAACCGGTTTTAATCCTATGAGAGTTTGTGAAGGAATCATTTCAAAATCAAAGAATGTTCGGGAAAGCAATTGATCATAGGATCTCTAAATTATAATTATTTTCGTTAAGTGCTAATATTGAAATTATTGGTTAAGAAATTACGAAAATGCCCTTGAGAGATAAAATAGTCTGAATTGACCCTGAATGAGAGAGTACTTTGAGGATTTGTACTTAACTCGATTAAGTACGAATTTAATTGTTAAGATCCTGTCTTTGTACAGAAAAATTTATAATATTCCGTTTGTAAAATCTGAGAAGACACTTGACCCGAAAATATTCGAATAAGGGGTAAATACTTGAAGAGTAATTTATTGGAGGTATTCTGCTGACAGAATTGTTCGAAAGGACTGAAGTAAATGATAAGATTGAATTAAATAATAAGACCGGATGGAAGGAAATGATTGAAATATTCTAGAATTATAAAATGACCAAATTACCCCTGGAATGGAAATAACTCAAGAATGTCACCAAGCTCAGGAATGAATGGATATACTCAAGCTTTGAAATGAATAGAAAAAAAATGTTAAGCACCAAATGACCAAAATGCCCTTATGACCTAGAATAAGTAAATGTCTTGGATTAATTAAGAAATCCAAATAAACATGGATGTTGTGCTACCAGTAAAAGTTGTGAAACGCAACTTAAGTGATTAACCAACGTTAGTACTATATCATTACCTGAATGATATAAGTATCACTTGAATGTTTGTTCATCAGCTCAAATTTGGATCGATGATAATTCTGGAAGTACTTGGCGCAGCTCAACTCTAGAGCGCATACAGTACTAATAAGTGAGTAGTCGTTAGTCAAATCAACCACGAATACCAGAATGACTTTATTATATGAATAAATTGAAATGAAATGTAGTACAACGTGTATTGAAATTCAGAAACGTCTGAATTATTCTGGAAAACTTTAAAGTAATCGAGATAGACTTGCTTACCAAACGAACTAAGTAACATCAATGAGTAAGGATTAAATAGGTGATTTGATGAGTTTGGAAACACTGTTGAACTTACATGATGAATTGTCATTATGGGTTATGAGCCATGGATCAAGTACGTCAGTATTTCCTGATATTGTTGAAACGTGGAAATGAAATAAAGACCGTTGGAAGATTTATTCAGTGATGATTATGGGGATGATCTATGGATCTGCACTATGGTATTAAAGAGTGAATACACTGGAAGGATAATGAATTGACTTGTTGACATGCATCAGTTTGAGACTTGTGTAACTCGAGTTGTTTGATAATATGATCGATAGTCGTAGATTGTAAATGACTTGAATCTTCGATTCTATATTTCATCTAAAATCACTTCGGTCATGTTTGAAAAAAAAATAAGTAACGCAGATGGAAAAGATTCTGAATATCTCATTTGGTTCAATTGGGCTGAAATCCTATGAATTTAAAGTATATTCCTGAATACCCCTGATTGTTTGGGTAATGGAATCACTCGCAGTAAATCTGAATTTAGAATTATTATGTATAAAGGTTCCTGAACGTTTTCCTAAAGCACACGAAAATATAGTGGGATTCTAATGTATCAACATTAAATGTCTGGCTAGATCGGTTAGTAATCGATTCTCCTCAATAGGACCTTGTTCCAGGAATTCGATCAAATTTCATAAGTTTCATGTTATCCAAAATGATAACTACAATGGCCTCTGGAAATACTGGGATTCTCTAGTGTGTTCCCTACTTATTATTGAACTATTTTATTGGTTTTAATACGTGGTACACCGAATTCATTGGTTATTGTTTTATGGATGCACCAATTTAATGTGACAATTTATGGAATATGGCTGCTATCTAATTTTTGTTTTGAAATGGTATATGATTACCATGTTTTTGGATTTATGGAATTTATGTCACGGTGCAATTGAATTTTGGAATTGAATTACGATGGAATAGCTCTGATCAAGCTAACTGGGCCTAATGTGACTCTTGAGGGCCCCAAGATGTTTCATTAGGTCGGCTTTCCTTTGCTGTGTGCTTAGGGTAAGCTATATGGACTTATTGACTTGGGCTTAAGGATACAAGCTTCAGAGCCTATCCTTAAGTCGGCTTTCTTTTGCTATGTGCATAAAGTAAGCTATATGGAAAATAATTTTGGCAACTACTGATGGTGTACCAGAAAATGGTTTAAACTATGATTTTCAAAAGTTAAACTCTTTTACGAAATTGTGATATTTACTGGACTATGATTTGTACCTATTATGATTTTATTATACTGTTGGAACACTAGACATCCTATTCGATCTCCTGAAAATGTCATACTTTGAAAGGTTTCTTATGAACTGAGATTCATGGCTTCTACTCGGTGAACTTCTAAGGGAACCCCAAATTATTCTACAAGCTGGTATACATATGATTCAATAAGGAAATTATATGGCTTTCTATTTATCTACATGTCATGTAGCATCATCTGGTAGTTCTGTATTACTGAGCTTTCCAAAGCTCACTCTATTACTCACCTTTTCAGGTTAAAACAATTGTACCAGTGCATCTATCGACTTCAGTAAGGGAGTTCTTCCGGCGTGGTTGCAGAGTATGGTATTTGTGATTAGGGGGCATGTAATTGTATTTTGATTTATATACGAGTTTGGAAATCTGTTTTATTTTTAAATAGTGATAAATGATTTTATAAGTTTACATGTTCTGATAAAAAGTTTTAAAATTTCAGTTATTTTTACGGTGGGTCGCTCCGGTGACCCTAATGTGACTTCTCGAATCGGATCGGGCTACCCGCATCGGTTTGGGGTGTTACATTTAATGGTATCAGAGCTATGGTTTGAGTTAAGATTTTTCAAGATAGACCGGCCGGTCAAATGTCAAAATATGTCTGATCAGTACATGCCCCTAGACTGCAATCGTACCTCTCTGAGCCGGAACTCCAGGGCTGAGTCCCTATCTGTATTGAGTAAACCAAAGTTTCTATCTGCTAAGGCTATACTTGTACAAAAAGGAATACCAGTAACATCTGTCTAAACGCTGTAAAGTATCTCATGAGCCATGTGAGAGTTATTCATCTGAGAATTTCTGACTCGACTCCGGAAATGAAATTGAGATATGTTGCTGCTGTACGAGCCTATTCACGTATCCAATGCTGAATTGATTTCACAAGAATAAAGTTGTTCTGATTATTTACTTGGACTGAGGGAGAATTCTGAAGAGATTGATTACTCGAGAAAATTTTAAATTCTTTTATTGAAATAAGGAAAATTTATGATAATAATGTATGCTCAGCTGGTTAAGGATAAGTGGAGGAATCGTACTTTTATAAAAGCTATTGATAGATTTGAAAGAACTGATGGAAGTTTTATTTATGCAATTATGTGACATGAATGAATTTCGAGGACGAAATTTTTTTAAGGAGGGGAGAATTGTAACACCCCAATTTAGGGGCTAAATTTAAGAAAATATAAATTGGTGGATTTAATTGGTATTTTGAAAGAAATAAGGGATTAAATTGTAAGATTTCAAAGTTGACAGACCGTTTTAAGAAGTGCAGGAAGTTCAATGGCTAAACTCTTGGTTTAGCCATTTTTAATTATGAGATATTATAAACCCCCAGACTCCCGTATGTTTCTGGAAAATTTTCCAGTTTTCCTCTCCCGTTCTCCTTACTTCGAACTCCGATCTACTCGCCGTCCGACCTCCGATCGACGAGCCGAAACCACCATCGTGTTCGTTACCAACCGAGGAACAAAACCCCTCAAACCTTTCGTCGTGAATCATCACCGTTCGTCGTGAATTTCAGTTGGAAGTATCGTCGGTAATAACTCAGTTTTAGTTGGTTTTTCATCGATTCACGACGATCGGGTCATCTGTTTACGACACCTCCCGCACCATCGTGTTCCTTGTGCCGTTCCGAGTCCACCGGTGTTCTTCTTTTTCTCCTGCGGCGACGGCGCGTTGGGAGGTGAACCGGTCAAACTTCCCGATTTGTTGAAATCGAGCTCTCCGCCGTTCAAAATTGTGAACCGAGCTTTGTAAGTATCTCGAAAGCGCTCAAAATAATTTTTAGAAATTTTTCCGGGATTTTATCACTGTTCACGCGCCCCCACGCGCCGCCACTGCGCGTGGGGAAGGAAAAAGTGACCGGTTTGACCGGTTTTGGAACTGTTTTGACCGGTTTGACCGGTCACAACCCGACCGACCCGTTGACCCGACCCGACCCGTTGACCTGACCCGTTGACCCGACCCGTTGACCGTTGACCCGTTGACCATTGACCGGAGTTGACCACTGTTGACCAAAACTTTGACCGGCTTTGATCGGGCATTAAACGACCTTTGACTTCGACCGAGTATACCTATCCTGACATTTTTCGACGTTCCAAATCCGATTCCGCTGTCCGTTTTTCGAAATTCGAACCCGAAGGCCTCGTAATTATCAGTCAAACCCGTTGACTTTGATTTTGACCAAAAATTCCAAATTTCCGAAAAGTCATATTTTATGCTTTCGACGTCCTGAATCCGAATCCGAAGTCCGTTTCGCCAAATTCAAACCCGGTAAGCCGTCTTTCACTGATTTATCACTCAATTCGATCCGTTTATCGTAATTAAGCTCCGTTTCTGATATAATTTATGCTGATATGTATCTGAGGAATTATTGGAAGTTGAATTGAAGATCAAAGGCGTTCGAATGGAATTTTTATGGTCGATCAGTATTACACGGAAATCGAGGTAATACTTTACTACCTTTATGCTTTATGGAACATGTTGATATTGGTAAATGCATGAATAAGATAATGTTGGTCACTTTTGTGGAGTTGAATAATTTATTCACTCGATATGAATGTGGTAGAAATTCTGTAACTGAATACAGATCGAATGACTAAGATAAGAGATTGATAATTGTTAGAATTAAATTACAAGTTTGTGATTGGTGATAAAGAAATCAGCTCTGGATTTGTAACTTATATTTTATATCATCAAGGGTTAAATGTTAAAGATACTTGGATGAAAAATTATGAGAATACTCCGATATGGTAAAATTACGAAATTACCCTTATGTTGGAAAATGATAAGAATTGCCCCTGGAAGTTGGTTAATAACTCTGAAAAGACATATTGATCCGATATAACTACTGATGTTCATAAGAAATGTTAGTTTATTTGGAAATTATGGATAACCGGTTTTAATCCTATGAGAGTTTGTGAAGGAATCATTTCAAAATCAAAGAATGTTCGGGAAAGCAATTGATCATAGGATCTCTAAATTATAATTATTTTCGTTAAGTGCTAATATTGAAATTATTTGGTTAAGAAATTACGAAATGCCCTTGAGAGATAAAATAGTCTGAATTGACCCTGAATGAGAGAGTACTTTGAGGATTTGTACTTAACTCGATTAAGTACGAATTTAATTGTTAAGATCCTGTCTTTGTACAGAAAAATTTATAATATTCCGTTTGTAAAATCTGAGAAGACACTTGACCCGAAAATATTCGAATAAGGGGTAAATACTTGAAGAGTAATTTATTGGAGGTATTCTGCTGACAGAATTGTTCGAAAGGACTGAAGTAAATGATAAGATTGAATTAAATAATAAGACCGGATGGAAGGAAATGATTGAAATATTCTAGAATTATAAAATGACCAAATTACCCCTGGAATGGAAATAACTCAAGAATGTCACCAAGCTCAGGAATGAATGGATATACTCAAGCTTTGAAATGAATAGAAAAAAAATGTTAAGCACCAAATGACCAAATGCCCTTATGACCTAGAATAAGTAAATGTCTTGGATTAATTAAGAAATCCAAATAAACATGGATGTTGTGCTACCAGTAAAAGTTGTGAAACGCAACTTAAGTGATTAACCAACGTTAGTACTATATCATTACCTGAATGATATAAGTATCACTTGAATGTTTGTTCATCAGCTCAAATTTGGATCGATGATAATTCTGGAAGTACTTGGCGCAGCTCAACTCTAGAGCGCATACAGTACTAATAAGTGAGTAGTCGTTAGTCAAATCAACCACGAATACCAGAATGACTTTATTATATGAATAAATTGAAATGAAATGTAGTACAACGTGTATTTGAAATTCAGAAACGTCTGAATTATTCTGGAAAACTTTAAAGTAATCGAGATAGACTTGCTTACCAAACGAACTAAGTAACATCAATGAGTAAGGATTAAATAGGTGATTTGATGAGTTTGGAAACACTGTTGAACTTACATGATGAATTGTCATTATGGGTTATGAGCCATGGATCAAGTACGTCAGTATTTCCTGATATTGTTGAAACGTGGAAATGAAATAAAGACCGTGGAAGATTTATTCAGTGATGATTATGGGGATGATCTATGGATCTGCACTATGGTATTAAAGAGTGAATACACTGGAAGGATAATGAATTGACTTGTTGACATGCATCAGTTTGAGACTTGTGTAACTCGAGTTGTTTGATAATATGATCGATAGTCGTAGATTGTAAATGACTTGAATCTTCGATTCTATATTTCATCTAAAATCACTTCGGTCATGTTTGAAAAAAAAATAAGTAACGCAGATGGAAAAGATTCTGAATATCTCATTTGGTTCAATTGGGCTGAAATCCTATGAATTTAAAGTATATTCCTGAATACCCCTGATTGTTTGGGTAATGGAATCACTCGCAGTAAATCTGAATTTAGAATTATTATGTATAAAGGTTCCTGAACGTTTTCCTAAAGCACACGAAAATATAGTGGGATTCTAATGTATCAACATTAAATGTCTGGCTAGATCGGTTAGTAATCGATTCTCCTCAATAGGACCTTGTTCCAGGAATTCGATCAAATTTCATAAGTTTCATGTTATCCAAAATGATAACTACAATGGCCTCTGGAAATACTGGGATTCTCTAGTGTGTTCCCTACTTATTATTGAACTATTTTATTGGTTTTAATACGTGGTACACCGAATTCATTGGTTATTGTTTTATGGATGCACCAATTTAATGTGACAATTTATGGAATATGGCTGCTATCTAATTTTTGTTTTGAAATGGTATATGATTACCATGTTTTGGATTTATGGAATTTATGTCACGGTGCAATTGAATTTGGAATTGAATTACGATGGAATAGCTCTGATCAAGCTAACTGGGCCTAATGTGACTCTTGAGGGCCCCAAGATGTTTCATTAGGTCGGCTTTCCTTTGCTGTGTGCTTAGGGTAAGCTATATGGACTTATTGACTTGGGCTTAAGGATACAAGCTTCAGAGCCTATCCTTAAGTCGGCTTTCTTTTTGCTATGTGCATAAAGTAAGCTATATGGAAAATAATTTTGGCAACTACTGATGGTGTACCAGAAAATGGTTTAAACTATGATTTTCAAAAGTTAAACTCTTTTACGAAATTGTGATATTTACTGGACTATGATTTGTACCTATTATGATTTTATTATACTGTTGGAACACACTAGACATCCTATTCGATCTCCTGAAAATGTCATACTTTGAAAGGTTTCTTATGAACTGAGATTCATGGCTTCTACTCGGTGAACTTCTAAGGGAACCCCAAATTATTCTACAAGCTGGTATACATATGATTCAATAAGGAAATTATATGGCTTTCTATTTATCTACATGTCATGTAGCATCATCTGGTAGTTCTGTATTACTGAGCTTTCCAAAGCTCACTCTATTACTCACCTTTTCAGGTTAAAACAATTGTACCAGTGCATCTATCGACTTCAGTAAGGGAGTTCTTCCGGCGTGGTTGCAGAGTATGGTATTTGTGATTAGGGGGCATGTAATTGTATTTTGATTTATATACGAGTTTGGAAATCTGTTTTATTTTTAAATAGTGATAAATGATTTTATAAGTTTACATGTTCTGATAAAAAGTTTTAAAATTTCAGTTATTTTTACGGTGGGTCGCTCCGGTGACCCTAATGTGACTTCTCGAATCGGATCGGGCTACCCGCATCGGTTTGGGGTGTTACAGATAAACAAAAAGAACGTCAAAAAATCGTAAACAATGGCAAAAAACGTAAGCTACCAAAAGGCAGAGAAAAATATGCCACAAAGGTAGAGATAAACTTGTCATAAATGCAGAGAACATGTCACAAAGACATAATTATTCTTATTAAAAAACTAAAAAAACAAAGAAAAAAGATAACCAGTGGGCGTCAACCAGTATTAAAACCGGTGCCACCGCCAGTAAATAAAATTAAAGAAGAAAAAGTTAGATTGATCAATAAAATTGACACAAATTGTAAAAAAAATAAAAAAAGAGAGTAGGAGGAAGAAAGCGCATAGAGTTTTAGATTAATTCTCAAAACACGTATCATTAAAAAAATATTTTAGATACCTATTGTGAAAAAAAGACTATAGTTTAAACACTTATTTTATATTTAAATCAAATTATTGTTAATTGTTGGAATTAATAAGTATTATTTTATAGTTTAAATTTAATTTAATTTTTAATCAAAGTTACTAATTTTGAATTAAATCAAACTAAATTGTTCGATTTTTTATACAAATATACAAATATAATTGTTTTTCAGAGCAGAAAAGAAAATTAAGAGAAAGTAGTTCCCATTGCTTAAAATTATGGGTGAACAATTCCGGAAACTCTGTCACATCTTATTGTGTGCTGCGTTTCATTGGTCAGCACTAGTATGAGATGTGACTACCACCTTTACGCTGTCTAAAGGACTCCGACAAGGCGATCCCTTGTCACCTTATCTATTTGTGCACTGTTTGGAGAGATGACGCAAGCTATAAAAATGTTGTCGGCAGATGGAAACCTTTTAAAACGTCAAAATCAGCTCTCGGAACATCTCACATGATTTTGACGTACTTAAATTAACAAATAGGACGTTGGCTTTGGCTAATTATTCAAACTTTTAACTACTCTCTTTTCCATTCTTGACGAAAGGTGAAAATCATACTTTTTGATTTGTTTTAGACATCAATTATTCTTTTAAATACTATATCTAGAACAACACTGAAACACGTTTAGTTTTATGTCAAGTGAATGCTAATGTCACATGTTCCCCTCCTTTTGCATATATATTAATTATGTCACTCATTCAATATAGTTAATAATTAAAAGAATTCAAAATGATAAGTTTAGAAAAACTAAATTATGATGTCATAACTTATTAAATTTTATTAAAATTGTTTTTAATTAAGTGGAAGAATGTTTGGAGTGTATTTTCTTTTAAATATACTAATTGCGTTTAAAATAAGATTGGTTTTTATAAAATTATATTATTCTTATCTTTAATATTTGTATATAAAAATTTAAAAATATATATATACACATCTTTAGATAAATTTAGGTGTCATTTGGCCTACTTTTGGAAAGGGTAGCTCCTCGATGACTAATTGCATATTATAGTTCCTAACTTCTCCCCTTTCAAGATAGTAATTTTAATGATGAATTTAACTGTTAGGGTTTATATGTTTTTATTAATTTGATTGTTTTTCAATTATATTTGGTTGTTAATATTTTAGTAAACTTATTTTTTTTAATGAAGATTTGATTTGATTATTAAAATTTTAAGACATTAATATGATAAATTGTATTACAGTCTATGTATATTCCATTATTAATGTAACATTACTTTGTTTAACTGATAACTTATCTCGCATTATATTATTTTATAATAAATTAATTTTAAAAATATTTTTTATTGTCATGATATATAAACTAAAATAATTTTATATTAATAATAACGTACAAATTAATTTTGCAGAAAATAATAACGGTTTAATAAGTATTTTTATTAAATCTCACACACACACATATATATATAAGCCTCCCTAAAATGATTATAAATATCATTTAACCAATAACCACTAGTTAATCTAAATTGATTTTAGATCGTGGTTGATAATAATTATTATATTTATTAAGCTAAGGTGATTACAAAGTAGTATATGTTGTAAATACTCTCAATCATTTGACAATGAATGCTCAGTCACCTATTGTAGCTGCCGGTGCTCGAACACATGACCTCTAGGAACAATAACGAGTCCTTTAAATACTAAAGTAAGTTGGTTCGTGCATGCCGTATAAAAAACTTATGTATGAACCTTTTTGGTATTTGAATAGATGTGGAATTTTAAGTATATATTATTACGACAAATCACATAGATTAGATAAAAAAATAGATGAATAAAATGAATGCTCAATCACCCTATTGTAGCTGCCGGTGCTCGAACACATAACCTCTAGGAACAATAACGAGTCTTTAAACACTGAAGTAAGTTGGTTCGTGCATGTCGTATAAAAAATTTTAAAATTATTTGCCGCTATTTGAATCATTACTCATTATAGTTGAAGCGTCAAACGTAGGCTTAAACATTTTATTCATCTATTTCTTATCTAATCTATGTGATTTGTTGTAATAATATATACTTAAAATTCCACATCTATTCAAATACCAAAAAGGTTCATACATAAGTTTTTTATACGTGCTAATTTTATGGTTATGTATACTATGCGGGGAAGCCCAAAATTGTTTTTAATAAATCATTACAAATTATCATTTTATTAAAAAAGATTTTATTTTTAATATTTTGTAAGTACGAGAAAGACAAAACCTACTTTCTAACAACTCATAAGAAAATAATGGAAAAAATAGTCATAATAGTAAAGAATAAAAACAGAGAACAAGGTTGAAGAAGAAGAAAAATAATGTTTAGTGTGAAATGGAAACTTGGACTCACTATTCAAAGGGAAGGAGACAATATGATTGCAGACAGACTTGCTACTACAATTAGAGGATGAAGCATTGGAGCGATTATTTACCTAGAGTCTCTTCGTGAGGTGGAGAAGATGGTTTTGAGAGAGGTGAATCCCGTAGCATTATCGGGGGAAATGCATATTCAAAGGAATCTTGACAATCTAATTCTGTTGACATTGACACATACTTTTTCCATTTATTTATTCATATTTTTTGGCATACGTTGTTGTTGTTTTTTTTCTCTCTCGTTAGTTTACTTCATTTTCTCTAAAAAACCGTAAATGAATAATTTGTGACATCAAATAGATGCTTTATCAGTTTAGTATTATAATTACAATCTATGTACGCTTAAAATTTTAAATAAATTTAATATTTATATATATTAATATATATAGTGTTATACAGTTTAAATAAAATTTAACACGACTTAATATTAAAACTTAGACCTTAAAACATATATTAAGTAAGGTTTAAGCTTTTTTTATAAATATAATATATAATTTATTAGTTAATTGATCTAAATCAATTTTTTAAATATATATTATGAAATAATCATTTGAATTTAATTTATATTATTTACAATGTCAAGACTCAAATATTAAAATTTATTAAGAAATCATTGAATTATATTATTAGAATAAATAAAAGGAAAAAAAGGAGTGAAATCTCATTAAGTAAAAAGTATAAAAGTCACTACTTATAAGAGTCACTACATCCAACTCGGAAGAAAACAGAGTCAAGGTCAAGAGATTAACCTTGATTCTCTCAGCTTGATCTTTGTTCGCTTAAAATGGAGATATTCCCTACAGGCACAAGTTGTAGACAATCAACGAAGGTTTAACAGAGAGTTAGATTAACAAAGAAGCTCGTGAAATAGTGAACGAGGAAACCGTCCTTTGTAACTTTACCTACCACACCGTTTACATTGATTATCTAATAGGCTTATTGAGTTCAAATAATCATGGGCTCAATTTCCAAACCAAAGAAAGGCACAATTTCCGAAGTTAAACCAATGAATAAGTTCACACCCCTGAGTTCTTTTTCCTATTCCAACCCACTAATTATAAAGATGGAGTTCTTGCAATCAATGGATGTTCAGATTCTTAATGGCATAGCAGTTGATGTTTAACCCTAGTTATTGCTGCTGTTCATCTATTTTCCTCACAAACCCAAAGGAGTTCTTGCTAATTTTATGGTTATGTATTACTATGCGGGGAAGGCCAAAATTGTTTTTAATAAATCATTACAAATTATCATTTTATTAAAAGAAATTTTATTTTTTAATATTTTGTGAGTACGAGAAAGACATGACCTACTTTCTAACAACTCATAAGAAATATTGAAAAACAAATAGTCATAATAGTAAAGAATAAAAGCAGAGAACAAGGTTGAAGAAGAAAAATAATGTTTAGCGTGAAATGGAAACTTGAACTCACTATTCAAGGGAAGGAGACAATTTTTTACACATAATTTTTATAATTTTTAAATTAAAAAAATATTTAAAACAAGAGAATAAAACAACACATCCATAATGTTGCTCATAAATTTGATTTAAAAATAAAAAAAATATTAATAAAAAAAGAAGAAAACAAACCATCCATAATGTTTCTTATAAAATGGTTGAATAAAAATATACACAAAAAACTCTACGTACAAATAACGAAGACTATCTAATTATTAGTTAAGAATTAATAATTTAAGATTTTTTTTATTTAAAATAATCATTTAGAGTAATTAAGTGATTTTTCGTCTCTTATTCTATATATATATACTCCCTTCACTGCAATAGGAAACTACCCATTTTCACTCTTAAAAGTATTGACAAAAGAATTTTGAAAATATTTTAAAATATTAAGAATTTTTTAACTTCACATGTGTGTTAAAACATATTAAGTTAAAATTCTGATTTACCTTTTTAGATACAATTTAAGAATTTTCAATTTATATTTTCTATAATATATAAGAGAGTTTAAATTATATTAACAAATATTCTAAAAATATTCTTTTTCCCATTTAGTAATAAATGACACATTTTTTAAATAGTATAATTAATAGGTTAATGATAACATTAAAACTCCATGCACTATAAATACACACCACCACTACCACCACCATTTCTCTCAACGTCCTCCCAAAACCAATTCTGTCAAGCTTTGCTTTACTCATTTATTGCTTCGTCAATTTCTTAAATACTTATTAAATGATCTTTTACATCTTTATTGTTGTGTTTATTTTGATTATATTTCGTTTTATTTCCACTTCATTACGTCGATTGTCAGCCGACCAAGAGTATTCTATGCATACTCTTGTGCAACTTCCAATGGCATTACCTGTAACAACAATTGATTTATCCTCA